>NC_064626.1:856856137-857481137 GCF_023864275.1 Schistocerca cancellata
CCACTCCACAACCAATGTTTCTGATAAATTCAATGAGGGCGTTCTGAAAAGTAACGCATCTGAGACTTTTATGTGAAAACTCTTTAAGCTTTCTAAATAAGACAAATGTTATGAACATTCTACATCCTTATTCTACATTCTACTTATTTGCAGCCCTGTGCCGCCAAAGGGCTCTGAATTGTAGAGTGCAACATGGCGGCAAGTAACGCGTCTACGTCTTTGTGTAATAAAGAGCGTGTTGTAATCGAGTTTCACATTCGAAGAGTTCTTCCACGTATGGAGCATCCTCTCCTTGAGTATGACCATGCCAGGCCACACACGAGCGCCGTGACATCTGCAATAATCCGACGCCATGGGTTCACTGTCATCGATTGTCCTCCGTATAGTCCCGGCTTGACACCATCCGATTTTCACCTGTCTCCAAAATGTACAGAACACATATGATGACTTCCCTTAGACAGTCATGAATAGGTGCAAGCTCTGTCAACAAACTTAGACATTCTACCACAACGATATCAATGGACTGGTCTCTTGTTGAGAGAAACGTGTACGTCACCAGGACGACTACGTGGAGAATTAAATATCAAGACACCAGCAATAAAGATATAGAATATTGATAACGTTTGTTTTATTTAAAAAGCCTTAAAAATTTTCTCATAAAAAAACTCAGGTGCATTTCTTTTCAGTATGTGCTCATAATTGCACCGCACACATTTGACATATAGTTTAATTTTGTAAATTCAGTCAATCAACAGCAACTAATTCCTATTGCCATAGTTTATTAATTAACTGTAACATTATGACTGGGTAACGTACAAAAGACATATTTGCACAAACTTAACTTTTTTAAATTCCATTTGCTCAATATACCTCGCTAAGTTTGCATGAAGCCAGAAAGAACAACAACTGACACTTCTCGTTAAGTTGTAGGACTATTAGTAAGTTTACTTATTTTGTCTTCGCATGAAAGTCGAAGGTCTGTTATGGGAATACTACTACATGTTTTCTTGTGCCATTCCCATGTGATTCCTAGGCAGGTTTAGAGGCTTCTAGTTACAGTTTATAAGTAACTAAAGCTGTACGTAAACTTTGATAATATCGGAACAAATGTAACGATGCCGATTTAATCAATAGATACTGATTGCTTTTATTAAATAATTTCAGTTGTTAACCCATCAGTTGCAAATATGGCTTTGTACCTGATAATGGCCTAACAGTCGAAAACAAGTCACTTAAATCAAATTCTTACAGAATATCACAAAATGTCCTGTGTTTTTCAATGGTAGTGTATGACATATTCAACCATGAGCAAACGGAATAGTCAGTTAACACCATTTAAAGTTTTTCCTTAACACAAAAGATTTATATACGGTCAATCTGAGAGGGTAGACTAGATTTACATGAACCATTATGAGTATAAAATAACAAAATATAGGGCTTAAAATAAATTGTATGCTGCATTTATGAGCCATTATTAAAAGATTTTCTGTAAGAATAATACAGTAACTGACAATAACCATTTTTTCTTTGAGGTAAAAGCACTCATATCGAAAATAAGGAAAATTAGAATTATGTTTCCGTGAACCAATATGCAGATAAAATCAATATTATAGTCGTTTTTACAAGCCAGTAGGAAATTACTTAATGTTACTGGTGTATGATATTAAATCTGGTATGTTCAACGTAGTCTGTACAAGGTACCCTTAGAGTTCACTGCTCTTATTCCCTGTATACTTAAATATTACTGCATACAATGTATTGCTCGTTAAACAAGTAGTGATAGCGATATTCTTTTACCACATTTAATACTTTTGATACAAATAATTTGACATTTACTACAGCAGTATAAAATTATTGAATGGCTTTATTGATACAGATACCATCGCTATCGAAACACACGAGAAAAGTCTTAAGGCTTCTTAAATAAAAAAAAAAAGCTTTACAAACACTCTGCATCTTTGTTCTTCATATCTACATTTTAATTTCTCACCAGAGCCACCCCAGCAATGAAGACATTTCTCCCAATGAGAAATCAGTTTGTTGACATCATCACTGTAGAATGTTTGTCTTTCTTGGCATCAACTCTGCTTGCAACATGTCATCACTATCAAAGTGAAGTCCTCAAAGGAGCTCTTTTAAGATTTGGTAACAGATGAAAATTGGATGGGGCCGAATGAGGGCTCTATGGAGGAGAATCGATGACACTGAGCCAAAGGCGACCAGTAGTTGCAGGTGTGGCCACGCTCGTATGTGATCTGGCGTTGTCATGCTGAAACGAGGGTACTCCATGTGGGGACAAACTCTTCGAATTTGTGCTTTCAGCTTTCTGAGGGCCTTGGACGGCACTGTAGAGTTTATGGTGGTGTCTTTAGGCATGAATTTCAAATGCACCACACCTTGATTATTTGCAGAACACTGTCAGCTTGACTTTGCCTGCTGGTGGCATGGTCAAAAACTTCTTTTACGCCGGTGATTATTTGTGGTGTAACTTCATAGATGCCTTCTTGTTTTAATTGCCGAAATGATGACCCCAGCTTTTATGAGCTGTCTCAGTGTTTTTAAGGGACCTAACACCCTCACACACAAAACTCAAATTAATTGTTGGCAGATACCCAGTCTCGTCTGTTTCTTGTCAGGAGTGAGCATTGAAACATCCCTGTGCACAGTTTTCTGTTCGGCAGTTCTTTTTTTTTTTTTAGTTATGTCATGTTCTGCAGATAATTTTCCAGATTATTTTATCGATATGATGTGGAACAAGACAGATTACAAGCTATATATACACACATGAATAGTGCTAATATTAAGATTACTGAAATTTTTAGTTCTACACATGCAACTACATTTAGAGGTACAATATTTTTTTTACCATTTCTGAAACAGAAATTCGTCTATGGAGTATAAGGAGTTATCCAAAAGAAATGATTTTAAGCTAGATTTAAAACTTGATCTGCTACCTGCCAGTCATTTTATGTTGTTGGGCAAATGATCAAAGATTTTTGTTGCTGTATAATGTACTCCTTTTTGAGCAACTGACAGCTTCAATAACGGATAGGAAAGTTCATTTTCCCCCCTAGTGTTGTACGTATTTGTACCGAATTTCATTAGCGAATGTATGTTCTCTGATGGTCCAGTTAAAATACCTAAATCCTTGAAAAGGTGCCTACAAAACGTCCTTGGGTTAAGACCACTAATTATTCTCACTGCTCTCCTTTGTGAAATCAGTATTTTATGTCTAAGTGGTGAGTTACCCCAGAAAACTATTCCATAAGACATTATTGAGTGGAAATATGCAACGTACGTTAGGGGGCTGATCTGTTTATTACCAAGACTAGCGATTATACGAAGAGCGAAAGAAGCTGAACTTAGTTGCTTGAGAAGCTCAGTTATATGCTTCTTCCAGTTCAAGAGTGAGTTTTTTCAAAATTAAGGGTGAGTCCATTTTCTGAGAACCACTTAATAATTATTTGAAAGACATCCTTAACAATATCTTCAGCTGCTTTTTATGGAATGGGATTTATCATAACGTTCGTGTCATCTGCAAAAAGTACTAGTTCCGCTTGCTGAACGTTAAGTGAGAGGTCATTCAGATGAATAGGGAACAACAGAGAACCTAAAATTGAACCCCTTGGGACTCCCTTTGTGATAACGCCCAACTCACTAGAATTACCACCCTCACAACATTATTTGTGCTGTTCCGCACAACTTTTTGCTTTCTGTTCATTATGTACGATTCAAACCAGCTGTGTGTACAGCCTTCAATTTCATAAAACCTGAGTTTTTCTAAGAGTGTGATGTGATCCACATAGTCAAATGCCTTGGAGAGATCACAAAAAATACCAAATGGCGATAATTTGTTATTTAAGGCATGGACTGTTTAATGGGAAAATGTATAGATAGCATTCTCATTCGAGTAACCCTTCCGGGATCCGAACTGTTGCATTCTGAGTTAATTATTTTGACTTAAATGTGTGACTACTCTTGAATACATAACTTTTTCGAATGTTTTAGGAAATGAAGTCAGCAATGAGATTGGTCTATAATTATTAAAGTAACTCTTCTCCCCTTTCTTACGAAGAGGTTTGACAATTGCGTATTTCAATCTGTCTGGAAAAATTCCCTGTGCTAGCGAAGCAATTCATATTTCGGTAAGGACTCCACTCATTAAATTAGAACAACACTTCAAAATTCTGTTAGAGACTCCATTAACACCACATGAGCTCTTGTTTTTCAGTATATTTATAATTCCCTTAATTTCAATGGGGGATGGTAGTGCTATTTCTAAAAGCCTAAAGTCTACATCTACATCTACACCCATACCCCGCAAGCCACCTGACGGTGTGTGGCGGAGGCTACCTTGAGTACCTCTATCGGTTCTCCCTTCTATTCCAGTCTCGTATTGTTCGTGGAAAGATGGATTGTCGGTATGCTTCTGTGTGGGCTCTAATCTCTCTGATTTTATCCTCATGGTCTCTTCACGAGATATACGTAGGAGGGAGCAATATACTGCTTGACTCTTCGGTGAAGGTATGTTCTCGAAACTTCAACAAAAGCCCGTACCGAGCTACTGAGCGTCTCTCCTGCAGAGTCTTCCACTGCAGTTTATCTATCATCTCCGTAACGCTTTCGCGATTACTAAATGATCCTGTAACGAAGCGCGCTGCTCTCCGTTGGATCTTCTCTATCTCTTCTGTCATCCCTATCTGGTACGGATCCCACACTGCTGAGCAGTATTCAAGCAGTGGGCGAACAAGCGTACTGTAATCTACTTCCATTGTTTTCGGATTGCATTTCCTTAGGATTCCTGGGAATGACATTTTTTACATATTTTTTTGCTTCTTCAACTGAACCCTATAACCCTATTTTTGCTGCTACATTCAGACAGTAATTGTTAAAAATACTTGCCACTTGTGAATTATCACTCACAACATGATCATTTATTGCTATGGTATGCTGTGCACTATCAGACTGCCCCGTCTCCCATTTGACAATATTCCATATAGTTTTAATCTTATTATCTGCTTTATTAATTTCTGTCAGAACACATAAGCTTCTCGACTTCTCAATGAATTTCCTCAAAATATTACAGTATCTTTTGTAGTAAGCAAGTAACGTCGGATCCTGACTTATTCTGGCCTGTCCATATATTTCCCTCTTCCTCTTACACGATATCTTAATTCCCTTAGTAATCCATGGATTACTTGACTTTGTAATGGCTTTTTTGGATAACGTTTCAGGAAAGCAACGCTCAAATATTGAGACAAATTTACGGAGGAATAGATTGAATTTGGCATCAACATCATTTTCTGTGTATACTTCATCCCATTCTACCTCTTCTAGGCTGCACTTAAAGCTCTCTATCCTGTTCGCATTAATAAGCCTCCCTGCCTTGTATGAACCTGCCTGAATCCTGTAAGGTGCTGTATGTGTTATTTCCATTAACTGTGCATCATGATCAGATAGCGCATTAACAACTGCGTACACATTAATTGTTTCTGCCTGAGCACTGCCTATGAAAATGTTATCGATAAGTGACATACTATCCTGCTGCACACGAGATGGAAAATTTACAACAGATACTAGATTGAAACAACCAAACAAAGGTACTAGCTCATTTTTCCTATCCATATCTTTTAAGAAATCTACATTAAAATCACCACAAAGCACTAACTGCTTCTTTTTGTCTAACAGGTAGCTCAATAATGCCTCAAGATTTTTCATGAATAGCTGAAAGGTACCTTGAAGGGATCTGTAGATTGTTACAATTACTATAGAAGTATACTGCAGTAGCAACTCACAAGCACATGCTTCAAGGAACTGATCTACAAAAAAACTATTTGTTTCAATAGTTTCAATAGAAATAATGGCCTCAGCACGCTCTTGTTATATGCCACACTTACCTGAAAAATGTGTCTGTGTTATCCGATGATTTTTTTCTGATGAGTTCATCAACCTGATTCTGAGGAGTCTCATCGGTCGTCCACTCCGCACTCTGTCACACACGTAGAGGTTAGCACCACCGTTTCCTTTAATACGACCACGAAGAACCCAACTTTGCACTTTAACGATGCCGATACAATCATCACCGTACACAGTTTTCATTCTTCTAGGTATTTCAGGTGAAGGAACGTCTTCTGTGGTTGGAAACTCGATTATAGCACTCTCACGCACCGACATGGTTACGTTACAGACGTCCGTGTTACACGCTATAGTTAGAGATCACCCAATGGCAGATGGTTGGTACTTTCACCAGCGAAGCGGGAAAGCCGTCCGAGTAAAATGAGTGACAGGTAATACTTCAGCCGATACTGAGGACAAAATAAAAAATTCGGAGGTATTACTTTTCAGCACGTCCTCGTAATTCGCAATATTTACTCTTGTCAGTCAAATTAGATCATCTCTAGCCGTGTTCGGCGCATGGTGGGAGAGCTGGCATCTTATCCCCAGTACGTTAAGCAGCCGTCACAGGGAAATCGGACTACGCCCTTGTGACAAATGGCTCTCCCATCGCGCCCAGCGTTGCCTAGATATCCGCCAACCTATTACGAGCAGAGTAGGTAGTTACACTGAGGCTGTTGTAGGAGCGTATTTAATCATGTACGTCTGTAACTTACCCATCGTGCGCTGTAAGTGTTTTACAGGGTGTAATAAAACGATATCGACCAGTTTCAATTAAGTGGGTTGAAGAATAATTTGAGAATAGGTAATAATATCTGGGTACGTTGTACGACACCTCAATAGAGCGTGGAAAACACAGGGGCTGAAACCTGCCCTTAGGCAACCCCTTAGTCAGCAAACATGCTTTTGCACTCACAAGCGGAACTACTCGTAATGCGTGTGGCAGCATTCTGGCCACGGATACTAGAATACACGGTAGGGTTCACGCGCCGGCGGACCGTGAGTTTTGACGTCATTGTGAGCCCTCTCGCCATGCCGCAATGCATTGAAACTTACGGCAAATGGTGTACACATATTTTAATGTTTTCCATGTTTTAATGTAATATTGGTATTATCTTTAGGCTTTATATTAGACTCCTTTTTTCTATGGTCTGTGAATTGCTGGTGTAAAGCATCCGAAGGACGTCAACTTCTTTCTCCATCTCGGAGGTCACAGCTTTTTTTTCTGGGGGAAGAGTCTCACAGTGGTTTAGGCGACATACGTCCGTATACGGAAAGAGTGCCTACAATGTTATTTTAAACTCTTAAGCCGAATTAAAAGTTTTCTGTTCATATTCTGGAAAGTTGTGTTACAACGTTATCGTTTCTTCCGTTTTCGTCTTCTATCATTTCGCTACCGTTACATTCTTCTTTTTTTTCTTGTTGACAGCTTTCATTCCGAATAATCTGCATGTCCTTACAAAACATATTACAGCAAAGTCCTAACAAAAGATAACTCTTTATGAGATAGGAAACGTAAACTTGCAGCCTTTGCAATATCTTCAGATGACTCTCATAATCACTTGCTGTTGGCAGTCAGAAAGAGAGTCCTGAGTCACTTTTTTCAGAATGTTTTGATTTTAGTAGCTCAGAGCTGCATCGAGAGAGACGATCCTATAAATCTGATTCTTTAGTCTAAGGTCTGTTTCCATAACGTCTAACTGTTGTCATAAGCACTCACTGTCACAGTCAGAGCATTGTTTGTTTTCATGAGTAACATATTTGTGTGGTGGCTATTTCTTCATTAGTTGGTAATATATTTACCTATAAAATATCTTTTACTTCTTTACGGTAGCTTCGTTTTGTGCCCGAACATTTCTCTTGTTATTAAACTCATTACTACGCCCTAAATCTGCATCAGAAAATGGTAGATTTGGAACATCATTAGCTTTCAACTTGCATTTCGAGCGAATATTCAATAGTTATTTTCAAATCTCTTTCATAATCTGAATTAGTAAAATGTATTGGACAATCACTAGGATTCTTAGCTGAAAATGAATCTGCAGATTTACATTTACTTATCTATTTTCTTTTCGTGTCGCTGTTCTTAGGACGTGCAGCAAACCATTATTTTTCACTTAAAAACGTACTCTAAAGATCCACTAATTCACCGATAATTACGGCGTAACTCTGTACTCAATCACCAGTCATTAATAAAAATTCACAGTGCTGTAAATAACTTTGTTTTGGATTGTAAACGCAATTAAAACCGAATACATTACGGCAATTCTAGCCTACGGAGCGTTGGTTGGATCCAGTCCGGCGTCAGCGGTGGGATTTGCTATTGTTCATACACGTCGTGATCCCTACAGTGTGCTCTAGTATCCGTGATTATAACCGTTAAACATCGTCTACTGCATCCGCTCCTGCGACAGCAGCACTGCAGGGTCTGCTATCCGCTATGTCATAAGAGAAGTCAGCGTACAAACTTGTGTTACACTCTGTCTCCTTCCATCTTTTCATAAATGGGCTTTCTGAATTACAACGGTAATACAGTCCGTAATAAACCACATTTTTACTTCAGTATCCTCAAATGTATTTTGTTAAACGCTTCTGACACTATCAGTCTCTTTAAATAGGCCTCTGATGAGTTGACAAGCTCTTCTTTGCTTCTTTCCCACTTTACTAATTCGTCTCGGAAACATCATTATACAAGAGCAATACTCAGTGATGACATGGAAACTGCCTCCTCTTTAGGCCTTCCAAAATTGCTCCCAGTGAACTTTTGCCAACTGACTGTTCTTCTTGCCATACGATTTGAGTCACCATTCCAGATTAAGATTTTTGAAGACTGCCGCGCGGGATTAGCCGAGCGGTCAAAGCGCTACAGTAATGGACTGTGCGGCTGGTCCCGGTGGAGGTTCGAGTCCTCCATCGGGCATGGGTGTGTGTGTTTGTCCTTTGGATAAGTTAGGTTAAATAGTGTGTAAGCTTAGGGACTGATGAAAACAGTTAAGTCCCATAAGATTTCACACACACACACACACACACACACACACACACACACACACATTTGTGAAGACTGAAATTCAAATCTTGTCTGTTATGGCTGACTTCAGTGATTTACGGGCTTTTTCGTAGTGAAAACTGTCAGATCCCCCCACCTTGTGACGTTCAAAAAACGTTTGCTTAATGCGAGTGTGAGCTACTATGTTTGGTACCAACTTCTGATCATCTATTGGCCATCCGCTATTTCGTAAAAGTTATCGATCCAGCTAACGAGAGAGGGTCTGGCGCCGATGATTCTGTTATATACGAACAGCAGTCCCCAAAGGCTAAGAAGTCATCGAGGAAGTTCGGGAAATATTTAATTTCAAAAAATGGTTCAGATGGCTCTGAGCACTATGGGACTTAACATCTGAGGTCATCAGCCCCCTAGAACTTAGAACTACTCAAACCTAACCAACCTAAGAACATCACACACATCCACGCCCGAGGAAGGATTGGAACCTGCGACCATAGCAGTAGCGCGGTTCCGAACTGAAGCGCCTAGCCGGCCGGAGTGTCCGAGCGGCTCTAGGCGCTACAGTTTGGAACCACGCGACCGCTACGGTCGCAGGTTCCAATCCTGCCTCGGGCATGGATGTGTGTGATGTCCTAGGGTTAGTTAGGTTTAAGTAGTTCTAAGTTCTAGGGGACTGATGACCTCAGAAGTGAAGTCCCATAGTGCTCAGAGCCATTTGATGCATTTGAAGCACCTAGAACCGCTTGGCCACAGCGGTCGGCATATTTAATTTGATCTAACTGACAGAGTCACTAATAAATTGCTTAAAGCATGGTTAATTTACATCCGGCAGACATATAACATCTGTGGTTAAATCTGAAAGACGTTATAAACTGCGATCTAGACAAATACATCCTACGAAAGGGACCATAGGGAAAGTTATAGAGAAAACGCCATAGTAACGCGTGAATCTATAAGAAGGGGTCTACGTGAAATGAACATTAATTTTGACCGTCAGGTTTCTCGAAAGTTCTGCTCATATGCAAAGCCAATAAAAGGCTCGAAACCTTCCCATCAGTCTCCCGTGCATCAACCTGGTGTTAAAACGGAAAATCAACACTCAGACAGAAAAAATATTCAGTTCCCGATTTAAAAATTTATTTAAGCACGATGATTCTACAACTGCCACACAGACCAATAAGCAGGAGTTACTGATACGAAACACCTCCGGTATAAGAAAAAAATTAAGACTGCTTAAAGGGAACAGCTCACCAGTTCCTGGTAGGGTCCTACATAGGTTTTAAATTTTCCGCGCAGCGGAATCAGCCACTTTTCAAGATCATATTTATTCATGAGGTACGAAAACGTCCCCGTAACTAGTTAAGAGCACAGGTCACCTATTCTTACAAGAAGAGT
Organism: Schistocerca cancellata; assembly: GCF_023864275.1. Classification (NCBI taxonomy): domain Eukaryota; kingdom Metazoa; phylum Arthropoda; class Insecta; order Orthoptera; family Acrididae; genus Schistocerca; species Schistocerca cancellata. The sequence goes on from NC_064626.1 coordinate 856,866,432, forward strand.
TGTGTTAAGATCTTAAGGGACCAAACTGCTTAGGTCATCGGTCCCTAAGATTACCCACTACTTAATCTAACTTAAACTAACTTATGCTATGGACAACACACACCCATGTCCAGGGAGTACTCGAACCTACGACGGGGGAGGCAGCGCGGACCATGACAAGACGCCTAAGACAGCGCGGCTACCCCGTGCGGCTCTTACAAAAAGATTGACAGATCGAACGTATACATTTACAGATGAATGTCGCTGACGTCTATTTATTGCAGATTCCTAGAGCATGTTTTAAGGTCAGACATTATGACTCTCCTGAAGAGAAACAAGTTTCTTTCAGAGACTGAGTAAAGCACATATGAAACATAGCATGCTTCATTCATATTCGGCATCTACAAAAAGGCGATGCAGGTGAACAGTTTGCTTCCGTTCTTCGAGATTTCCGAAAGCGATTCGACACAATACAACGCCGTTGACTGCCGCCCATTGTACGATTACACGGACTATTTCAGTAGATGTGTGATTTGCTCCATGAGTGTTTCACTAACAAAACCCATTAAGTTATACATGACGGTGATCATTCAGTAGAATGAAAACAACATCAGATATGCCACAGAGAAACGTAATAGGGCCCCTAACGTTCTCAGTGTACTTAAACGATTTGTCACATAACCACCAGGAGTGCCTTGGGACTGTTCGCTGACGATTCTGTTGTTTACAGTGGCGTTTCTTTATCCTTCTGATACGTTTACTCTCCATTTTTACAGTGGAAACACTGCATTGATTCTACTGTATGTTTTTAATTCAACATTCTGCAAATTGAACTAAAATAATAATTACTGAAATAAATATTTATTCTTAAAACATCTTGAACTTAAAGTAAGATGAACAATAACTCTTTTAAAATTTATCCAAATGAGTGGTACTGGTTGTTTTCCCCGCTCATATGCGTGATATTCGGCCTAATTGAAAGCTAAAATCTTATTACAATTTTTGCATCAAGTCTTTCGTGGCAATTATCTTTATACGCTGAAGTGCTAAATAAACTGTTACACCTGCCCAATATCGTGCAGGGCCCCGCGAGCACGCAGAAGTGCTGCAACACGACGTGGCATGAACTCGACTAATGTCTGAAGTGGTGCTGGAGGAAATTGACACCAAGAATCCTGCAGGGCTGTCCATAAATCCGTCCGAGTACGAGGGGGTGAAGACCACAACTCAAAGGCAAGTTGCAAGGCAACCCGGATAAGTTCAATAATGTTCATACCTGGGGAATTTGGTGGTCAGTGAAGGTGTATAAAATCAGAAAATTGTTCCTGGAGCCACTTTGTACCTATCCTGGACGTGTGGGGTGTCGCAGTGTCCTGATAGAATTGTCCAAATCCGTCGGAATGCACAATGGACGTCAATGAATGCAGGTGATCAGACAGGATGCTGACGTACATGTCACCTGTCAGAGTCGTATCTGGACGTATCAGGGGTCCCATATCATTCCAACTCCACACGCCTCATACTACTACAGAGCTTCCACCAGTTCGAGCAGTCCCCTGCTGTCATGCAGGGTCCATGGATTCATGTGGTTCTCTCCATACCCTTACACTTCCATCTGCTCGATAAAATTTGAAACGAGACTCGTCCGACGGGGCAACATGTTTCCAGTCATCAACAGTCAAATGTCGGTGTTGAAGGGCACAGGGGAGGCGTAAAGCTCTATGTTGTGCAGTCATCAAGGGTACACGAGTGCACGTTCGGCTCCGAAATCCCGTATCGATGATGTTTCGTTGAATGGTTCACGCTGACGCTTGTTATTGACCCAGCAGGGAAATCTGCAGCAATTTGTCCAAGGTTGCACTTCTATCACGCTGACCGATTCTCTTCAATCGTTGTTGGTACATCTTTCTTGCAGGATCTTTTTCCAGCCGCAGTGAAACAGAAGATTTGATATTTTCTCTGATTCAGATATTATCGGTATTCTCGTAAAATGGTCGTACAGGAAGGTCCCCACTTCATCGCCACCTCGGGGAAGCTTGTGCGCCGACTATAACACCACGTTCAAACTCACTTAAATCACGATAACCGGCAATTGTAGCAGCAGCAACCGATCTAAGAACTGCGCCAGACACTTGTTGTCTAAAATGGTTCAAATGGCTCTGAGCACCATGGGACTTAACTTCTAAGGTCATCAGTCCCCTAGAACTTAGAACTACTTAAACCTAACTAACCTAAGGACACCACACACATCCATGTCCGAGGCAGGATTCGAACCTGCGACCGGAGCGGTCACGCGGTTCCGGACTGTAGCGCCTTTAACCGCTTGACCACACCGGCCGGCACTTGTCTTGTGTAGGCGTTGCCGACAGCAGTGCCGCATTCTGCCGGTTTACATATGTCTGTATTTGAATACACATACCTATACCAGTTTCTATGGCGCTTCAGTGAATATACGAGATGCATATAGTAAGAGTAACAAGCTGGAATTTGCGAAGGTTAACTATATTTTAGTTCTACGAGGTGCATTCAAGTTCTAAGGCCTCCGATTTTTTTTCTAATTAACTACTCACCCGAAATCGATGAAACTGGCGTTACTTCTCGACGTAATCATCCTGCAGACGTACACATTTTTGACAACGCTGACGCCATGATTCCATGGCATCGGCGAAGGCTTCTTTAGAAGTCTGTTTTGACCACTGGAAAATCGCTGAGGCAATAGCAGCACGGCTGGTGAATGTGCGGCCACGGAGAGTGTCTTTCATTGTTGGAAAAAGCCAAAAGTCGCTAGGAGCCAGTTCAGGTGAGTAGGGAGCATGAGGAATCACTTCAAAGTTGTTATCACGAAGAAACTGTTGCGTAACGTTAGCTCGATGTGTGGGTGCGTTGTCTTGGTGAAACAGCTCACGCGCAGCCCTTCCCGGACGTTTTTGTTGCAGTGCAGGAAGGAATTTGTTCTTCAAAACATTTTCGTAGGATGCACCTGTTACCGTAGTGCCCTTTGGAACGCGATGGGTAAGGATTACGCCCTCGCTGTCCCACAACATGGACACCATCATTTTTTCAGCACTGGCGGTTACCCTAAATATTTTTGGTGGCGGTGAATCTGTGTGCTTCCATTGAGCTGACTGGCGCTTTGTTTCTGGATTGAAAAATGGCATCCACGTCTCATCCATTGTCACAACCAACGAAAAGAAAGTCCCATTCATGTTGTCGTTGCGCATCAACATTGCTTGGCAACATGCCACACGGGCAGCCATGTGGTTGTCCGTCAGCATTCGTGGCACCCACCTGGATGACACCTTTCGCATTTTCAGGTCGTCATGCAGGATTGTGTGCACAGAACCCACAGAAATGCCAACTCTGCAGGCAATCTGTTCAACAGTCATTCGGCGATCCCCCAAAACAATTCTCTCCACTTTCTCAATCATGTCGTCAGACTGGCTTGTGCGAGCCCAAGGTTGTTTCGGTTTGTTGTCACACGATGTTCTGCCTTCATTAAACTGTATCACCCACAAACGCACTTTCGACACATCCATAACTCCATCACCACATGTCTCCTTCAACTGTCGATGAATTTCAATTGGTTTCACACCACGCAAAGTCAGAAAACGAATGATTGCACGCTGTTCAAGTAAGGAAAACGTCGTCATTTTAGGTATTTAAAACAGTTCTCATTCTCTGCCATACGGTGCTGCGATCTCTGGGACGTTTTGACAATGAATGCGGCCTCATTTTAAAACAATCCGGATGTTTCTATCTCTTTCCAGTCCGGAGAAAAAAAATCGGAGGCCTTAGAACTTGAATGCACCTCGTAAACCACACAGCATTCTACTAATGTCATTAATTTAAATTTTTATTCCAGGGAGAAGTCTGGATACACCCTACAAAGGCCGTATGGTGTGAGGCATCATAATGGCATCTGATATGGGGTGTCTGCAGGTGGGAGCACATCCTGTTGTAACAGAGGCGGCAGCGGCGGCCATCTTATACCCTCCATATTGGTTTTGGGTCACGCGTTTCAGTTGGAAAGGGAGTCTTGCGGCACATCATTTTGAGCTGCCTCTTTCTCAGGAATACACATGTGAAAACTGTTTTAAGATATCTTTATCTGTGTAGGAGTGATGCCCTGTTAAGGTTTGAAAATTCAGGGAGGTGATGCATTCTGTTTATTGTTGCAGATGACCCACAAATGCACATCTCTGCAGGAAAGCACTGGAATTGTGTTAATGAGTGGTGGAGGAAGTACCAGGGTGACTGCCGCTGACTTTAATGCCCGGCACCCTGAGAGAAATGAAATTTCACATACGAGATTACCCTAATTATTGGACAAATTTCGTTCAACAAATTCTGTGGTGCACAAGCCACGCAGTGGTATTCCCAGAACAGCCACCAATGAGATTACTACAACAGAAGTTGTGACATCATAGGTGAAAAGTCCACACTGCAGTATGTCCTGGTTGTCAGCAGTATCTGGTGTCAGTCGACGTTCAATCCTGTGTATGTTGCGCATACACCAATGGCAGCCAAACGATTTTCATCATCTCTCGGTGGATGATTCTGATTGGCAGGTGCAGTTTGCAGAATGGGCCCTGGATCACTGTAACAGGAATCCAAACTTCGTACGACAGGTGTCGTTCAGTGATGAAGCTAATTTTGACGTGCGAACGGAAGTAAAGAAACAATCATCGTTGTTGGTCAGATGCAAAGCCCTCCTGGGTGGATCCCTGTAAAAGTGCTGGTGGTGACAAGGTTATGGTTTGGTGTGGAATTTGGGATATAAGAATCGTGGGTTCGGTGTTTATTGATAGAACGTTGAATGTTGCAAATGTCAGTTATTTTACTTTTACCTTCTAGTGCACCAAAATAATTTATTCTGAATATATCCTCATTCTCCTCTTTTGCTACAGAGTTATTTGCCCTTCATATAAGATGGACAAATAACATGTAGTCTTTCAGATAACTAACTGTGAAACTAAAACTACAAGCTAGCTACATCATTAATAACTTGCATGACGCAACTGTCAGAGCCTTTTACATATTTTATTTCAGAATTAAAATGTTGCAAAAATAATGCCCACTGTGTTAAGCATCTATGAAGTAGAGTACCATCATTCAAAAATTTTAATGCCTGGTGGTGTGTATGTATTACATTTTAATGTCCCCATAAAATGTTCCTGAATTTTTTTAACTCCCACGGTATAGCCACAGTTTCTTTCTGCGAGGCAGTATAACTTTTCTCATACTTCGTCAACTTTATTTTTCAGCGATTCTAAGCAAAACACGTTTTTGAATTGAATGGCTAAAGGCCTTAAGTATTTATACTAGTCTATATAGATTATTTGAAACTAACCCATTCTAAGATCCATACTAGCATAGTATTTACTGGTACTGTGAAGCGGTATTGGTAATCTCATCATTAGTAAAGCAAATATTAAAAATATTTGGTATTTACACACTGAAATGGGTTTAACAAGATATCTTGTAATTAATTAAGTACATTGAAATGATGATTCCATGGATATTACACAAACTTAATTTAAAGTTCAATCATCATCCATTTACAGATGTAAGTTTATATAATGAGTGCATCTAGCCTTTGATGGGAGATGTTGAGGAATTCCGTTCTCATTTTTAAAGTGCACATCAATACGGTTACATATGATGTGAACACAATGCTGATATGTCTTTCAGGGGCTGGATTTTATAATTTAGAGGCCAACACATCCAACTTTCATTGGCTCTAATATTCTTGTCGCCTCAGAGCGCTTAATACTCATACCTTTACTTAGAGCCCTTTACACTGTTCATACGACCATTTAACTTATATGAAGATATTACCAGAATGTCTGTTACTGTGGGCCACTGCTAACTGAACACTGATCATCCTGGCACACGTCCTACACTCATGAGCAAAGAAACTGGTTCACCTGCCTAACATTGTGTAGGACCCCAGCAAACACGCAGAAGTGCCGCAGCACGACGTGGAATGGACTCAACTAACATCTGAAATTGTGCTGGAGGGAATTGACACCATGACTCCAGCAGGACAGTCCTTAAATCCCTAAGGGTACTAGGCAGTGGAGATCTCTTCAGAACAGCACGTTGCAGGGCATCCCAGATATGCTCGATAATGTTCATGTCTGGTGAGTTTGGTGGCCAGTGGAAGTGTTTAAACTCAGAAGAGTGTTCCTGGAGCCACTATGTAGAGGTACTCGATGGTTGGGGTGTCGCATTGTCTTGCTGAAATTGTCAAAGTCCGTCGGAACGCACTATGGACATGAGTGGATGCAGGTGATCAGACAGGATGCTTACGTACATGTCACCTGTCAAAGTCGTATCTAGACGTATCAGGGGCCCCATATCAGTGTGACTGCACCCGCCCCACACAATTACAGAGCCTCCAGCAGCTTGAAGAGTCTCCTGGTGACGTGCAGGGTCCATGCATTCATGAGGTTGACTCCATGCCCGTACACGTCCATCCGCCCAATACAATGTCAGTGTTGACAGGCCCAGGAGAGGCGCAAACGTGGTGTCGTGTAGCGATTAAGGGTACCCGTGTGGGCCTCCACCTCCGAAAGCCCATATCGATGTTGTTTCGTTGAATGGTTCGCACGCTGACACTTGGTGATGACCAGCATTGAAATCTGCAGAAATTTGTGGAAGGGGTGTACGTCTGTCACGTTGAACGTTTCTCTTCAGTCGTCGTTGGCCCCGTTGTTGCAGGATCTTCTTCCAGCTGTAGCGTGAAATAGTCGTACCGGAAAATCCCCACTCCATAGCTACCTCAGATATACTGTGTCCCATCGCTCATGCGCCAGCTAGAACACCATGTTCAAACTCACATCTTGATAACATGCCACTGTAGTAGTAGTAACCGATCTAGCAACTGCACCAGACACTTGTCTTACATAGGCGCAACCGAACGCATCGCTGTATTCTGCCTGTTTACATATCTCTGTATTTGATTACGCATGTCTATACCAGTTCTTTGGCTCTGCCCACAGGAGTTCAGCATTCATTTTCTGGGTACGGGCTTGGCGACCCCGGGGTTCCTGAGCTGGGGACTGGTAAGCGCCACCAGTCCCCTGTCACCGTAAGCTCTGAGCATACTTCAGCGACCACCGTGCGGCGCGGCGGTGGAACGTTGTGTGTCTCAGGGAATGGGGATCTTGGCTTGACCGCCCGGATCGCGAGGATGGAATAAACCTCTATAAAAAAACCCTCAATCTCAAGGTGTGCTGCGCGCTGATGAGATGCATGGCTGTTGAGGTGGAACAGTCGATAGCGGCAACCTCTGGGGAACCTGCCGCACCTCAGTTGTATAAGGCTTACCTAGGCACGCGGGGCTCTGTCTAGGTGGACTTCTAGTACCCTAGCTGCTCGTGGGACCGAGATGGATCCTTCGAAATCCTCTTTTCTTCCTCCCAGCGGAAAGGGTGGGCCGCTGGAAGGTTCTAACACCCAGTCTCTTAAGAGGGCCCGTGCAGTCAGTCCCCCTGACTCCGGCGCTTCTTTGAACAGTCCAGTATTAGGTAACAGAATTCATTCTGGTAATCCGAATGTGTTTCTCATTGTGAAACGGAAGGAGGGTAGTTTCGAGAAGGTTTCGCCCTTCTATATACAAAAGGGATTGGAGGGAATCTGTGGCTCCTTAAAATCGGTGAAGCGCTTACGTAATGGGACCTTGCTAGTGGAAACTTCCACTTCCCAGCAAGCAACTAACCTCCAATCTGCTAAAAGCCTTGGAGAGTATGCCATAGACACTGAACTGCACAGCACCTTGAACTACAGCAAAGGTGTTGTGACATGCCGGGATCTAGTTGACATTCCCAAGGAAGAACTGCAACGTGAGTGGGCTCCAGAAGGTATTGTTGATGTCTAACACATAATGAAGAGGGTTGATGGCACTCTTGTCAAATCCGACTCCTTTATTCTGACCTTCAGTAGCACAAAGCTTCCTGAACATGTTAAAGCTGGCTTCCTTCGCCTTAGTGTGAGGCCTTATTTCCCGACCCCAATGCGCTGTTTCAAATGCCAGCGTTTTGGTCATACCACCTTAGGCTGTAAAGGCGAAGCGACTTGTGGAAACTGTGGTCAGGCTGCTCATGAAGGAGTTGGTTGCTCGTCTCCGGCTAAATGTATTAATTGCTCTGGGAACCACCCTGTTTGGAGTAGGGACTGCCGAATATTTTTAGAGGAACGCAAGGTCCAGGAAATAAAAACAACCAAGCGTATCCCCTATGGTGAGGCCAAGAAGATCTATAAGTCGATGCAACCTCCCACATTTGCTACATCTTTTGCATCCCTGGTTCAGAAGCCTACTCCAAAAGTCGATGCCTCAACGCAGACTGAGGTGGTGAGTGTTGGCACTAACACCTGCAGCTGTCAGTGCACTTGCAACGCAGCCAGTGTTTCAGAGCCAGTAGCCCCTACTCGAACGGCAGACAAAGGTACAGTGGCGAACTTGGGCCAGGCCCTGGCACCTCCAACAGGTGAGGCTGTTCCCAAGCCCAGTGCGCCAATTACCACATCCACATCGGCTCCCCCAAAATCCACCAAACCACAGAAAGCTATTGTACAGCAGCAACAGCGCGTCAAATCCCGTGGTAAACCATCTGACCATGCGGATGTTGTTTTAGGTGAGGCTTCATCTGACTCTTCCCCAGAGTTGATGGAGTATGATGTATGTGTGGGGCAATCATCTCGTCCCACGCCTGCCCCTCCACCTGCTGCGGTCTCCCCGCCCCGTCGGAGAGACAGGATGAAGGTGCTACCCCCAACATAGATGGCTTCCATACTCCAGTGGAACTTGCAAGGGTTCAGGACGCATGTGGAGGAACTTCGTCTACTCTCTCAGGGTAGACCACTGTGTCTCTGTCTCCAGGAGACGTATTTCCATCCATCATACTCCCCTGAGATACGAGGCTACACACTCCACAAAAAGGACGACCTGCGTGGAGAGAGAGCTAGAGGAGGCGTAGGTATTTTCGTCAGGACGGACTACCACTCCTCGCCTCTCTCACTTACGACGACTTTACAGGCCGTCGCTGTGTCCGTGCACGTGCGTCATCCATTGACTGTATGTTCACTTTACTTGCCCCCAAATGATGCTCTTGATGATGCGGCCCTCACTGACCTTCCTACCCAGCTCCCCCAGCCATTCATTATTTGTGGTGATTTTAATGCCCACAATGTGCTTTGGGGCTCTGCAATTACCTGCCCCAGGGGTAGAGCAATTGAGAGGCTTCTCCTGTCATACTGTGCCTACTTGCTTAATGGAGGACAGAGTACTCATTTCTCCACAGCGACTGGGTCGTTCTCTACCATTGATCTCTCGCTTTGCTCTCCAGCTCTTGCCGCCAGTGCTCACTGGGAAGTGGTCGCTGACTTGCACGGCAGTGATCATTTCCCAATCTGGATTCACCTGCCAGATGGCGTGGGCCCCGAAAGGAGACCACCACGATGGGTGCTCAGTGGAGCTGACTGGACACTTTATAGCCAATTGGCCCAATTCGAACACTGTGCGAATGTTGAGGTGTGGGTGGATCACATCACCAAAATGGTCCACCACGCCGCTGCAGCATCCATTCCACAGTCCACAGGCCACCGGAAGAGACCACCTGTGCCTTGGTGGAGTGCCGAATGCCGCTCTGCAATCAGGACGAGGCGTGCAGCTCTGCGTCGGTTCAAGTGTCGGCCGACTGCTGAGAATCTTGCAGCCTTTCGGGTGGCGAGGGCAAGATGTCGTCGCGATATTCGTGAGAGCAAGAAGAGGTCATGGCAACAGTTCCTGAACACCATTAATCGTTCCACCAAAAGTTCCATTGTGTGGGACACCATCAGGAGAATTTCTGGCACAGGAGGGAGGTGTCCCATAGCTGCTGTAATGAATAATGGCACTCTCCATACGGATCCGCGAGACATTGCCCAGACTATGGCAGCGTATTTCGCCACAGTTACTGCAACAACCCGTCAGGATCCAGGTTTCCAGCGCCATAGAGCCGTTGCTGAGAGATGTAGTCTGGACTTCCATTCCACCTCTCATGAAATTTACAACTGCAAATTTTCTATGTGGGAGCTGGATTCTGCGTTGTCTGGAGCTCGTGACACATCCCCTGGACACGACAGGATCCATTACAGTATGCTATGGCACCTCACATTGCGCAACAAAGAAATCCTCCTCGCACTTTTTAATGCCATGTGGGCGTCGGGTCACTTTCCTGACGCGTGGCGTGAGGCAGTTTTAATCCCTTTTTTAAAACCTGGGAAAGACCGCACAAGCCCAAGTAGCTACCGTAGTATTGCCCTCACTAGTTGCATAGGGAAGACCTTGGAGCGGATGGTCAACCGCCGCCTTGTCTGGATCTTAGAATCCCGGCAACTCCTTAGTCGCTTTCAGTGTGGGTTCAGGAGGTTTCGTTCCACCTTCGATAACCTTGCCCTCCTGGAGGCGGCTATACAACAGGCTTTCCTACGCCGTCACCACCTTCTAGGTGTATTTTTCGACATCGAGAAGGCCTACGATACTACTTGGAGGCGTCTCATCCTGGAGCAGCTTCACGAATGGGGTTTTCGTGGTTGTCTTCCTCTTTTTATTCAGTCTTTCCTCTCGCCACGATATTTTAGATACCGGATTGGTGACGTCCTGTCTGATCGCTTTGAGCAGGAGAACGGTGTCCCTCAGGGTAGCGTTTTAAGTGTGACTCTCTTTGCCATCGCTATTAATAGCATTACGTCCATAGTGAAAAGTCCTGTCCAATGTTCTTTGTTTGTGGACGATTTCTCTTTGTTTTGGTCTTCTTCAAGCCTTGCAACGACAACTCGTCAGTTGCAACTTACGATTAGGTGTTTGGATGACTGGGCGCAGATGAGTGGTTTTAAGTTTTCCACCGAGAAGTCTGTATGTGTTCTTTTTAACCGTTCTCGTTCGATTTTAACCTTTCCTGAGTTGAGGATGAGGGACACTATACTTACTTTTAAAGACACGGTGAGATTTCTGGGGCTCATTTTTGACTCGAAGCTCACGTGGTTACCTCATCTTAAAGACCTGAAACGGCGGTCACTTAAGGCTGTAAGTATTTTAAAATGTCTTAGCCACAGTACATGGGGAGCTGACAGGACTTGTCTGCTCCAGTTTTACAGGGCGTTTGTGCGATCTCGGCTCGATTATGGGTGCACGGTGTATGGGTCTGCGAGGCCTTCTTACTTAAAGTTGTTGGATGTTGTGCACCATGAAGGGCTTCGGTTGGCCACTGGAGCATTCCGAACTAGCCCCATACCAAGCCTCTGTGCAGAGGCTGGTGAACCGCCACTTCATATGCGGCGACGGCTACTTACAGTGCGCCAGGCGTATAAAACTTTGTCCACACCATACACCCCTGCATACCATACCGTTGCTCAGCCTCCTCTGGCACGATTGTTTCATAACCGGCAACGTGCGACGCAGCCCTATGGGATTCGCGCACAGGATTGCCTCGGTGCGATGTCTATGGCTGGTCTTCATGTTTTACGTCGCGGTTGGAGCAGATCTCCACCTTGGCTCCTCCGGAGACCCAAACTTATTTTAGATTTGACTAATTTTAAGAAAGCTGGCACACCAAATTTTACGTTCCAATCTCTGTTTTTTAACATTTTAGATGTGCATCATGGTTTCACTGTCGTTTATACTGATGGCTCCAAACAGGAGACTTTCCTTGGCTGTTCTGTGGTGTTCCCTGATCATGTTACCCGGATTCGCCTCCCTGCTGAATATACCGTTTTCGCAGCGGAGCTCCACGCGATCCTGACGGCACTGGAGCAGATGCATCGTGTTCGGGGCGATCGATTTCTTCTCTGCTCCGATTCTCTTAGTGCCTTACAGTCGCTGCAAAACCTGTACCCGACTGAAGAGATGGTCCAGCTGATACATGACCAACTGTACTTGCTCCAACGGCGGGGTAAAGAGGTATCCTTCTGCTGGGTGCCTGGTCATGTCGGCATATGGGGCAATGAACAGGCTGATCGGGCTGCCAAGGAGGCCTGCAGAGAGCAGGATGTGGTCCAGTGTCCCATCCCCTTGCAGTCAGTCATCGCTGCACTCCACAGGAAGTGCATGGGGTTGTGGGAGGACGAATGGCTGGCGGTGACGGCCAATAAACTGCGGTTGGTAAAGTCAACCACTCGGCCGTGGCGTTCCTCCTGCCGGCTGCTCAGGCGGGAAGAGGTGGCGCTCACACGTCTTCGGATCGGGCACTGTCCTCTGACACATAGCTATTTGTTACGGCGGGAGGATCCTCCGTTTTGTGATGCTTGTGGTGTGCACATCTCTGTCCGGCAAATTTTAACAGACTGCATTTTATACCGTGATGCAAGGGCAGAAGCACAAGTTGATGGCGATCTGCCCTATGTTTTAGCTAACGATGAGACGTGTGTGTCTAGGGTTTTTAAGTTTTGTGATGCGTCTGGACCCTGGCCTAAACTTTTAGGCTGGAGGTTTTAGTGTATTGCAGAGTGGCTGACTCCTCCCTTTTTTCCTTGCGGTCAGCCAGCCACTTCCATCTGCTACATTGTTTTAGCACCCTCTACCTTTTTCTTCCCGTGTTGTTCATGTTTTACTGTTGACGCCCTGCTTCATCCCACGCTTCGGTGTGGGTGAGCACATGTTTTTCAATGATTGTTCCCCGTGTTTTCTGTTCCGTTATATGTAAATGTTCTGAGTTTTTTTCTTGACACCCGTCTCACTATGATACTGAACGGGCGCTGAAGACCTTGCTGTCGTGCGCCCACACAACCCTTCTACTACTACTACTACTCTTTGGCTCTTCTGTGTAGCTTTCCATGTCCATTTATGTCGTCTGCAATTCCTTGTTCCAAGGAAACGTAAATATCGACCCTAATCAGGGTGTGAGTCTACATAACGGTTTACAGTGTTAAATATTTTGACATATTCCAACATAATTCTACTGTTACAAATTTAAGTGCAATGAAACACTATCAGAGTACAACTTTTCAGTCATTACAAGATTTGAAAATTATCTCAAACAAGTTAACGAAAAATTTCGGAAATTACTTAAGATAAATAGAAACAGGTGTTGGATGTGTGTGTGTGTGTGTGTGTGTGTGTGTGTGTGTGTGTGTGTGTGATTCGTCACAGCCGTGGTGGCCAAGCGGTTAAAGGCGCTACAGTCTGGAACCGCGCGGCCGCTACGGTCGCAGGTTCGAATCTTGCCTCGGGCATAGATGTGTGTGATGTCCTCAGGTTAGTTAGGTTTAAGTAGTTCTAAGTTCTAGGGGACTGATGACCTTAGAAGTTAAGTCCCATAGTGCTCAGAGCCATTTGAACCATTTTGATTCGTCACAGTAAGCTTTGGTTGAGATCTATGTGATGCACAGACCTCAGTTAACATGTTTTCTTGCTGATCCCTAAATCTACAATTAATACTGCGACCCTAGATACATCATTCATTCATTTATAGTGAATACTTGCATAATTTGAAACAAAAAGTAAATTTATTTTTACATTAGTTACAAAATATCTAATGTGCTGAGCTACTGTGTAATTCTAAACTGATATTTTAACTTTTTGTTTTGCTGATTTTATCTAGTGTATATTTCACCATCTCGATGCCACAACGCTTAGTAACGTTCTCTGAAATTGATTAGGCTTCACTATGTTCAGTTATTTGGCAGCTAAGTGGACTCAGTTTAGTTTTCATTAAACATTTTGTGGTTTGAATTTTTTTTTATTTTAAGAATTCGCCACACCTTCCATTGAACTTTCCTTCCTTAATCTGACATGAATAGATTCCAATTGGCGACGTATTTCACCTAGAGATATAAGCTTATTTAAAAGAACTTTGTGGCATATAACACTCTGGATTGCATTATTGATAATAAATTCTATATACTTCTCCAGGTCTTATAGTAATTGCTCTGTATTGATTATTTATAGAAACAGTAATTGGCTTGACTTCGCCTGAGGCGATTTCATTGGTATCAGTCACACTGTTACCATAATTATCTTTACTGAAAAAGCTAATTATTGACTTCAGAGAGGAAGAGATAAGTTCCTGAGAAGAATATCATAGAGTGCCTTTTTTTAAACAATTTTTCCGTCCTACAACAAAATATCGAAAACTTTTTTAAGACACAAAATGGAGTGGAAAGCAGTTTTTAAGGCTGGATACTTACGTTGATGACATTTTAAATAGCGGATAATAAAATGCAAACAAAGTGTTGAGACAAACTAACATTCGTTTTTACACTCCTGGAAATGGAAAAAAGAACACATTGACACCGGTGTGTCAGACCCACCATACTTGCTCCGGACACTGCGAGAGGGCTGTACAAGCAATGATCACACGCACGGCACAACGGACACACCAGGAACCGCGGTGTTGGCCGTCGAATGGCGCTAGCTGCGCAGCATTTGTGCACCGCCGCCGCCAGTGTCAGCCAGTTTGCCGTGGCATACGGAGCTCCATCGCAGTCTTTAACACTGGTAGCATGCCGCGACAGCGTGGACGTGAAAACGTATGTGCAGTTGACGGACTTTGAGCGAGGGCGTATAGTGGGCATGCGGGAGGCCGGGTGGACGTACCGCCGAATTGCTCAACACGTGGGGCGTGAGGTCTCCACAGTACATCGATGTTGTCGCCAGTGGTCGGCGGAAGGTGCACGTGCCCGTAGATCTGGGACCGGACCGCAGCGACGCACGGATGCACGCCAAGACCGTAGGATCCTACGCAGTGCCGTAGGGGACCGCACCGCCACTTCCCAGCAAATTAGGGACACTGTTGCTCCTGGGGTATCGGCGAGGACCATTCGCAACCGTCTCCATGAAGCTGGGCTACGGTCCCGCACACCGTTAGGCCGTCTTCCGCTCACGCCCCAACATCGTGCAGCCCGCCTCCAGTGGTGTCGCGACAGGCGTGAATGGAGGGACGAATGGAGACGTGTCGTCTTCAGCGACGAGAGTCGCTTCTGCCTTGGTGCCAATGATGGTCGTATGCGTGTTTGGCGCCATGCAGGTGAGCGCCACAATCAGGACTGCATACGACCGAGGCACACAGGGCGAACACCCGGCATCATGGTGTGGGGAGCGATCTCCTACACTGGCCGTACACCACTGGTGATCGTCGAGGGGACACTGAATAGTGCACGGTACATCCAAACCGTCATCGAACCCATCGTTCTACCATTCCTAGACCGGCAAGGGAACTTGCTGTTCCAACAGGACAATGCACGTCCGCATGTATCCCGTGCCACCCAACGTGCTCTAGAAGGTGTATGTCAACTACCCTGGCCAGCAAGATCTCCGGATCTGTCCCCCATTGAGCATGTTTGGGACTGGATGAAGCGTCGTCTCACGCGGTCTGCACGTCCAGCACGAACGCTGGTCCAACTGAGGCGCCAGGTGGAAATGGCATGGCAAGCCGTTCCACAGGACTACATCCAGCATCTCTACGATCGTCTCCATGGGAGAATAGCAGCCTGCATTGCTGCGAAAGGTGGATATACACTGTACTAGTGCCGACATTGTGCATGCTCTGTTGCCTGTATCTATGTGCCTGTGGTTCTGTCAGTGTGATCATGTGATGTATCTGACCCCAGGAATGTGTCAATAAGGTTTCCCCTTCCTGGGACAATAAATTCACGGTGTTCTTATTTCAATTTCCAGGAGTGTATATAATTTGGTAAAAGGGCCGGGGAATGCTGGGAGGTGTGAAGCCTGGAGGAGGAGGATTTCAAAACGTTTTGTAGAGAGTAGTATTTCTATTTTTTTTTAAAAAAAATCAAGTATACAAGATATTGCTTTCAGGCCTCCGATAAATATAGCGTTATTCGCTATTGGTGCCGCATTCGTACTAACTATTCGAATAAATGAACGTGAACGATAGTTATTCTTCCATGTTTTTAAAATTCGCGGAGTCGTTAATTTTTATTGTTTCTTCAAGTTAGTTTCTTGAATATTACGAAAAATGTACGTAAATTCGCAGAAACCTTGACTGATCTGCACAGAACCCAGATTTCACTGGAACATGCACTAAAAACTTTAGTTTGGTAGAATTCATCGTCGTTGGACGGTTGTAAGGAAATGTAGGCAAACCTCGTTCGCATTTTGCACTTGTGGATGAAAAGCTAAATGGATGAAAGGTAAAGAATGGAAGAAAGAGAAATCCGTTTACAATGGTAATGCGTAACCTCTACTGCTCGCCTGCCGTATATTTTGAGATAATGCTAAGAAGTGATATGAAAAGAGACGATCGCATAAAATCAGTTTTAGGGAAGGCTAACTGAAGGCTTGCATTTTTGCAAGTGTCCTGGGGAAGAGCATTGTCTTAGTGAAAGAAATGTGTGGAAGAATACAGAGCGGAAATATTTTTAGGCGTTGTTGCAACGTTTTGAGTCCTTCTCAGACAGGCACAGTAATAGGCATCACCCCACAAAGAACGTTAAAGGACTGTACAGTCAGCATGAAAGTATATAGCAGTAGTCAAGGATTCCTTGGAATAATGCTGACACAGTTCTCCCGAAATTCTGTGCGACAAATTTAGGGAACCTGTACTTGTGCAAGATTGGGCGACTGTTCCGCAGTCACCATCGTAATGTCTCGCGTAGTGATCTGATTGATGTAGTATGTACAATATTCCCCTCTAAACACATCTTTCCGTTTCATCAGTGCATTGAGTTATGTGTGCCAGTAAGTCTTCAATGCAAAATACACTTGTCCTTGTATCTTGCAAGTATATACGCCTTTTACTGCGCGAGAGTAGGTAAATACACTAATGAGTTTTCAGGAAACAAGAAACAACGTAATGTGCAGAATCCTGATATCTACAGGCTGTTTGGTCTTGTTATTGTGTTGTGGTTTTATTTAACGGTAAAAACATTATTTTTTTATCAGGCTTATTTTTTCAGTATCTATTCCTTCTGTGAATTTGGCCCTTCACACCGGTTTTAACGGTCTGTCTTCATGCCGCAGTGCCCCTGAAACAGTGTGGTGGCGAAGTATTGGCTATGTGAACCTTTCAGTTGTTCCATCGAGCCTGCATGAGTCGATCCCTCAGCGCGAAAATTGCATGCAAACGTCCGCATCCGCAAAATTGATTGTTAACAACTCAGAAATTTAGTAAGTAAAATAAAGAATGAAAGATTTCATTTCCAGAGAAAGCGCTTCTCTAATCAGATGGTGACATCGCTCTCCAGAACTTGTTGGTCTGACGCGAAAATTACAGCCCTGAATTACACGCTGCTAGGACTATGTTCTTGTTAGCTTCTAACGTCGTTTGCTGGCAGGAACCGTCCCCCTAGTGCAACGCGTCAGTCTCGGACGCCTGTTAACGCCACCAGCAGAGGTAACAGCCTCATCGAAACCAGTGACCCGTGACGTCCACGGTGGAAACCCACATCAAACACCCCCCGACTCTCCCCGGCATCAAAGCCCTTCTCCGAAGCGCGGTGTAGCCAACACAGTGCCACAGCGCTTCCAGGAGCCGAGATGGGCTAAATTATTTCGTCCAGAATATACCCCCTTTATGCCTGTTCCTCACGGAGTTGTGCTCCTCAGCGCTGGAAGATGGCTGGAGCAAAAGTTTACTGCGCCGTCCAGAGCTCGTGAAATATACTAATAAAACGCGAGAAATGAGAAACGGTCTCGCAGAAATATCGCCCCAGACATTCTTTTTATAGGCAATCTGTCGGGAAACAACGGACGAAATTAGGAGAGCAGTTCTAATGTTTCGGATACTTGTTTTTCAGTCGTAAATTGTGTATCACGCTCCAGATACAGGGCATTACCTCTGGCCGTATTTTGCACGTAAACACATCGCGCCACCAGGACTGCATTTGACATACGGTATAACGCAAAAGGAATTTCGACTTCATGACAGCATTGCGTCAAAATATGAACGCGCAAAAAGTACTCAGTTTTACATCTTACGCTTACGTTTAACGTATCTCCCCTACCAAGAACAGTATAGCATAAACTTTTAGACCGAGCGTGGTGGCGCAGTGGTTAGCACACTGGACTCGCATTCGGTAGGACGACGGTTCAGTCCCGCGTCCGGCCATCCTGCTTTAGGTTTTCCGTGGTTTCACTAAATCGCTTCAGGCAAATGCCGGGAAGGTTCCTTTGAAAGGGCACGGCCGACTTCCTTCCCCGTCCTTCCCTAATCCGATGAGACCGATGACCTCGCTGTTTAGTCTCTTCCCCCAAACAACCCAACCCAACCCATAAACTTTTACCTATTGAAAATATTTCCAGTTGGCGTCTTGGTTGACAAGTACATTGCACGCATGCGGATGATGCAGTTATTCTTTCATTTATGAAGAATGAAAGTGGTAAACAGGTAAAACACCGAAATCATCAAACAAACATTTGCATCGGGAACCGCGTCCCTAATGTAACACACTGAGTCGTCTTTTCAGAGTTGTAAAATTTTGCAGCAGATAAAATTAGAAAAATGCCATTAGTCATTATTGCCATCTTCCGTTCTCCAAGATTTAATCTGACGGTATGAATAATTTTTAACTTGAATATGTACAACTCAGTTACTTTTCACATCTTTCGTATAGGGAAAGCGAGGTGCCTGATATGTTTTTTTCCAGTTGTACAGTGCCTAATACAAAAAGGGTGGAAGCATCCGCCACGTAGGAAAGCGAGGTGCCTGATATGTTTTTTTCCAGTTGTAAAGTGCCTAATACAAAAAGGGTGGAAGCATCCGCCACGTATGAAGTTCAGAATCAATACATAAGCAGAACTGAGATGCTTATCTTGGACATAACTGGACTGCAACCAGTAAAGAGTCGTTGGGGCCAATTTTAAGACACGCGATAACACACTGAGCTGACGAAATTCATAGGATACCTTTGAATATCGTGTCGGACCTTCCTTTGCCCGGACGGTGCAGCAACTCGAGATGGCATCGGTTCAACAAGCCATTAGAGTTCCCCGGCAGCTATATTGGAAAATTGTGGTAAGGTACTATGGGGCCAAACTGCTGAGGTCATCGGTCCCTAAGCTTACGCACTACTTAACCTAACTTAAACTAACTTTACGCCAAGGACAACACACGCACCCATGCCCGAGGGAGAACTCGAACCTCCGACTGGGCGAGCCGCCCCGACCGTGACAAGACGCCGGAGACCGCGCGGTTACACCGGGCGGCCAGCTATATTGAGCCGTGCTGCCTCTGTAGACGTCCATAACTGCGAAAATGTTGGCAGTGCAAAGTTTTGTGCATGAACCGACCTCTAGATTGTGTCCCATAAACGTGTGATTAGATTGATGTCGGACGATCTCGGTTATTCGCTTGAACTGTCCAGAACGTTCTTCAAACCGGATACGTTCGTCGCACGTCCCACATCGATTTATACAGTTATTTCACGCACTGCTGCTTGTCTGCTAACACTGACAACTCTACGCAAACGTCCCTGCTCTCTATCGTTAAGTGAAGGCTGTCGGCTATTGTGTTCTCCATGGTGAGAGGTAATCACTGAAATGTGGTATTCTCAGGACACAGGACAAGCTTGACACTGTAGATCTCGAATATTGAATTCCCTGACGAATTCCGAAATTGAGTGTCTCATGCGTCTAGCCCCAAATGTCATTCCGCGTTCCAAGTCTGTTAATTCCCATCGTGCGCCCATAATCACGTCGGAAAACTTTTAACATGTGTTACCTAAGTACAAATGACAGCACGTGGATCTTATACCATGTCTACGCCTTACTGTTGTCATCCGTATATGTGCATATCCCTACCACATGACTTTTGTCAACTTATTGTATTAAAATGTATTATCCAACATAAATTAGGATTTTTTTGTGTATTTCCCTGTAGTCTAGCTTTGTGCAGAAGCGAAACCTGGACGGTAAGCAATTCGGAATATAAGAGAATAGGAAGCTTAAAAATTTGCTGTAGAAGAATGCCGAAGAATAAATGGCCAGAGCGAGTAACCAGATAGAAGATAAAAAATGAAAAAAATGTTTGGGAAAACTTAACTAAAAGAACAGACCAGGACATTAAAGAATAGACAACTTGGTAACGTAGGGACGTGTGGACAGCAAAAATAGCAGAGGGAGATCAAAGTTCGTACACAGTAATCGACATCAGATGTTTCACTAGTTATTTGGTGAAGAGGATCCCTGCAAAGGATACAGTAACGTGGAGAGCTTCATGAAACGAGTTTTCCGACTGAAGACCACGACGATAGTATGAGTAACATTTCTTTGTACCCCTTTCGGCAAAGATGTCTGCGAGAATAAAGACATATACACAGTTAAAACAAATACTCACAGATTTGGAGTACAAGTTGGTTCGAAGCTGATTAAACACAACCAACCGGCACAAAGAACACAGGATCACTCATTGACATGAAGCTGCTTTCCTCGCGCAGTATTAGTCCTAGTGTGTTCGTTGGATTTGATCCGATTGTGTTTGGGAGTGTTTGTACTAAGCACGTAACAACTTTGGTCATGACTTCGGATTTGATTATGGCCGTAACTTAAAGTGAACTTCTTCGCTCATTCTATACAGTGTCACCTTGCTACTACAGCTGATATGAGCTTGGTATATATGACAGTGACTCTTATTTCGTATAGTACTTTTATATATTCAGAGGTACGTTACTTATATACAAAGTTATTAAGGAGGTAGGATCTGAATCATCGTAGCTAATCGAAAGTCACGCGAAAATTGGAACGGGAATGCTCGCCGACTCCCGGCATGCCTTGCTGATCAAACGACGCAATTTGCATTGATGTTCTCGCAGTGTTCTGTTTACAGCCTAAGTTCAAAATATTTAAAACAACTGATTAGCCCGCCGCCTGTGAAATACGGTCAGTGATCCAGTGATCGGAACATTGCAGCAGCGGAAATTCATCGAGAGGTTAGTGAGGTATATGGGATGAGTGACATCTAAGGGTGTACCTTGATGAACGCTTTCAAGGACGAACAGGAGAACGTCCATGATGAATCGCAGTCAGGCCGGTTATCAGAGATCTCAGAAGATATGGTCGAAACCTTGGACGAAAACTTCGTGAAGACCGACGACCCACAACTTCAACTTTTTAACATTGGAATTTCCGAATGCGGGTACAACAACTTTGCACAAAATTCTCTCGGAAAAGTTATAACTTCGCAAAATGTGTGGTCGTTAGGTTTACAGGCTGCTTACCGAGAAACACCAAATGAAAAGAATGGCTTTTGCTTCTGATTTTTTTGGACCAATGTGATAATCACACTAATAAATTTTTAGATAATATCGTCACAGGGCAAGAGAGACGGGTTTCTCAAAAGACCTATGAGACTAAACGTCTGTCAACTGCATGGCGTCACAAAGCATCACCGCCAAAAGTCTAGGCCGAGCAATCTCAACTTGCAGGATTATGGCAACTGTATTTTGGGATGGAGATGGAGTCTCGTTAGCCGAGTTTATGCAGAAAAAGAAAACAAACGCAGTCGCTTAGTGCGCTATCCTGTGTAATCTTCGAGTGCAATACAGAATAAGCGAGGTGGTCTTCTGACGACTGGAGTTTTGTTGCTGCATGACAATGACAGACCCCATTCTGCCATTCACGCCCAAAATCTGATCGGGTCTCTTGAACGGGAACTGATTCTCCTTCTACTGTAATGTTTATACATGGTGCAGAGCGATTTTGACTTGTTCCACTGGCTAAAGGAGTTTCCGGCCGACAAGCGTTTCGCAACAGGAGACGAGATAAAAGAAGCGGTTAAGGACTGGTTAACTGAACAGGCGGCAGACGTCTGTGACAGAGGAAAACGAAAGCTTGTAAAACCTTGTGACAAAAGTTTAAATAGGAAATAGAAACTGCACTATGTGATCAAAAGTATCCGAAAAACCTCAAAAACGTACGGTTTTCATATTAGGTGCATTCTGCTGCCACCTACTGCCAGGCACTCTATATCAGCGACCTCAGTAGTCATTAGATACCGTGTGAGAGCAGAATGGGGAGCTCCCTGGAAGTCACGGTCTTCGAAAGTGGTCAGGTGATTGGGTGTCACTTGTGACATACGTCTGAACGCGAGATTTTCACACTCCTAAACATCCATACGTCCACTGTTTCCAATGTGATAGTGAAGTGGAAACCTGAAGGGTCACGTACAGCACAAAAACGTAAGGGCCGACCTCGTCTTTTAACTGACAGAGACCGACGACAGTTGAAGAGAGTCGTAACGTGTAATAGGCAGACATCTATCCAGACCAACACACAGCAATTCCAAACTGCATCAGGATCCACTCCAAGTACTACGACAGTTAGGCGGGAGGTGGGAAAACTTGGATTTCATGGTCAAGCTGCTGCTCATAAGCCACACTTCACGCCGTTAAATGCAAAACGACGCCTCGCTTGGTGTAAGGAGCGTAAACAACGGACAGTTTAACAGTGGAAAAACGTTGTATGGACTGACGAATCACGGTACACGATGTTGCGGTCCGATGGCAGGGTGTGGGTATGGCGAATGCCCGGTGAACGTCATGTGCCAGCGTGTGTAGTGCCAACAGTAAAATTCGGAGGCGGTGGTGTTATAGAGTGCTAATGTTATTCATGGAGGGGCTTGCACCCCTTGCTGTTTTGCTTGGCGCTATCACAGCATAGGCTGGATACTTTAAGCACCTTCTTGGTTCCCACTGTTGAAGAGCAAATCGGGTGTGTCGATTGCACCGCCAACCGGAGTGACCGAGCGGTTAAAGGCGCTACAGTCTGGAACCGCACGACCGCTACGGTCGCAGGTTCGAGTCCTGCCTCGGGCATGGATGTGTGTGATGTCTTTAGGTTAGTTAGGTTTAAGTAGTTCTAAGTTCTAGGGGACTTATGACCACAGCCGTTGAGTCCCATAGTGCTCAGAGCCATTTGAACCATTTTTTTTTTTTTTGTCGATTGCACCTTTCGACACGATCGAGAACCTGTTCATAAAGGCCCGTGGCAAAGTTGTTATACGACAATAACATCCCTGTAATGGACTGGCCTGCACAGATTCCTGACCTGAATCCTACAGAAGACCTTTAGGATGTTTTTGAACGCCGACTTCGTGCCAGGCCTCACCGACCGACATCGATACTTCTCCTCAGTGCAGCACTCCGTGAAGAATGGGCTGCCATTCCCCAAGAAACCTTCCAGCACCTGACTGAACGTATGCCTGCCTGAGTGGAAGTTGTCATTAAGGCTAAGGGTAGGCCAATACCATATTGAATTCCAGCATTACCGATAGAGAGCGCCACGAACTAGTAAGTCATTTTCGGCCAGGTGTCAGGATACGTTTAATCACATAGAAGAACAGAGAAACATGTAAGGAATTAAATGAAGAAAGTTTTTTTGAAAAAAAAAAAAAATCAGTGATGGTTCATGTTTTGGAAGAAATCGGACCATACTCTGACGAGATTTCGAAGGTCTTTTACTGTTTACTTCCATTTATGTAGGCACCTTCTCGCTCTGAAAATATATGCACAAGAGCGCAGATGTCAACGGTATGCGCTGTGTGTGTTGTTTCGAAGCAGAGTAGTTCCAGCCATCGTGGTACTAGATTTTGATATTAATAACACCAACTTTATTTCTTCGCCCTCATGGTTTCATTCAGCACTACTCTGTTTCTCCTGGCAGTTTTAGTCGTACGTTAACAGTGGTACGCACCAGTATGAATAGGTTTTTCTGATGAAGAGTCGGAAGATGTCCACCTCGTGAATGGTTATTCTAAAGCATAGGATGAGCGTCACGACGTCGCTATGGTGATCTGTTCCCACAGCGACAGCAATCACTTCACAGATTTGTCTGAGGGTTGTTGCATTACTCTCTGCTCGATTTGTGACGCCGTACCAGCATGTCTGGAAAGACAACCGCAGCTTTAGACATGTGGTACGGTAGAACTTTTGTTGTGGTTGAAGTTATGTCAAACAAACGATCTATTCACACTTTTTAAAAGCTCAGAAAAATGTTTTAAGAAGTCTATATTTCAGAAATACCCCCTGGAAGGTCACAGTACCGGAACCTCACACATATGTTTATATAGTCCACCTCCGAATCAGGTGTTCGGAGACCGTCAAGATGGGCAACAACAAACTGGTGGGGCCCACGAGATGAACAGAAGTTGCAGAAGACCACAAGATAAGAACACCATTAGTGTTTTTTTGACTGTCATATCTCTGAAGCAGAAAATGGAAAAAATACACATATCGGCACAGATTGCAGATTGTTCATCATTAGAGCTATAGAATATCTGGCACGTATCACCAGTGCCCTTCCCAGCCACCAAAATCTTTCAGTTTGTTGAAAAGTCGCCAGGTCCAAATGTTCAAGAAACCAAGGAAAGTCCACTCGTTCCTACAAAATTGCATACCAATCACTATATTTATAACATGCTCAGAAAAGTTTCTCATTTCAAAGCGCTTCACTTTTCACCGTATTATCAATTATTCCATTAGGTTGAAGCAGTTAAATATAATGAGTGACCCATTTAACAACACTGCGGCTTCTCTGCACAATGAAGTTGTGTAAAAGACGTATACAACACAAGTAAAGCAACCTTGCCGGCGGTCTTATAGATAATCCCTGGTACAATTGCCTTATGCACAAGGCAAGCAATACAGGTTTCCCTGGAAGGCTCATCCACTAATTTCTCGTCTCATTCACTGAAATCCCATTACTGTAATTTCGAAAGTTTGTCTGCCTGAAAATGAACTGTTGTCCCAAGCATATTGCAACAAACGGTGTATTTCTATCGCTGCTCGTTTAGTTTTTATTGCCGTTTCAAATATACCGGTCATTTTTGAAACACCCTGTATGTTTTGATAATGTACCCGGTACTCTGCAACAATTTATGTATGAATTCCAAGTAAAACTCCATAAGACTTTTGTTTCAAAGCATTAATCATTACCTTTCATTTGTAGAGACAAAGTGGAGCAAGAATTATAATCCTTGCTAGTTCAGGGCATTATTAAACTTACAGCAAGTCCTTATATCAGTCCATTACACATGTGTCCCAAAAAATATGGATAGTTGAGGCTTCAGAAACAGATAGATCACAGACACTTGATGAACTGCTAAAAAGTTTCAGGGAGTTTTACAGTATTTTCGACATTAGATTTAAAGTTGGAATTTAGGCAAACAGAACTTCACCACAATTGTCATAAGTAAACTCTCTGGTTATGCTTCTGTACTTATTATCAGTTCTGCAAATTATCTTTCAGCCTTACCATATCTTCAGCAGCTTTAATTCGTGGCATGAATACTATTCTTCCACTTGATTTAAAAGAAAGGATCACAACGTGTTGATGACAGACCTATTGCGGAAGCAATTTGGCACAAACACAACAGTTTGTTGAGTACACTACCAGATACATTCTCACGCCGGGATATTACAGTCACTCTACGTTAAACAGAGTTTGGAAAATCATCTATTACGTTTTTTAGATCACATCATCTCTGTTGAATCTGACCCAGAAAAACTTCAAGTTATCCGAGACATCACTATTCTCACAACTAAAAAACAGCTGCGAAGTTTTCTTGGCCTCATCAATTTTTTTAGGGATTTCATTCATTATACGGCTTCTGATATACCAAGACTTGTCAACTAAGAGGCAAACACTCAAACTGGCTCCGTGATGATCAAGCACTAACTGAATATCTGAATTTTAAACGTGCTTTATTACATGCCTCTCTATTACCAAGCCCAGATCTTTCCACAGACTTTTGTATTGCAATAGGCAATTCCAAAACTTCCCTTGAAGTTCATCTCTTCCAGGAAATAGAAGAAGATGGAGTGATCGTCACGCAAAGTATTGCCAGCAGAAAGAAATTATTACACTACAGGAGTCAGGTCGTTCGTACCTTTACAAAATTTTGTTGTTTCTTCCACTGAAAACATACTAAAGTGTAAACAGACCACCGTGCAATTCGGTTTCTCATGTCCGCTAAATTATCACTTAAACCTTTATCTACAGGTATTCAATTTCACAGTCATCCATATTCCAGGCACACAAAATGTTGCCGCAGACGCTTTATCAAGATCTCTTACTGGCTTTCAAATGACTTCTTCCACACAATTTTGTCATTCAAAGATCAGTCGTCTTTACATGCAGTGTCATCTTCGGTAAAAGATATTGCCAAAGTACAGGATAAGGATCCAGTGTGGAAGAGTATCAAACAATTATAGCATAACAAACAAAATTCTACTATGAGACACAATCACTTGGTACGAAAATCATATCCCTTTCAGACGCTTAAAACCCGACAGTAACATTTGGCCGCTCTGTATTCCTGATGATCTTGTCGACAAATTAATATGGTGTATACATTTGAAATATGTTCGTTACGGACCAAGAAAGTGTTTCCTCATACGTAGCCAAACTTCGTGTTTCATGGACATGGAGAAAATAATCAGGCGCAGTCTAGCGAAATGCAAACTCTGCCAGCAAGGAAAATCTTCCAATACACCACAGTTGGCTAGAATTTTTCCCATTAAATTACGTCATTTAGCGGCGGTCGACCTCTACTGGCCTATTCCAAAGCGAAAAAAATTGTTGCAGTTGAGCTAACATCTAAATTTGTTTCCTTTACGCCACTTCGCAGAGCTGCAGCTAAAACTGTTTCAGTTACATTCACGAAGAATTTTTTACCACACGTAGGGCATGTAGAAGAGGTTATAACTGACAGTGGACCACAATTTCACACCGCAACTTGAACATAAACGTTGCACAACAGAAAGATTAAAGTAATTTATACTTCCAGGTATCACGCTTCTTCCAACGCTTGTGAAAGGATAATGAAAGAGATAGGAAAACTATGTAGACTTTATTGCCCCAAACAACACACTGAATGGGACTGATATATTGAGATTTTTTAAGACACCATTAATTCAATTCCTAATCATTCGACTTTGCTCCAGCCACATTTAGTTCTAAAGAATAAAAATCCGCCAGACAAAATAAAATAACTTGTTTCCTTCCCCAAGTCACAATGTTTACATCATCGTGAACTGTATATCATTGCAATTACTGATATAAAAAAGGCAGCTGAGAAGACGCTACAAAACAAGGTAAGTCACAATAGGAAATATGAAGTCGAAAAAAAGTTTTAGTTCGAGCACACCAATTGTCTTGTAAAGCAAGGAAAAAGTCTTAGAAACTTGCATTTGCACGTTTCGGATTCGATGAATTCCAGATCATTGTCTTCAGCACATCACCAATACACAACCGTTTACTAAATAATTATTTGACTTTTTCGCTAGTGATGACAACAACACACCGATATATAACAGTCACGTTGTGACAATATGTATTTCATTTTCTTTTGACATCAACAGTTTGTTGCTTCTACACGTTTTCTTTCATTCACAAGTATGTGTAGATAACAATAAGAATCTTTCTGACTTTCACAGCACTATAAGTATAAGCCATTTTGTATCTGTATTTTCACTGTGTCATGACATTTACGTAATCGATAAAACGATTGTTACAGAGCATATACAACGTCATGTTCTAAGATAACTGACCCAGATCTTCATAATCCACCATTTTACAAGAAAACGTTATGCAAAATAAGACAGCAATGATCTTTTAGTTAAAGACAAAGACATCGCAGAAGATAAGAGTAACGTGAAAAACAACAACATCGAATTTTGCGCGTCATAATGCATTTTCTCTTACATGCTAACGTACAGAAGTATGTAATAATGGATTCAGGTAGTAATGATAAAACAGATAGTGTATATATATTTGCACAGACGTAATATGCACTGTCAATAATCGGAGGAGATATTTAAATTCTGCGTCTTGTACTGAGATACCCTAATAGTGAGCTATAATCGAGGTTTTATTCGCTGACTGTAAGACTTTTCCTACAGGTGTCGTATGTGAAGACTTCGGGATTAATTGTAGATGAAATATGTGTAGCGATGATTAATGGATTTTTTAAATGCGTGTATGATGAGATAATAAGAAGTGGGGATATCGAACTCTTCATGATTATTATGCAGACATCTATGGTTTATGAAATGAAGTGTAAAATATTGATGTTAGGGATTGTTTGGGATTACGTCACAATATTACCCTTGGTGAATGCTATGTTGACTGTGTTTTGGTGTGTTTCTATGATGAGTAGTATTTCTAATGGTTTGCGATAAGGTGTTGCAAAACGATAATACAATTCTATGAATGTACAGGAAGATAAACACATTGTTTCAACAATATGCCCTTTTCGTTAACGGTAGAGTGAAGGATTGAAAACGCTTATTGACATGTACTTACTGATGAATTTTTGACTTTGCTTGCACTAATGGATTTTTTTCTCATTCACAGGATAATACCATTTCTCATTCTTGTTCAGCTATATTTGACCGCCTTCATCGAAAAGATATAATTTCTTAATCATTTCCATTTTCTGCGTTTACTTTGCTTGTTCTTAGACATTAAATACCATTCTTGATACCATTTAACTTTCGCATTTGGAGTAATTATAAGTAACTGGCACGTGCATAGGTTAAGGTTTTGTGATCAAATTTTCATTTTCTTTATGGTTTGTGATTGACAGACGACAGATAAAGGTAATAATTTCTTTATTTTTTTACAACAGCGAAATACTGTGCACGTTCGTTTCTTTTCCTTCCATTTACCTTGTATCCTTATGCGCATTTACTCGACTATATATTGAAAAATACGTTCTGCAGAAATTACGATTGTATTCTGTCATAACGACAGGAGTAATCCACTCAGATCCACGTCAGAAGTAATGATAACAATGTTTGCCTGCTGATATTTTCATATTCGTTGTACATGTAATGATTACTGCTTTTTCCAATCAGAGGATAAAACAGATTTCGATTAGGACTATTCTCTTTGAGATGTCACTATCGACACATCTGTATAAATTGAAATTTCTATGTTCGTAAGAAAGATTTGTTATTCTTTCTTATGTAATTTGAGAGTTTACCATGCTTAGTATCACAGAAATTTGGTGAAAATGACATGGAAGAATCTACTGTGAGTGGTCTGGCTCTGAGTGGTCACTGAGTGTATTATGGACAAGTACTGCATCCACTGAGTCTGCTCTCAGCCGCGTCACAAACAATCACGGTACAACGCTTTCACTTGATGAGTTATTACAACATTACAACTGCTGAAAGACATTTCAATATGTGCTAGGTAATATACTGCGCACACTCATGTCAACACCTTTGTGTACAACAACCACGTAAAGACATTGCTTCGATACATATTTGCTGCGACTAAAAGACAATGTAGTCACAGTCACTCTCACAAACTTTCGGCAGAATAACCACAAAAATAATAAGTCATGGACGTCATTTTTTCTCCGCAATTGATGACTTGCATAAATAGTGCACACTAGTGTAACGGACAATTTTCTTTAATTTGGGCACACTTCTTTCAAATGAAATGTAACATATTCTGAGTGTGCCTGAGGATCAATGTAAGCAACATTTGTAACTTTACGTGGAGCGCACCTGAGCACCAAATGTACAAAGCTTTTTGCAAATTAATTTATGTGCTGCTGAGCACCACTACTCGCAAAACAAAAGTTTTAATGACTTTCTATAGTGCATATATGCACTTCACATGTATATATTGTGTTTTCTGTAATCTTTTTATGTGTCTCTGTGATGTATTGTACTACTTCCAACTTACTAATACTTCTGTGTAATACTGCACAGACGAATTTTTCAGAGCAATCTTTGCCATATGCAAAAATCAACCTGGCAGGAGAGGCCGTGGGATAGTGAAACAAGTCTATTGTGGGTTTATTATTTGCGTTTATGGAATTTGTTCATATTTTACATGTCTGAAACGCTAAGCGACAATTTTTAATCGCTTATTACTCGCGCGTAATCTTTGGTCAGAGTAGCTCTGTCGCTGGAAGGTGTGCTATTTCGTCATTGCTGCTTGGCAGCGAGGAGAGCGGGAATTCTATCCTTAGAGTAATAGTGAGACAGACGCCGAGCAGAGGGTTCGTGGAAATGTAGATGTAAAGGCATGTGCATCTGTTTTAAGTTAGATGATTAGTGTTTGAATATTGTGAAACGGAGTAGAAGGATTTGATTAGTGATTTAGAATGAAAAGAGTATGCGGATGAATGGAGGTAGAATTTTTAATTATTGGCACTGCAGTCGCGAGTAGTTAAAGTAATCGTTGAATGAGACGTTCACGTCAGGGAAATTTAGAGTTTTCATTAAAGATTGAGCAATTTTCACTGTAAAATGATTATTAAAGATTTGTCTAACATTTGTGAGAGTAGGAGTTTGGTATCGATGTTGCCTTTTATCAATGTTAATGAGCGTTGCAACGTGAACTGCATAAAAGTAATAATAAGTCAGGTAGTTTGAAAACAGTTTATTAAAGGAATATTTCACCCGAGAGCGTTATCCACGTCTTCGATCGAAGTCATTTTTTATTTAAATGAATGTCTCACTCAATGATGTGTATAAAATATTATACTTTTTGTCTAGAGCGTTGCACTAAGCTCTCAGCAACTGTAGTTAGCAATTTGCAGCTGTCACACAGAGAGTAGCAAGCACCGCATTTCAAAGTAATTACATAACGAGGTAAGATATTTTCATGTCAGCATCACTTTGCTACGAATATTATCAATGCACAGGGACCATTTCATGAACAGCATTATTAGGCAGATCATTAACGCACAGGGACCTCCTTGTTTAGTTAAAGAGATTAATAGCAAAGTTCAGAATTTAATCAGTGTGCACATTTTTAGAAATATTATAAAAGAGGACCAAATTCATGTTGTATTCTCGCAGGCATGTATATTTGATTCCTCTCGTAGTTGGAAACGCACAAGGTCACCCAAAGCTACACAACAGCAAAGATACAACCAACCAACCACCCAAGCCAGTATAGATTCAAAAAAATCAAACGAAAATAATTAATAAAGGACACATTCAGTACGCAATCGGTAAACAATCTGCATTGGAAGACTTTATTTAAAACTGTAATGGCTGTATAGCATTGCTGGCCAGGAGACCCCATCTGGAACTGGTCGCCTGGTTGAAGTGTTTCCATTTCACATCACTTTGGTCGATGAAGATGAGATGAAGTAATGAAAACAGTAAGAGCAAAGGGGCCCCGAACGAAGAGAGCCTCTGATCATTCAGATATCGGACCCAGGGCTGCTAATCACTAAACCAAAGCTGCGAATCATTTGTTAAATGACTTAAGTTATTTCGCTACACCAATGATATCTGCTATCAAATTACTCTTCTTGGAAGCTGTACTTGATTCTAATTCTAGAATATTTACTGCAGCTTCTCTGCTGAAAGAATTTGACAGAACCGTAGTTAGTAACTTCGCTCTAGTGGCATCATCGTCGGTAACATTATTATTGCTATCAGTCAGTGAAGTTTTTATGTCTCTCCGCTGGTATGCTTTACACCCAGTGTTTCTCTGTATTTTCCGTCTGATGTCTAGACAGAACTTCATTTTGAAAACCATTAGATGCATCTCAAAGTTGTTGTTGTTGTTGTTGTGGTCTTCAGTCGTGAGACTGGTTTGTTGGAGCTCTCCACGCTACTCTATCCTGTGCAAGCTTCTTCATCTCCCAGTACCTACTGCAACCTACATCCTTCTGAATCTGCTTGGTGTATTCATCTCTTGGTCTCCCTCTACGATTTCTACCCTCCACACTGCCCTCGAACACTAAATTGGTGATCCCTTGATGCCTCAGAACATGTCCTACCAACCGATCCCTTCTTCTAGTAAAGTTGTGCCACAAACATTTCTTCTCCCCAATTCTCTTCAACACCTCCTCATTAGTTATGTGATCTACCCATCTAATCTTCAGCATTCTTCTGTAGCACCACATTTCGAAACATTCTATTCTCTTCTTGTCTAAACTATTTATCGTCCATGTTTCACTTCCATACATGGCTACACTCCATACAAATCCTTTCAGAAACGACTTTCTGACACTTAAATCTATACTCGATGTTAACAAATTTCTCTTCTTCAGAAATGCTTTCCTTCTCATTGACAGTCTACATATTATATCCTCCCTACTTCGACCATCATCAGATATTTTGCTCCCCAAATAGCAAAACTCCTTTACTACTTTAGGTGTCTCATTTCCGAATCTAATACCCTCAGCATAACCCGATTTCATTCGACTACATTACATTATCCTCGTTTTGCCTTTGTTGATGTTCATCTTATATCCTCCTTTCAAGACGCTATCCATTCCATTCCACTGCTCTTCCAAGTCCTTTGCTGTCTCTGACAGAATTACAGTGTCATCGGGGAACCTCAAAGTTTTTATGTCTTCTCCATGGATTTTAATACCTACTCCGAATTTTTCTTTTGTTTTCTTCACTGCTTGCTCAATATACAGATTGAATAACATCGGGGAGAGTCTACAACCCTGTCTCACTCCCTTCCCAACCACTGCTTCCCTTTCATGCCCCACGACTCTTATAACTGTCATTTGGTTTCTATACAAATTGTAAATAGCCTTCCGCTCCCTATATTTTACCCCTGCCACTTTCAGAATTTGAAATTGAGTATTCCAGTCAACATTGTCAAAAGCTTTCTCTACGTCTACAATTGCTAGAAACGTAGGTTTGCCTTTCCTTAATCTAGCTTCTAAGATAAGTCGTATTGCCTCACGTGATCCAATATTTCTACGGAATCCAAACTGATCTTCCCCTAGGTCGGCTTCTACTAGTTTTTCCAATCGTCTGTAAAGAATTCGCGTCAGTATTTTGCAGCCATGACTTATTAAACTGATAGTTCGGTAATTTTCACATCTGTCAACACCTGCTTTCTTTGGGATTGCAAGTATTATATTATTCTTTAAGTCTGAGGGTATTTCGCCTGTCTCATACATCTTGCTCACAATATGGTAGAGTTTTGTCAGGACTGGCTCTCCCAAGGCCGCCAGTAGTTCTAATGGAATGTTGTGTACTCCCGGGGCCTTGTTTCGACTCAGGTCTTTCAGAGCTCTGTCAAACTCTTCACGCAGTATCATATCTCCCATTTCATCTTCATCTACATCCTCTTCCATTTCCATAATATTGTCCTCAAGTACATCGCCCTTGTGCAGACCCTCTATGTACTCCTTCCTCCTTTCTGCTTTCCCTTCTTTGCTTGGAACTGGGTTTCCATCTGAGCTTTTAATATTCATACAAGTGCTTCTCATTTCCCCAAAGGTATCATTTATTTTTCCTGTAGGCAGTATCTATCTTACCCCTGGTGAGATAAGCCTCTACATCCTTACATTTATCCTCTAGCCATCCCTGCTTAGCCATTTTGCACTTCCTGTCGATCTCATTTTTGAGACGTATATATTCCTTTTTGCCTGCTTCATTTACTGCATTTTTATATTTTCTTCTTTCACCAATTAAATTCAATATTTCTTCTGTTACCCAAGGATTTCTACTAGCCCTCGTCTTTTTACCTACTTGATCCTCTGCTGCCTTCGCTACTTCATCCCTCAAAGCTACCCATTCTTCTTCTAATGTATTTCTTTCCCCCATTCTTGCCATTTGTACCCTTACACTCTCCCTGAAACTCCGTACAACCTCTGGTTCTTTCAGTTTATCCAGGTCCCATCTCCTTAAATTGCCACCTTTTTTTCAGTTTCTTCAGTTTTAATCTACAGTTCATACCCAATAGATTGAGGTCAGAGTCCACATCTACCCCTGGAAATATCTTACAATTTAAAACCTGGTTCCTAAATATCTGTCTTACCATAATATAATCTATCTGAAATCTGTCAGTATCTCCAGGCTTCTTCCATGTATACAACCTTGTTTTATGATTCTTGAACCTAGTGTTAGCTATGATTAAGTTATGCTCTGTGCAAAATTCTACCAGGCGGCTTCCTCTTTCATTTCTTAGCCCCAATCCATATTCACCTACTACGTTTCCTTCTTTCCCTTTTCCTACTACCGAATTCCAGTCACCCATGACTGTTAAATTTTCGTCTCCCTTCACTATCTGAATAATTTCTTTTATTTCGTCATACATTTCTTCAATTTCTTCGTCATCTGCAGAGCTAGTTGACATATAAACTTGTACTACTGTAGTAGTAGCCCACTACTGTAGTAGGGTTCGTGTCTATCTTGGCCACAATAATGCGTTTACTATGCTGTCTGTAGTAGCTTACCCGCATTCCTATTTTTTACTCATTATTAAACCTACTCCTGCATTACCCCTATTTGATTTTGTAATTATAACCCTGTATTCGCCTGACCAAAAGTCTTGTTCCTCCTGCCACCGAACTTCACTAATTCCCACTGTATCTAACTTTAACCTATCCATTTCCCTATTTAAATTTTCTAACCTACCTGCCCGATTAAGGGATCGGACATTCCACGCTCCGATCCGTAGAACGCCAGTTTTCTTTCTCCTGATAACGACATCCTCTTGAGTAGTCACCGCCCGGAGATCCGAATGAGGGACTATTTTACCTGCGGAATATTTTACCCAAGAGGACGCCACCATCATTAACCATACAGTAAAGCTGCATGCCCTCGGGAAAAATGACGGCTGTAGTTTCTCCTTGCTTTCAATCGTTCGCAGTACCAGCACAACAAGGCTGTTTTGGTTAGTGTTACAAGGTCAGATCAGTCAATCATCCAGACTGTTGCTCCTGCAACTTCTGAAAAGGCTGCTGCCCCTCTTCAGGAACCACACGTTTGTCTGGCCTCTCAACATATACCCCTCCGTTATGGTTGCACCTACGGTAGGGCTATCTGTATCGCTGAGGCACACAAGCCTCCCCACCAACGGCAAGGTCCATTGGGGAAAGCATCTAATAGTACGTTTCGAATATATGTAAACCATGGCTAATACTGGAGATTCTGTGTTCTTTAAAATCTGGCATGCTTTTTTAGTTAGTTGCAAAAAGTTCTTACTTGTTTTGGGTACCGTGGGGAATGTCTTTAAAATCTGGCATGCTCGATTGGTTAGTTTTCCCATCAAAAGCAACCCATAACTTCAGTAGTCACCGTGCAGCTACAGTTCGCACGTAATACCTTAGCCGGTAGACACACAGACGACAGGGGACGTGTGGGGTTAAGGGCAGGCACTGTAGGGAAAATGCCGAGAGCTGGAGCGGGAATGCCATTCTAAACTGAATCCTACACCTACATTTTTTATCACTGATAAGTGGAACATCTCCGCATCCACACTTAAATGTTGGCCGTTCAAAAAGATCTGTCACATCTGCTTAGGTTAGTACCTAAAAAGAATTCCACCGAAAATGCAGCGGCTTATTTTCGTCTGTTAACCATCTGTAACTTTCAGAGAAGCGCCATGAGTAGCGCATTTTGAGTAAAACTTACACTTACAGCATAATTTACTCAGTCTCACCTCACTAACATGTTGTGCAGACGCACTTGCAAGAGAATTCTGAAACAGTGAGTTATGAAGTTTTGCTAAGTGAGGAAGTGAGGGAAAGTAAGGTCAGTAGATTATGAAAAAGCATATCCACAGTACAAAATAAACGTATAATGCCTTCACCTACGTTATCCCAAAACCCATAGCATTTCTCGTTTCACCAGCTATCAATGACCATTAAAAATGACATTATTTCATTGGAAAAGTCTAAATAGGGGAATAGCACAGTAGATAATGAAGTTTTGTGTAACAACCATATGGAAAAATTCTCTCCTCCTTCTGTGCTATCATTTGCCAAAATCTCATGTCGGTATCCGACCTCATTTATGAAATATGAAAAATGTTGTGGATATTTCGCCCTGGTGTTATATTTGGTGCAGCGCGATCGCAAATGATTGTGCTACGCCAGATCAATTTTCTTGAGATTGGTGGCGGGTAGAAACCTTCACCCAAGTCTAAAAATAAATTCAATATATTACGAGGGTGAGTCAAATGAAAACCTTAAATTTGTAATAACAAATCGAAATTTCGCGCCGTTATCCTGTAAGTTGGTAAGTGTGCTACAAACAGCGTGCAGAATGGCCTGTGGGTGACAGCATAGTGCAGATGCACAACACCGTCGCAGTATCAGTATAAAAATGACCGCCCCACTTGCGACTTGTACCAGGGAAGAACAGCGTTCTGTTATTCGGTTTTTGCGTATTGAAGGTGTGAAACCTATTGAAATTCAACGACGAATGAAGATTCAGTACGGTGATGCCTGTTTGTCACAGCAGCAAGTCTACGAATGGAGTAGGAAGTTCGCAAATGGTGTGACTTCAGTGGAAGATGCTCCTCGTTCAGATTAGCGACAACGAGTTGTTACTCCACAGAACATTGCAGCAGTTGAAGCCATAGTGAAGGAAACCCGCCGAGTGACACTGAATGACATTGCAGCATGTTTACAGATTAGTAATGGGACAGCATACCACATTGTGCATGATATGCTCCAGTTTCACAAAGTCTCTGCAAGATGGGTGCCACGGCAGCTGACTCCTGAAATGAGAGTACGACGTGTTTATGCTTGTGAAGAACTTCTTCGGCGCTTTGAACGAGAAGGTGATGGCTTCCTTGCAAGAATCGTTACTGGGGACGAAACCTGGGTTCACATCCACCAACCGGAACCGATGAGTGCGAGGAAGGAATGGTGCCATTCGTCATCACCAAAACCAAAGAAGTTTTGAACAGAACCATCAGCAGGAAAGGTTATACTGACTCTCTTTTGGGACGAAAAAGGCGTCATTTTGGAGCATTACTTGCCTAGAGGGACCACTGTTACCAGTGCATCATACACAGATCTCCTAAAAAATCATCTGCGGCCTGCTATCAAATCAAAGCTGTCAGCAGTTTGTCCTTTTGCAACATGACAATGCAAGGCCCCACACTGCCCGTACAACAGTTGCAACACTCACAGACCTGCATTTAGAATGTCTTCCTTACCCACTATACTCACGAGACCTTGCCCCAAGTGATTTACATATGTTTGGACCACTCAGAGACGCAATGGGAGGAAAGAAGTTCCGTTCTGATGAAGAGGTACGCTACGCGGTGCATGAATGGTTGCGCGGACTAACAAAAGAATTTTTTTCTGAAGGAATTTATGCGCTTTGTAAGCGCTGGAGGACATGCATTGAGCGTGGGGGAGATTATGCTGAAAAGTGATACAGCTTTGTACCATTTCTTCACAATCTTCATCTACATCTACATCTACATCCATACTCCGCAAGCCACCTGACGGTGTGTGGCGGAGGGTACCTTCTACCTTCTATTCCAGTCTCATATTGTTCGTGGAAAGAAGAATTGTCGGTATGCCTCTGTGTGGGCTCTAATCTCTCTGATTTCATCCACATGGTCTCTTCGCAAGATATACGTAGGAGGGAGCAATATACTGCTTGATTCCTCGCTGAAGGTATGTTCTCGAAACTTCAACAAAAGCCCGTACAGAGTTACTGAGCGTCTCTCCTGCAGAGTCTTCCACTGGAGTTTATCTATCATCTCCGTAACGCTTTCGCGATTACTAAATTATCCTGTGACGAAGCGCGCTGCTCTCTGTTGGATCTTCTCTATCTCTTCTATCGACCCAGTCTGGTACGGATCCCACACTGCTGAGCAGTATTCAAGCAGTGGGCGAACAAGCGTACTGTAACCTACTTCCTTTGTTTTCGGATTGTATTTCCTTAGGATTCTTCCAATGAATCTCAGTCTGGCATCTGCTTTACCGACGATCAACTTTATATGATCACTCCACTTTAAGTCACTCCTAATGCGTACTCCCAGATAATTTATGGAATTAACTGCTTCCAGTTGCTGACCTGCTATATTGTAGCTAAATGCTATAGGATCTTTCTTTGTATGTATTCGCAGCACATTACACTTGTCTACATTGAGATTCAGTTGCCATTCCCTGCACCACGCGTCAATCCGCTGCAGATCCTCCTGCATTTCAGTAGAATTTTCCATTGTTACAACCTCTCGATATACCACAGCATCATCCCAAAAAAGCCCCAGTGAACTTCCGGTGTCATCCACAAGGTCATTTATGTATATTGTGAATAGCAACGTTCCTACGACACTCCCCTGCGGCACACCTGAAATCACTCTTACTTCGGAAGACTTCTCTCCATTGAGAATGACATGCTGCGTTCTGTTATCTAGGAACTCTTCAATCCAATCACACAATTGATCTGATAGTCCATATGCTCTTACTTTGTTCATTAAACGACTGTGGGGAACTGTATCGAACGCCTTGCGGAAGTCAAGAAACACGGCATCTAACTGTGAACCCGTGTCTATGGCCCTCTGAGTCTCGTGGACGAATAGCGCGAACTGGGTTTCACACGATCGTCTTTTTCGAAACCCATGCTGATTCCTACAGAGTAGATTTCTAGTTTCCAGAAAAGTCATTATACTCGAACATAACACGTGTTCCAAAATTCTACAACTGATCGACGTTAGAGATATAGATCTATAGTTCTGCACATCTGTTCGACTTCCCTTCTTGAAAACGGCGATGACCTGTGCCCCTTTCCACTTCTTTGGAACGCTACGCTCTTCTAGAGACGTACGGTACACCGCTGCAATAAATAATATTTAAAAAAATATTGAAGGTTTTCATTTGAGTCACCCTCGTAACTAAAGATCATATGCAGCAACGTACTATGTAGTACACACCAAACACAAAGTCATAGTGACATCTATTTTTCATTGCAACCTTTTTCGAATATCGCACAATGTCTTACTTCCACGTAAATATCACAGTAACCTGAACGATTAACTAAATGATGGGCACATCATCATGAACCTGACACATAAAGCTGTAAACAACGGGAAAATGATTCTGTTCACCGAATAGTTTCCGTAAAATTGTTTGAGGAAGACTGCAGGGCGTGAGTCTTGAATCTACTATCGTTGACAAGCCGAAAGGTGGCAAACACTGGCGGCCTGTCCTTCTGAACAAATTTATGAACTCGTCCAGAGCTTTGGACGAGAACTGGTAGCTGCGCATCGGCCTCCTTATCCTGGGCGGACTCTTAGCTCTGTGGACGCGGTGAGTTGCAGCCGGCGCCTGCAGTGTTCCGCAGAGTGAAGCGGTCTAGGAGCGGCGTGCAGACACCCCGGGCTAGAGCCGCGCCCCGCCCCTTAGTATTCGCAGCGCAGTCCCTGCCCCTTGCCCCGGCCCCTGATGGCACAGATACGGCACGCCGGCCCGCCACGCCCCCCTAAATCGGCATTCGCTATCGACGCGCCTCGCCGAGCGGCCCAGTCGTTCCGTCATCCGCGCTTATCTGCCAGCGCTGCCGCCTCTTCATTGTTACGCCCTCGCAAACTCCCCTTCTTATCGCCGGCGCCGCCAACTTTTCCGCTTCGTGGGATCCGTAGCGGCACCTGCGCGACTTCTGTGTGCTGTGTGCTGGCGGGGGGTGGGGCTGCAGGTAGCTTAGCTCCTCGCAGCAGCCGCGAAAGCCTTCCCGATATCTGCCGCGCGTTTGCCGGCTCTCTACCGAACGAATGAGCTGGCTTTGCATTTGGAAAGAGAGCTCATAACCACACCGTGGAGGGAGGCATCGTGTGTGATAACATTTCATCTCATTATCTTCTAATACAGGGTGTCCGAAAGACTTTCCCTGATTACATAAATTGATAACTCAGCTAGAAGTAGGGTACAAATATGAAAGTTGTGTCGAATTGTTTACAACTATCAAAGGTTTTTTTGTCTGTTGTAGGTTCGCAGTACTTAAGTAGTGGATTAGGTGCAGTGCCCAAGAAGCCATGTTAACCAATCACGAGAAGGCAGTCCGCGGCTCGTGGTCTTGAGGTAGCGTTCTCGCTTCCCACGCACAGGGTTCCGGGTTCGATTCCCAGCGGGGTCAGGGATTTTCTCTGCCTCGAGATGACTGGGTGTTGTGTTTCATCATCATTTCATCCTCATTCACTCGCAAGTCGCCATAGTGGCGTTAAAGAACATGTGGAGCGGCAGCCGAACCGCCCCGCGAGGGGTCTCCCGGCAACCAATGCGATACGCTAATATACACTCCTGGAAATTGAAATAAGAACACCGTGAATTCATTGTCCCAGGAAGGGGAAACTTTATTGACACGTTCCTGGGGTCATATACATCACACTGACAGAACCACAGGCACATAGACACAGGCAACAGAGCATGCACAATGTCGGCACTAGTACAGTGTATATCCATCTTTCGCAGCAATGCAGGCTGCTATTCTCCCATGGAGACGATCGTAGAGATGCTGGATGTAGTCCTGTGGAACGGCTTGCCATGCCATTTCCACCTGGCGCCTCAGTTGGACCAGCGTTCGTGCTGGACGTGCAGACCGCGTGAGACGACGCTTCATCCAGTCCCAAACATGCTCAATGGGGGACAGATCCGGAGATCTTGCTGGCCAGGGTAGTTGACTTACACCTTCTAGAGCACGTTGGGTGGCACGGGATACATGCGGACGTGCATTGTCCTGTTGGAACAGCAAGTTCCCTTGCTGGTCTAGGAATGGTAGAACGATGGGTTCGATGACGGTTTGGATGTACCGTGCACTATTCAGTGTCCCCTCGACGATCACCAGTGGTGTACGGCCAGTGTAGGAGATCGCTCCCCACACCATGATGCCGGGTGTTGGCCCTGTGTGCCTCGGTCGTATGCAGTCCTGATTGTGGCGCTCACCTGCACGGCGCCAAACACGCATACGACCATCATTGGCACCAAGGCAGAAGCGACTCTCATCGCTGAAGACGACACGTCTCCATTCGTCCCTCCATTCACGCCTGTCGCGACACCACTGAAGGCGGGCTGCACGATGTTGGGGCGTGAGCGGAAGACGGCCTAACGGTGTGCGGGACCGTAGCCCAGCTTCATGGAGACGGTTGCGAATGGTCCTCGCCGATACCCCAGGAGCAACAGTGTCCCTAATTTGCTGGGAAGTGGCGGTGCGGTCCCCTACGGCACTGCGTAGGGTCCTACGGTCTTGGCGTGCATCCGTGCGTCGCTGCGGTCCGGTCCCAGGTCGACGGGCACGTGCACCTTCCGCCGACCACTGGCGACAACATCGATGTACTGTGGAGACCTCACGCCCCACGTGTTGAGCAATTCGGCGGTACGTCCACCCGGCCTCCCGCATGCCCACTATACGCCCTCGCTCAAAGTCCGTCAACTGCACATACGGTTCACGTCCACGCTGTCGCGGCATGCTACCAGTGTTAAAGACTGCGATGGAGCTCCGTATGCCACGGCAAACTGGCTGACACTGACGGCGGCGGTGCACAAATGCTGCGCAGCTAGCGCCATTCGACGGCCAACACCGCGGTTCCTGGTGTGTCCGCTGTGCCGTGCGTGTGATCATTGCTTGTACAGCCCTCTCGCAGTGTCCGGAGCAAGTATGGTGGGTCTGACACACCGGTGTCAATGTGTTTTTTTTCCATTTCCAAGAGTGTAGGAGAAGGCACAGTGTGTCCTGTGGTACCACGAGACATGATCACCAAGCACAGTGCAGAGACATTTCCAGTCAAGAACATTAAAGCCTGGTATGAGAAGTTCAAGAATATTGCTGCGCGGTGTTGGATCTTTACCAGGTGGGATTGACGGAGGACATCGAAAGGGTGCAAAAAAGGGTAGCTCGTTTTGTATTATCACGTAATAGGGGAGAGAGTGTGGCAGATATGATACGCGAGTTGGGATGGAAGTCATTAA
Organism: Schistocerca cancellata; assembly: GCF_023864275.1. Taxonomy (NCBI): domain Eukaryota; kingdom Metazoa; phylum Arthropoda; class Insecta; order Orthoptera; family Acrididae; genus Schistocerca; species Schistocerca cancellata. Next base: position 856,908,002 of record NC_064626.1, read on the forward strand.
AGCAAAGACATTTTTCGTCGCGGCGAGATCTATTTACGAAATTTCAGTCACCAACTTTCTCTTCTGAATGCGAAAATATTTTGTTGAGCCCGACCTACATAGGTAGGAATCATCATCAAAATAAAATAAGAGAAATCAGAGCTCGAACAGAAAGGTTTAGGTGTTCGTTTTTCCCGTGCGCTGTTTGGGAGTGGAATGGTAGGGAGATAGTATGATTGTGGTTCAATGAACCCTCTGCCAAGCACTTAAATGTGAATTGCAGAGTAATCATGTATATGTAGATGTAGATGTAGACAGGATCGGTTGCTGACCTTCCGAGGTCTGGTCGACCAAGAACCTCAGCAGACAGGGTGGAAGCTGTAAGGCAGTCTTTTCTGCGAAGTCCGAAGAAATCGGTGCGCAGGGCAGGGCCTCAAGTGAATTACAGATGCCAAAACGCTCTCTCCATGACATTTTACAAAAACATTTAATGGTTCGTGCATACGAAGTGCAAATCGTTCAGGCCTTGTTGCCCAATGACAGTACACGTAGATATGACTTTGCGGTCAAAATGCTATCACGTATTGAGGACGATGATGATTATCTCAGACGAATAGCCTTTTCCGACGAAGCGACCTTTTCTGTCAGTGGTCAGTGGAGTAGTGAATCGCCATAATGCGCGCATTTGGGGTTCACAACCCCCTGGCGAGGTCATGGAGTGCACCAGACGCAGTCCAAAGGTGAATGTCTGGTGTGCGCTATTGCACGATCGAATTATCGTGCCATTCTTCTTCGCTGAGGCTACCATCACATTTGCAGTGTATCTGGACATGTTACAATTGTATGCTGTTCCTCAGCTGCTTCAGTATCACCCCGATGTCTTGTTTCAGCAAGACGGTGCACCGCCTCATTGGGGTTTGGACGTCCGTGCCTATCTCGATATGACCTTTCCTGGGCGATGGATTGGTCGTGATGGCCAACGGTTTGGCCTCCACGCTCTCCTGACATAACCCCACTAGACTTCTTTTTATGGGGTTATGTCAAGGATGAGGTCTACCGAGCGCGAGTACAAGATCTTGAAACCCTGCGGCAACGGATAACCACAGTCGTTGAATCGATCCCTCCAGTGATGTTGGCTAATGTGTGGACGGAAATCGAATATCGCCAGATATGCTACGTGCTACCAAGGGTGATCATGTGGAAGTTTACTGATGTGTAAAAAAAAACTTTGATAGTTTGTAAACAATTAGACACCAGTTTCATATTTGTATCTTACTTCTAGCCTGAGTTATCAATTTATGTAATCAGGGAAAGACTTTTCGGACACCCTGTACTTTATAGAGAACCTGGAAATTTGTCCAGTGACTCAGTTTATCGACTGTTCTCAGCGAAAGTTACCCGCACATCAGTAGACACCTTCCTACATAATTATTTTTACGAGGTGCTTTCAATTTGTAAAGCAACACATTTTTTCCGGGGCAACTGCGGTTGCAGTAAATGCGGAAGTTGTTGTCGGACTTTTGCAAAATTCCCGCTTGAGTTTCATGAAGTTCCGATAGGTGGCGGCGCTGTACGTAGCCAGGGTAGGTCATACTAAGTTTCTGGGTGTACTTATAGATGAGAGTCTTAATTGGAAAGTTCATATTTTGGATCTCCTAAAGCAACTAGGTTCAGCAACTTTTGCAGTCAGATTAATTGCCAATTTTGAGGCTGTAGAAATTAGTAAGCTAACATACTCTCATACTTCCACTCTCTGATGTCATACAGAATAATATTCTGGGGCAACTCAACACTTAGGTAAAATTTATTCACTGCTCAAAAGAAAGTAGGTAGAATAATGTGTGGCGTTTATAGTCGCTCATCTTGTAGGCATTTGTTTAAAAGGTTAGGAATTCTTACAACTGCTTCACAGTACATTTACTCAGTAATGAAATTTTTTCTCAACAACATCGACCAGTTTAAAATCAACAGCGACATTCATGATTGCATTACCAGAAAAAAGAAACTTCTACACTATCCTTTACTTAACCTATCTTTGGCACAGAAATGGGTAAAATATGCTGCTATAAAACTTTTTGCTAAATTACCAGATGAAATAAAATGTCTCACAGACAGCAGTAATAGTTTTAAAAACAAATTGAAATCATACCTGCTTGACAACTCCTTCTATACCATAGATGAATTCTTGAATATGAGTAAATAAACCTGGAGATATAATTTATGCATTTTGGGCCATTTAAGGGAATGGGATAGATAATAGAAATATTTAGGTATAACACTATAAAATAAACAACAGCAAAAAAACTTGTTTCCTGTGCGCATTTCTTGTGCAATATGATACGTTCCACATGATAACGGTTTTTCCATGCTATTGATCATTATGGAACACATGACTAACTAACTAACTAACTTCGAAATTTCGTCTGTAACGAAAGTGTGCTCCGAGCATAGAGCTGTCATTGAGTTTCTTCTGGCGGAAAACCAGACGATCACGTATATTTATGGACGCTTGCGGAATGTCTACGGAGACCTGGCAGTGAACAACAGTTCGGTGGGTTGTGGAGCTATGCGTCTTTCATCATCGCAAGAAGGTCGTGCAAATCTCTCGCGTGCCAGTAGATCGCACACAGCTGTGACTAATGTAGAACGTGAGGACGCTCTCATTCGACGTGATCGACGGATCACAATCAAACACTTTGCTGCTCAACTGAACGTGTCTGTTGGTAGTGTCGACACTCTCGTCCGCCAGTTGGAGTACACAAATGTGCATGCCAGCTGGGTTCCACGTCCCCTAAAAGAAGACCATAAAGTGCCTTTGTTCGGACCACAGAAGGACGAACTCCACAGGAAGCGGTACGTGGATGATGGGGAGGTTAATGACGTAGCAAGACGTTGGCTCTGACGTATAGGTTTCCGGTTTAGGAGCGCATCAGAGCTCGACCGAACTTACCTACACAAATCAAACGTCTACGACTGTTTCGAACAGTGGGTGAAACGTACAATCAACATCACCGCAGTTTGGCGTCTCTGCGGGATCTGATGATAAATGGGTGGCTTCAGCTGGATCTGGAATACCCAAAGGAAGTTATGGACTCTGTTCCTCGTCTGTTACGACAGTCAGAGATGGAGTAATACGGTATTAGCGTCATGTTCAAAATGGCTCTGAGCACTATGGGACTCAACTTCTGAGGTCATTAGTCCCCTAGAACTTAGAACTATTTATACCTAACTAACCTAAGGACACATACCCATGCCCGAGGCAGGATTCGAACCTGCGACCGTAGTGGTCTCGCGGTTCCAGACTGCAGCGCCGAGAACCGCACGGCCACTTCGGCCGGTTCAAATGGTTCAAATGGCGCTAAGCACTATGGAACTTAACTTCTGAGGTCATCAGTCCCCTAGAACTTAGAACTAGTTAAACCTAACTAACGTAAGGACATCACACACAGCCATGCCCGAGGCAGGATTCGAACCTGCGACCGTATCGGTCGCGCGGTTCCAGACTGTAGCGACTTCGACCGGCTAGCGTAATGTCAGCAGGACATGAGTTATCCTTTATCCAGCGTGCTTATGATGGCCTAATGTTGTTTTTACTCTCTTATGGGTTTCCTGGATAATATAGCACATACGGAAGTACATCCTTGAGATATCGCTTATTGTGTTTAAGGAAAAATAAAACTGAATCGTCGTGTGGTTAACCTTCATACTAATATGGAAGTTTCTTGTGCTGTTTTCCTATGAAGAATTCTGTCCATATTGAGTCGTTTCATGATAGGCTCACGTGTTACACGATGATCTGCTGCTGCACATTTTGCACTTTTCGACCATATCATCACTACATTCGGAGAAACGGGGAAACGTTTAGGTGCACGTCCTGGATGGATGACAAGTGTCTTAGGATATTAGAGTCAGAGGAGGACTGGTTGCACTGTCAATGGGTACTGCAGTATTGTCTCACCAAACACCACTTGTTTTGAAAGTGTGTAAAGGGAACATTCTAAGTACCTACACTCAGCCAGAACAAAAAAGGAATCGTCTTTTGTACGCAACTACGAAAATGTATCAGTATTATCGCGAAAATTAAAACCCAAATTGACTATGCTGAATGTAGCATTAAAAAAGATATTTCCGGACATACACTAGTCACCAAAACATTACGACCACTGCCCACCTCTAGATTGGATGCCGCCTGGTGACCTTCGGGGCATATGAAGAGATAAGGGAGTATACAAGCGGAGCAGAGATAAATGATGAATCATTCTACCGATGTAAAGGGCCGCAAACGGAGAAATTCGATGACTTAAGCGACTTTCACATAGGGAAGATTGTTATGGGTGGAGTCTGGGAACGAGCACTTCACCACCGGCGAAGCTGGTCGGCGGTTCGCGTGCTACTGTCGTGGGCATCTGTAGAAAGTGGTTGAGGGATGGCGAAACTACGTGTAAGCGACAAGGTACTGAACGTTCACGCCTCGCTTCAGCAGGTCGACACTGGAGGCCTGCCCTGTCTGTAAAGCAGAATAGGCGGTGCTATGAGGCAGACCTGATGACAGAGTACAGTTCCTGGGAAGGCACAAGTGTTTCGAACTGCCCTGCTCAGCGCACGTTCTGGAACACGAAGCTCTGTAGTAGACGACCTCGTACATGTTCCCGTGTTGACCCACTGACATAGCCAGCTAGCATCGCAACAGCCACGGGGTCATCGAATGTGGACAGTGGGGACATGGAAACTTGTGGCCTGGTCGGATGATTCACGTTTCTTGTTACCACACGTCGATGATCGCTTCCGTATACGCCGCCGCCCAGAAACGCGCACCGCACCACGGAGACAGTGCAACCCACATTTACTTTAACCCGCTTACTGTATTCGAGTCCTGCTCTCCTCAACAGCTTCTCCCACTCTCACTTCCATCCATTTCCAAACGGATTTCTTGATGACTCAGGACGTACTCTATCAATTTATGTATTTCTTCTTTTCGTCATGGCGTGTCATTTCTTTGCTGCAAATTTCGACTCAATCATCGATCTACCCTTGTAATCTTCAGCGTTCGTCTGTAGCACCACATTTCAAATGTATTCTCTTGCTGTCAGAACTATTTACCATCAACATTTCACTTACATACACTGTTACACTCTCGACAAACACCTAGATTAAAGACTTCGATACTTAGATTTATACCGTGCATTAACTAATTTCCCTTTGATAAAGAAGCATTTCTTGCTATTGCTAGTCTCTCTACTTCGGATATTGACATTTACATATGTAACTAAATAAAAAGTTCATCACCTAATTTTAATGTCTCGTTCCCTAATTTATTCCCTCTTCTTCCCCTAATTTAATTTGAGTACATTCCATTACCTATATTTTACTTTAGTTGATGTTCACCTTACAATCTCTTTCCTACATAATTCCAATCAACTGCTGTTCAAACCACTTTTTGCGTCTTTTAAAGAATTACAACGTCATTGGCAAAAGCTAAGGTTTTTATTTCTACTGCCTGATCTTTACATATTTTCTTGGTTTCCTTCACTACTTGAGAAATGTACAGATTGAATGACTTCGTGGATAGGCTGCAGCATTGTGTCACTGCTTTCTCATCTGTTCTTCCCTTTCATGACCGACTCTTACAACTGCAATCTGGCTTCTGTACACGTTGTAAATAACGTTTCGTTCCTTGTATTTTATCCCTCTTTCCTTCAGAAATTCAAAGAGTAAATTCTAGTCAACATCGTCAAAACATCTGAATCTAGCAAACCTATAAAAGTAGGTTAGCTTTCCTTAAATCTGCACATACATACATACTGTACACTAATCCTTGTTCCATAGACATGAATAAGACATTTCGTAATGATGTGGAATGTGTCACTCTTACATAAGTTTCCTTTACACAAAATAATCAATTTTTCTTTTTGTACTGTACAGAATTGTATGAACTGTTATTTTTGAATTCGGATGGGTTATTAATAACAAATTTCATAAATGAATATATGTATTGCGAAGGTACTGTCAATATCCCGAGTTCCTTAAATAAATGTCTGCAAGGTGATCTTGGGCGGCCTCCAGCTATTATTCTGATTACATGCTTTTGTGTAATTAATACTTTCTATCTTAATGACGAGTTGCCCCAAAATAATGATGCCATATGAAAACAGTGAATAAAAACAGGCATAGAAGGCTAATTTACTGATATTTTTATCACCAAAATTTGCAATAACCCTAATAGCATAAGTAGCTAAATCTAACCGTTTCAGTAGATCATCGATGTGTTTCTTCCAATTCCATTTCCCGTCAATGCATACACCCAAAAATTTTGGGAGAATTCCGCCTTAGCAACAGGCTTCTGTTCATAGTCTATATTTATGAATGGTGTTATGCCATTTACTGTACAGAATTATATAAACTGTGTTTTCTCAAAATTTAGTGAGAGTCCATTTGCAGGGAACCACTTAATAATTTCTGAAAGACATTATTTGCAATTTCCTCAGCTGATTCTTAATTGTTGAGTGTGATTACTATACTGGTATCATCAGAAGAAAGAACTAGCTTTGCATCTTCATGAATGCAGTGTGGCAAGTCGTTAATATATATTAAGAACAATAAGGGACCCAAGACTGAACCCTGTGGGACACCATTCTTCATACCTCCCCTGTTAGAGGACTCTACTTGTTTTTGAAGACTATCTACACTGTTAATTTCAACCTTCTGCAGTCTTCCAGTTAAGTATTAATTAAATCATTTGTACACTGTCCCACTCATACCACAATACTTAAGCTTATCTAGAAGAATACCACGATTCACACAATCAAAAGCCTTTGAGAGATCACAGAATATCCCAATAGCGGATGTTCGGTTATTGAATACATTTAATATTTGATCAATGAAAGCATATGTAGCATTTTATGTCTTAAAATATACGCCATTGGGTCAGTATTGAAAGGGGGTGAAAGCAAACCCCTTTCTTAAAAGCTCCTTGGTTATTATTTTCTTTAGACACAGTTCTGAGTATTTCATTGCTTATATTTTATTGAATAATAAATTTCTATAAATTACTGTTCATTATTTCCTCTAACCTCATTAAATGGTTCAAATGGCTCTGAGCACTATGGGACTTAACTTCTGTGGTCATCAGTCCCCTAGAACTCAGAACTACTTAAACCTAACTAACGTAAAGACATTACACACATCCATGCCCGAGGCAGGATTCGAACCTGCGACCGTTGCGGCCACGCGGTTCCAGACTGAAGCGCCTAGAACCGCACGGCCACACCGGCTTTCACCTCATTAAATAGAAAGCTAAATTTAAAAAAAAAAAAGGTCTCTCCTGAGATATTCTTCGGTATTAGACACTGCAATAATTACATATGTTGTAAGTGCTGTATGTTAAAATAGAATACATCATATTTTTATGCAATACCAGAGTATAACAGACACACCTGTGTGACTTGTTATCTCAATGCAACTTATTTTTTTAAACCTGCAAGTGTTAATTTGTATAATCAGTTGATTGAAGCCATGTACACTCATCTGTATTTTGATAGAGCCACTGGTAATGAAAACCTTCATTGAGGTCATCGCAGCATAGTGGCAGCTATACAGTGGAGACTCGATTATCGGAATTAACTGTTGTCGTAACACACTCGAATAATAGAAAATCTGGCGAACTGAATGCACGAAGAAAAGTGATGTTTGTATTATTAAATCTAGAAAGACAACCTTCTTTGCTCGCTTGTGGTTATCTTTCAGACGTGTTGTAATTTGGTTATTTTTTATGGTTAATACGTATTGTTATATGACAGTTTTTTGTAAAAACCAATAATTTAAAGTTTCTTTCAAAAGATTTTTTTTTCAATTTTTTCATCACTTTTCGATGTTTATTTCCGTCTACACTGTCAAGTTTGGAGGTGTACTTCAAAATTGAGTAGGTATTCTTAACATCGCCTATCGTGGAAGTATCCACACCATGCTTATAGGCTAAATAATGACCAGTTTCTCTCTCTTTTTTTTAGTCAATAATATTTATGTTGATTTTAAGAGCTAACACCACTCTCATACGCTTTCATATTTTTAAACACAGACGCGACATGTAGCAGCGGCGTAGCAATTGGGACCTGTCAAACTCAAACAAGAATGAAACCCGGCCGTCAAAGATGGGGCAGGACGCGGGCGGGTAGTACCAGCGCGGTATGTACGTGCACGCACGGAATAGACTACAAAGATATTGTCTTACGCTTGACAATCCGGATAATCGCGAATCCATGTAACTGACGTCCGGATAATGTTATGTGGCAGAAAGAGAACAACCCACTCAGCTAATGGAGCGGGACGGCACGGGATACTGGGAGGCGCGCCAGCCACGGGTCGAAGCCACCCGGCAGATTAATGACGAGTGCCTGGACGTGGTTTTAAGCGGGTTTCCAACATCCCGCCTCAGTTAAATGATACGCAAAGCTTCATATACGTTCTCATTCATACATAAAATGAAATGAAATGATCGTATGGCATTTTTGGCCTGGAGACCCCATGCGGGGAAGTTCGGCCGCCGTATTGCAAGTCCTTTTTTAGTTGACGGCACTTCGGCGACTTTCGAGTCAATGATGATGAAAGACACACGACACCCAGGCAGAGAAGATCCCTAACCCCGCCGGGAATCGAACCCGGAACCCCGTGCGCGCGAAGCGAGAAGGCTGCCGCAAGACCACGAGCTGCGGACAACTAGACACAGATGGGTGAGGGACACAAATTTCGGAGGGTAGAAATGCTGACGGCAGGAGGAGCATCACGGCACCCACTACCACAACAGTGCCCAATTCTTTAATTAATACCCGTAACCTCCAACATGGGATAGGGCCAGGTAAAAGATGCCTGACAGGAGGGCAGTTGCCAGTTTTCAGTCCGAAGTGGAAAAAGTTGCCGCTATACTGAGTGAAAGCCGTAACCGCCTAACCTTGCGGTAATACAGACGAGCGAACCAAGAGACGGGCAACGTCGGAATGACTGTGTCTTGGCGAAATATACTTTCGGCGAATCAGCTGCGAAGTTGAGCGTGCGCAGTGAAATAGCCACGGACGCAGTGAGCCACTGGAATTGCGGTCGGGCCATTGCGGCGTCTAAGTGTTGCTAGGAGACATCGCGCTTGAGCACTGAGCCGGATGGCTCTCCACTGACGGGACGGCTGCCGACGCGACGCTGCAGGGGCGCGCCAGACGAAAGTGGGCAAGGTGGCGCCGAGCTGATAGCGGCCCCGCAGCACGGTGATGGCGACTGCACCGAGGCGGCGGTAGATGCTCGCAGGCCCGCTCCTGACAGCGGCTTACACTCGATGATCCAGGTTCAACGTAACTGGAACGAATTGGCGGCAGCTCTCGCTGCTCCTCCCGATACTGGGGCCAGGTGATTTCCACAGCCTCAGCACATGGCTTCACTTCCCTCCATAAAATCAGAGGTTCCATATCACTGTGTCGCATGTTACGCACCAGGAAGCTCGCCTTACGAAATCCCTCCCAGTGGCGATGTAATTCCGAAAGGCACGCTCCAGATTACACCTTCCTTCGTCGTCAGTGCAATTTGAAGAAGAATTAAATTGGATCGACAACGAAATACACTCCATAAAAATGATCTGTAACATATTCATGATTTTTATAGCTTTTTATTTCACTTTGTTTATAATTAATTTGTTTATTTACTATTTGGGGCTCTCAGTTTCGTTCAGGGAATATATATGGGATTGTGTGATAGTTCGAATAAAAGGATGAACTTTAAAGTATTGGAGATAAAAAAATAGTTTATTGAAAACAAATTCCAACTAGTTAAAATACTTGTTTATGAACTACATTTTTCATTTTGCCATCGGGGTATATACGTACAACGTTTTCAAATTTCCTACTCGAGTCCACCGTGAAAGAAGCAGGAGTCTTTGAGGTTGATGCTGCAGTATTTTAAAGTTTGTCCTTGTGCTTCGTTAGCTGTAAAACTGTAAGCTAATTTGATTGAAAATTGCAGTCTTGTAAACTGGAAAGGCAGTTCAGTAGAGATCAGTCGTGTTTTGGGGATAAATAGCGTGTGTCCTTTGTACATTCCAGTCATAGGTCCTTCTTCGATGATCTTGTTCGATAGCTATTTCACGATCACCCTTGTTTCATTACATAGTTTCGGTGAGTTGAAACTTCTGAGTAGTATGGTCGGAGATACAGGTTTAAGTCGAAGGTAATGTAATGACATTCCTGATAGTTGAAAAGAGTTTAGAAATTTCGTAGGGAAGTTCACACTTTGTTCAACGTTTACCATTGTGTCGATCGATTAGTATATTCTCTCTTCACCGGGGATTCTCTTTTGAATATTACGACTGAAAATTATATTATCGAGGCAATATAAATTTTAGCAGCCAAAATTGACCTTTCAAATAGCCAGACCGGTTTGGTATACTTGCGAACAATATTTGGATAAATTTGGTATGTGAGTTCGTTTTCAGCACTGACTATGTTGCAAAAATTACTGTTGAGTTTAATGAGGCCGACCTTCTGGTCTATTTAGTCTTTCGATTGTTCAACTCTCTCTGGTTTTTTTAGTTTTTTTTAGTTGCAGTATTTGTATGTGTGTTAGAGTCTCCTCGGAATTCTTGTAATGTTCTGTCTATGGCTTCGAGTGATTTTTCTACGTGCCACTGAGCATTCGTCTCAGAAGATAATTTTATCTTGGTTTAAAAGTTCACTCCGTCCAGATGCTCTTGAGATTTTACATGTCGGGAACTGTTGTTCGGCTATGTTCAACGGTACTTGTAGTGCAGAATGGGCAGTTAATCCTCCTTCCATAAGTGTGGCTGCAATACTGGATGACGCCAGCGCAAGTTCGATGCGTTGCTTAGCTCGTATTTCCGCCAGCAAAAGATTTGTTAGAAACGTTTTCCTGCTGCTTCCGCCAGTCTTATTGAGGATCCGGTCCATGGTAACGTTGTAAATATTCTTGTGATTGTCTTTGAGGAGTAGTTTGTTATGAGCAATGTATTGAAGTGGTTCGTTGATGTCGCAGCTTTTTTCCTTTGTAATTTCTAATTTAACCCACTGATAGCATCTTTCCGAGGTGCTTGTATCCAATTTGTACTAAGACATGACCTATTATTGCTAAACATCTATCCTCTAGGCCAATGACTGTTTCATTGTAGATGTCGTCGTTGAATTCAATGATGATTTCAGAATGAGCGTGTCGAATTTGGTACAGTATGTCATCACTCACACTCTCCTTGAAGGAGTCCCATAGATGTTTTGGACTGAATCGATTACACGCTCTTAGAATAATGGCTAATAAGTCTCTCATTTGTTCAGCTGAGGTTGTGTGTGGGGCTTCTTGCAGGGTTAATTCCCATTGGGTGTCGTTTTCCAGTAGTCATAAGCGTTGGTGTACGTGGGAATAGGTAACTGTCAACACTATTGAGAACTGTGGAACTTGTGGGCCCCTGTATATCATGTAGCATCATTCGTAGATGGAAACATCCGCTGCTGTTCGCATGTGCGGTATATACTAGGCCTAATGCGGCAGTTTTGATGATCCTGGATGATCGCCAGCAGGAATTTCTTGATTTCGTCGTTGAAAGATTTGTCTTGTGTTCCACGTATAATAGGTAAGGACGTCGAAGTATAGTAAAGTTTTTGCGAATGTATCCCTCTGGCACAGTAGGTAAAAAGTTTTTATTTTGTGTTCTGAAGTGGTTCACTAGCAATTTTTCTGGCGGAGTCTTTTGTGACGCAAAGTCTCTGTCCATTCTCCACATGTACTGCTGGATGTTGCACAGTTGGTTCACGGTCGTGTGCAGGAAGACCGGAAATCCGCCACGCTGCATCGTTGCTGTTCATGTATCATCCCATTTGGTACACGGGGATCTCGTCGTTCTGCTTTGTTGTTAGCTGTCTTTGATTATTTGAAATGCTGCCATGTTACTGTCTTTGTTCACAGACATACAGGCACATTTGATAGATTTGACTGAGTTGTAGTATTCCACGATTATGTGTGCTTGGAACATATTGGAAAGTACTGCGTTGAATGGTACTACCCACTGATTATCTACTTCCAGTTTGTCGCTGCCTTGTACTCTTATTATGTGCGGCTGGTCCCGGCGGAGGTTCGAGTCCTCCCTTGGGCATGGGTGTGTGTGTTTGTCCTTAGGCTAATTTAGGTTAAGTGATGAGTAAGCTTAGGGACTGATGACCCTAGCAGTTAAGTCCCATAAGATTTCACACACATTTGAACATTTTTTTGTACTCTTATTTTTGCTGTGAAGCAGCCGTTTTTGAGTGATCGTCTTCTGTATTTGGGATAGCCATCAACTCCAGTTTGTGTGCGTCCAGATATGGTTTTGGGTAATTTTTTGTTCCTTTTCCATCACTCATACATGGCGAATTGGCATTTGGCATTTAATGACCCGCATGGTCCCTGACTAATGTTTTTCACTATTTATGTTGTACAGTTCCGGATCTTCTTGTGGATTGGGAAATTCAGCTTGGATGGTTTTCTTGATATCCGTGGGATGTATTCTATCGTGTAGCCATATGAGATTGTGTGAGGAGTGACGCTGTCCTCGTTCTTGTCATTCGATTGTGTACATCCAACATCCAACGTTGCCAGAGATGTGATATTTTGTGATGACGTCAATAAACCTCATTTCTTTTTGTCGGAAAATTCGGGCTATTATGCCGTGTCGATGGATGGGGGCTTTTTCGTATCTTAGTTGTTCTTTGACTTCTGGCCACGACGAGTTGCACGTGAAAGTTATGAAGAGGTTAGGTGGTCAACATTTTGGTATGTAAGACATGGCATCGTGCATGTGTCTCGGACTTCCTATGTATGATGGGGGTAAAATTACCCATTGTTCCAATGTCGTCAGTGTTTCCATCATTTATGATTGCGTATCTTGGATGGATGTATTTTCCGTGCGCAGTTCCTTCTAATTCAGTTCTATGTAAAGCATCGATTCCGTTTTTGTTTTTGCATTCATATCTGGCAGTAGTTATTGGAATAATTTTGAGAATGTGATTGTTTTTTTTTTACTGTCTCTTATCACTAAGCGGTAACCATAGAAATCACTGGAAGTGACTTTTTTGTTTGTTTCTACGCTTGTTTCGGGTTGGATTTGTTTCACATCAAAATGAGATCTGCCCTTTCCGTGCAGAAATATTAATGGATATTGGAGGACACCATATGAACGATGTATCCCTGCAATGCGTTGTAGTCTTTTTCTTCGTTAAACAATTATGTCACGCCTTGTGTTTCCATTGTCTACAATTACAGTGGCGCCTTCGTATATCAGAGAGGCTGAGTGTATTTTTGTAATATCCTGTGTACAACTTGGACTACTTCTCGTCTCAATCCACTGATATTTGTGCATCGTCGATAAGTTCCTGTTTCTTCATTTCCGATCAAGTATACCTGCAGAAATTTATGGTCTTCGTTGGGCAGTGTTAGTAATGATCCCTTTTTGTGATAGATTTGTCCTTGTATGGAACGAAACATAATCGATTTCATCCCTGTTACTGTTGATGGAAGTGACAACAAAAGAAATTATTTGAAACAAGGAGCTGTAAGCTTTTATGTTTTGAAGGAACTGTTTTGATTCTGGTGTTTTCCTTGTCATCTAATGTAAAAATTCCTGCGGAGTCGCTTCGAATGGTGATAATTGAATTTTTCTATTCATGCAGCACAACTCTAGTGTTCATCTTATAAGGTGGAGTGGTCGCCTGACCTTCATTTCTTACATATTCCGACCTGGCCATCGTACTCTGCGCATCAAGACGTTTCATTCGAGCCAAAACTCGGTAGGGTAGAGTCAATTTTACATATTTCCAAAGGGTACTTGTCAGATCAATCCGTTGCGAAACTCGTCAACATAACACCTACATACCTACAATTCACCCAATTTTTTCGCGTAGCACAGTTGGAGGATGTTATCAGTTTTTCCGATTGCGACGTGTTTGCGTTTGTTAGGTTGCACTGTTTGTCTGTCCTCGTTCGCGCTTCTCGTAAGATGTGTTTGCATGGCTGCCATGAGTTCGTACTCTTTTATTATAAGATTGTTCTTCAATTCTTCGTTCTTCAGTCCGTTCATTTCGTCGTTTTTCGGTTTCTGTGCTTCTCACGGGGCTCATTCTCGTTCGATGGGAACTTGAACGTGCTTCGTGCTTTTCGTCTGTTTCGTTCTTTCGCTGTTTTTTTTTGTTTTCGCCGTTTTGATTCAGAAGTGGCAAGATCTCCTTCTCTTTTACCTTTGAACATTGTGTAAAACTTAAATCAAATGAACTTTCTACTAACTAATACACTAAGTGCACTTTACACACCTTTCGCCCTTTATTTTCGATTTACATTCAATAACTGTATCACTCTTTACTGTTTGTTTTTATTACCCACCGCACTACTTTTCGGTTTCTCCCTTCATCACTGATAAGAAACTGACGTTCGAAACCACGACGGGTCTTGCTTAATATACACCTACTAATGGATAGCACCACCAGTGGGGAATTTCAGAACATATTAAAAAGGCTTCGAATGGTCCACAATATTCCAGAATATTCAACAAAATTAGAGAGTGTTCTGGAATGTTCCCAGTGTTCTGGAATATTAAGGGGTGTTCCCGAATATTCTGGAATCTTCCCAAATATTCCAGACTTTTCCCTAGCATTCCAGGAGATTCTTGATCATTGTAGAACATTCCGGAACACTCTGGAATGTCGTGGAATGCTCTCGAATACTCTAGAATTTTCTGGAATGTTCTAGAATACTCACGAATGTTTCCGGAATGATCTAGAAATGTCTAGAGGGCGAAACTTCCCAGTTCTTATCATGCCCTTCAGGTGAAAACGGGAACCTTCTTCAAGAGTAGAGAATAGGGAGCCACCACACCATATAACTCCCTTAATCGTACCTGGACTCCTTTCTGAGTTTTAGCGGCACGCACATTATACACTTACTTTTAATTTATATATATATATATATATATATAGGGTGGTCCATTGATCGTGACCGGGCCAAATATCTTACGAAATAAGCTTCAAACGAAAAAACTACAACGAACGAAACTTGTCTAGCTTGAAGTGGGAAACCAGATGGCGCTATGGTTGGCCCGCTAGATGGCGCTGCCATAGGTCAAACGGATATCAACTGCCTTTTTATAAAATGGGAACCACCATTTCTTATTACATATTCGTGTAGTATCTAAAGAAATATGAATGTTTTAGTTGGACCACATTTTTCGCTTTTTGATAGACTGCAATGTAATAGTCGCAAACACATGACTCACAATTTTAGACGAACAGTTGGTAACAGGTAGGTTTTTTAAATTAAAATACAGAACCTAGGTACGCTTGAACATTTTATTTCAGTTTTTCCAATGTGATACATGTACCTTTGGGAACTTCATTTCTGAGGACGCATGCTGTTACAGCGTGATTACCTGTAAGTACCACATTAATGCAATAAATGCTCAAAATGATGTGTGTCAACCTCAATGCATTTGGCAATACGTGTAACGACATTCCTCTCAACAGCGAGTAGTTCGCCTTCCGTAATGTTCACACATGCATCTACAATGCGGTGAAGCATGTTGTCAGGCGTTGCCGTGGATCACGTTAGTAAATATCCTTCAACTTTCCCCACAGAAAGAAATCCTGGGACGTCAGATACGGTGAACGTGCGGGCCATAGTGTGGTGCTTCGACGACCAATCCACCTGTCATGAAA
Source organism: Schistocerca cancellata (assembly GCF_023864275.1). Classification (NCBI taxonomy): domain Eukaryota; kingdom Metazoa; phylum Arthropoda; class Insecta; order Orthoptera; family Acrididae; genus Schistocerca; species Schistocerca cancellata. The sequence goes on from NC_064626.1 coordinate 856,923,700, forward strand.
TATCTATTCAATACCGCTTCAACCGCACTCGAGGTATGTGCCGGACATCCATCATGTTGGAAGTACATCGCCATTCTGTCATGCACTGAAACATCTTGTAGTAACATCGGTAGAACATTACATAGGAAATCAGCATACATTGCACCATTTACATTGTCATCGATAAAATGAGGGCCAATTATCCTTCCTGCCATAAAGCCGCACCGTACATTAACCCGCCAAGGTCGCTGATGTTCCACTTGTCGCAGCCACCGTGGATTTTCTGTTGCCCAATAGTGCTTCTTATGCCGGTTTACGTTACCGCTGTTGGTGAATAACGCTTAGTCGCAAAATAGAACGCGTGCAAAAAATCTGTCATCGTCCCGTAATTTCTCTTGTGCCCAGTGGCAGAACTGTACACGACGTTCAAAGTCGTCGCCATGCAATTCCTGGTGCACAGAAATATGGCACGGGTGCAATCGATGTTGATGTAGCATTCTCAACAGCGACGTTTTTGAGATTCCCGATTCTCGCGCAATTTGTCTGCTACTGCTGAGCGGATCAGCCGCGACAGCAGCTAAAGCACCTACTTGGGCATCATCATTTGTTGCCGGTCGTGGTTGACGTTTCACATGTGGCTGAACACTTCTTGTTTTCTTAAATAACTTAACTATCCGGCGAACGGTCCGGACACTTGAATGGCGTCGTCCAGGATACCGAGCAGCATACATAGCACACGCCCGTAGGGCATTATGATTACAATAGCCATACATCAACAAGATATCGACCTTTTCCGCAATTGGTAAACGGTTGATTTTAACACAGGTAATGTATCACTAAGCAAATACCGTCCGCACTGGTGGAATGTTACGTGATACCACGTACTTACATGTTTGTGACTATTACAGCGCCATTTATCACAAAGCTAAAAAAGTGGTCCAACTAAAACATTCGTATTTCTTTACATACTAACGAGTATGTAATAAAAATGAAAGTTCCTATCTAAAAAAAAAAGCAGTTGATATCCGTTTGACCTATGGCAGTGCCATCTAGCAGACCAACGATAGCGCCATCTGGTTTCCCCCTTCAAACTAGACGAGTTTCGTTCTTTGTAGTTTTTTCATTTGATGCTTATTTCGTGAGATATTTGGCCCGGTCAAGATGAATGGACCACTATATACTCGTATATAATCAGGAACCATTTTCTCAATACTCTTCCGACTACAATAATTTGCTAGGAGCTGTCATCTGTGCAAAGCAGTAAAAGTAAACTCGCGTTTTCAGTGCTGTCCACAAGAGTCTCTATCTAATCACGAACAGGACTAATGCAGCCATTGTGCTGTTCAGCTTGTCATTATGCATCGAAGAGCCAATTCAAGTTTAGTTTTGCAAACCCTGTCACTCTATAGCAAGAGTGATATAGCAAGAGACGTTTCCCCCGAATAGTTTACACCACATTGCCGTCATGCAGGCGCTCGAGAACAGTTGTGAGACAAAAAAACATTTAAGACTTTCCATGAAGTAGTCCTCTGCTATCAACAACATCAGCTCTTGGTCGCTGTCGATAAACTGGAGTTCATGGGTACCCCGAGGAGACTGTAGCAGACCGGTGCACTGCTTTTCGGAAGTAACAGGTAGGGGTGTGTCGACATAGACATATCGCAGCCTTCTCCATATGGTCAATTTGTTCTGTAAGTACCCTTTATGATTAACTGCCCAAACCCTCCCAGCATCCTGGAGCGAAAAGAAGATAGCAAAAGCAATACCTAGAGTGGAATTAGCATCCAGTGAGTCGGTTTCTTGTCGCCGACGAGTGAAGGATTTCTCTGGCGCTCGGCGATGGTCGTAGAAGAGTGCTGCGGTGGCCGATACCAAACCTCGTCTCATGCATGTTGTTAACAGGGCAGCAGACTTTTTTTTCCACACTTAGGCTTGTGGAAAGATAAGCGTCATCTAATTGAGTGCCTTTATTTTGATGATATTTTTGCTTTTATTTCAAGGATATCTTTGTCTTTTAGTTTCATAAGGGACATTGTGTCATTCCCTGCTCTTCTTCAATCTAAGCCTACACGCATTCGAAGACACGCATCTGGAATAAAATTATTTTTCAGCGGCTTAATTCGTAGCCTCACTGATGGGAACACTCCAGGTTTCACCTAGGATGATTTAGGGAAGTGTTGCGAATCATTTATCACCATGTAGTTCGAACCTCTTTCTATCAGATGACATGTCCAACATCTTCACAAACTCGCTCATTGTCTCATAGGCTCGGATAGTTGTATGGTCCTCGAATGAGATTCCACCCGACCTTGTTGCGCGCTTGACAGTAGACCGGGTAGATTTACACCTTAAAGCTAAACTGCAAAATATGGATAAAACTAAACTCGTTAACGTTGTTGGTTTTTTTCGTGTTTTGGGGTATATCGCAATGGCCCACATAACTGTGTTCACCACCCTTAAGAAATTTTAGAGAAGTTGCAAAAGCCAAGTGAATTCTGATAATGAAGACAATTTTCTTGGATATTGCTCAAGGACATCTAATGGTGTATTGTTCGATAATGAGGCCACCGACAATGAAGTCGAATCCGAGAAGGATTCCTTTAAGATGGAGGACAGCTACGCTAAGACAACGATGAAGGAGTTACATATTTTGTGGTAGAGAAAGATTTAGAAACAATATGGACCAAAACCTCTGAAGTATAAAAATCCCAAAAAGCCTACAAAAATAATATTATTGGACCTTCCATCACCTAAGAGTATCACTAAAGGCACGACGGATGAGAGAAATCTATTTACATTGTTTGTACACTTATAAATGATTGATATGTTGGTGAAATACACAAACCAGGAAATCGAACGAATAGCCTGGCGATTCATTTCTGTCCAATGGTATTCTGTGTCCACAGACAAACTTGAGATGAACGCAATTTGTGGGTTAATTTTTAGAATCGGATATATGAAGAACTCTCGTTTGAACGCCGAACAAAGGTCTTCAAAAATTAACGAACCATCGATATTTCGATTTACGACGTCTAACAGTCTATTTGAATTTCTTATCCGTGCCCTTAGACTTAATGACAAGAAAGTTCTGGACTCATTTTACCAGCCACTATAAAGGCCACTACATGACATCTGAATACTTCACTGCATATGAAACGCTACTGTGCTGCAGAGGACGATATCCCTCAAAATGTTTATGCCAAAAAATCCTGAAAAATATAGCATAAAAATTGTCGGCATATATAACTAAAAAACCTTTTAGTTTTTGTCTGGAATTCCTTACGTTGGTAACGAATGGAAGGAAAAAGGAATAGTAAGCCTTTCCATGCAAACGAGATATGCCCTACAGCTTTTTAAATCTGTAACAAACACAAATACAAATATCTAGACAGACAATTGATTCTCATTGTGTGACTTGGCAGAAGACTTGACTGAAATCAAACTGAAATCTGTCTGTAGAGAAGCACTATCACACGCGCTTGTTCAGAGAATCTGTAGAAATCCAAAAACACGCGAAAAGTTTCAACAAGAAAGAGGAAAGCCTTAAGAAAAACGGATCCTGGCTTCCCGTACTGCAGCGAACGACCGTCGCAGGTAGCAAGAGGAGAAACGCACCGGAAACGACCGCGGAGAACCCCTCGGACGTTGGCGCGCCAGGTACATATAGCCTGCGGCCGCTAGCTCGGCTCCAGTTCACCACCGGCAATGGAGGGTGAAGCTTTGACAATGCCAGCCACTCGTGCTGGTGAAACGTCAGAAAAATCATTAGATGAACGTCGGCCGAAGAACCCGAGACAGAAGCCAATAGGCAGTTTGTCAACAAGTGGCCACGAAAGCCTTAACAATTTTCCAGTATATTTACTGCATTCTGGACCGAATGCAGTGGTACTCACGTCCTAAGTTACCTCGTTCCCTCTACAACTTTGATAAAATGCTTGTTACGTTCACACCAAAGATGTACAAAAGTGTAATTATTTTATCATGTAAGCATGATTCACCTCGAATAGATGCGCAAAAGCTAAACCTGAATTCTACAATATGTCAACATACGGAGTGGACGTTATCGACCAGCTGTGTCACGGTTTTCAAACTTAAAACTGTAAGATGCTAACTCCAGTATATTAACTGGATTCTGGAGCAAATGCAGTGGTACTCAAAACATAATCGCTCCCATACACATTCTTTTGTAGTTTGAAATCTTATGGGACTAAACTGTAAACGTCATCGATCCCTAACCTTACACACTACTTAACCTAAATTATCCGAAGGACGAACACACACACCCATGCCCGAGGGAGGATTAGAACCTCCGCCGGGATCAGCCGCACAGTCCATGGCTGCAGCGCCTCAGACCGCTCAGCTAATCCCGCGTGGCTTCTTTTGTACGAAACGTGGCCGCTTACTTAAAAGACTTTCCCATGGCTTAAGGGAATTTGAGGAGATGGGACCCGGATAAACTGAGAGAACCAGAGGTTGTAGAGAGTTTCAGGAAGATCATAAAGGAACAATTGACAAGAATGGGGGAAAGAAATACAGTAGAAGAAGAATGGATAGCTTTGAGGGATGAAGTGGTGAAGGCAGCAGAGAATCAAGTAGGTAAAAAGACGTGGGCTAGTAGAAATCCTCGGGTGACAGAAGAAATACTGAATTTAATTGATGAAAGGAGAAAATATAAAAATGCAGTAAATGAAGCAGGCAAAAAGTAATACAAACGTCTCAAAGATGAGATTGACAGGAAGTGCAAAATGGCTAAGCAGGCATGGCTAGAGGGCAAATGTAAGGCTGTAGAGGCTTACCTCACTAGGCGTAAGATAGATCCTGCCTACAGGAAAATTAAAGTGACCTTTGGAGAAAAGAGAACCACTTGTATGAATATCAAGAGCTCAGATGGAAACCCAGTTCTAAGCAAAGAAGGGAAAGCAGAAAGGTGGAAGGAGTATATGGAGGGACTATACAAGAGCGATGTTCTTGAGGACAATATTATGGAAATGGAAGAGGATGTAGATGAGGATGAAATGGGAGATATGATACTGCGTGAAGAATTTGATAGAGCACTGAAAGACCTAAGTCGAAACAAGGCCCCAGGAGTAGACAACATTCCACTAGAACTAATGACAGCCTTGGGAGAGCCAGTCCTGACAAAACTATACCATCTGGTGAGCAAGATGAATGAGACAGGCGAAATACCCTCAGACTACAAGAAGAATATAATAATTCCAATCCCAAAGAAAGCAGGCGTTGACAGATGTGAAAATTACCGAACTGTCAGTTTAATAAGTCACAGCTGCAAAATACTAGGGCGAATTCTGTACAGAAGAATGGAAAAACTGGTAGAAACCGACCTCGGGGAAGATCAGTTTGGATTCCGTAGAAATATGGGAACACGTGAGGCAATACTGACTCTACGACTTATCTTAGAAGCTAGATTAAGAAAAGGCAAACCTACGTTTCTAGCATCTGTAGACTTGGAGAAAGCTTTTGACAATGTTGACTGGAATAATCTCTTTCAAATTCTGAAGGTGGCAGGGGTGAAATATAGGGAGCGAAAGGCTATTTACAATTTGTACAGAAACCAGATGTCAGTTATAAGCGTCGAGGAACATGAAAGGGAAGCAGTGGTTGGGAAGGGAGTGAGACAGGGTTGTAGCGTCTCCCCGATGTTATTCAATCTGTATATTGAGCAAGCAGTAAAGGAAACAAAAGAAAAATTCTGAGTAGGTATTAAAATCCATGGAGAAGAAATAAAAACCTTGAGGTTCGCCGATGACATTGTAGTTCTGTCAGTGACAGCAAAGGACTTGGAAGAGCAGTTGAACGGAATGGACAGTGTCTTGAAAGGAGGATGTAAGATGAACATCAACAAAAAGAAACAGAGGATAATGGAATGTAGTCGAATTAAGTCAGGTGATGCTGAGGCATTTAGATTAGAAAATGAAACACTTAAAGTAGTAAAGGAGTTTTGCTATTTGGGGAGCAAAATAACTGATGATGGTCGAAGTAGAGAGGATATAAAATGTAGACTGGCAATGGAAAGGAAAGCGTTTCTGAAGAAGAGAAATTTGTTAACATCGAGTATAGATTTAAATGTCAGGAAGTCGTTTCTGAAAGTATTTGTATGGAGTGTAGCCATGTATGGAAGTGAAACATGGACGATAAATAGTTTGGACAAGAAGATGTAAGTAGGCTGTTTAGGTTTTCTTATTGGTAACGCCACGTAGCGCTCTGTATGAAAATCATTGGCTGTGCTGTGTGCAGTCTGTGGCTAGTTTGCATTGTTGTCTGCCATTGTAGTGTTGGGCAGCTGGACGTGAACAGCGTGTAGCGTTGCGCAGTTGCAGGTGAGCCGCCAGCAGTGGTGGATGTGGGGAGAGAGATGGCGGAGTTCTGAAATTTGTAATACTGGATATTATGAACTGCTATGTATATTATGATTTTTCAACACTATTATGGTAAATACATTGTTTGTTCTCTATCAAAATCTGTCATTTGCTAACTATGCCTATCAGTAGTTAGTGCCTTCCGTAGTTTGAATCTTTTATTTAGCTGGCAGTAGTGGCGCTCGCTGTATTGCATTATTTCGAGTAACCAAGATTTTTATGAGGTAAGCGATTTGTGAAACGCATAGATTAATGTTAGTCAGGGCCATTCTTTTGTAGGGATTTCTGAAAGTGAGATTGCGTTGCGCTAAAAATATTATGTGTCAGTTTAAGCACAGTCATGTATAAATTGTTCTAAGGGGACGTTTCATATGGCGACCCTTAGCCGAGGATACCTCACTGGAATCTTCTGATTTTTTCTTGTAGTTTGTGTAATTAGTGTAGATTTTGTTTATTGCTAGTGCGTAATTGTAGAGAGAATCTCCTTTGTAGTTGCAGCCTTTCATTGTTGTACAGTAAAACAGTTGTGGCATGCATGTAGATTTGCACCAAGTATTTCGCAGTTGCGCTTGCAATTAACGAGATATTATTTTCAGTGCTATGTTAATGTGTTCTCTTATTGTTGCTTTTCAAATTGTGTTTTTCTGTGTTATGGTGTGAAATATTGTGACAATAATGGCGTGTGAAAAACGTAATACTAGGCTCCAAAGTAAACTGAGAAATGACAGTGAAGACGAAAGCAGTGTGTTAGCGCCACCGAGTGATGAATTAACTAATGTTCAAAATAGTAATTTGGTAATTGTAGATAGGGAAATGGAGCGGGCTGCAAACAATGGTGTAGACAGTGAAACAATTAGTGAACAGGGAAGCATTATCGATCGATCGGTCGGTAACAGCTTGAATACGAAAAGACAGGACACAATTTTGCAAATACTGTAGATTCAGGTTTTGCGTCCTCACCCTTTTCTCAAATAAGTCAAGACACATTTTCTGCTTTTCAAACTGCGAATATTGCCGGTTCAAATGCATTGCCGAACAGCACTGAGGAACATGTTTCCGACACCAGTGCATTGTTATTACAATTAATGCAAGAAATGGGACAAAAGCTTCAAAAGTTAGACACAATGGAACAAAATCAGAGACAAACACAGCAAAAGCTTCAAAAGTTAGACACAATGGAACAAAGTCTTCAAAAGTTAGACACAATAGAACAAAATCAGAGACAAACACAGCAAAAGCTTCAAAAGTTAGACACCACACTTGAACAAACACGTGAAGATTTAACTACTGAGTTACATAACATTGAATCGAAATGTCAAAAAGCCTGTAATGACGTAAAAACACTAATTTGTGAGCATTTTCAACCTATTTTTTCGCGGCATGAAAATGCATTACAGAATCACGAAGCAGCCATAAAAGAACTGCAAACTATTGTTCATCAAAATCATGAGACCCTGCAAGCTAAAAGTGACTCAGTGGCATCTACCGATTCGATTACGCAACTTGCAAAAGCTCAAGAAAACTTAAAGGACACAGTAGATATTCTGAAAATTGGTTCATAAAGACACATGGAGGAAATTAGTTCATTATCAGAGAAAGTAGTTGAACTGTCGGATCAGCTAAATAATTTATCTACGAAGGTAGATGATAATCTGAATGACACAAAACCGGTAGTCTTTAATGACACAGAAGAGTGCGAACAAATTAGGAAACTGAAACAAAATCTGAATCAAATTAATACGCAACACCAAAGAGAAATCCGGGAAGTACAAGATCACCTGACACAGGTAATACAAGAATTACGTATTTGAGAGGACACTCGCGCTCCAATACAGGAAGGGGGACATAGAAATACGGAACAGCCACAAAATAATAACACAGGGCATTTCGGTAATTATGAAAGGAATTGGCAAGGTACACCGAATTTTGAGATGGAACCGCCGACACGACGTAACAATGACCGATATGCTACTCGCCGACATGATGATTTTGACTATAAGCTGTTCATTACTACACGTAAATTCAAAACTTTTAAGAATTCTGCCAACGACATTCATCCACAAGCGTGGCTCCATCAATTCTCTCATTGTTTTCCTCTCAACTGGTCATTAGAACACAGATTAGAATTTATGTGTGGCTACTTAGAGAATGAACCAGCTGTAAGAATGCGATCGGTCATTCATGATTGTCAGAGTGAAGGAGAATTTTATCATGCCTTCCTCTCAGCATATTGGTCTCAAGCTACACAAGACCGAGTAAAACATAGCATCATAATGATGAAACATTTCGAACAATCTGAATTTTCCAGGCTTGTCAAATATTTTGAAGACATGTTGCATAAGAATCAATATCTTTCAAACCCATACAGCCCTTTAGATCTCATCCGAATTTGCTTAATGAAATTGCCTGAACATTTAAGAAATATTATTTTGGCAGGACGTTGCAAAGACGACATTGAAGCTTTTCAGGGACTCTTACAAGAATTAGAAATTGACACAGACAGTCGCGGGATGCGAAAACAGGAAAACAATCACTACAGGTCACATCCGTCACAATTCCGTGACGACAGAAACAATAACTGGACATGACAATTCTATTCTTACAACGTAAATCGTGACCAAAAGAGACACCACGCGTATGACAACCACTGGCAGAGTAATAGTTACAGAGAGAGATCGCATTTCCATAGTAATGAATATGACAGAGACACTCATAGAAACAGACAATTTGGCAACCAGAACAATTATTATCACGGGAGACAGAATAACTTCAGCCGCAACGGTCCACCGTGCAGTGATAATTTAGGGAGAAATTCTCCACCACTTAACCGACAAGAAAGAAACTACAGGAACTACCGACATGACGACAGACGATGTGATCGTAACGACAGACGTGAATTTCATCAGAACTGGCCGGATTTAAACAGGGCTGGGCCCTCTCGGCAAGGCGAATTTGTAGAAGTTAGGTCTCCTAATCCCAATATTGACGCGCGCCAACAAAGAAACAGACACTGACTCGCACCGCACGCAGCCACTTGCGCCCGCTGGCTCAGGGAAAAATAATATTGACGCTAACCTTGAGCAAAATTCCAGTATTCTTTACGGACGAATACTGCATGATAATTGCATTCAAGTTGAAATTCTGCATACTGAGAAGAGCAAAGGGTTACACCACATCTCACATGTAAAACCGTTTATTGAGAGGTAAACTGTTTTTTAATTTAGTCTTTGCTATAAAATTTTTCACTTCACGTTACTAGTACTCTTTGTCACACTTACAAACTGTTAACATGCCACTACGTTTTAAAGCTAACTAACTATCCAGTCAAGAACATAGGTAACTTAGACAAGTAATTATGAATGCATTGTTATAGTGAACAGATGACACAATGGTGTTATTTGTACATTCTTGCTTGTTAGTTGCATGATTATGTAACGACTATAAGACTCACATACTTAGAACATTTACCAGTACTGATAATGAGATTTTAATGCAACATTTTGGTTTACTTGAAAATACATTCTGGATTTGAAGTACTTTCTGTGAAATACCAGATGACACAGTGGTTAGTTTATGTGACAGCTACACGATTTTATTACGACACTACTAATGAGTGACAATATACAATGTTGCTTTTGCGGTGTTTCTGTTGTATATCTGCCCAGTTTTTCTGAATTATTCTGGAAAGTAAAACATGTTTTAGTAGTAACTTTTGTGGTATAGCTACAATGAGACAGCCTCTTTCATAGCACAACAATACGTTACAGTACAGTACTTTCTTCATCACAACAATAAGCGTAATAACTACGATATCTATACACAAAGCATTTCACTTTTGTTTATCATGAGGTAAGTACATTGACTTCTGCAGAACTTAGCTTTTGGAGGACGATAACTTCGACACTTCCACAGAGATTATCTTACAGCAAGACGCACATTTAGCGCTACAGGACACGTATTTGAGTGATTAATTTTGTACTTAAAACATTTATTTTTAAAGATTTTTGAAGTACAAAGAAAGTTTTCCGTGATACATTTCATTCCATTGCTGTAATCTGTAACACCTGAGGGTATAATTACATTAATCCTCAGGGGGGTACACACTTACTTTGTGTACCAAGTGTTTGGCAAGCACAAGGAGCCCTAGCTAATATGGTATTTGCTTATACAACTTTACACATCGGTACCATATTTCTCTAACACACAAATTACACAGCTATCTGCTCATTTAACTGAGAGATAAACATTTTTTTACTACATCAGTGACACATGTTTACACAATTACACAGTTGGGTAACTTCACACTTATGAAATTGTATTTTGTCTGTACTTTGTGAACTGTTCATATTTTTCGGAACCATTGTGATACTATGAGAACTTTGAATTATGTATTTGGTATGAAATCATGATTTTTAAAGTACGTTTGAGGTAGATGACACTACTGAAATGAGCAGAGAATTTTCTTTAGGTTTTGAAATTATTGCAGAAAGCTACGACGTTTTTGAGATTTGACTGAGGTGTTATGATGTTATTTTTATGACGACGATGTGTATTATGCTGTTGAGGTATGTTTATGATCAATAAGCCGATGTTATATGAGGAATTTGATTATGCTACATATTTATTAAGATGAAATATTGAAGAAGTGTCGACGAATATGTATATGTGTAGTAAGGTAAGGTATAAGAGGCAGTGGTTAGGAACTCTGATTTATGAAAAGGATGTTGGAAACCAGGAATCGTACTTTAAGAGTTATGAAATGTATGTAAATGCGTGAATGTATTACAATACCAACGAAAATGTTTTTGGACAATGTTATATTCATAGGATTTTGTTTCTACACATTTGCAACGCAAATTCTTGACCTGTGAAATATTTTTATATGAGACTGTCACTGTAGCGGAAACTGCTGTCGTAAATATTTCCGTAAGAAAGTTAAGTGACCACCTGCACGTAATGCGTCGTGGGCACCCAGCTGTGTCAGACGCCTGGAGAACAAGCCATTAGTGTGTGCCTTTTCAGAGGCACAGGTAGAAAAAAAAAAGAAAGGGGAGGCCATTATCCTCGCTATTGACATTTCCTTATAGAAAACATACTGTGGAGCTCGTAATTTATGATCTTTGCTAAAATGCCTAATGAAATGATAAGAAACATTTTACATCTATTGTCTTTGTAGTTGAGAGATTGCTCATTTTGTTTAATATCTGGTTTCCAGCTGTGTTGCAGCATTAGTTTTATAAAATAAACTTAGATGCATTTGCTAATGTGAACACTTTCTGTCAACAGATCTATTAAATAATTATTTTATGATCCACATTCTTCAAGAAAGGAGCTCTTGGAATGGAAAGAACAATAAGAAGGGACTGATAACAATAACTGCATATATAATTTTCTTTTCAAGTACTTGGTAATTTTTTGTAGAATTAGTATTTGTGGTGCACCACTTTAATTACATAGACATTAAGATGTGAATATACATTTCCCTTGTCTGCATTATTGTCTTTAGTGTAATATTTTTTCTGCTTGAGCTATGTCATGTTTAGATATAAGTTATTTCATTTGCTGCTGCTGTTTGCCAGGCATAGTGTTACTGAATTTGACTTTGTGTTACTCTTCTAAGCCAGTTTACTACTGATTTATTTTTCTTGTTTGCTGCACATTGCCTTATATTAGTTGTAATACTGCAATTGCTTTGCTAATTTCTATAATGCTGCTTGCTTCACAAATTGCATTTTTTTCATAGCTGTTTGTGTTAATTGTTTTGTGCTGCTGCATTGCCTCGTCCCTTAGTTTAGCATCTGAGCTCAGTAGTTTTAAGTTAGCTTAAGAGGAGGTAGCCTATAAGAGAATGAGTTGCGATGAATTTGAAGAAATGAACTGAGAGGCTATACGAGAAAAGTACAGAAAGCAGGTATAGATAGGACTTTTGGAAATAATGAAGAACGAAGGGAGATCTCCGAGAAGTAAAGAAAGTTTTGTTTGCAGAATACTGCAGTAAAACAAACCCTGTCCTTTCCTTGTATTGTTCTGCTACATGTTTGTGTACCCTTATGTATTTATGTTTTTCCTGCATTTATATGTTTTTCTGATAAGACTTATGTTGTAGAATTTTTCTAATACTCAGCTACATGAACTATGATGAGGAATACTGTTATCCTCAAGTATAATTTGCATTAATAATATGTTATTTACTTTGTAAAGGTGTTTAGACATTATTTATTCTGTTTTGTTTTAATGCTCATGTGTAAAGTTGATGTTTCAAAAGTTATTATGATATTTTATGTATTTACTTATGTCATAATTCCTCAAACATTGATGTATATGTTTATTTCTATTCTGTTGTAAAGCCTGTACTACAAATGTTATCTATATTGTTATGTTCTTTAATGATGTATTTTGTACCTTTGTAGTTGTATTCTTATGTTATAAAATTGTAATTGACACCAGTTCATCATATCATTAACTTGTAAGTTACATTTCACTGCACACATTTCTGTTGGTCAGCAGCATTGCTGGTTCTAAGGACATTTCAAAAAAAAAAAAAAATTTGTGAGTGCACAAGTGGTGGTTCATGGACTTGTTATATTGTCCACAAGACTCTTCGATGGTGATTGTGCACCTGCACAGCCACAGCAGATGGCTGCTGGCCATCTCTACAAGGATTACAGTGAGTCTGCACCTTTGGTGGCCCACCTATACCTTACTCTCTACCAAGACTATAGTGGGTCTGCTCTGGGATGACCTACCTACCAATCTTCTTCAAAACGTCGAATGCTGTGGGTTTGCTCTGTTGTAGCCCGTTACCTGTCATCAAGTCAAGAGTCAGCACTGTCTTTCCGTTGGCAGGACAACACTACTTCTTCAACACTGCATGGAAATCCACTACTTCCGCATGCATTGTCTTTTACTGCTCAGACTTTTAGAAAAGAAACGGCAGTTTTACTGTGATGAATGATCAGGACTGTCTTTATGGACTGTGAGAAAATTTTAGCTTTTGACCAACATTGTATTAATAAGTGTGTGCATTTGATATTTTTCTTTCTGTAATTATTAAAAAAAATTTCAAATCTGTATTGGCCAGTGCCCAAAACAATTTGTAGAATTTTTGTGGGGAGCATGGGGGCTATGTAAGTAGGCTGTTTAGGTTTTCTTATTGGTAACGCCACGTAGCGCTCTGTATGAAAATCACTGGCTGTGCTGTGTGCAGTCTGTGGCTAGTTTGCATTGTTGTCTGCCATTGTAGAGTTGGGCAGCTGGACGTGAACAGCGCGTAGCGTTGCGCAGTTGGAGGTTAGCCGCCAGCAGTGGTGGATGTGGGGAGAGAGACGGTGGAGTTTAGAAATTTGTAATACTGGATATTATGAACTGCTATGTATATTATGATTTTTCAACACTATTAAGGTAAATACATTGTTTGTTCTCTATCAAAATCTTTCATTTGCTAACTATGCCTATTAGTAGTTAGTGCCTTCCGTAGTTTGAATCTTTTATTTAGCTGGCAGTAGTGGCGCTCGCTTTATTCCAGTATTTCGAGTAACCAAAATTTTTGTGAGGTAAGCGATTTGTGAAACACATAGATTAATGTTAGTCAGGGCCATTCTTTTGTAGGAATTTCTGAAAGTCAGATTGCGTTGCGCTAAAAATATTGTGTGTCAGTTTAAGCACAGTGATGTATAATTTTTCTAAGGGGACGTTTCAAAGAGAATAGAGGCCTCTGAAATGTGGTTCTACAGAAGAATGCTGAAGATTAGATGGGTAGATCACATAACTAATCAGGAAGTATTGAATAGGATTGGGGAGAAGAGGAGTTTGTGGCACTACTTGACAAGAAGAAGGGATCGGTTGCTAGGACATGTTCTGAGGCATCAAGGGATCACCAATTTAGTATTGGAGGGCAGCGTGGAGGGTAAAAATCGTAGAGGGAGGCCAAGAGATGAATACACTAAACAGATTAAGAAGGATGTAGGCTGCAGTACATATTGGGAGATGAAGAAACTGTCACAGGATTGAGTAGCATGGAGAGCTGCTAGTCTCAGGACTGAAGACCACAACAACAACAACATGGCTTAACGGACCCTTTAAGAAGAAGCAGGTTTATTTTTGTACAAAACGCGGTAGATGTTTGTGTTGTGAACGTAATGATGTTCTTGCTGTGGTCTTCTGTCCTGAGACTGGTTTGATGTAGCTTTCCATACTAATCTATCCTGTGCAAGCTTCTTCATCTCCCAGTACCTACTGCAACCTACATCCTTCTGAATCTGCTTCGTGTACTCATCTCTTGGTCTCCCTCTGCGATTTTTACCCTCCACGCTGCCCACTAATGCTCAATTGGCGATCCCTTGATGCCTCAGAACATGTCCTACCAACCGATCCTTTCTTCTGGTCAAGTTGTGCCACAAACTTCTCCCCAATCCTATCCAATACTTCCTCATTAGTTATGTGATCTACCCATCTAATCTTCAGCATTCTTCTGTAGCACCACATTTCAAAAGCTTCTGTTCTCTTCTTGTCCAAACTATTTATCGTCCATGTTTCACTTCCATACATGGCTACACTCCATACAAATACTTTCAGAAATGACTTCCTGACACTTAAATCTATATTCGATGTTAACAAAGTTCTCTTCTTCAGAAACGCTCTCCCTGCCATTGCCAGTCTACATTTTATATTCTCTCTACATCGACCATCATCAATTATTTTGCTCCCCAAATAGCAAAACTCCTTTACTACATTAAATGTCTCATTTCCTAATTTAATTCCTTCAGCATCACCCGACTTAATTTGACTACATTATCCTCATTTTGCTTTTGTTGATGTTCATTCTCCTTTCAAGACACTGTCCATTCTGTTTAACTGCTCTTCCAAGTCCTTTGCTGTCTCTGACAGAATTACAATGACATCGGCGAACTTCAAAGTTTTTATGTCTGCTCCATGGATTTTAATACCTACTCCGAATTTTTCTTTTCTTTCCTTTACTGCTTGCTCAATATACAAATTGAATAACATCGGGGAGAGGATACAACCCTGTCTCACTCCCTTCTCAACCACTGCTTACCTTTCATGTCCCTCGAATCTTATAACTGCCATCTGGTTTCTGTACAAATTATAAATAGCCTTTCGCTCCCTGTATTTTACCCCTGCCACCTTCAGAATTTGAAAGAGAGTATTCCAGTCAACGTTGTCAAAAGCTTTCTCTAAGTCTACAAATGCTGGAAACGTAGCTTTGCCTTTCCTTAATCTTTCTTCTAAGATAAGTCCTAGGGCCAGTATGGCCTCACGTGTTCCAATATTTCTACGGAATCCAAACTGATCTTCCCCGAGGTCAGCTTCTACCAGATCCTTTTTTTTTTTTTCATTGGTCTGTAAAGAATTCGCGTTAGTGCAGCTGTGACTTATTAAACTGGTTGTCAGTAGTTCTAATGGAATGTTGTCTACCCCTGGGGCTATGTTTCGACTCATGTCTTTCAATGCTCTGTGAAACTCTTCACACAATATCGTATCTCCCATTTCATCTTCATCTACATCCTCTTTCATTTCCGTAATATTGTCCTCAAGAACATCGCCCCTGTATAGACCCTCTAT
This sequence comes from Schistocerca cancellata, assembly GCF_023864275.1. Lineage (NCBI taxonomy): Eukaryota > Metazoa > Arthropoda > Insecta > Orthoptera > Acrididae > Schistocerca > Schistocerca cancellata. Next base: position 856,939,638 of record NC_064626.1, read on the forward strand.
ATACTCCTTCCACCTTTCTGCTTTCCCTTCTTTGCTTAGGACTGGGCTTCCATCGGAGCGCTTGATATTAATACAAGTGGTTCTCTTTCCTCCAAAGGTCTCTTTAATTTTCCTGTATGCAGTATCTATCGCACCCCTAGTGAGATAAGCCTCTACATCCTTACATTTGCCCTCTAGCCATTCCTGCTTAGCCATTTTCCACTTCCTGTCAATCATATTTTTGAGAAATTTGTGTTGCTTTTTGCCTTCTTCATTTACTGCATTTTTATATTTTATCCTTTCATCAATTAAATTCAGTGTCTCTTCTGTTACCCGAGGATTTCTAGTAGTCCTCATCTTTTTACCTACTTCATTATCTGCTGCCTTCACTACTTTATCCCTCAAAGCTACCCATTCTTCTTCTACTGTATCTCTTTCCCCCATTCCTGTCAGTTGTTCCCTTATGGTCTCCCTGAAACTCTATACAACGTCTGGTTTAGTCAGTTTATCCAGGTCCCATCTTCTTATATTCCCACCTTTTTGCAATTTCTTCATTTTTAATCTACAGTTCATACCCTATAGATTGTGGTCAGAGTCCACATCTACCCCTGGAAACGTCTTACAATTTAAAACCTGGTTGCTAAATCTCGGTCTTACCATTATATAATCTATCTGACACTTTCCAGTATCTCCAGGCGTCTTCCATGTATACAACCTTCTTTTGTGATTCTTGAACCAAGAGTTAGCTATGATTAAGTTATGCTCTGTGCAAAATTGTACCAGGCGGTTTCCTCTTTTACTTTTTGCCCCCAATCCATATTCACCTACTACATTTACTTCTCTCCCTTTTCCAACTATCGAATTCCAGCCACCCATGACTTTTAAATTTTCCTCTCCCTACACTATCTGAATAATTTCTTTTATCTCATCATACATTTCATCAATTTCTTCATCTGCAGAGGTAGTTGGCATATAAAGTTGTACTACTGTAGTAGGCATGGGCTTTGTGTCTATCTTGGCCACAATAATGCGTTCACTATGCTGTTTGTAGTAGCTCACCCGCATTCCTATTTTTTTGTTCATTATTAAACCTACTCCTGCATTACCCCTTTTTGATTTTACATTTATATCCCTGTATTCACCTGACCAAAAGTCTTGTTCCTCCTGCCACCGAACTTCACAATTCCCACTACATCTAACTTTAACCTATCAATTTCCCTTTTTCAATTTTCTAACCTACCTGCCCCATTCAGGGATCTGACGTTCCACGCTCCGATCCATAGAACGCATTTTCTTTCTCCTGATAACGACGTCCTCTTGAGTAGTCCCCGCCAGGAGATCCGATTGGGGGACTTGGTTTCCAGAAAGGCTTTTCAACAGAAAATGCCATATATTCTTTCACCAATCAAATTTTGAATGATCTGAATAACCGAACACCACCCATTGGGATTTTTTGTGATTTCTCAACGGCTTTTGATTGTGTAAATCATGAAATTCTGCTAGACAAGCTCAAGTATTGTGGCATGAGTGGGACAGTGCACAAATGGTTTATTTCGTACCTAACTGGAAGAGTGCAGAAAGTTGAAATAAGTAGTTCTTATAATATGCAAAGATCAGGACATTCCTCAAACTGGGGAACTATCAAGAATGGGGTTCCACAAGGGTCAGTCTTGGGTCCTTTGTTGTTCTTAATATATATTAATGACTTGCCATTCTATATTCATGAAGAGGCAAAGTTAGTTCTCTTTGCTGATGATACAAGTATAGTAATCACACCTGACAAACAGGAATTAACTGATGAAATTGTCAATACTGTCTTTCAGAAAATTACTAAGTGGTTCCTTGTAAATGGACTCTCACTGAATTTTGATAAGACACAATACATACAGTTCCATACAGTGAATGGTATGACGCCATTAATAAATATAGACTTTAATCAGAAGCATATAGCTAAGGTAGAATATTCCAAATTTTTAGGTGTGTCCATTGATGAGATATTAAATTGGAAGAAACACATTGATGATCTGCTGAAACGTTTGAGTTCAGCTACTTGTGCAATAAGGGTCATTGCAAATTTTGGTGATAAACATCTTAGTAAATTAGCTTACTACGCCTTTTTTCACTCGTTGCTTTCATATGGCATCATATTTTGGGGTAATACATCACTGAGGAATAAAGTATTTATTGCACAAAAGCATGTAATCAGAATAATAGCTGGAGTCTACCAAAGATCATCCTGCAGACATTTATTTAAGGATCTAGGGATATTCACAGTAGCTTCTCAGTATATATACTCTCTTATGAAATTTGTTATTAACAACCAAACCCAATTCAAAAGTAATAGCAGTGTGCATAACTACAACACTAGGAGAAAGGATGGTTTTCACTATTCAAGATTAAATCTAACTTTGGCACAGAAAGGGGTGAATTATACTGGCACTACAGTCTTTGGTCACTTACCAAATAGTATCAATAGTCTGACAGATAACCAACAAGTATTTAAGAAGAAATTAAAAGAATTTCTGAATGACATCTCCTTCTACTCCATAGAGGAATTTTTAGGTATAAATTAAAAAAAAAAATAAAAAAATAAAAAAAATAAAAAAACACAAAAAATGAAAAAGTTGTTATATTAACTTAAGTATGTTGTTAAATTAACTTAATTATGTCATGTATTGGAAAATTTGACTCGTTCCACATCATTACGAAATATCGTATTCATGATCGATGGAACTAGTATTAATCTAATCTAATCTAATCTAACTACTATACCTCCGGAATATTTTACCCAAGAGGACGCCATCATCATTTAATCATACAGTAATAACGTGGCTTGATCCAGTTGTGTTGCAATAAAGGAAAGTAATAATAATACTTATTTCCTTTTTTGTTATTTTTGAGTTATTTTGTAATACCACTTGTCTACCTTGTTGGATTATAGTTGACTAGTCAGGTGATATGGTGAAAGTACCTATCTGTCTATGACTTGACACTAATAAAATAATACATGTAAGGCTGAAGACTTTTGAAGATATACCTACATATTACTTACTTTAATAAAATGTTGAGTTTTATTGTTTCTTTTTCCCAACAACATCTGATTTACTGATATCAATTACAAGATTTAATTATGCTTGAAAATAAAAACGTATTTCAGTGGATGGCATTCCGCTCAACCTTGTTAAAGCCCTTCCAATGCAGCTATTGGAGAGAGATTTAACAAACCACTTCAGTAGCAGAGCATAATATGAGATTCGTTTCACCGATATTTCCGCGTAGTTCGTTTGAGAATTCCAGCCACGGGGACGCCGTTTAACATCCCGGAAGTTTACTGCATCTACGCTGTGCAGCCTACCTTGCACCTGACGACAAACATTGTCCCACGGCCAGTGGAAAATCTGGCGACAGTTCGAGGAAGTCCGAAAGCGTGGCTTGGAAACAGAGTGAATCCGCGAGAATTTCAGGTCGCTAACGGCTGACGCTAGAGATCGGCACGTACTAACAGTATTAGTATGTACAAAGACCACTACATCACCTGAATATGGAGTAAGGGAGACAAAAGAGATCTTCGGTACGGAATTGTTATCCGAGGACTAACAAAACTAGTATCCTTACAATCATATAGTAATAATAGTATTGAACAGGAATGCTGCTATAACTGAGGCTGTTTTATCTCTGTAGATTATATATCGGTAATAGGCCAATTTCAGCTCTATGGCCATCTTCAGGCTATCTATAGTCAAATACGTTTTTTAAACAGTTGCAAAATTGTAGCTAATAATTACGTTTGATTGATAAATTATATAACCCTCTATTCCTCAGAGAAATGTCTCCTTTTCCTCTTCAAAACACAGCAATAGTTGGCCATTCCATCTTCCCTAAAACATCCACTCAAATTCCTTAATGTCGTGGTGAAGCCCTCCTTGTTCTTCGCTAGTTTGCCAGATTTTCAGGAAAGCAGTCAATATATTAGTATAGTTAATGAACTTTCGCACCCACTTTTAATGTAGTTTTGACAACGCTTTTGTAATTTGGATGTTCTTATTCCTTAAAAAATTTTTGCTAACAGAACTGACAGCAATCTACGCACAACATTCGTTGTACTGTCAAATTCGTGATCCTGCTTCACTTTGTGAATTTTAGGACCTACAAAAATCCCAGTTTATAACGATTCTAGATTTCTGATAGGAAATTTCGTAGAAAGGTACTTACACCAGGCTACGCTTTCTGGGAGGCCTCGTAGAAACTGCTTCATCAAGCCCAATTTGATGCACAGCCGTGGAAGAAATGTTTATGGCGTCCATAAGTGGTTTATGCAAGATTTTTTTTGGGGCCAGGTACAAAATGTTTCCAATTTTGGCAAACCTTTTCACTCCCATGCTTTCACTTCGTCTGGCAGTCCCACTAACATAAAAAGCAGGGCATTTTCGTGTACCCAGCTTTCTTTCCTAATAAAATTCCTATAAAAAATTTATAAAACGTGATTCCACTGTGAAGAAACTAAGACCTGTTTTAAATATGTATAAAAAGTTAATTAAGAAAACAAATTTAATTTCGTTCACTTGACATCACGCAGACCGGTGCCATCACTGAAGAGCATTGTTCATTAGAAATTTGACATAATACTGTTCAAGTATAGAAAATGAAATAAATGAAGAACTTAAGTTTAATTAATGTGCTAATTAAAATTACCTTCACTGTTTGCTTTTATTTATAGGTATATTATGTCGACATCTTTATTTTAAGACTACTGCATTCAAGGGCTACATATTTGGAATGTCTACCACATCACGGAGTTCTGATGTTACCATCAGTTAACATGTGCTAAGCAGGAAATCCCCGGTTCGACTCTCGGTCGGGGCACACATTTTCAACTGTCCCCGTTGATATTTATCAACGCCTGTAAGCAGCTAAAGGTCTGGATTTCATTATAATTCCATTTTACAAATGTGGTGTCACAAAGCTGCCTTCATTGTAAATTTTTCTTAATTTTTTCTCCCTGCGGCTGTCAGATTAATTATTTCTTATCAATGTAACTTCAGGTTGAAACGATTATGGTTCTCTCATTATTTCACAGGTGGTTTTATTAGTTTCTTGACACATCTGAGTGATCATTGGCTCAATGCTCCCATCTTTTTATTAACTTTAAGCAAAGTTAGTACTCTTGTTCAAGTGGGGAAACCTTGTTCGTATGAGGTTCGTATCAGCTTTTATAGTTCTTTCTTGCAATGGATTTATTCGAAGCAAAATTATTCTTTTCCCGTTAAATATGATTTCTTTTCCAACTGGTAATCTGGGCATAACTTACTACGTCATTTAGCTGGTTCACTGGATCATCAAACTTAATTTGCGGTTCCTCAATACTTTTGTTAACTGGGGATAGCTTTTGCAACAGAAAATGCTTTTCCTTATGTCAGAAGTTCTTGTTAACCAAGAGCTTCCTCCGTCTGTCTGAATCAGTTGTCATTTTATCCTGCAAGGTTTCCACTTCAGTTTTAATCACTTGTTGTGAAGCTTGAATTTCTTGAAGATGGATATGTACACGTGATTGGTCGGTATTACTCACGACTTTTTGTACCGTTCAGGTTCTCCCTCTTTAAATCTAAGTTATACTTCATAATAGAAAAGCTCTCAACCATAGGGAGATGTCAAGAATCAGTCAGATTTCTGCTTATTTTCTGTTAAATTACCTCAGTGTCAATCTTCAACTTATTCCCGAAGGGCTGTATTCGGTTTGTAATTTTCTTCATAGATTGAAAGAAATCGTTATATACCTGTATTAAAGTCAGTGACAGTGTTGCGTATTGCCATTTATAAGAGTACAGTTATCAATAACTTATAAATATATCGATATCAGAACCTCAGTTCTTGTAGTATCGAATATTTCGTCCCTAAGAGACGGAATTATGAGGGCTGCGACTGTTGATAAATTCATATAAAACAGTTTCTGCGTTAATCATTTGTTTATTTTGCCACTATGCGTTTCGATGATTCACACTATCCTCTTCAGATGGAGAATTATTTATTTACTTGTCTGGTGTTGGTGAAGAGTACAGATGTCTTCTCACAGTAGAAGACCAAGGGCAGTGTACGTTATTTTGCGTTTTTTGAGGGGCTATGGAGGTGTAAAAAGTCTGCATATTGCCGCTTAATGTATGCTCTCGCCCCACTGCACTTTCCATTTACACTGATTCGTGCAATGGGCTGAACATACATCAGGCAGTATTATCAGAATTTTTACAACTCTGGAGTCCCTCAAAACCAGCAAAATAACCCTACACTCCCCTTGTTCTGCTATTGTGAAAATACGCCTGCACTCTTCATCAACACCAACGATGTAAATAAGATTATACACCCGAAGAACCATCGAAACGCGTAATGGCAAAACAAAGAAATTACTGACGCACAAACCGTTTTATTTGTATCTTATAGTATCGTCGATGTTCTAGAAGGTCATGAAATTACAGGTACACGTCAACAGTAATGGATATAAAGTTTAGTCATGAATTATATCGAATCTAAAAGTAAAAAGAAAGGGTGTAAGAGTTGTGTTCGCGGTAAAAAATTCAAGGAAATTATTTGTGATGTAAAAGTGAGACAGTGGAAGGCAACGGACGTCTATCCCTAAACAAACTGAGATTTGTTCGACTAGGGGCATCTGATGAGGAGATATGAACTGTCTCGAGTAAATTAATAGAACTGAATTTGAACGAGGGACTCTTATTGTACCGAGAATATTATTAAATGTAATTGGCTATGCATAGAGGAATCAGTGTGCACATTGGTCTTGGTATACGGTTCAAACAGTAGCCGCCGGTGTAGATGATGTTCCAAACTCCTTTACACTCGTCTGATACCCATAAAATCAAGTCAATTTAACAATTTAAACCAATTCAGGGCGAAGTTACATGTTGCTACAAAGACCACATCTACTGTGGGCAGGTTGCTGGCAGAAAGGGCATCGCGGTTTGCCGCTGCGGCAGGCGGATCAAACACACACACACACACACACACACACACACACACACACACACACATAGCGGGCTAGCGAGGCATTCGGTTTAGCTGGGCGGCGGCGGCGGTGACGGCGGCGGTGTCTGAGCGCGCACGACTGCTCCTGTTGGGTGGGGCGTGGGAGAGCGCACGTGAGCCGGGATTAGCCCCCCCTCCCTGCCCCCTCCTCTTCACCATCACCCCTTTCCACTACTGCACCACTGTATTCTCGCCGCGCTGCTAACTCTGCCGGACTGGAGCGCTTGCTGGTTCCTGCTCCAGAGTTAACCCCACACACCTGGCAGCGACGAGTGCCACTCGTGCTAACACTGACGTAACACGACAGGCAACACGGCTCCACTTTTGTGCACGTATGCGGATTCCAATTTGGTTGCTCAATCACCTGTAGCTATAGCAAACAGCTCTCCTCTTCCTCAAATATCTGCTGGCCCCTTAAATGAGAGGTCGTTACAGCGATTCCTAATGACGTTAATCTGGATCACAGGTTAATACTACAGCCTCAATCTCTGTCTGCCACTAACAGCTCTTCTCAGAGGTCCTGGCATAATTTAGATTTTCTAGTTAGGCGTGTAGAGGCGTCATATGTGTCGCACGCCCCCCTCTGCCTCTAGTGTCAGATGGTGCTCAACCAATTCAGGAAAATGCTAACCGATAAGTGTCACGTAGCACGACACGTAACCTAAACAATGCTTTTACTCCAATGAAAAATGAAAATGATGTGGGAAAGAGGATGTTACCAGTTGGAACATAATATAATGTTAGGAAAATTTACATCTAACTTCGTAATTTTGCAATATGTATATAAAATGTCGAAATTTTAATTTTTGTGTTTAAACTACATTATGTGTCTTATTTGACTTACTCAGTACGACTGCCGGCCGGAGTGGCCTAGCGGTTCTAGGCGCTACAGTCTGGAACCGCGCGACCGCTACGGTCGCAGTTTCGAATCCTGCCTCGGGCATGGATGTGTGTGATGCCCTTAGGTTAGTTAGCTTTAAGTAGTTCTAAGTTCTAGGGGACTGATGCCCTCAGCAGTTAAGTCCCATAGTGCTCAGAGCCAAGTACGACTCGGAGGATACAAATAGGCGGCAGCCATCTTGTATTGGGATAGTGTGATCTCAGATATAGGTGAGGCAAAGCCTATCTCGCAGTCCGCCTCGGGAGTCGTAGTGCACGTGTGGAAAAATTTTTCTGAGCATTGATTTTCGGACTTATAATTTTTCGCTGTGCTTCGTGGTCTCGACTATTTTTAGCATGTTTTTCGTGTCGACCAGCATTCGCTAACTTGAAATATTTCGGCGATTCATATCGCCAGTAAGTTGCAGTTGCAGAACTTTGCCGAGTTTGCTTCAAGATATTTTAGAGGTCGTTCGGACTTGGAAAATTTTTTGTGTCGTCCTGCATTCGTGGACTTGACTGTTTCTGTGCACAGACTAAGACAGTCAGTTGAACATGCGAAAATTTTGCGTAGATTCGTCGGATGATGATGATGATGATGTTTGGTTTGTGGGGCGCTGAACTGCGTGATTATCAGCGCCCGTACAATTTCCCAACCTTTGCTCAGTCCAATTTCGCCAATTTCCTGGATGATGATGAAATGATGAGGACAACACAAACACCCAGTCATCTCGAGGCAGGTGAAAAATCCCTGACCCCGCCGGGAATCGAACCCGGGACCCCGTGCTCAATTCGTCGGATGAACTCCGAATAATTTCGTGGTGAGGAGAAGTGGAACTAGTTTCATCGTGAACCACACTCGCGAACTTTGATTTTGACGACAAACAGTGCATTTACGCCATGAGTGTTCGTGCTGGCCCCCATACTCGATGACGAAGCCAGATTTACCGAAGTTCAGCCATACACTGGGAAGACCTTCTGTTTAGTGTGACGGGTGTAACAGTTGCTTCATATCTTTCTTTATTGTTCTTCGTACCGGATAATATTCGTGCGGAGCGCACGAGGTGGCTCAGAGCTAAATTACGATCTTCACAGACTGAATAAACGGTGAACAAGAGACAATTCGCGAACTCCAGTTCTTTGAGTTGCATTAACATAACCCCCATTAAGAGTGTAATTTAACACCATTATACATCGGCCTGTCCCAAGGTGGGCTACACTTCTTGATGATTATTATGGTGTGTTTGAGTCTGGCATCTGCGTCTCCTATGAGTAGTTTTACGTGTTACGTCCACATTAAATCACTCCATACAGGTACTCCGAAATATTTAATGGACGCAAGGCTTTCCATTATATTCCCGCAATCGTGTAATATAAAATAATGGCTCTACATGTACACTGCAAGACAAAACAACGGCGCACCACGAAGGAATTGTCCGAATGGGACGGAGGTCGATAGATGTGACGTAAATGTACAGATAAACAAATTATTACAGTTACAGAGAAGCTGGATGAATTATTAAAGAGAAAAAGGACTAATATTTATATTTTGGGTCACTCCAGTTACTATTGTGTAGACTTTAAGAAATGCGATTATTGAGCTAATCTTCATTTTCCTGAACTCAGATCTGTGTCGTATGATTTCCAAATGTAAAAGCAAATTTTCGAAAGTAGTCATTAACTTTTGGGTTTCTCATCTACTGCGATCTCTGGATAAAATGTGGGAAAACTAATGATATTACAGTATTGCGTATTTAGACTTGTCATACACGTTGTAACTTTCGACTTTCTAGAGATGATATATGAAGGGTTACTCAAGAAAAAGCAATGTTGCGTTCTTTTCACGTCATACGTTAAGCTTTCTGGAAACGTCTTTTCTTCTTGTATTTGTCCTGAATGGTGAATTTTTAGGTTCTTCACACATTACCTTCTGTTTTTCCACGACACTCACTTTTCCACTTCTCATTCAACGGTTCCACCTCATATTGTTTTGTATTTTATACGTTTGTGTTTACAATATATTTTATTTACGATTATCTTTCCGTATTAACCCCATGCATACGAAGGCAGCAAAGCATAATGAGATCCGAACAAATACCTTTATTATCTACACGTTCACCAGCATGTATCTGTATGCCACTTCAAGCGACTGCGATAAGGGAAAGACTAGTGATTAAGGTTTAACGATGCAGTAACTTAGAAATCATTACGGACAGTAATGAGTAACAACATTCTACTTTCATTGCCGCTGTTCGTTAATCAATAATTCTAAAATTGGCTGTGACGAACTGCGTCAGAAACAAATTTCTCCAGCCATCAGGTTATGATGAAGATTTTTCAGATGTTCCTCTTTGGTTGTGAGGCAAATGCAGGAACTCGCTGTGACTTGGCTGAAAGAAGCGGAGGTGTATAATGGGCACGATTTTATACCTCCCTCCTTGCCACTAGACCAGGGAATAAAAAATTATAAAATTGAATACGGCTCAATACTTATAAATATAAATGGAAAATAGACCAAAAATTACGGAACAGCATTTCTATTTTTATTTATATAGATATACCTATTGCACCATGCTACTACCTGCAACAACTGTTTATTCATGTTCACAAATCACCGTCTACGTTTACTTAACGGGGCATTTATCAAGCTCTGTCTTCCACAGCAACATAACTACGTTGCTAGTCTTCCTTTGAGCAGCTGTGGTACGCACGCGACTAAAACTTCGCTGATCACTTGGTATATGGTATACTTCGATGTGCTGCAGGTATCTCTTCTGGTGACACAAAAACTATAACAGAAGTTTCACATATAGATCAGGAACCTAGGGTGTCAAAAGTTCTATCACGAAGTTGGACGATATTGGTATATCAGAAAGGAAATATGATGCATTCATATAGTCAGAATAGTGCTTCCTATTGCTGCGAAATAAACGGACGACGTGAAATCTGTGTAACACAACACGAACTCTGTAAAGGGAAATTATATGCGAATATAGACACGGGTCAGACTTCGTGCGTCAAACAGCTGAAAATTCGGCTGGACAGCTGATAGCAACGTTTTAGAATTTCCTGAGACAATGCCTAATTTTGAACACGGCCTTGTAATATAAATAATCCTCACCACCCGAAATGTCAAACAAACAAGTGCAATGTTTTAAAAGTATCTTGGAATCTGTTAAGAGTGAGAAGTATAGTGCACAGAAAATTACAAAAATTTACGTAACGTTGTTAATTTCGTTTTCCCAACACCATCAGTAACACTTACCGGCACAGACTGCTTTGAGATACATTATTTATTATCAGTGTGTAGACTTTATCCTGAAGCACACGTGAGATAAAATGTACTGTGAGTTATGATCACAAGAAAAGGCTAATTATAAATTAAATGTAGCACTCATTTTAGCGTAAAATACGCTGAAATACGGAATAGCATTTCTATATCGCAGGTTGAATAAAACTTAATATATGAGCTCTGTAACATTCAACATGTAAGTTTTGTAACATTCGACCATTGTTAAGAAGTTAAATGTACGTTCTTTGTGATATAGTCCTGTTTTTTTCCTGAGATACACACTCCTATTATTCGAGTGCATGGCTTCACGCGTTCTGTTTCAGAAGTACTTCTTTCACTATGCTCACATCTTGCACGATGGTGGCCATTGGATTCTCTACATGTAATAATCTATGACAAAAGCTAATAATTAATTAAAAGTGCGATCATGATCAATCTTCAGATTGTAGAATATATAAGATAATACATCAGGAGTAAGTCATGTTCTACCTAGGTATGAAATGAAATGTCGTGTGGCGAGTGCCTCCTGTCGGGTAGACCGTTCGCCTGGTGCAGGTCTTTCAATTTGACGCCACTTCGGCGACCTGCGCGTCGATGGGGATGAAATGATGATGATTAGGACAACACAACACCCAGTCCCTGAGCAGAGAAAATCTCCGACCCAGCCGGGAATCGAACCCGGGCCCTTAGGATTGACAGTCTGTCACGCTGACCACTCAGCTACCGGGGGCGGACTACCTAGGTCAAACAGACGTTGATATCCACACCAGGTATACTGAGAAAATTACGGCATATACCCACGGCAGACACAAAGTCACCAATAGTCTTACACACACATAATGAAGCACATCCAACTGGAAAAGAAGAGTAAAATGTTAAAGTAATCCACCGGCTAAATACTAGTCATCGAAAAGATTTGTTGGAAGAACAGGAGGCACATTCACATCCCAAAAAATATGAAGACAAAATATTCAATTAAAAACTGGAAAGTTGCTTAGTGAATTTCTTCGGGTGCTTTGACTGTGTCTTTAAACAAGAATATAGAATAGCGTTCTATGGAAATAGGTATCCTTTCAACTAATGTACGTACAAGCATATTATGATTCAGGTTAAACACAAAAAAGTAAATTTGCACTGATGTGTAGTATACTTACTCTGTGGACGATCTCTACTGCCATGTCTCTTCTGGCAATATGTAAGATATCTTTGTGATTTTGTTGCTATTCCTTTCCGTCTTTTACGTGGAATGAGGACTACGAAGTGTGTACGAGATGTTTAGTATATGTGAGGTCTCACATAAGAGAGCTCAAAAGATATTGTAAGTAAAACTTTTTCCAAATACGCTATTATCTACATAGAAATATCCATCACCATTTACAAAATTACACTTGTTTACACATTACAGTAAAGTCAACAGAATAAGCCAGCAACTAACACACAAAAATATCGGGGATAGGTGCCATAGTACACGCAAACGCACTCGAAAATGGGACTCACTTCCCGAAACGCGTCATGCAAGAAATAAAAGAAAATTGTTACTGGTAGCAGCATGAACAAGCGAAACATATGTTTGATAGTACTATGGGTAAATTTCTGTACCACTCATCTACATGATTACATTTGTCATTCAGATTCGCGAAAAAATACAATAAATCGAAAGTTTTTGTTGAAAAATGTTTCTAACCAGAGGCCCTTGTTCTGCTGACGCAACAAAATAGGCACAATTGGATACTTAATGCGACGAGCGTACCGAAGGTCTATCGCCTCAGAACTACCGCTGTGCCGGCCGCTGTGACCGAGCTGCTCTAGGCGCTTCAGCCTGAAACCGCACTGCTGCTACGGTCGCAGGTTCGAATCCTGCCTCGGACATGGATTTGTGTGATGTCCTTAGTTAAGTTTAAGTAGTTCTAAGGGTCTGATGACCTCAGATCTTAAGTCCCATAGTGCTTGGAGCCATTTGATTTTTTTGATCTCCCGCTGTACTTGCCAGGATCATCCCGGAAGCAAGCATACCTGTACGTCGGCAGCCGCTGCTTTGTGAGCTGCGTCACTGCTAGTACACCAGGTGGTGAGCTGTCTCCAAACCTGAAGTCCTCATGACACAATATGGGTGGGTGATATTGCTACAAAAAATAATAATGGTTCGGGCTGTTGTCTAAACTTATCGTAGAATCGGTACCCACATAAGCTTCAAGATTCACAGTGTTCGCGGACTTTACCCGGTTATGAACCATTGCATTGATATTAGCTATCTCAGCGAGGATATGAAATGCTTGTGAAACCATGGATCCCCTAGCATGAGATTTTCACTCTGCAGTGGAGTGTGCGCTGATATGAAACTTCCTGGCAGATTAAAACTGTGTGCCCGACCGAGACTCGAGCTCCGGACCTTTGCCTTTCGCGGGCAAGTGCTCTACCATCTGAGCTACCGAAGCACGACTCACGCCCGGTCCTCACAGCTTTACTTCTGCCAGTATCTCGTCTCCTACCTTCCAAACTTTGCAGAAGCTCTCCTGCGAACCTTGAAGAACCAGCACTACTGAAAGGAAGGATACTGCGGAGGCATGGCTTAGCCACAGCCTGGGGGATGTTTCCGGAATGAGATTTTCACTCTGCAGCGGAGTGTGCGCTGGCAGAAGTAAAGCTGTGAGGTCCGGGCGGGAGTCGTGCTTCGGTAGCTCAGATGGTAGAGCACTTGCCCGCCAAAGGCAAAGGTCCCGAGTTCGAGTCTCGGTCGGGCACACAGTTTTAATCTGCCAGGAAGTTTCATGGATCCCCTGTTCATTCACGATCCAGAAGGCAACAAATATCAGCACCCAGGTTGCTATCGTGTTCCTTGACTTGCGGAGGGGGTTCCAAAGCGTACAGAAGTGTCACTTAGTAATCAAAATACAAGAATACGAAATATCAGACCAGTTTTATGCCAGTGCGGAAGAGTTCTTGGCAAATAGAGTTCACCTACGTTCTTAACGGAGAAAAAAATAGGAACTTGGGAATATCCCAACAGGGTGTTAAGGGACCATCTCCACTCCCAGTATACAGATATCAATGACCTAGTGCATACCGTTACTATCTCCATTATCCGCCGCGGACAGTATGTATTTACAGGGTGTCCCACGTAAGAGTTGTTAGGACCAAGTTCCTCTGATTTTCGGGAGATATTCGTAAGTTAGTTTCTGCAATGTATAGCTGCAATCACCCCAAAGATATACTGCTCATCACGTCTCTCAAGTGACGCCCAGTCTCGACGAAAAGCGTCGCAGTGTTTCCCATTACAAGCAAAATGATTTAGAAAACGGAGGTTTACGTGCCCATTCTATAAAGCAATCACCGACTTGCTTAGTGCGACGTTTGTTTTATCGATATGTAGTACGCATAGACATTAAAACACGAAGAACAACTGGTACTCCAGTTCTCCACGAACGACACGAAGGATAACCACTGCTCCACCAGCATGTCTGCATGCCAGTAGCAGCCAGCACAGCCAGGGCGCTGTGCATATATATATATATATATATATATATATATATATACACATATATATATATATATATATATATATATATAATAAATGTTCTTATCATGGTTATTAATCGAATTAATTACGAAGTCTTAATTTACAAATCTTGTAAATCGTAAGACAGTGGAGGCGTGGACTTACGTAGATTTTGCTTGCTTTACGCAGTTGAGATTTACGGTATTTGGTTATATGCATCTTCTTACGCCATAATTACTTCTCATTTTTGACCGTGAATACAATACTGATTTTTAACGGTCTTCCTCTTCAGATGCAGGCAGCTGCAGTGAAATGACATTAGTATAACGCGCGGAAGAAAAGAAAACTTTAGCGTTTCTGCACTAAAAATAAGTTTTACCTTTCATACTTTCATAAAAATTATTATTCAGGTAACATAATGTCTACTACACACTTCTCACAAGAATACGTCTTCTCCCCACGAGAACTAAAGACAAAGACTTTTAAATAAATGACGAAAAAATTGAATCAAGTTTCAATCATCTGTCATTCGCCTTCCGGTGTAGCAAAATACATCTTTTCCGACGCTTACAGCGGTCACACTAATGATTATTATCATTGGTTTTAAATTTTTGTCGTAGTTTGTTGGGGCTGTTACTTATGTACCTATACAGCGCTTCTCACTCACTGCTGGAGTACTGGTTATTATCCATGTTTTAATGTCCATGTTAATACAAATCCATAAAACTTGACTAATTTGGGGAGTACCCTATCAAATGAATACGTAAAATTCATACTTAAAAATCATTATGTTCGTAATAGGAAACAAATCCATCGACTCTGGGTGTCAAATGAAGGACGTGAAGAGGAACATTCGTTTGAGGTGACTCCAGCTACACGTCACAGAAACGGAATTGCCTGTATCTGTCGAAACACCAGAGAAAATGGATTTGATGACTCTTAGGAAGGTCACTGTTGTAGAGAAGTCAAAATGCTACCAACTTTCAGTGATATACAAGTCGTTTTGCAGAGAATTTGGCAGATGACGCTCAACATGAACGTAACATATCGTACAATGTAAGACAAAAATAAATAAATAAATGCAAGAAAAACAGAAGCACCACGAATGAATTATCCGAATTGGAGAGAAATCAGTAGATGTGAAGTACATGTACAGACAAACGATTACAGTTTCAGAAAAATTAGATGATTCATTCCAAATAAAGAGCTTCAACGACTGAGCAATAACGCGTTAGTCCGCCTCTAGCCCTTATGAAAACCGTTACTGGACTCGGCGTTGACTGATAAAGTTGTTGGGTGTCCTCCAGTGGGATATCGTGTCAAATTCTGTCCAGTTGGCGCGTTAGATTGCCAAAATTCCGAGGTGGTTGGAGAGCTGTGATCATAAATAAATCTCCCAAGATTGTCAACTTTGGGGGGGGGGGGGGGGGAGATCTGGCGACCTTGGTGGCCAAGATAGGGTTTGACAAGCACGAAAACAAGCAATAGAAAGTCTTACTGTGGACGTGTGCGGTGGGTAGGGGTCGTTGGGGGGGGGGGGGGGGGGGGTGGCATCATTTTGCTGAAATGTAAACCCCGGATGGCTTCCCAGGAAGGGCAACAAAATGGGCCGTAGAATATCGTTGACGTATTCCTGCAAGGGCGCCTCGATGACAAGCAAGGGGATCCATCACTCCTGGTTGTCGCGTCGTATGGCGGGTAACGTTCTGGTTGACATGACTGTCTCGGTCGTCTACATAAACGTCTTCGCTGGTCACCGGGACTCGATCCGTAGTGACACTCATCACACTTATGCTCCTGTCAATGAGATTCCGGGTTGACGACGTGTCTGGAGACGCCCCAAGCAGCGAATACCAACCTGTCGCCCGCCATACGGCCGGATAACCAGGACTGATGGTCTGGCCGGCCATTTCCTTTCATAGCAGGATCCCACTGGTTTTCATAAGCTCCCCCCTTACAGCGCAAAGGTACGTTGACGATATTCTAAACCCCATTTTCTTGCCCTTCATGGCAAGCCATCTTGGGCTTGCATTTCAGCAAGATAATGAGCACCCGCATAGGGCGAGAGTTTGTACTGCTTGTCTTCGTCCTCGACAAAAGCCACCTTGACTAGCAACGTCACCAGATTTCTTCCCAATTGAAAGCGCTAAGAACATATTGGGCAGGGCCCTACAACAATCTCTAAATTTTGAAGATCTAACGCGCCAACTGGACGGAATTTGGCATGATGTCCTTCAGGAGGACATCCAACAACCCTAACAGTCACTACCAAGCCGAATAACTGCTCGCATAATGGACGATGGTGGACCAACGTGTTATTGACTTGCTCAATATGTAATGATATTACAGTAGTATGTATTTAGACTTATACACGTTAGAACTCGACTTTCTAGAGCAGACAGATGAAGAGTCGCTCAAGAGAAAATAATTTTGACTTCCTTTCTGTTGTGGCGTAACAAGACAGCCACGCCACTCGGAAGTAGCCGAAAGGCACGCGTTAAGCTCACGCAGATGGGCGTGAGGTCTGAAACAGGATACGTAATGAATGCTATAAAGAAAAGTACGTAGCTGCTGGAATACTTAACTTTAATCCATCATTGTGGTACATCGCTCTTAACGATACAAGTGAGACTCTTTAGATACATGCAATGTAATGCTAATGGCGCCTTGCTAGGTCGTAGCCATTGACTTAGCTGAAGGCTATTCTAACTATCTGCTCTCCAAATGAGCGAGGCTTCGTCAGTGTGCATCGCTAGCTAAGTCGTCCGTACAACTGGGGCGAGTGCTAGTCCGTCTCTCGAGACCTGCCGTGTGGTGGCGCTCGGTCTGCGATCACTGACAGTGGCGACACGCGGGTCCGACATGTACTAATGGACCGCGGCCGATTTAAAGCTACCACCTAGCAAGTGTGGTGTCTGGCGGTGACACCACACTTTCAACTCAGGCTTTAAGCTTTCTGGAAACGCTTTTCCTCTTGAAGAGACTAAGTGCAGATCTTTATTTAACTAATCAAAAACAAGATTCAGTCGAAATATATATAAAGCGTTTCAACGCATTGTAAAAACTTGCTTAGCGTCAAATTCTCTATGTTCTCCTAATAAATTCAACACCACAACATGATCTTAATTCATACAATCCGTAGATGCCAATCAAAGTGTCTTTATTTTAATATACATATTCAGCGATAGTTCAAGCTGTACACGCGTCCTGTCGTTGTAGTGCAGTAGAACAGCCAGATTTTTCCTTTATAATCATGCAACAGCAATATACATTTTTTTTAAATTAAGCAAAACATTGGATGCATTAAATAGCGACAGCATTACTTTCCACATTCTGCTCGAATATGCATTTTACTCCAGTTTATCTCACTCATTCCGCGCTGCTATCCGAACTTTAGGTTTAATATTCCATAAGGTAGTCAACGTGAATATCTGCATGAATGGATCAAATAATCCAGCTGATAAAATATTGTTACGTGTCGTAAATTCTATAACATGGTAAGGGTTGCACCTGTAGTAATATAGCTGTTACAGGTTCCGAATGGCGAGAATTAACACGTTATTGTAATCACAAACAGTAAAATATGAGAGGACTCTAGGCATACATTAGCGAATGCTAATGACTGAGTGCATGCAATTCATAATTTCAATACGAAGAATAATTTCTCTTTTTTATTTACTGACGTTTGGTGTTCACATTATGCAGACAGCTCTGTCACGTAACCGGCACGAGTGATACGAAAAAGTTCTGTAGAAGTACATACGGAGCACACAGTACATTAGAACAAAACATCATAGTAACGAACACAGTAGGTATTTACATTTATATGAGCATCTAACAATCTATCAAAAGCCGAATGATAATTCCGTACGTTGTGCAATTTCTAACGTGAAAGCACTGTTGGTAACTGACATGAAACTAACACCTTCTGACGTTGAGATGTACGACCAAATTGGGGAATTCCTGTTGCCTGTCCTGTTGTTCCAAGTGGGAATACCACCGCAATGGAGTGACATCCTTCCAGGACTTTTGGTAAGGTCTGCTGCATTCCCCCTTCTTCAAGGAGCAGGTTGTAGCTTATGTGAGAGTCACACAGCTACTAATTCCTCCAATTTACTTTCATGGAAATTACAACAAGTATAGAAAGCATGACATCAGAGTTAAATAGAGGAAAAATAAGCTACACTTTCTCACACTTCCGTATAGTTGCCACCGTTCGTTATGCAGTTTTACCAGCGATGAACAACAACCTGCATACTGGTGTGCCGCGGAAATTGAAGGTACTCATGCATTAACGAGGAAGAGTGTTCACAGTGACATTCATTGAAATCACAAACTGAAATTGTAAAATGCAAATACGTATTATCAAATACTGACTCTTCGGACAGTTTGTTCCTCCATAGTAACCAGCAGCACGTAAAGGGACAGGAGGATGTTACACAAGCGTTTCTGAGAGTAGTACCTTAAAATGGAAACATATAAAATTCTCTGTGCTGTAAATTCCCATGACCCCTTCCCCTCCTCCCCCCCCCCCGACTTAAAATTAATGAGCTACTAGAGATGACTCTGCAGTAAAATAACCTACACTAACCTTATTTCATATTGTATTGTATGTTAACCGGGGTCCTAGAAACGACGGAGAGGCTGGTCCACACCGGAGCCGCAGTGGTCCACAACCCCACGACGACTACCTCAGTCCACTTCACCCCTCGACCGCTCCACACCGAACCACTCTTTCAGATTTATTGTGCGGTTCGGCCCCCGGTGGACCACCCAAGGGAACGTCTCACACCAGACGAGTCTAACCCCTATGTTTGCGTGGTAGAGTAATGGTGGTGTACACGTACGTGGAGAACTGGTTTGCACAGCAATTGCCGACATAGTGTAGCTGAGGCGGGATAAAGGGAACCAGCCTGCATTCGCTGAGGCAGATGGAAAACTGCCTAAAAACTATCCACAGACTGGCTGGCTCACCGGACCTCGACACAAGTCCGCCGGGCGGATTCGTGCCGGGGACCAGGCGCTCCTCCGCAATCCGGAAATCCGTGCGTTAGGCCGCACGGCAAACTCGGTGGGCTTTTTTCATAATACTAAAACATTTATTAACGAATGCTTACAATTACGTACATAAGTCACCAATACAACTGACTGTGAGTTGATGGAACGTTGTATTCGATAAAATTTCATTATCGCGTTTCTGAGTGAAAAAATTTCCAAGCATTCCATGCATTCAGTTAATTAAGAACCAGTAGTCTTTCACGCCTAATACTGAAACCTTCGTCCTCCAAGTTCCCTGTTCAATTGGGCAGTTCGAAGACTCATACACAAGAAGTCGTACGACGTGTGCTCAGTACAGCACTCAACTGTAGCACTTCACTTGCAATGTCGTTATCAGAGCTTCAGAAACCATAAACTGCCAGGCTCCATCCCACAACACAGTGTCTAAAATCCAAGTGCGAAATGGATGCTCATCAAAACGACTATGAACCGCTGGCCAGAACCAAAAGTATCCATGCTAATTCCAGTTCACCTTCGTAATACTTTTCTAAAATCGACGTATCATACAATTACGTACGATTTAGGTTCTGTAACAACAGAACACAAGTTAGGGCCCAGTGGCTTGCGGCAGCACAACTTCACAGTGCACTTAGCCAATCCAACACTTCCTCCCAGTCTGCCATTTTGCCACAGCGCGGCAAACACGATTTTTGCTATTGCCACTCGGCGGCTCCTTTCTCCACTGCCACGGCGCCTCGCGGCTTCATCGCTGAGGAAAATACGCCAGGTACTAATGGGTAATGAAACTCCAGTCGATTCGCAGAATCGTGCCAACCGGCACACCGCGCCCGTAACAATATGAACAAGCTAACGCCAGCCGCTGTCTTGCTGCTTTGGCGACAGCATTTATGTCTGGAAAATTATGGTCACATAGTCTACCTTTCACAAGCCGACAGAGATGGAACTTCAAAGGTGCTAATTCAAGACTAAACGGAGTATTCTGTAAAACAATCCATCCACATTTGGCAATGGCTTCCATAGTCGCCAAACTATTGTGGAGCCTGATGTTATCGTCTTGAAAGCGGCAAGGAAATTCAGGGCTTGGACCTAGTCAGTGTCGTCTTCTGGTGTTCTGAATTGACAGACGCCTGAAGCCCAAAAATATCAAAAGAACCGTACCCTGTCTACCCTAGCAGAGAGTGCACCCAATTTTGAGTGCAGATACCAGTCTCTTGAACATCGTCTGCGTTGCCGAATTCGCATATCGTCACCCGTGGCAGTCTTTTGGATTCCGGCTCGTAGCGTTGACACCATTTTTCGGTGGTGACGGTGTTCACAAAACTATCACCTTCAATCTCGTATTAGTCCAACAAGTCCTTCCAAATTTCCAGTAGATGATTTTTTTTGTCTTGTGTAAGCGTATATGAATCAGTCTAGCACACACTTTGCGATAATCAAGGTTCTGCAACATCTTTTCTAAGGCATTACAGCCGACACTCAGCTGTGCAGTCAATTCCTTGTTAGTAATACGCTGATCATCGCAGATGAATTCTTATATACACTCCTGGAAATTGAAATAATAACACCGTGAATTCATTGTCCCAGGAAGGGGAAACTTTATTGGCACATTCCTGGGGTCAGATACATCACATGATCACACTGACAGAACCACAGGCACATAGACACAGGCAACAGAGCATGCACAATGTCGGCACTAGTACAGTGTATATCTACCTTTCGCAGCAATGCAGGCTGCTATTCTCCCATGGAGACGATCGTAGAGATGCTGGATGTAGTCCTGTGGAACGGCTTGCCATGCCATTTCCACCTGGCGCCTCAGTTGGACCAGCGTTCGTGCTGGACGTGCAGACCGCGTGAGACGACGCTTCATCCAGTCCCAAACATGCTCAATGGGGGACAGATCCGGAGATCTTGCTGGCCAGGGTAGTTGACTTACACCTTCTAGAGCACGTTGGGTGGCACGGGATACATGCGGACGTGCATTGTCCTGTTGGAACAGCAAGTTCCCTTGCCGGTCTAGGAATGGTAGAACGATGGGTTCGATGACGGTTTGGATGTACCGTGCACTATTCAGTGTCCCCTCGACGATCACCAGTGGTGTACGGCCAGTGTAGGAGATCGCTACCCACACCATGATGCCGGGTGTTGGCCCTGTGTGCCTCGGTCGTATGCAGTCCTGATTGTGGCGCTCACCTGCACGGCGCCAAACACGCATACGACCATCATTGGCACCAAGGCAGAAGAGACTCTCATCGCTGAAGACGACACGTCTCCATTCGTCCCTCCATTCACGCCTGTCGCGACATCACTGGAGGCGGGCTGCACGATGTTGGGGCGTGAGCGGAAGACGGCCTAACGGTGTGCGGGACCGTTGCCCAGCTTCATGGAGACGGTTGCGAATGGTCCTCGCCGATACCCCAGGAGCAACAGTGTCCCTAATTTGCTGGGAAGTGGCGGTGCGGTCCCCTACGGCACTGCGTAGGATCCTACGGTCTTGGCGTGCATCCGTGCGTCGCTGCGGTCCGGTCCCAGGTCGACGGGCACGTGCACCTTCCGCCGACCACTGGCGACAACATCGATGTACTGTGGAGACCTCACGCCCCACGTGTTGAGCAATTCGGCGGTACGTCCACCCGGCCTTCCGCATGCCCACTATACGTCCTCGCTCAAAGTCCGTCAACTGCACATAACGGTTCACGTCCACGCTGTCGCGGCATGCTACCAGTGTTAAAAACTGCGATGGAGCTCCGTATGCCACGGCAAACTGGCTGACACTGACGGCGGCGGTGCACAAATGCTGCGCAGCTAGCGCCATTCGACGGCCAACACCGCGGTTCCTGGTGTGTCCGCTGTGCCGTGCGTGTGACCATTGCTTGTACAGCCCTCTCGCAGTATCCGGAGCAAGTATGGTGGGTGTGACACACCGGTGTCAATGTGTTCTTTTTTCCATTTCCAGGAGTGTAAATTGAGGGTTGAGGGGTAGAGGGAGCTGGAGGGGGGGGGGAAGGGGTGAGAAAGGAAAGGAAAGTAAAGGAACTTTTTATGTTTGCGACTTAAGGCAGAATCAGCGGCGACGAGTGAAAATGTGTGTCCGACTAGGATTCGAACCCGAGATCTTCTGCTTGCTTGGCACTTGCTTTAACCACTGCACTATTCGGATACAATATTAACCGCCGACTATACCGACACGCCTCTCAGCCGAACCATATTCCCACCTATCGGCACCTACTCGCAGTCCTCGTCCGTGCTCTCCATGCTCACTACTTTGAGACTCCCGCATGTGATCGAATGTAATTTGGTGGGTTCATTTCCTATCGAGGCGAATCAGTTGTATGAATGCGTGGTGTCTATTGTTTCGGACACATTCGAAAGAACAAACACCATGCATCGATATAACGGATGAGTTATTTGAGACGACATCTGTGGAAGGCAGCACCTGTGCAGGGTCGACCCTGCCTCGGTTTGTCGTGCACATCCCCTTCCCACTGTCGATCTAGTAATCAATTCAGTAACACTGTAAGTAGGCTGTTTAGGTTTTTGTGTTGGTAACGCCACGTAGCGCTCTATATGAAAATCACTGACTGTGCTGTGTGAAGTCTGTGGCTGGTTTGCATTGCTGTAATATTTGCTATTGTAGTTTTGGGCATTTGGATGTGAACAGCGCGTAGCGTTGCACAGTTGGAGGTGAGCCGCCAGCAGTGGTGGATGTGGGGAGAGATATGGCGGAGTTTTGAGAGTGGATGATCTGGACGTGTCTCCGTCAGAGACAGTAAGTTTGTAAGACTGGATGTGATGAACTAATATATTTATTATGACTTTTGAACATCATTAAGGTAAATACATTGTTTGTTCTCTATCACAATCTTTAATTTGCTAACAATGCCTATCAGTAGTTAGTGCCTTCATTAGTTAGAACCTTTTATTCAGCTGGCAGTATTGGTGCACGCTGTATTGCAGTAGTTCGAGTAACGAAAATTTTTGTGAGGTAAGAATTCATGAAAGGTATAGGTTATTGTTAGTCAGAGCCATTCTTTTGTAGGGATTATTGAAAGTCAGGTTGCGTTGCGCTAAAAATATTGTGTGTCAGTTTAGTGTTGATCACAATAAGTAAAGAGAGAAATGTCTGAGTACGTTTAGTTCTGCTCAGCTGTTTGAAAATCAAACGACGTAAGAGGTTTATCAGCACAGTATTTCATGAAATTTTTCTAAGTGGACGTTTCATATGGCGACCTTGCCAGGATACCTCACTGGAATCTTCTGATGTTTTCTTGTAGTTCGTGTAATTAGTGTTGTTGTTGTGGTCTTCAGTCCTGAGACTGGTTTGATGCAGCTCTCAGTAAAGCAGCATGCCCTTGGGAAAAATTACGGCTGTGGTTTCCCCTTGCTTTCAGCCGCTCACAGTACCAGCACAGCAAGGCCGTTTTGGTTAGTGTTACGAGGCCAGATCAGTCAATCATCCAGACTGTTGCCCCTGCAACTACTGAAAAGTCTGCTGCCCCTCTTCAGGAACCACACGTTTGTCTGGCTTCTCAACAGATACCCCTCCATTGTGATTGCACCTATGGTAGGGCTATCTGTATCGCTGAGGCACGCAAGCCTCCCCACCAATGGCAAGGTCCATGGTTCATGGGGGTAGGGTATTATATATATAGGTATAGGTAATTAGTGTAGTTATTGTTTATTGCTACAGTGTAATTGTAGAGAGAATTTCCTTTGTAGTTGTAGTTTTTCATTGTTGTACAGTAAAACAGTTGTGGCATGCATGTAGGTTTGCACCAAGTATTTCGCAGCTCCAATTGCAATTAATTACGTATTATTTTCAATGTTATGTTAATGTGTTTTCTTATTTTGCTCTTCAAATTGTGCTTTTCTTTGTTATCTTGTGAAATATTGTGACAATAATGGCGTGTGAAAAACGTATTACTAGGCTCCAAAGCAAACTGAGAAATGATAATGAAGATGAAAGCAGTGTGTTAGTGCCACTGTGTTATGAATTAACTAATCTTCAACACATTAATTCGGTAATTGTGCATAGAGGAATGGGTAAGGCAATAAATAATCGTGTAGACAGTGAAACAGCTAG
The DNA here is from genome assembly GCF_023864275.1 of Schistocerca cancellata. NCBI lineage: Eukaryota > Metazoa > Arthropoda > Insecta > Orthoptera > Acrididae > Schistocerca > Schistocerca cancellata. Next base: position 856,964,418 of record NC_064626.1, read on the forward strand.
TGAAGAGGGTAGTATTGTCGATCGGTCGGTCGTCAACGGCTCGCCACAGGGATCCAAAATGACAGGACACAATTTTGAAAATACTGTACATTCAGGTTTTGCAGCATTACCCCTTTCTCAATCGAGTCAAGACACATTTTCTGCTTAGCAAAATGCGACTATTGCCGGTGCAAATGTACTGCCGAAAAGTACAGACGAACATGTTTCAGGCACCAGTGCATTGTTATTACAATTTATGCAACAAATGGGACAACAGCTTCAAAAGTTAGACACAATTGAACAAAATCAGAGACAAACACAGCAACAGCTTCAAAAGTTAGACTCAATGGAACAAACGCTTGAACAAACACGTGAAGGTTTAACTACTGAGTTACTTAAAATCGAACCGAGATGTCAAAAAGTCTGTAAAGACGTAAAAACACAATTTTGTGAGCATTTCCAATCTATTATTTCGCGTCATGAAAATGCATTACAGAACCACGAAGCAGCCATAAAGGAACTGCAAACTATTGTTCATGAAAGTCACGACACCTTGCAAGCTAAAATTGGCTCAGTTGCATCTACCGATTCGGTTGCGCAACTTGCAAAAACTCAGGAAAACTTAAACTTGGTTCAGAAACACTCACACACACACACACACACACACACACACACACACACACACACATATATATATATATATATATATATATATATATATATATATATATATATATATATGACTTTTGAACATTATTAAAGTAAATATATTGTTTGTTCTTTATCAAAATCTCAAAATCTTTCATTTGCTAACTATGCCTATCAGTAGTTTGTGCCTTCAGCAGTTAGAATCTTTTCTTCAGCTGGCAGTATTGGCGCACGCTGTTTTGTAGTAGTTTGAGTAACGAAGATTTTTGTGAGGTACGTGATTCATGAAAGGTATAGGTTATTGTTAGTCAGAGCCATTCTTTTGTACGGATTATTGAAAGTCAGATTGCGTTGCGCTAAAAATATTGTGTCAGTTTAGTGTTGATCACAATAAGTAAAGAGAGAAATGTCTGAGTACGTTCAGTTCTGCTCAGCTCTTTGAAAATCCAACGACGTAAGAGGTTTATCATCACAGTAATTCATGAAATTTTTCTAAGGGGCCGTTTCAACACAGCTATGTGTTATACGCATTTGTTGCCAGACTCAGTTACAGAATTCTCCCCTACTGCTGCTGCGAGTCGCAGGACAACGAAACCAACAGGACATTAGCAGAAGGATTCAAAAATTAGTGGTGCATCAACATAATCTGGCTCTGAGAGTCAAAGTCATAATAAATAGGAAGCGTTACTTTCGGAATGGTATTATCAGCGTTAGTGCAGCCGTATTTCTTCCTACTCTTCTTCCCAGAGTCGTATGTCCTCGCCTTAGTTACAGGGATGTTATCAGCTGCAATGTAATTGTGGATAAGAAATTTCAACTAAGTCCACGGGCCCATTAAGTTGGGGGGAGGGGAGGGGGAGGTGTTGCGATGGTGTACAAAGATACTCTATCAAGGTTCCATACCGCTTATACCGTGTGTTCCTTGGCTGAAGGTTGTTGTCTGTTAGTGTTTCTCGGATCGCTGACAATACACTTAACAAGACAGATCTCGTTCAGTGTAGCGTGCGTACGAACTGGAGAACTCGTGTGATAGCCACAGCCTCTACGGTATAAACACACGTTCAGTGAAGTGAGTACGGTCGTTCGTAATCGGAATCAGGGAATAATTAGCTGCTAACCACCTTTTGTTGTCCAGTTGATACGCATACATTGGTATTACTTTGAATATCTGACTATGCTGCACAATGCGAGTACCTAACAAAAGAATTTCGTTGTTCGTCCAGTGAACTGGATTGTGAGAAAGCTTCCTCTGATGAAGTGATTAGTACTCAGCAGCGCGCTTCTAGGTCTAGCAAAGAAATCGATGACTGATCCGAAGAAACTCTTATATGTTAGCCAATTTCTGAACAATGGGGCTGCCTGCTTTGCCTTCTCCACAATATAAATTTATCCTTTGAACTGATTCTGAGTATGAAGAGACGTTCAACTGCTCCCATAAACGGAGCTATGTTTGGTGTTAGAGGCATCGATGCGATACGGAGTGTAACTCACCGGTACTGCGTTTTGGGGAATGTGGCGAGTGTTGGCTTCATTGGACTGTGGTAGTGGGTTTCACGGTAATGTAACTAGACTAGCGCTGTAAGGATACACAGTGAATACTTCGTTTCCAGTTTGTGGCGGGTAAATGGGATGTACGTGTAACGACGTCCCCAGAGCTGCTAATGAAGGACAGGTAGTTCGCAGCTTTAGCACTTGCGGTTCAGTGCATACGAAGGGCTTGTTTAGGAAACTGCATCCGGCAAGCGAGCATGAAACTATTCTCTGGATTTCTCTATTAGGTCTGTATGCGCTGTTCACTATTCATTTGCCCTAAACTATCGCAGTTTCGTAAACTGAGTGTGCTAAAATCAGAATATCATGAAAAATATCACATTTCATGAGAGACTATTTTTTAGGTGTATGTTGAAATTGCGAGAGGTACTGTAAATAAATATCTTCCCCCAAAAAAAGCTGAAACAGAGAAATTAATTTACATATCTCACTGTTTTTCAAAGACAACAAGTAAGTCTATGTTATCTACAAGATATACGAAAGGTGTATGATAACCGGCGGTAGTAAAATGGAATAACTCGGTGGAATTAATGTACAGAGTGTGTAGAGGTGCCATGTCACGAATCGGGCGGTCACTCCCGCCGGAGGTTGGAGTCCTCCCTCGGGTATGGGTGTATGTGTTGTCTTTAGCGTAAGTTAGTTTAAGTAGTGTGTAGGTCTAGGGACCGATGACCTCAGCAGTTTGGTCCCATAGGAGTTCACACCCATTTTTTTGAGAGTGTGTAGAAAGCAGGTAATTTAAAAGCCTTTAACAAAGGGCAAAGGGCCCAGTGACAGCAAAACGAAGCCTTTCCAATGGTTGTCGACTGGCGCCGATTGGTAGCTACTGATAATAAACGAATTACGATGAAAAGGCTCGTAAACGCAAGTGCACTGCAACTCCTTCCACCAGCAAGTAGTGAATGTACAAAGTTTAATATCCATTTAACGCAATATAGAAGGAAATAAGTGGCAACTACATCCCTAGTACGAATGTGTGACGTCTGATCTGAAACGCTTCATTAATCGGAAGTTATTGTAAATGCAACGCCGCAGGAGTCGATCCTTATGTCTCTACATTTTGATTCAAGATTATTATCACTTAAAGCCGTAGGGAGGGTCAGAGAACAATACAATTTAACTGCCCGCAAAGAAAAATAAGTGGATGTGTTGAGACTGACTACTTTACGCTACCTCGTCACCTTTTGATTAACCGCCGTTGCTACTGTAATGAAACATTTCCACATTTGGTATGACGAAGATGACTGAACCCATTTCTAGTTACCTCAGCAGAAAAACTCCTGATGATCCCTGAGAAACGAATCTGGGTCATCCATATCAGAAGTTCAAGATACTTACTAGTGAACCTTGGAGACTGATCACTTCTGTTATTTTACGGCGAGGATCGAATCAGTATAATCCATTTCCTGGTGACAGACGGTTCGACACATGTGCAGCGAAATATAAAAGAGTCACTGGTGTCAGCGCTGTACACCGTATATTTCCACGCAAAAATATTTCACTACTAGCCGTATTGCTTACATGTTTTGTCCCTTGTATCTCACATGTTCCTCAACAAAAGAACTTTACTGAATTAAACAAAGGCCTTAAATTAAGAAACAAAGTTTTAAAAATGCACGTCTAGAAACCAGCATTGTAGAAGTGAATAAAGGACACTTGCAGAATCAGAAGAGAAGAGAAAAGAAGCTTCTGAGATGTAGTGTTGCGGAAGAGTGCTGAAAATTAAGCTGGCGTTAAATGAGAATGGGCGGGGAAAGGAATACAGGGCGATTTTTTCCACCCTGTACAGACTCTAGGCATTGATCGATGGGATGATACGGAACAAAAAAGAACTGATGAACTCATGTCCTGAAATTCATGGTTTCCATTCTAGAGACCATTTGTTCAATCATACATTGTTACAGAGAATGCAGTCTAATACATGGTTTTCATGTGCCTCAACATATGCGTGTACGCGCCGTAGCATGTTCTGTATCACACGTTCACATCGGCCAGGTTGCACCCAAACATTGCCAAAGGCAGCATGAATACGGTGCTCCAATGTCTCCACATCTGGAATGGGCTCTGCATGCACGATACTGTTGAGATGGCCCCATAACCAGAAATCGCACGGCTTGAGATCCGTTGAACGAACAGGGCATGCAATGGGACCCCCTCGTCCGAACCATCGCCCAGAGAAGACTCGATTGAGATGCTTCCGGACGTTAACGGCGAAGTGGGCTGGAGCACCATCACGTAGCAGCAACATATCCCCTCGACTTTCCAATGACACTCCATTCTGAAGAGGAGGCAAAGTCACCCGCAAGAAACGCGGGCAATTCCGGCCTCTTCGAAGAAGTGAAAGTAAGGCTGGTCCCCAAATATAGTCATCAATTATCACGGCCCACACATTCCTGCTGCACCGATCCTAATGATTCGCTGTCACCATACCATGGGGGCTCTGCACTATCCCACAGATGACTGTTATGAAAGTTGAAGATACAACTCCTGGTAAAGGCGGCCTCATCTGTGAACCGAATGGATGACACAAATCCCGGAGCCGGCCGTTGTGGCCAAGGGGTTCTAGGCGCTTCAGTCTGGAACCGTGCGATCGCTACGGTCGCAGGTTCGAATCCTGCCTCGGGCATGGATGTGTGTGATGTCCTTAGGTTAGTTAGGTTTAATTAGTTCTATGTTCTAGGGGATTGATGTCCTCAGATGTTAGGCCTAAGTCCCATAGTGCTCAGAGCCATTTGAACCATTTTGAACAAATCCCGGAATCGTGGTTGCCTGGTGAAGGAACCAGTGACAAAACTGGTCCCGATGTGGAAAGTATGTCGCTTGTAAGCCTGCACACGCTGTAAGTGACAAGGGTAGTAACAATTGCTGTGGAGAATGTTCGACACGGTCGTCTGGCTCACCCTCAACTGGAGGGGCTAACTGGCTACTACTGACACGGCAGTCGCCTTCCACAGTGTTAATCGCTTTTTCGTCCAAGACTGGTGTCCAAACATTTCGGCTACAGTTCTTCATGATTCCCTGCTTCGTGAAACGACCCTGTCTCAGACCAAAACTGTTGCAAACATTGAATGCTATGATTTTTGTCGGAGGGGATAGGTCTCCAGATCTCCAGACAGAACCTTACTGCCCGCCGCTCGTTGCCATTTGCCTTTCCGTAAGTAAACACCATGTCGCCAAGCTCTCGATTCGAATACTAGACGATTGTGTACAACGCTGTATAACATCCACTAGAAGATGAGTGAATCAGATACAACGTTGCCAATTACTATAGCAGGAGAGGGCGCTAGGACATGACGTACGAGGAACAGTTCCACCTTCTAAGAGAAAAACATACATACTGCAACTGTGGGTACAGGGTGCAGCGCATATTAGACCGCAGTCTCTATTACAAAGTATGATTGAATAAATGGTCTCTAGCATGGAAACCGTGCCTCTCCCGACATAAGTTCTTTACACCTTATTTGTTCTGAATCCACTTATCGATCAATTCCTCGAGTTTGGACATGGTGGAAGAATTACCATCTATATTGTGAACTTAGAAGAAGACGGGAGTGACCTCTGGTGCCCCTGCACGTAGCTGAGCGTGTTCGGTCAGAGAGCTGGTTCGCCTCTGTAATATATTAAAAAAAAACTGAGTGGAACGATCAACAAAGGAACTTAACGGATGTCATGTGACGTCCCCAACGACCAAACACAACGATCAACAACGAACAAAATGAAAAAAGAGGGAGGTACCGTCTTTGATTTATAATGAAAACGTCTTCGGCCCCCGGCTCGAATCCCCCCGCTGCTTAAATTTTGATTAATAATCAGCATAGGTGGCCGAAGACTTCTCGCATAAGAAGTCACCCTCGTTCTGTCAACGGATTTGTCAAAGAGGGCGGAAGAGCGGACAGAGGTTGAGGGCACTCTCTTGTCCTATCGGTGGGAAACTGCCCCTGAAGGCGGAAGAATCAACGAAGATCAGTGGCATGAGGATGCAGAAGGCAATGGAAACCACTGCATTAAAGACACGTAACGTGTATCCACAGGACATGTGAACTGTAACTGAAGAAGAGTCACGATAATCTCTCCTCTAGCAAAAGATTCCGGAATAGTCCCCATACGGATCTCCGAGGGGGGACTGCCAAGGGGGAAGTTACCATGAGAAAAAGATCGAATAATTAACGAAATAACAACATTCTACGAGTCGGGGCGTGGAATGTCAGAATCTTGAATGTGGTAGGGAAACTAGAAAATCTGAAAAGGGAAATGCAAAGGTTCAATCTAGATGTAGTAGGGGTTAGTGAAGTGAAGTGGAAAGAAGACAAGGATTTCTGGTCAGATGAGTATAGGACAATATCAACAACAGCAGAAAATGATATAACTGGAGTAGCATTCGTTATGAGTAGTAAGATAGGGCAGAGAGTGTGTTATTGTGAACAGTTCAGTGATAGGGTTATTCTTATCAGTATCTTCAGCAAACCAACATCGACAACGATAGTTCAGGTATACATGCCGACGTCGCAAGGTGAAGATCAACAGACAGAGAAAGTGTATGAGGATATTGAAAGGGTAATACATTTAGTAAAGGGGGATCAAAATTTAATAGTCATGGGGGATTGGAATGCAGTTGTAAGGGAAGGAGTGGAAGAAAAGTTTACATGAGAGTGTGAGCTTGGGACAAGGAATGAGAGAGGAGAAAGACTAATTGAGTTCTGTAAAAGATTTCAGCTAATACTCTGTTCATGAATCACAAGGGGAGGATGTATACTTGGAAAAGCCCGGGTCGTACTGGAAGATGTTTGTTACATTACAGCATGCTCAGACAGATATTCCGAAATCAGATACTGGATTGTAAGGCTTACCAAGGAGCAGATATATGCGCAGATCGTAATATAGTAGTAATTAAGAGTAGGCTGAAGTTCAAGACATTGATCAGGAAGAATCAATACGCAAAGAAGTGGGATACAGAAGTACTAAGGAATGACGATATCCGCTTGAAAATCTCTAAGGCTATAGATACAGCAATAAGGAATAGCTCAGTAGTAGTACAGTTGAAGAGGAATGGACACCCATAAAAATGGCGATAACAGAAGTTGGGAAGGAAAACAGGTATAAAGAACGTAACTGACAAGAAAACATGGGTAGCAGAAGAAATACTTCAATTGATCGACGAAAGAAGGAAGTACAAAAATGTTCCGGGAGACTCAGGAATACAGAAATACAAGTCGCTGAGGAATGAAATAAATAGGAAGTGCAGGGAATCTAAGACGAATTGGCTGCATGAAAAATGTGAAGAAATCGAAGAAGAAATGATTGTCGGTACGACTGACTCAGCATACAGGAAAGTCAAAACAACCTTCGGTTCCATTAAAAGCAAGGGTGATAATATTAAGAGAGCAACGGTAATTCCACAGTTAAATAAGGACGAGAGAGCGGATGGATGAAAAGATACATCAAAAGCCTCTATGAGGGACAAGATTTGTCTGATATGATAAAAGAAGAAACAGGAATCGATTTAGAAGAGATAGGTGACTCGGTATTAGAATCAGAATTTAAAAGAGCTTTGGAGATCAAATAAGGCAAAACAGATTGATAACATTCCATCAGAATTCCTAAAATCGTTGTAGGAAGTGGCAATAAAACGATTATTTTTGTTGGCGACATATCTCTAGACTTTCGGAAAAATATCATCCACACAATCCCGAAGACGGCAAGAGCTGACAAGTGTGAGAATTATCGCACAATCAGCATCCAAGTTGCTGACAAAAATAAAATAGAGAGGAACGGAAAAAAAAATTGAGGAAGTGCTATATTTCGATCAGTTTGGCATTAGGGAAGGTAATGGCACTAGAAAGGCAATTCTGACGTTGCAGGTAATAATGGAAGCTAGACTAAAGAAATATCAAGACACGTTCATAGGATTTGTTGACCTGGAAAAAGCATCCGACAATGTAAAATGGTGCAAGATGTTCAACATTCTGAGAAAAATAGGGGTACGCTATAGGGAGAGACGAGTCATATACAATATGTACAACAGCCAAGAGGGAATAATGTGAGTGGACGACCAAGAATGAGGTGCTCGTATTAAAAAGAGTGTAAGACAAGGATGTAGTCTTTCGCCCCTACTGTTCAATCTGTACATCGAGGAAGTAATGATAGAAATAAAAGACAGATTCAGGAGTGGACTTAGAATTCAAGGTGAATGGATATCAATGATACGAGACGCTGATGACATTGCTATCCCGAGTGAAAGTGAAGAAGAATTACATGATCTGCTGAACGGAATGAACAATCTAATGAGTACAGAGTATGGATTGAGAGTAAATCGAAGAAAGACGAGGGTAATGAGAAGTAGTAGACATGAGAACAGCGAGAAACTAAATATCTGGATCGATGGTCACGAAGTAGATGAAGTTGAAATTATTCTACCTAGGAAGTACAAGGAGGACATCAAAAGCAGACTAGCAATGGCAAAAAGGGCACTCGTGGCCAAGAGAAGTCTACTAATATCAAATATCGGTCTTAATTTGAGGAACAAATTTCTGAGAATGTAACGTCTGGAGTATAGCGTAGTACGGTAGTAAAACATGGACTGGGGGAAAACCGGAACAGAAGAGAATCGAACCATTTGAGATGAGGTGCTACAGACGAATGTTGAAAATTGAGTGCACTGATAAGGGATGAGGAGGTTGTGCGCAGAATCAGAGAGGAAAGGATTATGTGGAAAACATTGATAAGGATAAGGGACAGGATAGTAGGAAATCTGTTAATACATGACGAAATGACTTCCGTGGTACCAGAGGGAGCTGTAGCAGGCAAAAACTGTAGAGGAAGACAGAGATTGGAATACATCCAGCAAATAATTGAGAATGTAGGTTGCAATTGCTACTCTGAGATGAAGAAGACCGAAGAAGACGTGGATTGTAAGTGCTCAGCGAGGAACAACAGGTTATTCCAGTAAATGAGGTCGTTGTGTGCTGCTACAAACAAGTCGGAAGACTTGCTGATCTTACATCTTCTAGAAAGTTTAGCACTTTTTATCCTGTCGTGCTTTACCATATATTCCGCTTTATTTCTCGTTAGTTTTTTGTCTGAATTTATTCATGGTGGGTTTTTTGAGGAACACATAACATTACTACAAAAAGTGGCTGGTTTAATTATTTTTGTACGATGTAACATGCAGCTGCCAATTTATGACACTTTTTATTCGATCAACGGATACAGACAATCGCCTGAAGGAGAGCAAAGTAGAAATAATGTAGCGAGCATTTGTTTATTATCACATATAGACAGTCTCAATTTTATGAAAGTACATATAATTTAATTATTTTCATGTCAACGTTCATGAAACATTCGGCAATGTCCGAACAGCTGGAAGAGATTCCTATGTCATTGCAGGATTATGTCACTGGTGCTGCAGTCACAACATGACGAATATATTTTTTGTTTCATAGTTATAAGTAAAGTAACAATTATGCATTGGGCTTTGAAAGGACTTCGCAGTAAATAATTCTTTTTACTCTTAAAAATGCATTCAATTACATACATCTATTCGATATCTCATTTAAAAATACACTACTGTCCATTAGAATTGCTACACCAAGAGGAAATGCAGATGATAAACGGGTATTCATTGGACAAATATATTATACTAGAACTGACATCTGACTAAATTTTCACGCAAATTAAGTGCGTAGGTCCTGAAAAATTACTACCCAGAGCAACCACCTCTGGCCTTAATAACGGCCTTGATACGCTTGGGCTTTGAGTCACACAGAGCTTGGATGCCGTGTACAGGTACAGCTGCCCATGCAGATTCAACACGATACCACAGTTCATCAAGAGTAGTGACTGGCGTATTGTGAGGACCCAGTTGCTCGGCCACCACTGACCAGACGTTTTCAGTTGGTGAGAGATCTAGAGAATGTGCTGGCCGTGGCAGCAGTCGAACATTTTCTGTATCCAGAAAGGCCCGTACAGAACTTGCAACATGCGGTAGTGCATTATCCTGCTGAAATGTAGGGTTTCGCAGGGATCGAATGAAGATTAGAGCCACGGGTCGTAACACATCTGAAATGTAACGTCCACTGTTCAAAGTGCCGTCAATGCGAACAAGAGGTGACGGAGACGTGTAACGAGAATGGCAGGCCATATCATCACGCCGGACGATACGCCAGTATGGCGATGACGCATACACGCTTCCAATGTGCGTTCATCGCGATGTCGCCAAACACGGATGCGACCATCATGATGCTGTAAACAGAACCTGGATTCATCCGAAAAAATGACGTTTTGCCATTCGTGCACCCAGGTTCGTCGTTGAGTACACCATCGCAGGCGCTCCTGTCTGTGATGGAGCGTCAAGGGTAACCGCAGCCACGGTCTCCGAGCTGATAGTCCATGCTGCTCCAAACGTCGTCGAACTGGTCTTGCAGACGGTTGTTGTCTTCCAAACGTCCCTATCTGCTGACTTAGGGATCGATACGTGGCTGCACGATCCGTTACAGCCATGCGGATAAGATGCCTGTCATCTCGACTGCTGGTGTTACGTGGCCGTTGGGATCCAGCAAGGCGTTCCGTATTACCCTCCTGAACCCACCGATTCCATATTCTGCTAATAGTCATTGGATCTCGACCATCGCGAGCTTCAATGTCGCGATACGATAAACCGCAATCGCGATAGGCTGCAATCCGACCTTTATCAAAGTCGGAAACGTGATGGTACGCATTTTTCCTCCTTACACGAGGCATCACAACAACGTCTCACCAGGCAAAGCCGGTCAACTGCTGTTTGTGTATGAGAAATCGGTTGGAAACGTTCCTCATGTCAGCACGTTGTAGGTGTCGCCACCGGCTTCAACCTTGTGCGAACGCTCTGAAAAGCTAATTATTTGCATATCACAGCATCCTCTTCCTGTCGGTTAAATTCGCGTTTGTAGCACGTCGTCATCTTGGTGTAGCAATTTTAATGGTCACTAGTGTATTATTCAGTTAAAGGTTAAAGAATGCCATCAAAATTGGTTGCAGTAAAAAGGGAAAGTAAGCGTATCAAATTAAAATGAATCTATATACACTATCTGATCTGAGGCATATGCGAAAATGACGCTAGAAGTCACGAGAAAGTGTAGGAGGTGAGTAGTACTGTGGTGTCAGTTGAGAGCCCCTAATAGCAGAACCGATCAGTCGCGACAGCTCAGTGGCTTCGAAAGTGGCCCAGTCGTTGGATGTCATCTGAGTAGCAAGTCGACCAAGGACGTTTAAGTACTTGCAAAGCTGCTCAAGTCACTTGTTAGGTGATGTGATTGTGTAAAGGAAACACGAAGGAACAACCACAAAAATGGTTCAAATGGCCCTAAGCACTATGGGATTGAAACATCGGAGGTCATCAGTCCCCTAGAACTTAGAACTACTTAAACCTAACTAACCTAAGGACATCAAATGCCCGAGACAGGATTCAAACCTGCGACCGTAGCGGTGGCGCGGTTCCAGACTGTAGCGCCTAGAACCGCTCGGCCAACCGGGCCGGCTGGATAAAAACAGTCCTGACATGGACACCCGCCCTGAGTCCCGACTTGAATTCAACGGAATACCTCTGCGATGCGTTACAACGTCGATTTCGCTTCAGACCCTGAACGTCCGACATCACTACCTTCTCTGCATTGGGCACTTGGGAAATAAAGGGCTACCATTCCTCCATAGTCCGCCCCGATAGCTTAGTGGTATCTGGTTGGCCTCTGTAATAAAAAACTGAGTGAAACGATCAAAAACGAACTTGAACGGATCTCATATGTCGTCCACAACGACGAAACACAACGATCAACGACGAAAAAAAAAAAGTGGTAAGCGTGACGGATTGCCGTTCTAAGGGCCCCAAGTTCGATTCCCAGCTGATTTTCTCCGCTCAGGGACAGGGTGTTGTTTTGTCTTCATCATTATTTCATCCCCATACGGCGCGCAGGTCACCCAATGTGGCGCCGAATGTAACGAGACCTGCACCAAGGCGGCCGGACCTGCCCCGCAAGGGGCCTCCCGGTCAATGACGCCAAACGCTCATTTCCATTCCTCCATAGACATTCACACACCCCACTGAAAGTGTCCCAAGCAGATTTCAAGCTGTGATAAAGGCCAAAGACGGGCTCACCTCATATCAATGTTTTCTAATAGATGTTCGGACACCTTTGATGAGACAGTGTATAGCATAAATATCTTCCGCGACGTGCCTTCTTATGCCATTGTCAGTTCAGTTGAAGACTTATACTATTCTTACACGGATCACTCGTGACAGACTGGTTACGAATCATCTGCAGACAAAATAACATTATTTTTATTTTACGGCGTCGCTGAAGGGCACGATTTCGTGACGCCTACATTGACACGTGACGTAACAATGGTTGGATTATTTCCTTTCCGCTTACTGTTCTTAAATATTCCTTATTCTCTTTTCAGAAGAGAGTCTGAGCAAGCAGAATATGTGAATCTCAGAGAAGCGTACGTAGCCATAGCGCAATTCGAATGACGAAAAGTAAAGGCAACGTTAAAGTTTTTCTTCGTTTCCTGCATCCCATGAGGTAAAATTTTCCGTTGTCTGTTTCGGGGACGTTACGCAGCGTATTAAAATGTCAGATGATAATGACGCATCTGCTTTTGTGACAGTGAAAAATATAAATGGCATGTTTGGATTAAGGATGGCAGCCATCCAAGTGTGAGAGAGGCTTCAGCAGTAACACCTGATCCAACACGAAGACTTCGTGTCCAGGAGCATCCAAGGGTGTTCCAGTGTGGAGCAACAGGATGTTTAATGTTACCCGTTTGAATTCACAACTGTGTAGTTTCGAACAGGCTCCATTTGCCTTCTTGTTTTCTCTTTCTTCACAGAAGATGGTAGAAAAGATATATCGAGGCTTTTACTAAATCATACGTATACAGTGCATTGTAGAACAAAATTAATATATGCTCTTTCATCCGTAAGGAGACAAAAGGAAGGCATTAGTAAAAATCGAGCAGTTTGAGTGGAAAATCAATTGATAAAGCTTTGAAAACTTTATATTACCCAATACTAGAGGTGCATCCATGGCAAAATAATGTCCCAGGTCAGAAGTAGTTTGAATTTCAGTGGTACCTTTTGGCCAAAAGTGTCACATGTATGAATTAACCCAGTCATAAATCAATGACAAAATAATAGTAACGCTAAGTTTCGGCGATCCTCAAAGAAATTTTACGGCATAAATCACATTAATCTTAAGAAGTAACTTCATTTGTATTCCGTTGAAGGTACAAAAAATAGTTTATTTCACATTTAACGAATAGGAACCAGAATCTCATTTGAGGCATCTCAGTCACCTCGAATAAGATATATTCTACGGGGTTGTCATTACTGGAATGCCAGGTGGACTTATATTGCGACTGTTGCTGTTCTCATAGCTTAAGGCAAGAATCCACTTAAAAAAGAACGTATGAACTTAGAGAGAATGGAAAGTCAAAAATAAAATGAGCGAAATACATTTTTGTGTTCTTTTTAATAACAAGTTAAAAGTAAAATTGAATGTTATTGATACCAGAACTAATTTAAATTCAAGTATTTTTCTTTTCTACGCCTGTTTGCTGCTTCTGTGATCAAAATCTGAGGATTTGACATTATTTTGCATACGATCGTTCATTAATGATGATACGAAACTATCTCGGAAGCGAATGCGCCCTTTGTATGTTGCTTAGCGTTGCTACCTACAGACGCAGAAATCCCGAGTCAAAACAGTACTGAGAAAGAGATTTCCGCCGTTCATTAGGGCCAAGTGGACGGAACAAAACAGTTACTGTTTTGCCTGATTTTCCTCGTCCACGTGAGAGTTCCTGCTCTTAAGGAAGTAACCATACTAAAAACCACGTCGTAATACATTTTCCGTTTCTGATATTGTTCCTTGACAGCAATTCAAACTTTTAAACTACAATAGGGAGCAATAGAAGTACTAAAAATAAGAACTATCTCGTCTATTCATACTGTTTAAGAGTAGTTATAATGTCATGTGTTCGTTTCACGTGCGCATGTACGTTTGTGTTGCATGCGCGTTTGTGTGTGTGTATGTGTGGGTTGGTGGGAGGTTGGGTGGGTGGGTGATTTAGGGTGTATCCTTCAATCAGCTAGTTTAAAGATCGCTTATGCATTCCGTAAATGTAATTTTAAACATATTACGTAAGCGATTTTTCTGAGGTTTCGCTAGCACCAGTGGTGCCAACAGCAATGGTGGGTGAAGTTTAGACAATGCCAGCCGCTCTTTCTGGCGAATCGTCAGGAAAATCATCAAACGAACTTCTGCCAAGGAACTCGAGACAGAAGACAACAGGCAATTTGTCAGGAAGTAGCCATGAAAGCCTTGAAAGTTCTGTAACTTTTGTAAACTTTAAAATAACTTACAAAGTGATAATGCTTGGCCCAGGCGGATAGCTGCGCTCATTAGCACGGCGTTTAACGCATTCGGGGATAGCGCACAGGCCTCGGATGGAATCTGCGGGCAGAGGGTCGGGTTACCGGCTAGCCCGGGGGTGGCTTTTGCGCTGTTTCCCACTTCCGACTGGATGAATATAGGGCTGATCCCGATGTCCCGCATCAGCTACACGACTCACAAACATTTCTAAAAGGTTTTCACACTTTCAAAAGGGACAACACTAGACGCATTGAGACGCAGTACAAAGATTCCGTCCCGAGAGCGAAGAGGTTACGGCAGAAAGGGCATCTGATCACCCTCCACAACTAAAACAGCCAAATCCACAGTAACATGCCGAGCCCGCCGAGATGCGAGATAAGGCCAGGAAAAGAGGGAAAAAGACTAATACAGTTTGAACATCGCTTGAAAATAAATATATATTTATTACCTATTTAAAAATTAGTACCATATTTCAAAAGGGACGGTTTCTAATATTTGAAGAATATCTAGAGTGCTGACAAAAGGTTCTAAAGAGCTCCAAATACCCTACAGTATCATGCCATTGTTCCTAGAACATAATCAATCAGCAGCAACCGCCGTCTTATTGGAGGCGGGCAATGTTGGATGGCGGTCCAGCACGCTGTGCGCGTAGCTCATACGGGAAGCCCGTGTGACGCGACATGACAGGGTGTATTATGCAGCAGATAATATGGCGAGAGCTGCGCTGGCTAGCATTGTGCGGACCACGGGGAACACGGCTCTGAGGCAGACATCCGCCTGAACAATGGCGTGGCGGCGCATGCGGGCTACCTGCTTCTCTCCAAGTAGAGTTGCTCGTGGATAAAAGAAAGTCACTGCTGGTTCGCCTGTAGTAGCTGGTTGTCAAAAAGCCTGTATGGCACTGTTCATTTAGCTTTACGCGTTTCAAAAGTGTTTATGTACACACTAGACATAGTTACTGGAGCTCTCAGAAATAGGACATGCACTTAAAAACAGGCCCTCTAGTTAATGTTTTTGGATGCTTCACTAAAACATAGGCGTCTGAAAAATGTTCATCCAATTTCACATCACTATTTTTTCTATATGAATAAATATACAGGGTAGTCCATTGATAGTGACCGGGCCAAATATCTCACGAAATAAGCATCAAACAAAAAAACTACAAAGAACGAAACTCGTCTGGCTTGAAGGGGGAAACCAGATGGCGCTATGGTTGGCCCTCTAGATGGCGCTGACATAGGTACAACGGATATCAACTTTATTTTTTTTAATAGGAACCCCCATTTTTATTACATATTTGTGTATTTCGTAAAGAAATATGAATGTTTTAGTTGGACCACTTTTTTCGTTTTGTGGTGGATGGCGCTGTAATAGTCACAAACGTTTTAGCACGTGGTATCACGTAACATTCGGCCAGTGCAAACGGTATTTACTTCGTGATGCATTACCCGTGTTAAAATGGACAGTTTACTAATTGCGGAAAACGTCGATATCATGTTGATGTATGGGAATTGTGATCAAAATGCCCAACGGGCGTGTGCTATGTATGCTGCTCGGTATCCTAGGCGACATCATCCAAGTGTCAGGACCGTTCGCCGCATAGTTATGTTATTTAAGAAAACAGAAAGTGTCCAGCCACGTGTAAAACGTCAACCACGACCTGAAACAAATCATGATGCCCAAGTAGGTGTATTAGCTGCTGTCGCGGCTCATCCGCAAATCAGTAGCAAACAAATTGCGTGAGAATCGGGAATCTCAAAAACGTCGGTGTTGAGAATGCTACATCAACATCGATTGCACCCGTACCATATTACTATGCACCAGGAATTGCATGGCGACGACTTTGAATGTCGTGTACTGTTCGGCCACTGGGTACAAGAGAAATTAAGGGACGATGACAGATTTTTTGCTCGCGTTCTATTTAGCGACGAAGCGTCATTCGCCAGCAGCGGTAACGTAAACGGCATAATATGCACTATTGGGCAACGGAAAATCCACGATGGCTGCGACAAGTGGAACATCAGCGACCTTGGCGGGTTAATTTATGGGGTGACATTATGGGAGGAAGGATAATTGGCCCCCATTTTATCGATGCTGATTTCCTAGGTAATGTTCTACTGATGTTACTACAAGATGTTACTCTGCATGGCAGAATGGCGATGTACTTCCAACATGATGGATGTCGGCACATAACTCGTGTGTGGTTGAAGCGGTATTGAATAGCATATTTCATGATAGGTGGGTTGGTCGTCGAAGCACCATACAATGGCCCGCATGTTAACCGGATCTGACGTCCCCGGATTTATTTCTGTGGGGAGAGTTGAAGGATATTTGCTGTCGTGGTCCATCGACAACACATGATAACATGCGTTAGCGCATTGTCAATGAATGTGCGAACATTACGGAAGGCGAACTACTCGCTATTGAGAGGAATGTCGTTACACGTATTGCCAAATGCATTGAGGCTGACGGACATAAATTTGAGCATTTATTGTATTAATGTGGTATTTACAGGTAATCATGCTGTAACAGCAAACGTTCTCAGAAATGATAAGTTCACAAAGGTACACGTATCACATTTGAACAACCGAAATAAAATGTTCAAAGGTACCTACGTTCTGTATTTTAATTTAAAAAACCTACCTGTTACCAACTGTTCGTCTAAAATTGTGAGCCATATGTTTGTGGCTATTACAGCACCATCTATCACAAAGCGAGAAAAGTGGTACACCTAAAATATTCATATTGCTTTACATACAACATGAATATGAAATGAAAAATGGGGGTTCCTATTAAAAAAAAAAGCATTTGATATCCGTTGGACCTATGGTAGCGCCATCTAGCGGGCCAACCATAGTGCCATCTGGTTTCCCCCTTCAAGCTAGAGTGCCGGCCGGAGTGGCCGAGCGGTTCTAGGCGGTGCAGTCTCTAACCGCGCAACCGCTACGGTCGCAGGTTCGAATCCTGCCTCGGGCATGGATGTGTGTGATGTCCTTAGGTTAGTTAGGTTTAAGTAGTTCTAGGGGACTGATGACGTCGGATGTCAAGTCCCATAGTGCTCAGAGCCATTCAAGCTAGACAAGTTTCGTTCTTTGTAGTTTTTTCGTTTGACACTTATTTCGTGAGATATTTGGCCCGGTCACGACCAATGGACCACCCTGTATATGTGACGTTAATTCCAACGCACGCTTGGGATTACACATTTTCTATTTACAGAAGACCCTCCAGATTTCATAAATGTTCGATGTACCCTCCACTGGACGCACAACAAACACCCAGACGTGAGTCAATCTCGTTTCATAACTTTGCGGCATGTCTGGAATTACAGCCTCAGTGAAGTCGCACTTCACGTAAACACAGTCATCCACAACTTCAATACCCCTCCCTTCACAATTTTAAGACCAATACCGTGAGACCAGACGACATCTGATACCTGCACGCCACTTACCACTTACGACATACCCAGCCGTGAGGCAATTCATTGTTAAGAAATGTTCTTATGCCAAGTCCCCGGTGTGGTCGTGCTCCGTTGTTTTTACGTTCTCACAGTCTTAGAAAATGCCAGGTATCAGACACGTCGAAGTACTAGTACATGATTCTTTTATCCTTCTTTTGGTAAAAAATACTCTCTTGAGACTTTTCTACGAAAACAGCGCGAACACATGCAACTTTGCTGAACTTATGTCATGCCATACTTTTCCAAATTCTTTAGGTGTGACGGTTCGTGTTTTCACTTAATTGGAAATTAATTTCAAGACTTGACGCTAAATTTGATAGGCAGATATTCTCTTTCATTTCTACGCTCAGAAATGAATCTAAAGAACTCTACATTTTGTTGTTTATCAATGCCATGAAGGGCTAATAGTGACTGTGTCCTGTATCATTTGTAAAACAATCGTTGTTGAAAAGCACGCCAGGCAGACTCGATCTGATGGGCACGACCTGTAGATTCCTCCTTATAGAAGCCGGCCGCTGTGGACGAGCGGTTCTAGGCGCTTCAGTCCGGAACCGCGCTGCTGCTACGGTCGCAGGTTCGAATCCTGCCTCGAGCATGGATGTGTGTGGTGTCCTTAGGTTAGGTAGGTTTAAGTAGTTCCAAGTGTAGGGGACTGATGACCTCAGATGTTAAGTCCCATAGTGCTCAGAGCCAGAGCCTCGTTATAGAAACAACCTGTGTCTTGAAACCGATGCTTCTATCGTTGAACTCTATGTGTTGTAGAAGTTGCAGCACTTTATTTTCGACCAAAATTGCGCCTGGATGTTTTAGGTGAATCGCTCGTGTTGAAATGGAGAATATAAAAGGACTTTGATACTGGTTTGTCACTATTTGGACTAGAGGCACTTTGGGCAATAGAAGGAAGAGTGAATGGACAAGCAAGCTACACCAATTAGACCAGGCACAGCCAAGACTTCAGCTCACATGTGGTGTCCGTGCACGCATTACGGTCTCTGACGCCAGTACGCACACTTCCCCCTCTGCCACCCCACGCTGTCTGAGACAGGAGAGTGGGAAAGGAGGGAACGTTATGAAACCGTCACATGCGGCTTTCTTCCATATTTCTTACTTATTAATACTGATCACGAAAACACAACTTTCGTATTATTTAATTATCTTTGGTGTGCTGAAGACATAATAAAACTTATATCTGTCACAAACTGTCGGCATACGCAGAGACGCAGACAGTTTTGAAAATGTTTGTCACGCAGGTCCACATTACGGTGACTTATCTAGTTCTTTTGCTTTTTACTCACATATATCGATCGTAACATTGATATAATTTTAACAACATAATTTTAAGATGTTGAAACTCTTCCCAAGAAAACGACTTAGTACGTACACCCTGAGAGTTTTAACATATATGAATTTTTCTTTCAAATGGGAATTAGTCTGCCTGTGTCCGTCAGTAGGATCACTTCAACGGGTTCCTATGTCATGCAGAATAGCATGTGCTATTGTTTACGGTTATTATCTCAGAAAGTTGAGATCATCATACACATTCTGCGCCACTTTTTTCCACTATGTGAGAGTGCTCTTTACTCTGTACAGTGTCCACTGTGTTGCAAGCTCTAGGTTATGGGTAGGTAATATACATATAGGAGATTGGTGTAATGTTAATGATGACTTCGGATTCCGTAAATTATTTTTTTTATGTTTTATACACGAACAAGCGATTAGTTGCCTAACAGCATTGATATTATCGTATATGTTATATATTCTAATCAATTGTATTACAACATTTTTGGTTTGCATAACATGTGTTGACCTGTATTTCGTTGTAAATCTTTACTGATCTGAATATGGCCACTGAACTGTCTGAAACTGGTTATATATATAATAAAAATTGCGATGTAGCCGATAATTTTTTTTAAAAGGGTACTAGATTCTCAAATATAGAATATCGCCTCATGCTCCCACTGACGACTCCAGGTAATCAAAGAACTGGAAATTACGTTGCAGGCTAATCAATTCCAATTAAAAATGCACAGAGTGCTTTCAACTGAAATGGGAAAAGGTATCCAAACCGGCTAGAGGTAAAAGTGAGATCGGTAGTCTCGTCAAAGGATTAGAAAGTTAGTCTCGTAATTCTTCAGATTTCCAAACAGTGCGTTTTCTTTAACACCAGTGACCTTCGGGAAATAGGTAGTGTTTCTTGTCTGAAGCTGTCCTGCACAGTATATGACTTTCTTATTAAGTGCGTCCACTTTGCCGTCGGATGAGAAATCAGTTGCTCCTCACCTTACAATGTCTTACTGAGGGCAGTCTATAGTGAACGCTACTGAAAATGCAACGTCCTGCCCCCTTTAGGTTCTTCTGGTTTTCGGTCTTGCTTTCATTTTTCCTTCGTAAATTCAACAATAGTGGGCGTAAATCGAAAACTTGTTTCAGGCATGTACTTTGACTCAACCAACGTAAAATCCCAGTAATACATAACACCTCCGTACTCTTCGTTCAGTTCCATCAACAACTATTGCAAATGATGGTGTAATAAGCTCATGACTTCAGAAAACTTGCCATTCGCACCACAAATTCAATCAGGTGTTTCACGGCTGTATATTTAACACGTAGTACTTTCTGTTGAACTGAACAAAGAATTGTGTACAAATCGTCCCCGATCGTTTTACTCTTTAGCTCGCTCGTTCATCGTCGATTAAATCATTAACTCTTTCTGCATGGTGATGAACTGCCGTTTCTGAGCAAATCAGCCGCACCTCTCGATTATGTGTGTACGTAATAGATAATGAGAGTTCTCATGCTTCTCTTCTTTCACTCCATATTCATCTTTGAAGGTCTGTAACGATACCACGCTGGACCTCCTCTTCTTGTGTAAACAGCCACTGCAGCTGTGAACCGCCTTTATAC
The DNA here is from genome assembly GCF_023864275.1 of Schistocerca cancellata. Classification (NCBI taxonomy): domain Eukaryota; kingdom Metazoa; phylum Arthropoda; class Insecta; order Orthoptera; family Acrididae; genus Schistocerca; species Schistocerca cancellata. The sequence goes on from NC_064626.1 coordinate 856,985,361, forward strand.
CACTACAAATAGCGAAGAGTAAGCAGAGCTTACCACAAGATCCTGTCGAAATGAAGAAAGCTGCGCCGACCGATAACCCGCAACAAATGCTTGAAGAAAGCGTCGCACTGCACTGCTAAATCAAATGTCGCGATATACCGAGAAGTACGGAGCAAATTCGGTACGTACCGTGTAGTAGCGAGACAAACAGAGTTTCGGACCGCAAGCGCGCAGCACGTTGTGTACTTACGAAGTTTTGCTCTTCACGGTCGATCCGCTCCATGGTCGATCCTGAAGTAGACCCTTACCAGCAACCATATAAACCTACAACTTACAACTGAACGCCAAAGTAATTTTTAGTTTCGAGGTGTAACATAAAATTCATCCCTAATCCGTGTATTCATTAATTTAGAAGATTTAGTATTGTGAAACTGCAAGTAAGATTTTGAAAAATCTTGTACTTTAATTTGTGATATGACTTTCTCTTAACATTTGTTACTTAAATACACCAGTATAGACTACGCATTTATCGTTTCTTAAAACGAAAAAAAAACTCTTAAAATGTAGTGAAAAATTGTTGTTGAAGTTAATCAACAACTGATACATGAGTATGGGACTGAAGATCTAATATACCTAGGAATCTCACACGATCTTGGCAGTCATCGTACAATGTTTAATGTCTTCGAGGGGATACTGGGTGAACCTCGCAAATCGGTAACCCTTGCTTCTTTTGTCTACGTTGTTGGCACGTGTATTTTGCTTTGGTCACCCTAACAATGTGCACTTAGCTTGCATTTATCGCGAATCTCTTGCCCAACGTAAAGTCCCGAGCTACTGGTGACGCCCGTATATAAGAAGGGTAGAAGGACGAATCATCAAAATTACAGACCAATATCCGTAACATCGGTTTGTTGCAGGATTCTCGAACGTATTTTCAGTTAGAACATAATGAATTTCCTTGAGACAGAAGAGTTGCTGTCCATGCATCAGTACGGCTTTACAAAGCATCGCTCCTGCGAAACACAACTCGCCCTTTTTTCACATGATATCTAGCGAACCATGAATGAAGGGTATCAGACGGATGACATATTCCTTGACTTCCGGAAAACGTTTGACTCGGTGCCCCACTGCAGACTCCTAACTAAGGTACGAGCATATGGGATTGGTTCCCAAGTATGTGACTGGCTCGAAGACTTCTTAAGTAATAGGACCCAGTACGTTGTCCTCGATGATGAGTGTTCATCGGAGGTGAGGGTATCATCTGGAGTGCCCCAGGGAAGTATGGTGGGTCCGCTGTTGTTTTCTATCTACATAAATGACCTTTTGGATAGGGTGGATAGCAATGTGCGGCTGTTTGCTGATGATGCTGTGGTGTATTGGAAGGTGTCGTCGTTGAGTGACTGTAGGAGGACACAAGATGACTTGGACAGGATTTGTGATTGTAGTGTTGGAATACTTCATTAGTAGTGTAGCGCTTGACACAGTCACGTCGATTAAATATTTGAGCGTAACATTGCAGAGCGATATGAAGTGCTACAAGCATGTAATGGCAGTTGTGGGGAAGGCGGATAGTCGTCTTCGGTTCATTGGTAGAATTTTGGGAAGATGTGTTTCATCTGTAAAGGAGACCGCTTATAAAACACTAATACGACCTATTCTTGAGTACTGCCCGAGCGCTTGGGATCCCATCAGGTAGGATTGACGGCGGATATAGGAGCAATTCAGAGGCGGGCTGCTAGATTTGTCACTGGTACGTTTGATCATCACGCGAGTGTTACGGAAATGCTTCAGGAACTCGGGTGGGAGTCTCTGGAGGAAAGAAGGCGTTCTTTTAGTGAATCGCTACTGTGGAAATTTAGAGAACAAGCATTTGAGGCTGACTGCAGAACAATTTTACTGCCGCCAACTTATATTTCGCGGAAAGACCACAAAGATAAGATAAGAGAGATTAGTGCTCGTACAGAGGCATATAGGTAGTCATTTTTCCCTCGTTCTGTTTTGGAGTGGAACAGGGAGAGAAGATGCTAGTTGTGGTACGAGGTACCCTCCGCCACGCACCGTATGATGGATTGCGGAGTATGTATGAAGATTTAGATGTAGAAAACCAGTAACATGAGCGTGATACGGTTTAGAAAAGGGGAGCATGCAGAATGAATTAGAACGTTGCACCGAACAACAGAAGAAAAAGTTTGAAATATGCAAAATGCAGATCGTCAAGTCGACTCCCAAGTGTCACGCACAGTCATCAACCTAAGCGAACGAACACTGTCCTGAGTGGAACTGTCTGTTACTCAGAAATTTCGCAATAATTCTGAGGACATTAGCTTTTGGATATCTCATTGCATACAACGAAGCAGCTATCCATACCCTTCCTTTGGAAGAGCTGATTGAGACTATTTCATTGACAAGCAGATGAAACTAAAACTTGAACCAAACGATATCGAGGCCAGGTTTGATGTTGTTCCTTTGTTTACAACAGTGGCCGGAGAATTTTGGTTCCATTCTCCGGCAGGACGTCACCAACCTCTTTCATGAATGTGTTACCACATTACCACCAGCAGCTTTATATGAATGGGGATTTCTATGAGCATCTATAAGGTTTCCCCATGCGTTGTCCATTTAGTCCTGTGGTTGCCAATTTATTCATAGAGAACCTAGAAAACAGCTGTCGTACTAGTCGCTGTCGTAAACCTAAGATATGGTTCAGATATGTCAACAACATCTTCCTGTCAGATTAAAATTGCGCGTCAGGCTGTGACTCAGAAGCGTGACCCTTGGCATGTGTTTTACAAATTATGCTGTTCCAGCACGTGTAACGACTCGACAGAAGAGGAAATACTAGTGAAAGTATAGAGCTGTGGAGACAGATCATAAGCCGTCAATAAAATGAAGGAAATATGAAAAAAAATGCCGTTTGCAGAACACCAAACAATGTACACTTCCTATACACTATGATACACAGTCATATCTCCAACAATCAAATTTCACGTCAATCCTACGACCACGATTAAATATAGGCAAGGTCTTTTGACAATTTATGCAAACATCTCGTACGAACGCACATAGGTTTATCAATATAAAAATATGCAGAAGTATTTTCTCTGGTTGCAGCCCACTATTGGCTGATCATAAATGTGCTATTGACAGTAACATCACGGGTTGGAAAGTTCTCCAAACTCGTTGTCAATGAACGTAGAGCAGAATCAACGCAAAACACAGCTGCAGTAAGCCATACTTGGTCCACTACTCGTGAAACGTTTGTCAGTGCAAAGTTTTGTAGATAGTAGGACGCCAGGAATATATACGATACATGCCACGACGAGGCATGCGGCCGACTGACTACCACGTTCCCAGATTCATGATTAATATAGCAACGCGCACATATGATTGCGTCAGCGACTGATAACGGACTTAGACCACAGCGCAGCCTCGCAGCGGCAGTTATAATCAAAGAGTTCAAATGGCTCTAAGCACTATGGGACTCAACATCTGAGGTCATCAGAACCCTAGAACTTAGAACTACTTAAACCTGACTAACCTAAAGACATCACACACATCCATGCCCAGGGCAGGATTCGAACCTGCGACCGTAGCAGTCGCTCGGTTCCGGACTGAAGCGCCTACAACCGCTCGGCCACCGCGGCCGGCCGAGCTATAATCCAGGGCGCGTATTCAGTAGGGCTGGTGAGTACGTGTCCGTTGCTGGACGATAGCGACCCAGGATGTCTGCCGCACAGCGCATTGCCAATGATTACGTCAATTACTGTGTTTACCCAGAGAGGAACCAGAGAGCGGGATGGAAGGACTAGAGTCCACGTCTGGGTTGACTACCTCCAATGACTTATTTTATTGCAAAGACACGTTGCTGGCCTGTTACGTTCATTTATGATGCTGATTCCAGTGATATATATATTAACCCCCTTTGCGCATAATTTTTGTCAATATCAACGTTTATATCTTCATCTGAAAAATTTCTGAGTCCCGCCATTGGCCTTATAGAGGTACACTTTAACTTTGCTGCCAATTTCTGAGACCTGCCCCGTCCTGGATAAAATCACTCCACATGAAAAGTCATTGACAGAATAGTTAACGCTGATTTCAGAAATGTATCTGATTGGAAACGTACGTCGAGAAGGGGGTAACGGATTTGTTAATTTGGTTCTCGATGAGGCCTAAAATCGAAATTTTTTGTTGGCGTACTCTACTGATGAACTACTATTGATGGTTTAGCGTTGACTGGCCCTATATCACCATCAGTGGAGGTGGCAAGCCGTTTGCACTAGAGAGTGGATTGGTCGGCACACCTAGACGACGCACACGATTATAAAAGAAATTTAATGTAAACGGAATTAATATATTGGTAAGATACGTCACCTGGGGCTCTACATGTGTTTGACAAGAACAAGGATACAATGCGAGAAATGGGTGCTTGGACGTAAATTCAGAGGCCAGCTCTAGCCGAGTCTGCTGGTTACGCTGTTGTAATTGACCATGAACGGCACCCGTACATTGTCGTCGATACGTTACAAATGTGAGTCGTGATCAGAACTGTGTTCTGTGTAGTTGTGGGTGCATTATGTCGGAAATAACTGAAACTGAACGTGGACGAACTGTTGCTACTCATATGGTCGGTACTTCCATAAACAAGGAAGACGTATGGAAGATTTGTACCACATCCTGGGACAGCAGAAAAAACATCATCCTCTCAGTAATAGCTCGAACGTGTGTGTTGAGTGATAGTGACGGACAGTCACTGAACAGGACTGAGGCGAAAAATAGGAGAATTGCAGAACTGAATGTCGGACTCTGTCAGCACCAAAACAAGAAGGGATCAAAAGCTGGGTATTGCAGGGCGAGCTGGGAACTGTAAGGCGAGCTGGAATTGCATAATATCTCATCAGTGATGATTCCAATGCCCATAACATGAAAACGTAGTGTCGCAGCCATAAAATCTGAACTGTGCAGCAATGGAAGAAAGTCATTTTGTCGGATGACTCGTGTTGGACACTGTTCCCAACTTCTGACCAAGTTTACGTCCCAAGAGTGAAACATGACGGGGGCTCGGTGATGATATGGGCATTCCCTGGGCCTGGTTACTCCGTGGCACCACATTGTTGCCAAGGATTGTGTGACCATTTTGGCTGATCAGGTCCGTCCAGTAGTAGAATATTTGTTCCCGAATTGTAAAGCTCTGTTCGAGGACAATAGGCGCCCTGTTCACAGAGCTCGTATCGTCAAGGACTGGTTTTGTGAGCACATAGGTGAACTGTCTCATCTCTACTAGACACCCTTTGTCGTCTAGTTTGGAGAGAAGGGTGCGTGATCTCTACCCACCTCTATCACCATGAACAAAACTTGCCACTGTTTTGCAGGAACGATGATATAAGATTGCCTTGAAACCCACACAGGACATCTCTCCATTTCTAGACGACTGGAAGCTGTCAGGAAGCCAAATGTGTTCAAAATAGTTCAAATGGCTCTAGGCACATCTGAGGTCATCAGTCTGTAACAAGACTAACGTTATCCTACGGTATATACAATAAAATTTTTTCTTCTGAATTTCAGTAAATTAGTATAATCGATATTCTGATTTCATTTCTTTTTGTTTCATGCCATTATGTTAAAGAAGCTATAAACAATTTTCGATGTGAATTTTAATGTTTATGTTCAATTTCAAGTAAAGTTGTAATCGAAGGGAAGTGAAAATAATGTTGAAACTACTGTAAGATGTGAAAGTTGTAATTGTATGTCTGGTCCATATGTAGGCAATGTATTAGAATATGTGGAATGTAAAACCTTTGGTGAATACCCTGTCTGTAGGGGAGCGGTAAAAGGTGGAGGCAGGCGAGCGCGGGAAAATGCACACGGGCACGGTACGGCATAATGGGCTCAGCAGTAGTAGTCGGAGTTGGGCATCGATCTGAGAAACACGTGCTGGATCGAGGAGGCTCTCCTGGAAAAAGTGGTTTCGTTGAGCCTCGGATGCGCTGTTTCCGACGCCTATACAGCATGGCAATTTTCCATAGGCACTAAATGGAAAAGTATTGCGACGCTATGAAGAAGTGAAGTGCCAATATTTCAAGAGCCATTGCTGTAATTGCATGTGTGCTTTGTGCCTCGCCATCTCGCCGCCTGCCGACCGCCTCATCGATACGAACAGGTTGAAACTTTTAGTACTGTATTCGTGTGGACCAGTGTTACTTTTGCTACATACTGTTCAATAACAACTTAAATTTTACCAGAACTGTCCTATCAATTAATTATCCTCACGACTAACCTAGACAGGGTCCTTTCCACATGTTGTGCAATCCGAGTGTCCCAAGATGAAGATTTAAAGTTTATGTTAATAATAATTACCTGCGGACCTATCTATGTTAGGATGATGTTTAAAGAACTTTGTTGTTAATGAAATACTGTACGAATAATATAGGTCTGACCAAGTTGGAAGATAATGTTGAAATTGGTTTAGTAATGAAGTTTATTTAAATTGAGACAAAAATAACGGTAGTTAAATGAGCAGGAAATGAGACAAAAACAGCGGTAAATCATATTTTGGAAATCTTGAATGCTTAATGCTCTCAATAATCAAACTTTCACTACAGTGATCATAATAGTTTCAGGGTCCCCCCCCTTTTTCTTTTCTATTCATTTGAATTCTGAAGTGTACTGAACTGATTTGACCAGCAAAGTTATAGTCAATATAAAACCTAAATTTATCAGTGTTTTACTCTTCTTAAAATTGACATTGTATGTGTGTTTCAAAAGTGCTATTTCTAGGGTAACCTATGCCCGATTTCAGTCGGATCAATAGACAAAACGCAGTCTGTAGTAAACATTATAGTGTAATGTTGTGTATTTATAGCTTGTCCAAATTAGTACAGAAAGTGAAAAGATTAGTTCAGTAGATTTTTCTGGTTCTAAAATTTACCATATAATGCAGTGTTACTACGTGTTGTTATGCTTGAACGTACTTCCTCTTGTGCAGGGAAGAAACTCAGTTAATGCCTAATTAGGCTGGCTACCGTATTATTAACAATTGGTAGCATCTGGTGTGTATGTTTCTTGTCCGTCCTAACGTGTAGTTGCACTTTAGACTTGCTAGACGTATCATTGTTGTTACTGAGTGGGTGTAAGTCTCATTTTGCCTCCATTCAGGTACACGCGGTCAAAATATTTACTAAAATCCTTTCTTACAAGGTGAAGCCCGTCAACTCACCATAGTACAGGCTTTAAAGAGTTAACGTCCGCCCGAGCGTGAGCGTTACAAGTCCCCTAGACTTAGAACTACTTAAACCTAACTAATCTAAGGACATCACACACATCCATGCCCAAGACAGGATTCGAACCTGCGACCGTAAGAGCAGCGCGGTTCCGGACTGAAGCGCCTAGAACCGCTCGGCCACAGTGGCAGGCACCAAGGATGTTCTACACCGTATTAGGCATGATAATGTGTTGTAGAATTAATTCATTTTCTTCCTATCTATAATCACAAAATTGCTTGGCGGTATTATCCTACACTTTCCGGGACTGTCTTCTATTCACGACGACGTTGCAACTTCTGAAATGAGTTGTTTGTGGCGTTTATATATTTTACTCACCACATGTACTTGGGCATATTACAAGGGGCCTTCAGCAACTAATGCTACAGTTCTTTTTATGAAAGCAGATTGTTTTTATTGAAGAATCCAATATACTGCATTAATCCACACTCGTTACTCTATAAAATCAAGTTCTTAACACCCGAAGCAGAAAAGGGGTGTTACCAGTTCAATGTGTGTATAGGTCTATATGTCAGTGGCATCGTAGCTCCTAAACTAATGATCTGCATATGAGGCTGTCTTATTTGAACACTGATTTAATCGGGATCGTTGTTAGCTACGTTCCATAAATGTCTGTTGAGGCATTTAAGTTTCATCTGTTAACACAACGTGGCACCACACAAAACTGGCGCTAATAGTATAGACGTATAGGGAACACACACTATACAGATCTGTATGTCCACGGTATTGGTGATAAGTTGAGAAAGCCGTCCCAAAACAGATGTGCTACAAAACTCCACTGTTTCATGCGCACGTACCACGACATCAATATGGGATATGATCATCATGCACACGTACACAGGCTGCACAACGGATTGGCATACTCTCGATCAGATTGTCGTGCAGCTGCTGGGATATAGCCTCCCATTCTCGCACCAGTGCTTGTCAGAGCTCCTGAAGTGTCCTAGGGGTTTCAAGACGTGCAGCGATACGTCGACCGAGAGCATCCCAGACGTGCTCAATGGGGTTTAAGTCTGGAGAACAGGCAGGCCATTCCATTTCCCTGCCTGCCGAAGTGGCCGAGCGTTTCTAGGCGCTAAAGTCTGGAACCGCACGAACCGTTACGGTCGCAGGTTCGAATAATGCCTGAGGCATGGATGTGTGTGATGTCCTTAGGTTAGTTAGGTTTAATTAGTTCTAAGTTATAGGGGACTGATGACCTCCGAAGTTAAGTCCCATAGTGCTCAGAGCCATTTGAGCCATCTATTTCCCTGATATGTTCTGTTTCAGGATACTCCTCCACGATGGCAGCTCGGTGGTGCCATGCCTTATCATCCATCATGAGGAAGGTGGGACCCACTGCACCCCTTGAAAGGCGGACATATTGGTGCAAAATGACATCCCAATACACCTGACCGGTTACATTTCCTCTGTCAAAGACTTGCAGGGGTGTGCGTCCCACCCCACACCATTAAACCACGACCTCCCTACAAGTCCCTTTCAAGGACATTAAGGGGTTGCTATCTGGTTCCTGGTTCACGCCAGATGAAACCCCGGCGAGAATCACTGTTCAGACTATACCTAGACTCGTCCGTGAACATAACCTGGGACCACTGTTCCAATGATCATGTACTGTGTTCTTGACACCAGGCTTTACAGGCTCTACTGTGACAGGGGTCGGTGGAATGCACCTTGCAGGTCTCCGGACGAATAAACCATGTCTGTTCAGTCATCTGTAGACTGTGTGTCTGGAGACAACTGTTCCAGTGGCTGCGGTAAGGTCCAGAGCAAGGCTACCTGCAGTACTCTGTGGCCATCTGCGGGCATTGATGGTGAGATATCGGTCTTCTTGTGGTATTTTACAATGTGGACGTCCTGTACTGTAGCGCCTGGACACGTTTCCTGTCTGCTGGAATCGTTGCCATAATCTTGAAATCACACTTTGTGGCAGACGGAGGGCCGGTGTTACGACCTGTTGCGTTTGACCAGCGTCCAGTCGCCCTAGTACTCACCCCTCATAAAGTCATCAGTATGTGTTCTTTGAGCCATTTTCAACACACAGTGACCATTAGCATGTCTGGGAACACCTGCACACCTACTCGCTGCACTGTACTCTGACATGAACCAACACACCTTAGCGTATGTGGACTGCTGCCCGCGCCGCCGTGCGACGACCGCAGGTCAAGAGCAACGCAAGGTCATACCCTGAGGTGATTTACACACGCAAAATGCCCACCAGAGCGTTGTTTCACTATGTATCAGCATTATCCGTAATTTATGAGCATGATTGTATGAGAGCTACATCAGGTTACGTACCAGATCGTGGAGTTCAAGAAGATATAAACAAATGACAGCGAGAAAATATGTTTATCTTTTGCGGTTGACTAACAAATGATGATTTCTGTCTTTTGGAGCTGTCCGTTTCAGCACCTACAAAGCAGAAAAATGATGATTGTTACTCAACTGAAAAAGACAAACATATGCACTCACTAACTTTTTTTGTAGTTCTTTTTGAGATCTACAATTCAGTGCTACATCAAAAGATTTTTTCCTAATAGTTTAGGCAGGCTATTGTAACAGAGCGCAATGGCAGCCCACTTTCTTCCGACTTCGGTTGAAACTCATAAGTATACACGCGATATTGCGTTGATATATTCTGGCGACTCTAATAATCTTTATGACAATACATCTATTATCAGAATACGCAGGTTTCAGCGATGCAAGATCTGTAGTCACAATTTTGTGTTTCGTTCCGGATGTGTTATGTTGTGTTGTGTGAATGTGGGGATGGTATGTCGATCGTACCGTGTCTATTAGTAAATTATAAAGTATGAAAAATAACTTCTACTGTCCCATTAAGTTTAATATTAGTACTAATACTTTATTCAAAGCGTCACTGCGTTGTAGGAGTGATAAGTAAATAAAATGAAAAGAGAATACGTCTAAAAATGATAAAATATGAAAACTCGCCCGATGCGACAGCGCTTGGATAAAAATATAACTACGCTACTGGCCATTAAAATTGCTACACCACGAAGATGACGTGCTACAGACGCGAAATTTAACCGACAGGAAGAAGATGCTGTGATATGCAAATGATTAGCTTTTCAGAGCATTCACACGAAGTTGGCGCCGGTGGCGACACCTACAACATGCTGACATGCGGAAAGTTTCCAACCGATTTCTCATACACAAACAGCAGTTGACCGGCATTGCCTGGTGAAACGTTGTAGTGATGCCTCGTGTAAGGTGGAGAAATGCGTACAGTCACGTTTCCGACTTTGATAAAGGTCGGATTGTAGCCTCTCGCGATTGCGGTTTATCGTATCGCGTCATTGCTGCTCGCGTTGGTGGAGATCCAATGACTGTTAACAGAATATGAAATCGGTGGGTACAGGAAGATAATAGGGAACGCCGTGCTGGACCCCAATGGCCTTGTATCACTAGCAGTCGAGATGACAGGCATCTTATCCGCATGGCTGAAACGGATCGTGCAGCCACGTCTCGATCACTGAGTCAACGGATGGGGACGTTTGCAAGACAACAACCATCTGCCCGAAGTCCGGCCCCGGTAGCTGAGGGGTCAGCGCGACAGAATGTCAATCCTAAGGGGCCGGGTTCGATTCCCGGCTGGGTCGGAGATTTTTCTCCGCTCAGGGACTGGTGTTGTCCTAATCATCATCATTTCATCCCCATCAAAGCGCAAGTCGCCGAAGTGGCGTCAAATCGGAAGACTTGCACCAGGCGAACGGTCTACCCGACGGGAGGCCGTCGTCACACGACATAATATTATCTGCACGAACAGTTCGACGATGTTTGCAGGAGCATGAAGTATCAGCTCGGAGACCATGGCTGCGGTTACCCTTGACGCTGCATCACAGACAGGAGCGCCTGCGATGGTGTACTAACGACCAACCTGGGTGCACGAATGGCAAAACGTCATTTTTTCGGATGAATCCAGGTCCTGTTTACAGCATCATGATGGTCGCATCCGTGTTGGCGACATCGCGGTGAACGCACATTGGAAGCGTGTATTCGTCATCGCAATACTGGCCTATCACCCGTCGTGATGGTATAGTGTGTCATGGGTTTCACGTCTCGGTCACCTCTTGTTCGCATTGATAGCACTTGGAACAGTGGACGTTACATTTCAGGTGTGTTACGGCCAGTGGCTCTACCCTTCATTCGATCCCTGCGAAAGCATATATTTCAGCAGGATAATGCACGACCGCATGTTGCAGGTCCTGTACGGGCCTTTCTGGATACAGAAAATGTTCGATTGCTGCCCTTGCCAGCACATTCTCCAGATCTCTCATCAATTGAAAACGTCTGGTCAATGGTGGCCGAGAAACTGGCTCGTCGCAATACGGCAGTCACTACTCTTGATGAACTGTGGTATCGTGTTGAAGCTGCATGGGCATCTGTACCTGTACACGCCATCCAAGCTCTTTTTGACTCAATGCCCAGGCGTATCAAGGCTGTTATTACGGCGAGAGGTGGTTGTTCTGGGTACTGATTTCTCAGGATCTATGCACCCTTATTGCCTGAAAATGTAATCACATGTAAGTTCTAGTATAATATATTTGTCCAATGAAGATCCGTTTATCATCTGCATTTCTTCTTGGTGTAGCAATTTTAATGACCAGCAGTGTACTTATTTTAAACTTTGTGTGGCAATACATATTATTTTTCACGTTTTAGACGTTTTTTGTACTGTTTCTTTTTTGTAATTTTAAATATTAGTTTATGCCAACTTCTTGCTTCATCAATAAGTTCCATATCATCCACATACTGCTTCCGTCGGCGTGCAACCTTCATTGGGCTAAACTGATGGAAGTCGGAAGGTGCGAGATCGGGGCTGTACGGTAAATGAAGAACAACAGTTAAGTACAGTTTTGTGAGCTTCTCTCAGGTGCGCAGACATGCGCGAGGCCCTGCATTGACATGGAGGAGGAGAAGTTTGTTTGCATTCTTGTGGCGACGAACACGATGAAGTCGTTTCTTCAGTTTTCTGTGGGAAACAAATTACATTTTAGAGTTGATATTTTCACCGTGAGGGAGCCCCGGAAGACCATCGGCATGACTTTACTGGCTGGGGGTGTGCCATTTAACTTTTTCATCGGAGGAGAGGTGGTGTGGCGCCAGTCTATGGATTGCAGTTTGATTTCGGGTCCGAAGTGATGAACGCATATTTCATCTCCTGTGACCACGGTCGACAAAAAATTGTCACGATCAGCCCCATAGCACGCAAGCAGTTCAACACAGGTAGTCGTTAGTTGCTCTTCAGGATCTTCTGTTAGACGGTGAGGAACCCAGCGGGCACTAACCTTCGAGTACAACAATCAGTGGACGAGTGTGTCACCCCGGCCAACATAGACGTTGAGTTGTATTCAAGGTGTTTGCTTTCGATTGGTCGATCACCTCGAATGAAAGTGTCCGCACGTTCCAACATTGCAGGAGCCACAGTCGCGTGTTGTCGGCCGGCACGCCGGACATCCCACAGGTTTGCATAACTTTCTTGCGATGACGACAGACGCCTCCCCCAATGACTCAGCGAGCTTTTGTTCATTACTAGATATCCGTAGATGTTTTGTTAGCACCTATGAATATGTGCGATGGTTTGGTTTTCCGCCAATGTACAGCGCTGCCATTTATCGGAACTTCATGAAACTATAGAGGCTGAAGCGGGAACATTCCACGATATACCACAACAAACTCCGCAGTTTTCAGCCGAAACTGGCAAAGAAAAAAATATGTGGCATTATTTATTGAATGCTCGTCGTACAGGGTGACAATTGTTGAACTATATTAAAAAAAAGAACGTAAATTAATTAAAACTACGGCATGCACACACTTTATTCAATATGTAAACATCACTACAGATATTGGGGTTTAGGTTATGACATGTTCGATATGCCTGTCATCATTGGCGATAATGTGGCGCAGACGAAAAGCGAAATTCTGCATGACCCGTTGAAATGTCGGAACACCGATGCTGTCGATGACCTCCTGAGTGGCTGTTTTCAGCTCAACAATGGTTTTGGGGTTACTGCTATACACTTTGTCTTGAATATAGTCCAACAAAATGGAGTCACATGTGTTCAGATCCGGAAAATATGGAGGCCAATCGAGACCCATGACAGTGGCCTCTACTCCAGAGTCACAATGCGGTCCCCAGTGTGCTCCTCCACTACATCAAACACTCTCCTTCTTCGATGAGGTCGTGCTCCTTCTTTTGTGAACCACATTTTCTCGAAATCGACGTCGCTTTGGATAATGGGGATGAAATCATCTTCCAATACCTTCACGAACCGTTCAGTAGTCACCGTGCCGTCAAGGAATATCGCATCGATTATTCCGTGACTGGACATTGTACACGACACAGGCATCTCTTGAGAATGAAGAGACTTCTCGATCGCGAAATGCAGATTCTCGGTCCCCCAAATGTGCCAATTTTGCTTATTGACGAACCCATCCAAATGAAAGTCGGCTTCATCGCTAAACCGAACCATTGTATGTATGTATTGTATGCAAACCGGGGACCTAGAAACGACGGAGAGACTCCGTCCCCGCCGCAGCCGCAGTGGTCCACAACCCCACGACGATTACTGCAGTCCACTTCACCCCACCGCCGCCACACACGGAACCCAGGGTTATTGTGCGGTTCGGCCACGGTGGACCGCCCCCCCCCCCCCCTCCCCCAGGGAAGTCTCATACCAGACGAGTGTAACCCCTATGTTAGCGTGGTAGAATAATGGTGGTGTACGCGTACGTGGAGAACTTGTTTGCGTAGCAATCGCCGACATAGTGTAACTGAGGCGGAATAAGAGGAACCAGCCCGCATTCGCCGAGGCAGATGGAAAACCACCTAAAAACCATCCACAAACTGGCCGGTTATCCGGACCTTGACACAAATCCTCCGGGCGGATTTGTACTGGGGACCAGGCGCTCCTTCCCGCCTGGAAAGCGGTGCGTTAGACCTAAACCGAACCATGCATGTGCATACTAATACCAACCATGTCCCTCGGCCAACCGTGCAGTTTGAAGTCGCAAAGAAAACCTTTCAGAAGTTATGACGATTATGTGTCATATAGTTCAATAATTGTCACCCTGGATTTTGTGATCTATCTCAACAAGGTGGGCTATTTATCCTACCCACAATACGTACTCACAACTGTAATAAGAGTTTGCATTTAACATGACAGCACCTAGTGCTACAATATGCTGGCTTTCTTCTCTCTGTGAAATTCCTGCACGATACTGAATAACTGGATGAGTCACACACGGGCTCTTAGTAGGGGGAAACGTAAAGGGTATGGTGTATCGCTTGAAAAATGCTAAAGAGCTGCACTAACAGATTTACGTTTGAGAACTGGAAAGGAATCGACAGAAATGGCAAGAATTTCTGAAATAAATATTACTTTAGTGGTTATTTGTAGACTGTGGCATCCCTATCCTCGATGAACTTATCTGAAGAAAACGTAATACAGCGTAAGTCGGAGGTGCTGGGTATTCAGTTTATTATACTTTCCTCTATTTGGAATGAAAGTGAATTCTAGATCGTCTCTAACGTCCGGCACACAACTCCGTACAGAGCGTAATTTGTAGTTATATTATATAGTGAGCAGTCAATTATCTTGTTGACATTGTTGTTTCGCTGATAAGCACTTATTTCTAACGATTCGCTACAATTGAACAATAGCGATGTTAACGGTATTCAATTAGCTACACGTTACATGAATATGATGGAAGACTAGGTGTTTTAAGCTGTGTCTGTGACGTAAAAACTGAACTACTACTAGCATGAGTAGGCAGATATCTGAACTATAAAGCTGTGAAGTGTGCTGCAGGAAACAAATTGCAAACGCTATATGACCACAAATATTTAAGAGAACAGTCGCAGACACATGAGTTTACGTAATCTAAGCGAAATTGAAATGAATTTTGTAAAGCTACTGATCTGACAATAAATATTAAGTAGCGATTGTTCAAAGGTGTGTGAATTCCTAAGATCCAAACTGCTGAGGTCATCGGTCCCTAGACTTACACACTACTTAAACTAACTTATGCTAAGAACAACACACACACCCATGCCCGAGGGAGGACTCTAACCTCCGGCGGGATGGAAGTAGTGATTCATCAAGAATCTGTCCAAATGTTGTATAGTGTTTTTGCTTCTGGCTTATAGTTCCATACAGTGCAAACTAGGGTGTTTCCTGAGGTTTGTAATCACTGAGCCTGAATTTTAAAGGATAATTAAACTTTCCGCATATTAATGTCAGATTGTACCTATTATTGTGATTATAAAACCCCTTGTTGTCATGTATTTCACAACGTATGACAGCAAAACGCCAGGTCCGTCTATAGAAAGTTCAGAAACAGCGATCTATGACAGCATCCGAAGACCCACCTTTCTCGACTACGAACTTAATTTGATGCAAAGAAATAATAGTTGTTGCTAGTGATTTCCAGTTTCAGAATTGAATTAACTCAGTTATCTGTTTGTACCAACTTAAAAATTTTATATGCCGCAATAGTCTTCAATCAGTCTGGTCAATATGGTGGCATACTAGCAAGTACTTGATTTAACTCAGTGGTCTCCAAACATTTTAGCCAAAGGTTCATACTGGCTCTTTAGCTAAGTTCCAAGGGCGAAGACCTAGCTACCATCTTAAGTTTTGTTGATGTCTGATACCCTACTTAGTAGTGCTCGGAACTCTCTGGTACAGTTCTGAACTTTTTGTGACACTAACCACTGCCTCCAGTCTTTACGAGCTGACTGACACTGGACCGCACTTCAGAAGTCATTATACAATGAAAAGCCTATTCTGTTGACCCTGAGCTGTGGCCTTAATATCATTTCATATACAGAGTGGGCGAAAAGCCCCATACCCGCTAGTGTCGAATTCTAATTTATTTGATTTGTTTTAGCAAAAGTACTTACTTAGGAATTAAGTGCCCAATAAATCGATATGGTCCCCATCCTGCTATAAAAGCATTTAAGTGTCCAGTGCTATAGTGTGAAATGAATCCTCAACAGCATTTCGTAGTTGAATGATTCCCCATAACGAATTGTCAATTATTGTTTTTATTCTTTTCTTGGGCTTTTCTCTCTCGTTATTTTATATATATATATATATATATATATATATATATATATATATATATATATATAGGGCTATTACAAATGATTGAAGCGATTTCATAAATTTACTGTAGCTCCATTCATTGACATATGGTCACGACACACTACAGACACGTAGAAAAACTCATAAAGTTTTGTTCGGCTGAAGCCGCAGTTCAGGTTTCTGCCGCCAGAGCGCTCGAGAGCGCAGTGAGACAAAATGGCGACAGGAGCCGCGAAAGCGTATGTCGTGCTTGAAATGCACTCACATCAGTTAGTCATAACAGAGCAACGACACTTCAGGACGAAGTTCAACAAAGACCCACCGACTGCTAACTCCATACAGCGATGGTATGCGCAGTTTAAAGCTTCTGGATGCCTCTGTAAGGGGAAATCAACGGGTCGGCCTGCAGTGAGCAAAGAAACGGTTGAACGCGTGCGGGCAAGTTTCACGTGTATCTGGACATGCTGGAATATTGGCTCATGCCACAACTGGAGACCGACAGCGCCGACTTCATCTTTCAACAGGATGGTGCTCCACCGCACTTCCATCATGATGTTCGGCATTTCTTTAAACAGGAGATTGAAAAACCGATGGATCGGTCGTGGTGGAGATCATGATCAGCAATTCATGTCATGGCCTCCACGCTCTCCCGATTTAACCCTGTGCGATTTCTTTCTGTGGGGTTATGTGAAAGATTCAGTGTTTAAACCTCCTCTACCAAGAAACGTGCCAGAACTGCCAGCTCGCATCAACGATGCTTTCCAACTCATTGATGGTGACATGCTGCGCAGAGTGTGGGAGGAACTTGATTATCGGCTTGATGTCTGGCGAATCACTAAAGGGGCACATATCGAACATTTGTGAATGCCTAAAAAAACTTTTTGAGTTTTTGTATGTGTGTGCAAAGCATTGTGAAAATATCTCAAATAATAAAGTTATTGTAGAGCTGTGAAATCGCTTCAATCATTTGTAATAACCCTGTATATATTGCCATAGATAATATTGGCATAGAAACAAAAGAAGTAGAGTTACGCTCTTCAATTGATGAATTTTTATATATTGACCTGTTTGTCTCAATAAGTGATAGCGGGCGGATGTATTACGAGTTCCGCCGAGTTAATGTCGTGAAAATGTGTATTCCAAACGTACAATAAAAAGTGTTTTAGGAAGGTATCAGGATAGCAAAGTTTATTCGGACAGTCATATTCTGTTCATTATTCCGCGACGCGCCGAGAATCATGCATCAAGAGGATCGAAGCTACCAAGAAGAATATGGGTGAGCAGAGGAGGGGCGATCCGGAACCAGTATTGTCATACCAATCTCCATGCACAATAGCGGTAGCAAGAAAAGGATGTACGTAAATTTACAAATGTTAATCTACTAACGTATTAAATGTTGAAAGTCTGTTGATATTAATGACAGATAAAGTATACTCAGGAAATGAGTACCGGTACTTTCCAATTCTTTCAATCAGTCTTTCAAAATTTCTTTTTTAATTATTTAAGCAGCAATTTTTGATCAGTTTCCATTATATATTGTATTTTGTGCACCTCGCTCCCCCTATTCCCCTCCTCTCCTCAGCAACTATTCAATGTGTTGAGGTAAGGACTTCTCGGTGGCCACTTCGAGAGAGCTTGTGTTGCTGATGAACAACGACGTATCCACCGTTCTGGAAAGTGTTCATTTAGGAACTCGTGCACTGCGAGAATTTGTGAGGAGGCGCACCTTCTTACTGCAGCCATATGCGCTCTGTGAAGCCACTTACCTCAAACTGAGATATTAACCATGTCTGTAACACAAGTATACAATTTGTGCCATTCACAGTTCCTTCAACAAAGTACAGTCCAAGCAGATGTTGTGGCGTCATCGCTGCCCGTATCATTACGTGAGGCAGGTTCTTTTCTACCCCGACTGTGGAACGACGATTCTCTTTGACCCAAATGACTATATTTCTAGCACGTGAGCGGAGGTAAATGGCGCAGTCACCTGAAAGCACGGTTCACTAGATTTGGAAACCGTGTTAACAAAACACTGTATTCTAAAACGCGCTCAATACGATGTGTATCCCATAACATGTTTACGATCATCGGTTGCAAATGTCTGACCGGAAGGTCTTTTTCTATCTGATGTCGGACTGTTGTCCTTGGTATACCGAGCTCCGAAGCACGTTTACGTGTAGACTTCATAGGAGATTCTACAGATTCTGGCTCATGTTTCTTCTCGAGTGTTTTCCCTCCATTCTGCAGCGTGTCTGTAACACTGTCAAAAGCAAAAGATGCCTTTCTCAATTCAGAGGTGTTGCCTTCCGCAGTGAAGCCTTATTAAAGCTTTTCTGGAGTGCCCACATAATCTCTCTCATTTTTCTGCCCTGTGTGTTGCTGTTCGAGCACCTACACACTTGTCACTAAAGGCTCCTCGATATGGTAACTATGACTGCTCACATCTGCCATGGCTACGAATTAAAACTCAACTATGACTGCGGATTCGTAAACATGTAAACATGAATTACAGCAATTGGTTCGAACAACTGATAAGAAATAAACGTGGCTATCAACGTGCATAATATCATTTGACACTGAACATGGGTTACAGGGGTACAGGGAGTTCTCACCCACCCTGTACATTACGAACTATTTAGGAATAACCGAGTCTACTCACTGAAAGGCACTTCTTCGTCGACAGGTACACAAACAAAAGGAACAGAGCTATGGTAGCTTTTGGAATGCACTTCGTTTTTCAAGCTTGCAGCGAAAACATGCACACGAACACACACACACACACACACACACACACACACACACACACTCACATGCTCATGCCCCTCTCCTTACATTGTGTTCAGCCGACTGCCAGCTCTTTCCTGACCCAAGGTGAGTGTACTTTAGTTGGACAAGTGTGTGGGACAGGGTAGAGTCAGGGATGAAGAGAGAAGGGAGGCAGGGAGGGGTTTGGTTGGAAGCGTCTAGCGGCTCGTGGGAGAGTGGAGAGCCCTCTTTCGGCTAGCTATGGGTGCAGGTACAGGGGCAGGTGGCAGACAGCTGGTCACGCTATTTCATAGACTAGGGCGAGATAACAGCACACTACTAGCTGATGTGGAGACACAAATTGGGCGTGGGTACTGGGGCAGGGGATTGTACACACACACACACACACACACACACACACACTATTGCGAAGGAGGCCTGCGAGTTACCTTAGCTTTAGGCCATGAAGGTAACAGCAGTGAAGGATGCGTTGTTAGGATACCTCTTATCTGTGCAGCTCAGAAAAATTGTTGGTGAGGATCCAGATGGCGCACGTCGTGAAGCAACCAATGAAATGTCACATGTTGTGCTGTGCTGTATACTTTGCCACTGTGTATTCCACCTTCTTTTTGGCAACAGTTTGGCAGTGGCCATTCCTTCTACTTGACAATTGCGTGGTTGTAATACCAATCTAAAACGGTTTACAGTGGTTGCAGCAGAGCTGGTACATAACATGGATGCATTCACAAGTGGCTTGGCCTCTGATGCAGTAGGATAGGCCTGTGATGAAACTGGAGTAGGGGGTACTGGGTGAGTGGATTGGACAGATCTTGCAGGTCTTGCATGTGGGTCTTTCACAGGGGTATGATCCCTGTGGCAGGGCATTGGGGGTGGGAGTGCACAGGGTTGGAAGTTGGGTACGCAGTAGAAGACCACTCTGAGGGGGATTGCCAATGTCTTGGATAGGATGTCAAAATATTCAAATGTGTGAGAAATCTTATGGGACTTAATCTGCTAAGGTCATCAGTCCTTAAGCTTACTCGCTACTTAACCTAAAGTATCCTAAGGACAAACACACACACTCATGCCCGAGGGAGGACTCGAACCTCCGCCGTGACTAGCCGCACAGTCCAGGACTCCAGCGCCCCAGACCGCTCGGCTTTCCCGCGCGGCCGGATAGGATTTCCCTCTCTTTGGGGCATGACCATAGATAATGAAAATCCTGATGATGGATGTGGTTCAGTTGTTACAGTCTGTGGTGATATTAGGTGAAAAGGGGGTGACTGTGAGGATCAAGTGTGTCTAGATATGGTATGGGAAATCTGTTTGTGAATTAGGTCTGGAAAGTATTGTCTGTCTGTGTGGGCCTTTGTGAGTCCTTCAGCATACTGGACGAGGAAGTTCTCATCACTGCAAATGTGACTACCACGCTAGCCAGACTGTATGGGAGGGATCTTTTTGTGTGAAAATGGGGTAGCTGTCAAAGTGCAGGTACTGTTGGTGATTGGTGGGTTTGATGTGAACAGAGTTGTGGATGGAACCATCTGAGAGAAGAAAATCCATTTATGAAATCTATATGGAGTATTTCAAAAGTTACGCTCACTAAATAGTTGTGTACTTCACAGCTTCACAAAGTGTATTAACTTTGTTAAAGAGAATAATTGCTTTCCGGGTGTGTAAAATAGGATACTCGGATTTATTGTAGTACTTACAGTGTCTAGATAAGTGGCTAAGGATAAAATATGGTGGCTCAACACAACCCTTACAGAATACAAATTTACTACTGAAAACCAAACCACGTAACTGATCCCAGCAATAAAACAGTACTCAAGTGATAATTTGAGATGAAGGTGGTGGCAGCGTCGATCTCCTGCGCTATTCAGAAAACGCCGGCAAAAGTATCCATGGCTATTCCCGTGTAACAAGCTCTGAAAATTCGCTTCTTAGCGTCGGATTTTCGTAGTACATCGGTAACCAAAGGATGACATGAATAATAAGCCGAATAACTTTAGCAGCCCAAACTATATTACATAGTCTTGCAGTTCTTCTCGCCTCTTTTAGTTCACAAAATGCGCACCCTATGCCTGCTAGCCACCGACTGACTCATGCCACACACAAGTCTTGCAGTTCAATTAGAAACCTACTTTCCCTATACATGAACCAGTATTACAATTAAAGTTTTAGCTTTTACATTCTTTCACAGAACATAGCCGCCCGGGGTGGCCGAGCGGTTCTAGGCGCTACAGTCTGGAAACGCTCGACCGCTTCGGTAGCAGGTTCGAATCCTGCCTCGGCCATGGGTGTGTGTCATGTCCTTAGGTTAGTTAGGTTTAAGTAGTTATAAGTTCTAGGGGACTGATGACGTCAGATGTTAAGTCCTATAGTCCTCAGAGCCATTTGAACCAATTTAAACAGAACACAACTTTTGAAATTACATTCATAGGTTAATTACAATTACATCAATTATCAGAAATAATAAATAAAACATTTACAAGAATATTACATCAAAGGGCATGATTATACAGAAGTCAGATTAAGTAGAAGCTGACAAAGAAATTAGATAAGTCAATTATAGATAATATCGATAATAGCGTTACATGATGTTTGAGTCCGTGCGAAGTGGTATCACGAAATGTGGCCCTTTTAGCTCTTCCGTCGTTGCCGTGTCGCCTGCTGCTACCGGTCTGGTTTCTTGAAGTCATGTAGAGCTGTAGTTTATTCACTTCTTTTCCATCTTGTTCATTGCAGGAAAGCTGGTAGTGCTCCTTTCCGCTCTTACACGGGGATGTGATTACACACATCTTCCCAATTGGTGTTTTCTGTGCAAAGGTCTACAGGGTGTTAGAAAAAGGTACGGCCAAATTTTCAGTAAACATTCCTCACACACAAAGAAAGAAAATATGTTATGTGGACATGTGTCCAGAAACGCTTACTTTCCATGTTAGAGCTCATTTTATTACTTCTCTTCAAATCACATTAATCATGGTATGGAAACACACAGCAACAGAACGTACCAGCGTGTCTTCAAACACTTTGTTACAGGAAATGTTCATAATGTTCTCCGTTAGCGAGGATACATGCATGCACTCTCCGTCGCATAGAATCCTTGATGCGCTCATGCAGCCCTGGAGAATGGTGTATTGTATCACAGCCGTCCACAATACGACCACGAAGAGTCTCTACATTTGGTACCGGGTTTGCGTAGACAAGAGCTTTCAAATGCCCCCATAAATGAAAGTCAAGAGAGTTGAGGTCAGGAGAGCGTGGAGGCCATGGAATTGATCCGCCTCTACCAATCCATCGGTCACTGAATCTGTTGTTGAGAAGCGTACGAACACTTCGACTGAAATGTGCAAGAGCTCCATTGTGCATGAACCACATGTTGTGTCGTACTTGTAAAGGCACATGTTCTAGCAGCACAGGTAGAGTATCCCGTATGAAATTATGATAACATGCTCCATTGAGCGTAGTTGGAAGAACATGGGTCCCAATCAAGACATCACCAACAATGCTTGTCCAAACGTTCACAGAAAATCTGTGTTGATGACACAAGCACCGAAGTCAACATTACCTTCCTTCAATTGGGCCAACTGGCGGAGAATCGAGGAAGTACAGTACATACTGACGAAACTAAAAAGAGCTCTAACAAGAAAATTAAGCGTTTCCGGACACATGTCCACATAACATCTTTTCTTTATTTGTGTGTGAGGAATGTTTCCTGAAAGTTTGGCCGTACCTTTTTGTAACACCCTGTATTTAATTTAGCTAAATTGATGAAGAGTTTGGCAGGCCACTATGGCCCGCGGTTCTAGGCGCTTTAGTCCAGAACCGCGAGACCGCTACGGTCGCAGGTTCGAATCCTGCCTCGGGCATGGGTGTGTGTGATGCCCTTAGGTTAGTTAGGTTTCAGTAGTTCTAAGTTCTAGGGGACTGATGACCTCAGATGTCAAGTCCCATAGTGCTCAGAGCCATTCGAACCATTTTTTTTTAATGAAAAGTCTGCGTCTGTGCCCACGTCGGCGATGTGGTGGAAGTCTTCCCTGTAATCATAACACTGGTTAAGGAATTATATGCCGTAATGATTACAGAGATTAAACATTAAGATTTTGACAATGGTGTCCCGCAGGATTCTAAGTAAAACTGAGGCTTAATACGCAATATGCCAGGGTGCTGTTGCGCTGCTGGTTGGTGTGTATTGAAATTCTAAAAAAGATAAGATTTAGAATCGCTGTTGCCTAAAAGGACCACCTCTTTAACCTTGGAGGTGGTGAACTATGGTAATTTACTGTTTACTTTTTGTTTTAAGATAGTTTAAATCAGTAGAAAGACTGGTTAACAAGAACTCTTGACCATAACTTTATCTTAAGATGCGCTCAAGCATCAACCAACACTGCGTGATTTGTTTAGGTTATGGTAAAGCTAAAACAACCTTTGCTGACATTAAAAGCAACGGTAGTAACATCAAGAGTGCAACGGGAATTCCACTATTTAATGCAGAGAAGCGAGCAGATAGGTGGAAAGAATACATTGAAAGCTTCTATGAGGGTGAAGATTTTTCTGATGTGATAGAAGAAGAAGCAGGAGTCGATTTAGAAGAGATAGGGGTCCCAGTATTAGAATCGGAATTTAAAAGAGCTTTTGAGGACTTACGGTCAAATAAGGCAGAATTTCTAAAATCATTGGGGGAAGTGGCAACAAAACGACTATTCACATTGGTGTGTAGAATATATGAGTCTGGCGATATACCATCTGACTTTCGGAAAAGCATCATCCACACAATTCCGAAGACAGCAAGAGCTGACAAGTGCAAGAATTATCGCACAATCAGCTTAACAGCTCATGCGTCGAAGCTGCTTACAAGAATAATATACAGAAGAATGGAAAAGAAAATTGAGAATGCGCTAGGTGACGATCAGTTTGGCTTTAGGAAAAGTAAAAGGACGAGAGAGGCAATTCTGACGTTACGGCTAATAATGGAAGCAAGGCTAAAGAAAAATCAAGACACTTTCATAGGATTTGTCGACCTGGAAAAATCGTTAGACAATATAAAATGGTGCAAGCTGTTCGAGATTCTGAAAAAAGTAGGGGTAAGCTATAGGGAGAGACGGGTCATATACAATATGTACACCAACCAAGAGCGAATAATAAGAGTGGACGATCAAGAACGAAGTGCTCGTATTAAGAAGTCTGTAAGACAAGGCTGTAGCCTTTCGCCCCTACTCTTCAATCTGTACATCGAGGAAGCAATGATGGAAATAAAAGAAAGGTTCAGGAGTGGAATTAAAATACAAGGTGAAAGGATATCAATGATACGATTCGCTGATGACATTGCTATCCTGAATGAAAGTGAAGAAGAATTAAATAATCTGCTGAACGGAATGAACAGTCTGATGAGTACACAGTATGGTTTGAGAGTAAACCGGAGAAAGACGAAGGTAATGAGAAGTAGTAGAAATGAGAACAGCGAGAAAATTAACATCAGGATTGATGGTCACGAAGTCAGTGAAGTTAAGGAATTCTGCTACCTAGGCAGTAAAATAACCAATGACGGACGGATGAAGGAGGACATCAAAAGCAGACTCGCTATGGCAAAAAAACATTTCTGGCCAAGAGAAGTCTACTAATATCAAATACCGGCAATCGAAGCATTTGAGATGTGGTGCTATAGACGAATGTTGAAAATTAGGTGGACTGATAAGGTAAGGAATGAGGAGGTTCTACGCAGAATCGGAGAGGAAAGGAATATGTGGAAAACACTGATAAGGTTCAAATGGCTCAAATGGCTCTGAGCACTATGGGACTTAACTTCTAAGGTCATCAGTCCCCTAGAACTTAGAACTACTTAAACCTAACTAACCTAAGGACATCACACACATCCATGCCCGAGGCAGGATTCGAACCTGCGACCGTAGCGGCCGCGCGGTTCCAGACTGTAGCGCCTTTAACCGCTTGGCCACCACGGCCGGCAATGATAAGGAGAAGGGACAGGATGATAGGACATCTGCTAAGACATGAGAGAATGACTTCCATGGTACTAGAGGGAGCTGTAGAGGGCGAAAACTGTAGAGGAAGACAGAGATTGGAATACGTCAAGCAAATAATTGAGGACGTAGGTTGCAAGTGCTACTCTGAGATGAAGAGGTTAGCACAGGAAAGGAATTCGTGGCGGGCCGCATCAAACCAATCAGCAGACTGATGACCAAAAAAAAAAAAAAAAAATTCTGCGCACTGGTGGGAGAGTGCTGGATTCCTAACAGTCCGCAGCTCGTGGTCGTGCGGTAGCGTTCTCGCTTCCCACGCCCGGGTTCCCGGGTTCGATTCCCGGCGGGGTCAGGGATTTTTCTCTGCCTCGTGATGACTGGGTGTTGTGTGATGTCCTTAGGTTAGTTAGGTGTAAGTAGTTCTAAGTTCTAGGGGACTGATGACCATAGATGTTAAGTCTCATAGTGCTCAGAGCCATTTGAACCATTTTTTTAATTCCTAACCCAGATCTCTGTGGATCGAAACCCTGCTCTTTTATCGGCAAACAGGATATTTGTGATTTGGAGTGGAGGGCTGGGCAATTAAGTAACAAGGCTGAGCTGAAAACAACTTCTTAACGAAACATCCTTCGCGATTGCAGGTCCGTCAAATCAGGGGGAGTCATTGGGCACCACGGTTTTTCCAGTAATAACAACCAATCTCAACCTAAATCTAAGACAGGTATAAGGCAACGACCCACTTAAAATGTTCCCGGAGTCTTTAACCATAATGGAAGTAATCAATCGAACCGTGTGGCTCGATCAGCGATATCCCCGCCGCCGGTATGGGTCATCTTTCCGGTGGTGTGCGCAGAGCACTCGGTGGCGCAACCTATGAGGTCGATCGGGGAGCGAGCGGTAATCTCTAGCAAGGAGCGTGGAATTTTGCTTTGGGACTCCTAGCAGTAACGCCGTTTGCCAAGTCTGGCGGACAGTACAGGTGCCGTGCGAGGCAGCAGGAAGAGCACATCTAAAAGGGGCTGTTTACCCGGGTGACGGCGCCGTAGCAAATAACAGGGACCGGCGGCGGCTGGTTTCGTCGAAGAAGCGAGAGGGTGAGAGCCTTGCTTGCGCTGTAAATTGTGGCCGGAATCGACTGCTGGGTTCCGTGCTGTTGACTTCATTTTCTTGGCTGGCCGTTGCTACTCCTACTGTCTGACCTCAAAAGCGTTTAATTTCAGCTTGCTTAGTACGCAATGTTCTAGTGAGAGCTGTACGTGATGGTTAACATTTACTAGGGCCTGGGGTGCTGATATATTCTGTTTGTAGGTTGCTTCTGTAGTTTTTAACCGTCATTGAAAACAGTTCGGCTGGACCTTGTCTAAGTGCCGCCTGATTTTGTATTTATATCACATGACGAAGTTAAGCTGGCCAACTACTACAGATATACGAGGATGGATGAAATTTTCCATGGATATATTTTGCCGTGAACTGCAATAACATCCCAAGTTATAGTGTGTCTGAGAGACACGTGTCTACTTCTAAATGAGTAGTTTCATAAATACTGACGAGTTACTGAGAGGCCAGTTGTTATCGTGTGTTTAACAAACAGTGATACAGAATGACTGCGAAGTACTTTAGATAGTTAAAACTGAATTCAAGTGACCAAAGCAGTTTCATTTACTTTAAGCTCTCAATAACATAGACAAAAATTTTTAAATCTTCTATCCTGACAGACTCACATTATTATCTTTAATGTATATCCATTCATTATTAAAAGTTTGAGTCAATAAAGCAATAATTAATAACAGTTTAATTACCTTGGCCCCATGGACAAGAATCACAACACACGTAGACCAAATACGACGGGCAAACACACACCTTGGACATTAACCACTGAAAACCACACATGTACAACACTATTACTAATGCTCGCTGCACCGGGTTATGATGCAGAATTGCGCTTTAACTCATTAATGCCCAAACACCACAACCCAACAAATTGTGCAGCAGTATTTGATGGCTGAACGCAGCTTAAGATAAAGCTACACTAAAGAGTTCTTGATTGACAGAAGGCTGTTAACCAGCCCCTGATTTAAATTATCTTAAACAAAAAAAGAAAAAAGGTAAACAATTACTCAAATTACCATGGAGTACCACTTCTATGATTAATGAGGTGGCCCTTTTAGGTACCAGCGATTCTAAATCTTTTATTTTTTAGAAATTCAGCACCCATTTACCACCAGTGAAACAGTACCCTGACATACCCAATCTTAAGCCTCATTTTTACTCAGACCCATGCGGGACACGACTATCACAATCTTAATGTTTAAGCTCTATAATCCTTGTGGCATATAACACTATATCCAATGTTATGGTTACAGAGAAGACTTTCACTGTATTGCCCATGTGGAGCCAGACGCAAACACTTCAGTAATTTTGTAAAACTAGATAGCCTTTTACACAAATAGTAGACAGTGGTTTGTGGCCTGTCGATGGCGGAAACCAGGACTCCAGTTGGCAGAGCTGAAGCTGGGGCCAACCGCCCATTTCTTGTCAGGAGGCCGAGCAATTACAATAGCATCAAGGGGCAGTGCAGAGTGATACAGTGGTATTCGGAAGTATTCCTTTATTCAGCTAGTTTACAGAAGCGTAATGTCGGCGCTCCGCTTGCGCGCTGTTCCGCAAGTCCGGCCATCTGAGCGCTCCTGGACTGCCAACACCGCTGCTGCGGCCATCAAGGCCACCCGACGACGGAAGTCAGCCGCGCCCACCCGGTTGCCGCCCACCGAGGCGTCGCGACTGGTGCCGCTCTACTGCCCGCGATTCCGGAGTCTGTTACAGTCCTTGGTCCCCACCGCCCTCTGCCTATTTGGCTTGCTCTGTCCGACCGTGGGACGAAGGTGGTTGTACTGGTCACCCTTGGCCCTCGGCCGCTGCTGCTCCCAGGACAGGACCGGACTGAAACTCACGCCGTCCTTAATGCCGTGCCGCAACTTGCCGCTGCCGCCGCCGTCCCTAATGCTGTTTCAGCGCTGCTGCCCCTCCCGCAGCGTATGCCTCGAGACTTACACATCGCCACTCAGGACTCTGGCCTACTGCCTCGCCTCATACATCGCAATAACTTAAAGCAACGCTGCAGTTCCCTGCCTCGCTGTTGCTGCACTCCAAACAAATCGTACGTGTAACACGCCGCTGCATCTCCGCGACATGTTTACCCTGCCTGACCTACTGGCTGCCGAAAATTACCACACAGTGCCAGTGGCCCGAAACTTCAACGCCCAACTGCTCCTTTACCGATGTTTTAACAAAATTCCCCTTTCCTACGACTAAGTCTAATACCAGCGCAGTAGTGGGAAGATGTGTGAAAACACATTTCCAAGTAAGGGTATAAAGCAACACTGATGGCCCTTACAGCAGTGAACAAAATGAACAAACCACACTTCCTGTAACTTCATGAAACCAGACCAGTAGCAGCAAGCGACACGACGACAGCTAAAAGGGCCCCATTTCGTGATGCCACCTCACATCAGACTCAAACAACGCTAACCTTGTTCCGTGCCGATTCGAGCACAAAACCCGTAGCAACCAGCAATATTTATTCTGTAGTGCCGACCGTACCGCAATTTACGTAATTATTAGTATTGGCTGTAAATAAAACAATCAAACCACGTTGCATTACCAATCCAGATTCTGTATGAAAAGTGAACACTTTGAGAGAGTGAAACTAAACGCTTCAGTGATGGATCACATTTCAGTAAATGTATGCATCATCATCATCATGTATACGCATAGCCCAATATCACTTTAGAAGGTGTTCCTGGACATATCCGACCGGCTGATATTACAACGTTCAGAACTCTCACTGACAAACAGTTAAAACACCTGTCAACTTCAACATTAAAAAAGAAACAACCTTCTTTCAACACGTAATGTCCGCCTTTGCGTTATCAATACAACAGGTACAATAAAACAGTTCCTTTAGAGGGATACTTGAAAAAAAGACTAGGAGCAATCCGCAGGTCACTATTTCCTGCCGTGGCCCTGTTCCCAAAAGAAAAAAAAAAATTAACATTCCATGCTACGGCGCTCTACTGCCATGCACCACATCGGCGGCTCACACAGGAGATGTTGTGATAAATTAGCCCTAGAGCCAACTGCCGCTATTTTCTTCCCTCAAGCACCCCATGCTTCTCATAGAGGGCCCTCCACCGACAACAAAGTGGTGCGTTGCAGGCCAGGAGCACACAAGTTCGCGGTCTGGCGGATGGGATCACTAATTCGAACCACTGGAACGATGAACATCCCGAACAAGTCTAACCATACATAAGAGTATGATAAATTTGAAATGTCGTACTGTGATTTCAATGTGTTGACGATTATACGCGACCATAAGGGCTACAGAGCTTACGTGGAAAATTAACTCCAATCATAAGGAGGATATAGATTTATGTAGAAAACTGACATTTCCAGATCAACAGTCGTCATGAAGTCATGACGTATTTCCAATACTTCGCTCGTTGTGAAATGTCACCATGTTGGTGCTGCGCTCAGAATATTAATTGTAATTAAACTGATGGATATGTGGTTGGTTGCTTAGGACCACTTTGCTTGGCGTCAGGGTACACGGCAGATTTTGGGAGTGGCTGGATCGAAAGGACATTTCCGAGTTAATGCGCAAGCAGCCTCTGAACTTCCCATGCCCGTCAGGTGGTGTACAAGAGTGCAGATGATGTACATGTGACGCCCTCTGGGTTGGAGAATAGCGAATAACACTCAGTATGTGTTGGGCAGACTTCTCAGTCGCTGTGTAGTCAGTGTTGTCCCATTTTTATGTGATAATTTGAGAAGATGCAATATGGCAAGTGTTTGCATCAGACGATTATTTCCACTCTTGTAAATTTATCGGTTGATCTCTGGACACTCATAGCGACACTCTGACTTGTGGTGGGGGTGGCCAAAGGATGTTTCTGCGATCTCTAACGTCTAACTGTGACAGCTACTATGGAATGGTGTAAGTGTATACATTTATAAAGTGCCCTGTCCATGTGCTACCAGCTGCTGTGTGTGGTGTTGAGTGCCTGTCAACACATTCTAGTGGGCTCTGCCTTGTAACAGAAAGGTAAAGTGGTATTTTCTTTTAAATAATGGTGGATTGTTGTTGTTACTATATTATAACTCATTAGACCCTCACCGATCCTTCTTATTCCAGGCGTATCAGAGAAAATCAGTTTGGGAATTCTGTAGTGCTTTTAAAAAATGCATTTAGGAGACCTGTAAGTGGTCGCGAATTGCACAAGCGTGATGGCATAAATTCCCGCCGAAATTTGAAATTAGAACTATTATTTTCTAAGCTACTACTTTCAATTGCTACGTCAGATTACCGATCGGTAAGTTTATTGTTTCTGATAGTAGTATTGTAAGCACGCTCCAGTCAAACCCCTGTGCTGCCTCCTGCAAATTGTTTAAAAACTTAATTTAATGGAGCTACCTCCAGTGTAATGAATTTTCCGCCAAAAGACCTAACTGTGCCAGTATTCACAAACAGGACGCAAGGAAAATCCAGAAGGGGGGAAGAGTACGGTTTCAAAACCAGGCAGTTGTGGGGTCGAGTCCCAGGTAGCCCCATGGTTTCCCACCAAATATGTCAGACCTAGTAGCCACCAATAGGAAGCAAGAGAAAACTGTCTTTGACAGAAGGTTTTGGACTTACTTAATTAGTCAGTTATTTTATTGAGTGGGGCTAGCGAAAATGGAATATTTCTGAGACAAGGAACCCAGCATTCCAAGGAGGCATGGGGATTTACCAAGTATACAGGACTTAGTTCAGGATGAAAGAGGGGTTAGTGTTGTTTCCGGTCGCAATTGACAGATGCCTCTTGGGCAGGCAGTAGCCACCTGAGAGAGAGAGAGAGAGAGAGAGAGAGAGAGAGAGAGAGAGAGAGAGAGAAGAGAGATATATAAATAGAAGGATTGTGAGAAAGGAGGAGAGAGGGAGAGATCATGTGTTTTGACAGGAATTTCCCAAGTATCAATATCAAAGAGCTGCCACCATCTAATGCTTTGTCCAGTGGTAGGTAACCAGAGGGATGAGGGTGGATGGGTGGAGGGATTTGAGGAAGGAGGATTGGGGAGTTAGTATCTGCATGGCAGGGTATACACATATAGCAGCTGCTTCCACTGACCTGGTGTGGAAAGTGTGTGTTGAGGAACGAAACAGGAAGTGAGTCTGGTATCAAATATCAACGGAAGACAACATGCGGTATCACGTATTCCTCTGCAGGCGACAGGTTCCTCCCAGTCCAGCACTCAGGACTCAAACAGTTACCAGCAGTCAGGTGCATGTTGCGTGGTGCCACAAACGCAAAGATTTGATTGGGTGGTTTTTGCCGGAATGGGTTGTGCTGGCAGAGGAGGGTGCTTGTGTAATCATGCGTCAGTGCATACAAAGCCTCTAATATATGACAAGTGTTTTTCCTGGAGGTTGAAGTATTCCACACAGTCTATCAATTTGATATTTCCCACCAAATATGCAATTGATTAATTAAAAGAGCTTCAAAATTTTCAGGGAACCAACAGGTTGTGGGATTGATGCTGTAAGGATTTTAGCCTAACTGTACCAGTGTCCACCAATAGGATGTGCTGTCATCATTAGAGTGGAGGTACCGCAACTGCGCTATTTCCCACCACGGAGGTGCTTTGTCTCTCACAAACTGATTAAATAACAAATATGCTGCAACATAGTGTTGACATTGATTTGAATTTCAAGTGTACATATCCTTCCTGTTCATCAGAGACTTAGTCTTTTTTCTGTCAGTTTCCACATGAGGTGGGGAGCGGTGACATTGGGAATTGGAATGGAGATCTGGGTATTTTCTAGGAGGGGGAAAAGTGCCTCAGAACAGATCCTGTGTCCCTTTTCTGGGAGGGTTGGGGGAGGAGGATGGGCAGGGGTTGGGGGAGGGGGGAGTTTCTCAGAAGGATTAATTATTTCCAGGGGGTCATAACAATAGCATAACAATTGGGTGTTATCAGGGAGACATAAACCACTTAGCAGAGAAATAGGTTAAAGTCATAAATCAATTATGTGTCAAAATTTGAAAATGATATAGGATCGGATTTACCCTACTACTGACATCAACTTTCAGATGTCAACCAACTTTCGCTGATGTCAGACAAATCCTTCTTAGTGGTGCGATTTTTCTTCCCATCAACGTAGCTCTTTCAAATATGAGATCCTCAACAAAGTACCGAAGTGATATTGCATTTAAGTGGATGTCGGAAGGTCGGCACACTTTGAATTTCCGCTCGAGTGCGGCTGGCTACTGCAGGAAGAAGTGGAGGAGAAATGAGGGTGAGCTGGGCGCAGGACCGCTAACTTGAGAGAGGGTGCCGTCTGCTGTTCTTTATTGGGGAGCGCCATTACAGGTGCCTTAACGCTCAGGCCACGTAACAAGTGAACGTTCAAAATAAAACAAGGCACTCGCTGCCAGGTCGCCCACATCCGCTCTCTTGGAGCACGTTTTTGCCGTCTATTCTGCGATTGCCGATCCCTTCACGGACAACCACGTTAAACTAGAGGCTCTCCAAGGTCTGGAACAAAAGTTTTATCAGCCACGTAGCTTATCTTTTGTACCTCGTAGCAGTAAGGGACTTGAGATGTGCGTCTGACGCCATCTAGTATATAGAAGATTCTTCCGTAATGAAACACATTTTTTTTTCTTCCTACATCAATGTTTTGTGAATCATTGTGAAGCACATAGAAGAGGGGACGTCGCAATTTACTAGTTGTTAGACTTTTTACCGTTCCATTCGCGTATGTAGCTCGGAGAGAACGAATGATTTTTTTCTTAGACAGCTTTGCAGACGTCCACGAACTTCATGAAGCTCTGTCTCGCCTTCAGATATTTTTATGGCGATTCGTCATGGTCTATTGGCCATTTGTATAATTGTTAACTAATTACTCCTTGAAATTTTCGAAGATAATATGTAACCAAATACTGTAATTTTTCGGACGAAAAGCGAGTTCCGAGGAAAAAAAACCGGATCTGGTTCTACTAGACCACTCTAATTCCTTCAACAACACTAAAGAAAAACATCAAACGTAGAACCTGATTTCTTGTTTTCACATCAACAGTTAATACTCCTCAAGTAAGGGTACTAAATTGTGAATTTAGGTATACTGTTGTGTATTTTTATATTAGTATAATTTGTACAATTCTTCTCTTACCATATAGCATAACTCATTTATTTCCCTTGTTTTCTTGTAAGTTGTGTGAATGCAAAACGTCTAGTAACTCCTTAATCGAGCAACTCTCTACGTCTAACAAAAAGCGTAGGGCCACACTCTAACACATCAGATCGTGGCATTTCTGCTCATTTTTGGTACACACTGCGACAACAACGCACGAAACGGATAGTAAACTGCGCTGTTGAATACGATATCCAAAGAATGCAAACAGTATCGTCTATATTGATTTGAAACGCGGTTTTTATGGAAGGGAGCGTACATAACGCGGTAAATCGTAGCAACAACAGAAAGATGTCCCAAATTTATCATTCTGTACGTTTCCTAAAGTTCACAACTTGTGTGAAACGACACATTAACAGAACTGTTTACGTACGATTTTCTTGTAACGTACAGGCAATTGCTGAAGAATAACGTCTCTGTTTTAAAAAAGAAGAGATAGCAAACTGCAGCGAACATATTGAATAACAGAAAGATGTAGTGTATTTACACAGTGGTGTGAAGTTTTGTTTAGTACACTTCAAAACAAACCAGTTCGTGAATGCGTAAAATAGGCAACTCATGTGGTAATCATAACCTACATTATTTAACGTACCGAATGAGTCACTGTAACTGCGACCCGGAGAGAAATTTACCACACACGTGCGACAATAAAACGATAAAAACGATGTGTTTCACGACTCAGAGGGAAACAGTTCCGCAGGTGTTGATGCCTCAGAGCCACAAACGTAAGAATTTTTCAACGCAGTAGTCTTTCGAAGAAGAAGTAAATATTCGTGAATTTGACACTCGAGTGAAGTGCAGCAATGAGTAAGTCTTTAGACTTAGTGCAGAATGGTCGTGTCTCAATGAAAGTGTCAATCATAAGAATAGTCAGCAACAGAAATATGTGCGTCTTATGCCTGAAAAAAAAACGTGTTTATGATCCCTTACTTTTAGTAGAATACGCCGCAGTTACATGCTATTTTGAGAGTATTTCTTCTTGACGCAACGTAGCTTGTGTCATATATTTCATAAATTTTGTCACTTTTTAAATTTATTTTACGATTATTCAAATCTATTGATATTTTACTAATGATTGGGACGCAAAAATACAAACCTATTTTGTAAATTCAGCGGAAAGATAAATCAAAACATACATTAATACACTGCTCAAAATAAGTAGGGGAACATGACTTTGGGCATCTGCCATACTCCACTGAGCAATAATTATTGAGTGGGCACGTTACGAAATTATAAGTTTCTCTTTCGCAAATCAAGCACACAACAAAACTTCATTACATCCTCGATCGTTTACGTTGAAAGAACTGAAATGTTCGACAGGTGTCGAAAACAATATAGAAACAATAATTCATCCTTTCATCCTAGGCGCTCTTCATTGGACTTGGAGAGTTTCAGTGACGTGTATGTCCTCCATGAGAGTTTGTCAGTGTCTGACACCTACGTGGTACACTTTGTGTAAGTGTACGAAGGTCACCCTGGGATTCCCAGTTCCTATTCTTCAATGACAGTCCATGGGAGTTCCCGTAAAGACTGTTGGAACACGATGTGCATTAACAGGTGTGTCAAAGATATCCTACGTATGCATAATGGTGTTTAGGCTGGGATTCACCGCTGGCTATTCCATTACTTCGATGTTCAGGTTTCGCAACACATCCCTGCTGACGCACGACACATGGGACCTGGCATTAGGAGTTCAGGGGCGCCACCGTTTGCACCAGGCACAACATGATCCAACAAATTTGTTCGATGTACTGCCCAGCGTTAAGGCTACCAGGGTAAAGACAAGGTCCGTATGGGTGTCAATGAAGCCTCCGCGCCGGCCGGAGTGGTCGAGCGGTTCTAGGCGCTTCGGTCTGGACCGTTACGGTCGCAGGTTCGAATCCTGCCTCGGGCATGGATGTGTGTGATGTCCTTAGTTAGGTTTAAGTAGTTCTAAGTTCGAGGGGACTGATGACCTCAGAAGCTAAGTCCCATTGTGCTGAGAGCTATTTGAACTATATTGAAGCCTCCACACAACAATTTGTCAATTTGGCAGGTACCGCTCACCACTGGTCTTCGAACACAGACAAGGGAATCATGTTGCGTCAGAGGATATCTGGACTCATCTGTGAATAACACGTTTCGCCAGTGACTAAGTTGCCTGTTTACTTGGGAACAACAGAACGGAAGGTGAGCTGTAAGATGTCTTTTCAAGTGGAGTGTATTGTGTATTGAACCGGGGACCTAGAAACGACAGAGAGGCTTTGTCCCCCCATAGCTGTCAGTGGTTCACAACCCAACAACAGACTACAGCAGTCCACACACCCCACCACGACCCCACACCAAACCCATGGTTATTGTGCGGTTTGGACCCCCTCACTCCTCTCGGGAACGTCTTATACCAGACGAGTGTAACCCCAATGTTTGCGTGGTAGAGTAATTACTGTGTACGCGTACGTGGAGACAGTGTTTGCGCAACAATCGGCATCAGAGTGTAACTGAGGCAGAATAAGGGGAACCATTCCACATTCACCGAGGTATATGGAAAACTGTTTTAAAACCATCCACAGGCTGGTCGGCACTCTGCACCTCGACACTAATCCGCCGGGTGGATTCGTGCCGGGGACGGCACGCCTTCTCGCTCGGGAAGCAGCTCGTTAGACCGCGTTTAGCTGGGCGGGCTTTCGAGTGGAGTACTCGAACAGGACGTCTGAGCCATAAGGTCCTTCCTCGTAACATGTTCATTATAGTCTGATCGTACACAGCGAGTCCAGTTGCCCTTCTGATATGGTCTTACAGTGCACTGGCGGCATCCGTTCGATGCCACAACGCAGAGATGGCCAGATATCCGTCTTCGCTTGGGGTTGTAGGGCGTCAGGCGACCTTGTCCAACTCGCCTTGTGTAATGACCTGTCTCCCTGCAGAGAGTCCACAACCTATGTATGACATATGGCGAGAAATTGGTACCCGCAGCAACATGATCGACAGTCCATCCATTCTGGATCAAACAGACCGCCCTTGGAACTTGCGCTGCGTCAAGATGACTCATTGCATGTCCTTCGTTGAATAAACTCCCACAAGTAACCGCCGTGCGGTTCTAGGCGCTTCAGTCTGGAACCGCGTGACCGCTACGGTCGCAAGTTCGAATCCTGCCTCGGGCATGGATGTGTGTGGTGCCTTAGGTTAGTTAGGTTTAAGTGGTTCTAAGTTCTAGGGGACTGATGACCACAGATGTTAAGTCCCATAGTGCTCAGTGCCATTTGAACCAAATAACCGCCATCTTTGTACCTCATTAGAAACCGCTGAGACACCGTGTAACACAACAACACAGAGCCTAACAAATGTTTCGCCTGATGAGTTCTGTAACTACAACGTTACTGTGATATAATTTCTGTCCCATGTCCCTTTTATTACTTTATTAATGTTGTCATATAACTAAATATCAAAGAATAAATTCAGACTAACTAATTAAAACAGAGCATTGTAATTGTGATATAGTAAAAACGTTGACCTAATTAGGGAAGTTTGCTATTTTATAGGGCCAAAGAATACGTTTGAAGTAAGGAGTATTGTCGTTGGGCGCGTAATCGCCTAGTGGGTAGAAGTAGTCGGCAGAGCGGAGTTGCTGGCCACAAAGGACCAAGTGCAGACGCGGTGTGCTGTAATGTAAGGATAAACTGACAGATTTTTAATAGATGGCCACGCATATTTTGTGGCTGTAAAAGGGCGCAGCACATTGACATCAAGAGTAAATAATATTGAAGAAGAGTACTAAAGGCCGAAACTCGTTATATGGATCGACGATAAAGAAGAGCCTATTGCTATATATTATCGACGAATAATGCCATACATCGCAACACCAGCAACTCATCAGAGCAAGGCTGACCCGTTTATCTTTACATAGTACACGGCTAACCAACGTTGTAGTTTTTCTTAACCCTCCGGTATAAAGCCCGGGTGCGGTAGACCACACGGGCCGCACTTTCGTGTATAACACAGAGATGGAGTCACAGGCAGAGGTTCTGAATAGCTGTCAGTGGCACTTACCCAAGTGCGCTACAAGCGTTTTCCTCATTCGTGCGTAAAAACTTCACGGGTAAACATCTTCGTTCTCTCTGTTGCGGTTTACTGCAAAAAAAAAAAAAAAAATGGTTCAAATGGCTCTGAGCACTATGGGACTCAACTGCTGTGGTCATAAGTCCCCTAGAACTTAGAACTACTTAAACCTAACTAACCTAAGGGCATAACACACATCCATGCCCGAGGCAGGATTCGAACCTGCGACCGGGTTTACTGCACCCCACCTTTTCGAGCTTGTTGCCTGGACTTCCAACACTCCGGCGTCAGTCGTAAGTGACAGATGCTTCGTAGACTCTTAACACTGTATCATAATACATTATTACAACAATCTTATACTTTCTAATGTAAACAACAATTGTTTTATAATTGGGCCACCGGTATTCGTTTGTTGTATTATATTATATTATATTATAATTATTTGGTTATAGTATATTACAATTACGCACGTTATATTACATTTTAGATGTCGTCGTATGGATGGGAAAGCGCTAGGCTGAAGCAGCTACTAAAGAACGTGGAGTAAGAGGAGGAGGAAGCCGAGAATATGAAAGATCACTAACTGCAGGAACCACTGCCTGTTGATGATGAGGGCAAGGAGTCTGATGGTGAAATTGCAGAGAGTGAACACGACACAGCCACAAATGAGGACGCCAGTGACGATGGAATCGATGGAAACATCAAATGTGTCGACCTCTACCTCGGAAAGGATGGCGTCACCAATTGGATGAAGAATGCTCCAGGCTCTTAGAAGGTTAGGACCAGATCTTGGAACATAATCAAAGAAGCCCTTGGTCCGACGAGAAACGTAAGAAATGCAAAGACTCTCGAGGAAGCCACTAGTCTTTTCATTACACTAGAGATTGTCGAGATCATCGTCGACTGCACCAACAAGAAGAGACAGACGTGTAGTTACAAGACCTAGATGGATAGCTTGTATGGGAAGACGGACAAACCTGAGGGCATGGCTCTCCTCGGGCTTTTGTTTCTAATGGGGGGATTGCATGCTGGAGAAACGAACCTGGCTTCTGGGACTACTGTTGCTATCTTCCTTCTGATGACGATCATGACTCAAGTCAAATTCCTCCTGTGCTGTCTCAGATTTGACGCTCTCAGTACCCGACAGGTTTTGCGTGCAGAGGATAAACTCCGTCCAATCAGTGAAGTCTTCGACTAGTTCAACAAGAACTGCCAAGACAGTTCCATCCTCGGTAGCAACGTCACGATCGAAGAGAAACTGAAGAGGTTCCGTGGCCGGTGCTCTTTCATTCAATACATCCCGACAAAGCCGTCATATGCGACTCTGAGGTGTTCTACACCTCCCGCACGAAGGTGTACGTCGGAAAGCAACCTGACGGAGCTTTCCACAACAGCAACTTCCAATTTGATGTGATTGAACGTCTCATAGCCAAGATATCGGGATCTGGAAGAAACCTAACGACGGACAACCGGTACACCAGCGTTCCACAGGCCACTGCACTCGTACACAAGCACAAGGTAAGGCAGGCTGGAACGGCTAGGAAAAACAAACGAAATCTCTAAGGCATTCACTGAGATCACTGGCTGCCCAGTCTGCAGCAGCACGTTCGGATTCATTAACCACGTCACATTGGCGTCCTACGTTCCAAAAAAGGAAAAGGTAGTGATTCTTCTCTCCACCTTTCACCGCGATGATCATATTGACGAATCGACTGGGGACAAGAAGCAGCCTGAGATGATCACCTGCTACAATATGACCAAAGGCGATATCGATGCCGTCGATCAGTTGTGCGGAACTTTCGACGTGAGACGAACGTGCAGAAGAAGGCCACTCACGATCTTATTTTCGCTACTTAGCATCACTGGGATCAATGTGCAAGTGATCCACTTCTTTAACTCTCTCGAGTAACTCTCATACGTCCACAATTCCTCAAAACCCTCGCCCTTGCCCTTCTTCGAGGCCAGCCTTACAAACGCCAGGAGGCATCCAGTTACCTTCCTAAACGGTTGCGGCAGAGCCCCAAGGACTTCGTTCCTATTTCCAGCCGCCAAGTCGTAACACCGCCTCCGACAAAAAAGGTGAAGAAGAATTGAATTTGTGGGCCGAATGGCAGCAAGAAGGACAGAAAGACGAACTGCTTATGCAAAGCCTGTGGTCAGTACATTTGTCTCACCGCACATGCGACCTTCCTTTGTTCCAAGGCTATTGCGAAGGACGAACACAGGCACAGATATAGAACTTTGACGTTTATTGTGTGTAGGATTTATTATGTAAGCACTAATGTGTTCACTGTCAAACGTTATAAAGATAAATAAGTTACACATTGCAAAATACTATCAAGATACGTAAATCTTTCATTGTAAAATGTTCTAAAGCAGTAATAAAGAGTGGAAAAGATACGCAACTTATAACGACAAAGTAGTAGATGTCTTACACGGAGAATCAATGAGGCAGGATAGTTTCAGGCATTGGGGTATAGAGGAATCAATACGCAAAGAAGTGGGATACGGAAGTACTAAGGAATGACGAGATACGATTGAAGTTATCTAACGCTATAGATACAGCAATAAGGAATAGCGCAGTAGGCAGTACAGTTGAAGAGGAATGGACATCTCTAAAAAGGGCCATCACAGAAGTTGGGAAGGAAAACATAGGTACAAAGAAGGTAGCTGCGAAGAAACCATGGGTAACACAAGAAATACTTCAGTTGATTGATGAAAGGAGGAAATACAAACATGTTCCGGGAAAATCAGGAATACAGAAAAACAAGTCGCTGAGGAATGAAATAAATAGGAAGTGCAGGGAAGCTAAGACGAAATGGCTGCAGGAAAAATGTGAAGACATCGAAGAAGATATGATTGTCGGAAGGACAGACTCAGCAAACAGGAAAGTCAAAGCAACCTTTGGTGACATTAAAAGCAACGGTGGTAACATTAAGAGTGCAACGGGAATTCCACTGTTAAATGCAGAGGAGAGAGCAGATAGGTGGAAAGAATACATTGAAAGCCTCTAGGAGGGTGAAGATTTGTCTGATGTGATAGAAGAAGAAACAGGAGTCGATTTAGAAGAGATAGGGAATACAGTATTAGAATCGGAATTTAAAAG
Source organism: Schistocerca cancellata (assembly GCF_023864275.1). Lineage (NCBI taxonomy): Eukaryota > Metazoa > Arthropoda > Insecta > Orthoptera > Acrididae > Schistocerca > Schistocerca cancellata. The sequence goes on from NC_064626.1 coordinate 857,025,824, forward strand.
AGCTTTGGAGGACTTACGGTCAAATAAGGCAGAAGGGATAGATAACATTCCATCAGAATTTCTAAAATCATTGGGGGAAGTGGCACCAAAACGACTATTCACGTTGGTGTGTAGAATATATGAGTCTGGCGACATACCATCTGACTTTCGGAAAAGCATCATCCACACAATTCCGAAGACAGCAAGAGCTGACAAGTGCGAGAATTATCGCACAATCAGCTTAACAGCTCATGCATCGAAGCTGCTTACAAGAATAATATACAGAATAATGGAAAAGAAAATTGAGAATGCACTAGGTGACGATCAGTTTGGCTTTAGGAAAAGTAAAGGGACGAGAGAGGCAATTCTGACGTTACGGCTAATAATGGAAGCAAGGCTAAAGAAAAATCAAGACACTTTCATAGGATTTGTCGACCTGGAAAAAGCGTTCGACAATATAAAATGGTGCAAGCTGTTCGAGATTCTGAAAAAAGTAGGGGTAAGCTATAGGGAGAGACGGGTCATATACAATATGTACAACAATCAAGAGGGAATAATAAGAGTTGACGATGAAGAACGAAGTCCGCAGCTCGTGGTCGTGCGGTAGCGTTCTCGCTTCCCAAGCCCGGGTTCCCGGGTTCGATTCCCGGCGAGGTCAGGGATTTTCTCTGCCTCGTGATGACTGGGTGTTGTGTGATGTCCTTAGATTAGTTAGGTTTAACTAGTTCTAAGCTCTAGGGGACTGATGACCACAGCAGTTAAGTCCCATAGTGCTCAGAGCCAATTGAACCAATTGATGAAGAACGAAGTGCTCGTATTAAGAAGGGTGTAAGACAAGGCTGTAGCCTTTCGCCCCTACTCTTCAATCTGTACATCGAGGAAGCAATGATGGAAATAAAAGAAAGGTTCAGGAGTGGAATTAAAATACAACATGAAAGGATAGCAATGATACGATTCGCTGATGACATTGCTATCCTGAGTGAAAGTGAAGAAGAATTAAATGATCTGCTGAACGGAATGAACAGTCTAATGAGTACACAGTATGGTTTGAGAGTAAACCGGAGGAAGACGAAGGTAATGAGAAGTAGTAGAAATGAGAACAGCGAGAAACTTAACATCAGGATTGATGGTCACCAAGTCAATGAAGTTAAGGAATTCTGCTACCTAAGCAGTAAAATAACCAATGACGGACGGATGAAGGAGGACATCAAAAGCAGACTCGCTATGGCAAAAAAGTCATTTCTGGCCAAGAGAAGTCTACTAATATCAAATACCGACCTTAATTTGAGGAAGAAATTTCTGAGGATGTACTTTTGGAGTACTGCATTGTATGGTAGTGAAACATGGACTGTGGGAAAACCGGAACAGAAGAGAATCAAAGCATTTGAGATGTGGTGCTATAGACGAATGTTGAAAATTAGGTGGACTGATAAGGTAAGGAAAGAGGAGGTTCTACGCAGAATCGGAGAGGAAAGGATTATGTGGAAAACACTGACAAGGAGAAGGGACAGGATGATAGGACATCTGCTAAGACATGAGGGAATGACTTCCATGGTACTAGAGGGAGCTCTAGAGGGCAAAAACTGTAGAGGAAGACAGAGATTGGAATACGTCAAGCAAATAATTGAGGACGTAGGTTGCAAGTGCTACTCTGAGATGAAGAGGTTAGCACAGGAAAGGAAGTCGTGGCGGGCCGCATCAAACCAGTCAGTAGACTGATGACCAAAAAAAAAAAAAAAAAAAAATCATCCCGCCTTTGTGTAGGTGGTATAGGATCCACCTTTCTAAAGGAGGATTAACTGAATAACCGTTTGTATATTGCAGCAGTTGTTATAGTGTAAGTAAAGTTTACCTCTATCATTGAAAGTGTTGAGCTTATTTCATTTCGGTAATTAAGGTAAAGAAGTACAATTTACAATACTGAGACCCATTCAAAACAGTCATTTAACAGCAGTGAACTTTGTTGCTTGATAAAACGACTAGTTAAATAATAACTACCAACGGCAAAAATGATAAAAGCATAATTTAAATGAATATTGACAAAATATTACTTCAGAGCAATACATTTCATGTTTCTGTGTGGGCTGCAAAATCTGCTCATATTTGCAAATTACATTACAGAGTACGGTAAAATTAGTTAAACATTACTTATCCGTCGGTAAATGAAACGTTGTGAACTATCCAGAAATAATTTATTATAACAGAAAACAAGTGTTTATAGACACTCTCATTTCTAAAGTCAGTAACAGACACCATTACAGTTAATAACGCAAAGCTATCCATAACGCGAACTGTTTTGCAAACAATTAACTTTTATGTGCGTGTGTTCAGTACAAATTATTTTGCCAATAATACGATTAATTCTTGGTACCAACTGTGTTTTTTACGTCTGAACTCAGTTCAATGTCTTTTTTCCGTTCTCACCTGATTAAAATTCAATATTTACCTCTCATTACAGTTTATAAACAATTAATAATCATACAGTAATTTTTGCTTACACAGGTAGCAATGTTCGTGAGTAATTTGCACTCTATAAAGTTATAACAGGTTCAGTTAATTTACTCCGCTTTTCACTAACTATTTCTCATATTTACCTTTTCTGTCAATTTCTTTCGATCATTATTGTGCGAAAGTAGTCACGCGATAACGATTAGGGTGTGACTGTATCTGCACCTACCCGTGTTTTCATTGTTGTTCGGAATAGATGGCTTTCCTAAATAACAGGGAATATTAGGGGCATTTGTCATTCAAAAATCCTAGTTAACCGGAAACGTAGAGCCGTCATAACTAGTTCTCACTTCCTTCTGAGAGGTAACCTAACACTGCAATGCCTAACACAGCCAAGAGATGGCGAATGATTTTAATTGTTGCCTACATTGAAAGTGTAGATCTCAAGTAATTCAATAAGACCGCAGGTACCGCCTATATTACCATACCCCATAACTTATCCGACTTGGATTCCCCTAATTCATTCGAGGAGCATAATTGCTTCCTTGTCACTAGTGGCGCTGTAGTTGTAATGTTTGTTCTGTACACTGCATTCCGCATTCTCCGACAGCCAATGAGCGTTCAGTAGTGTTTTGAACGCCCTGTTGTGAATGTTGTAGCCAGTGCGAACATTAAACGTGATGGTAGTAAATTATTTAGTTGATTTTCATTCCATTTATTCCGAGTTGTCATTCCTGATGATGGCGGTAATCGACAATTCCACATAACCAAGCGGGAGATACGATGTGCGGGACACACGCATTCATCAAGCGCAGGGCTCCTAATCCGTGCTTCGATCGGCGCAGAACACTGTCTTTCCTGAATTGTATTATACTGTCTGTTCAAACGTCATACGGTAACAGCATTCACAGCAGTGAGTGTCGCGATTGTGTGGTAAAACTATGTCAGGCCTATATAGCCACCTTCTGTGTCAGTCTTGGTCAAGCTGAGTACATGACGCCACTTATTTCTTTCATTCATATTTTATTGGCGCTGTTGCAAGCTCAAGCAGTGGCACACAGTAGTCGTATGTCAGACGAGATGTTTAGTTCAGTAATTTATGTACTTAAGTACAGGATAAAATAAACTGTTTTGCACAAAACACAATTAGCTGCGTTAGTGAATAACCTCTGAGTCATACATCATTTACTGAAAATCATTTATTAAGACAATTATTTTTAGTCAAAGCCTGCATGAAATGATAAGAGTTAGGTCTGGTCACCCTACAGTTTTCCAATTACTGTCTTCTGTCGGTATTCTGATGCTATCAGATGTGTCTGCTGGAAAGTGAAACCTTCATTATAGAGTCATCGGTAGGAAAGTAGGAGACAGAGTATACCCTCCACTATGCACCGCTGTGCACGAAATAACGTAATAAAGGGACATATGAAAACCATATGCCAAATTGGGCTCCACATCGTGTATAGCAAGCAAGATACGGGTTCAAATCCTTATACATATACAAGTTCTAATAGCTTCAAAAATTTTAGTTAGCGTACTATCTGAGATCTGTATATGACTTGCGTAAATTTTATGTGCAAAGGTTCAGTCTTAAAACAACTGAATGAAAAAATCGAGTTGAGACTGTTATCAGCAAACTAGGAACCATGCATTTAGTCAATAATCGAACCTGAACTAATAGGTATCTGCTGTTGACAGGAGCAAGGAAGAGATTTCTTCGTATTTGCAACGGTGGGTGGGAGAGAGGAATATCATTTTTTTACAAATAGAAACCACACAGTATGCAGCTGATGAATGACGACCCTCTCACTGTCCGCACATTAGATGCTCAATAGTTTATTGACAGAACACACCCCACCCACAACGCACACTTGCGATGCAAAGAAAGCTATCGTGTTGTTACTTACCAACGAACAGTGACGCTTTTTCAACCAACGCTGTGATGTCCCAAGTATCTAAACACGAAAATACTCATTTTCAGAGAAAACAGAACACCCTTGAACGACTAGAGATAGAACGTTGATATTCACAGGTCACGTACATTAGTATGTTCTGCAGAAGTGATTAGCATTTGAACCATGTCGGCGTGCGGTTTCAGGGACAACATCGATATCGTGGCTCAACACCACCCACTAGTAAAATGTGCCTGCGGCTCTTATTGTCGCTATAAACCAAAGGTAATGGAGGAGCGTGAATTAAGCAGACATCCAGGATGCCTCGCAAATATATGCGCGAATCCTACCGTCAAATCAGTGAGTTTGAAAGAGGATGCATTATTAGCACGAGAGAATGTGATGCAACCATCGGGGAAATTTCTACTCGCGTGGGACGAAATGTTTCGGAAATGGTTCGTGGAAAGTCGTAGAATACGAAATGGGTCAGGTCGCACCACCCAGACCACCCCTCGAGAATATCCACATCTCAGACACCTCCCCGAATGGCATTGCAGGACAGATCTGCGACTTCCTCGGCCCTGGCGAAACAGTGGAACAGTGTTACACATCGTACCTTATCAGGGGTGACAGTCCGTCGCCGTCGCATGGGTTACGTCCACTTCTCTGCCCACATTTGACGATTGTGCAGGAACATTCTAGACGGCAATGATGTATGGAACGACGTCACTGGGGACAGGAATAACATCAGATACTGTTTTCAGACGAACGCAAGTTCTGTTTCCTTGGAAATGATAGCCGCATTTTCGTTCACCGCAGAGAGGAGGCGGAGGGGCAGTGGCATCACAGCGACTACATTCGCACAAGACATGCAGCGCCATCTCAATGCCTTACGCTGTGGAGTGCTATTGGGTACAACCACAAATCACAGCTGGTGCGTGTCCAGGACACTGTGATCAGTGTGACCTACGTGAATGACATCGTGCTACCCGTGGCCATTCCCCTTCTGCACAACACCCCAGACGCCAATATTCAGCAAGACAATGCGCGACGACATGTTGCTACACGAACACGTGCCTTCTTGGTGTCACAAATTGTCAGCCTTTTCCCCTCGCCGGACAGATCATCAGACTTGCTGTCAATATAAAATATGTTGGATGTGGTGAAACGACAGGTGCACCGCTATGACCCAATGTCAATCACCACAGACGAACCTAGGAACCAGGTCAATGCAGCATTCGCGCCTTATACGCGTCGATGCAGTCACACGTGGAACAAGTTATCAGGGCTTATGTTAGACCCTATGCCTACTTAGCAACAAGAACACATTCTGAACTGAGGTGGCTTAAATGCTAATCATTTCTGCATAACATACTAACGTAAATGTCCTTTGATTATGAACGTCCTGTCTCCAGTCGTTAAAGGTGTTCTGTTTCTTCTTTTTTTTTTTTTTTAATGTGTGTATTTATCATTTACTCTGTAAACCCATTAAGGGTATACAAGACAATATACGAGCTATTCGGCGCTGTTACTGGATGTTCCCTTTCATATTACGTATATCGTGAAGTGAAAAGAAAGTACGCGTCCGCTTGCCACCACGTAAACCATAACCTGTCTTACCTATCACTTGTCCGTAAGAAATTTATAAAATCGAAGTACAACGTTAACACTAGAGTTTATCTGAAACACTATTTTCTCAACGGCGGTTTCCGAGAGCAGCAGAAGAATTTAACCGTTTACCTCCGATTTCCATTTATGTTGTCACAGCTCCTGAATGCGCAATGCAGTTTTCTGATGGGAGAGCAGCATTCTGTATAATAATTCTTTGTCGCTTCTTCTTTAATTTGCCTCGTTAATGGTACTTGCATATTTCGGGCGAGTATTCAATGAGAAAAAAACCATTACCGGGTGCTTATAATTAAACATTCCCTATTTAACACTTTATAACATGCAAACTAATTCCCGTACGAAAATCAAACTTGGTAGCATTAATTTCCAGTGTATGGGGTGCATGATTTCCATGCGGCATAGCGCCACCGTCCAGTTGCAACGATGGCCATCACGTACAATGATCAGTCATCGTGATTCACAGTCCGACACACCTGACCAGTCGGAGTGTGCTTGTTGACGTGTCAACATGAGCTTGGACAAAAGGAGCAGTGTTTTACTCGTGAAGCTCTATTATAAAAACAGCAGTAATGCTGCAGCTGTATTTCGAGAATATCGCCAGGTGGAAGGGTCCTCTTTCTCCACCTGTTGTGCGGAGCATGATGAAATAGTTCGAATCCAACGGAGCACTTGGAAGAGGCCGATGACCGGTTGCACCACAGGTGGTTGATGAAATCAGTGTTGCTATGGCAGACAACGTTGCGCGCTATTCCCGATCGTCTGGTAGTGCTCGTGCTGTGTCACGCTAGTTGAATATCCCGAGGTCCACATTAAGGAAGCTGCTTCGAACAATTCTCCACACAAGTTCCATATCGTATGCACACAGGGGGCACAACGACAAGATGACTTGGACCTCCACTTTCTCGCAAGGATTTAAACTGATTACGGCTGGCTCTGGACCATCCTAAGGACAGACGAGGCTCATTTTTCTCTGACAAGTGGGGTGAACACACAGAACTGCCAAGTGTGGGGGTCTTCACCTCCAGTCACGGTGCCTGAAGTTTCTCTGTGTAGTGACCGCGTGATCGTACAGTGTGGCTTCGCGGGTATGTTAACCATTGGCAAATTCTTTTTCGAACAGGTTGCCGCTCAAGGACCAAAGACGTGCAGTGTGACTGGCTTGCGTTATTGTGATATGCTTCGCTAACATGTCGTACCCCCTCTACAGGAGCGGGACGCACTGAATTCAACAGTTTTCATGCAAGATGGGGCCCCACCGCACATCGCTCGTGAAGTTTACAAACTTACTACTTTCTTTTATAATCTGAACTTTAATAAATTTGGCAGAGGTAATGCTAATCAGAATACAGGGAGGAGTTGTGATCTACATAACAATAGCTTTATTCATTCTTAACATCACAAGGGTGCTACAGAAGAATGCTGAAGATTAGATGGGTAGATCACATAACTAATGAGGAAGTATTGAATAGGATTGGGGAGAAGAGAAGTTTGTGGCACAACTTGACCAGAAGAAGGGATCGGTTGGTACGACATGTTCTGAGGCATTAAGGGATCACCAATTTAGTATTGTAGGGCAGCGTGGAGGGTAAAAATCGTAGAGGGGGACCAAGAGATGACTACACTAAGCAGATTCAGAAGGATGTAGGTTGCAGTAGGTACTGGGAGATGAAGAAGCATGCACAAGATAGAGTAGCATGGAGAGCTGCATCAAACCAGTCTCAGGACTGAAGACCGCAACAACAACAACATCACAAGACAAAAAATGGCTAAAGGAACGTCACAAAGACATTTTTATTTGACATACACTTTGACTAATGAGGGGTCTATGGTGGACTAAGTGATTAGCTGGGGAGCAACACACGACACTAACGAGAACAATAATCGCTTTGTCTGACTTCATACACGTGAATCCAGGGTATGGCATAAAAACTACGCCAACATCAAGCATTTGTCCTCTACTGTTCCACAAAGAAAATTATGGTTCGCCAGAACAGGGTGCTGAGAAACATATATTGGAGCCCTACGCTGTATCACCGAATCCTTTACCCTTCTGCTGGCTAGGGCGGCACACCACGATGCGTTAGGCGACTGAAGTCATGGGTGGGAACAATATATTATTAATGGCACACGTCCGAAAAATGCAAGTACGCGGTCTCGCGTTCGACTAACCTCCCTATGAGCCTATGATACCCCGGTGGATTCCAGTGTGCAGGTGGACCCGTTTGCTGGTCTGCCAAACCAAATGGACTCCGTGCCACGACTGTGCGTGACGGAATATGTCAAATGTTTAGACAGCCGACTCAAGACAAATAAGTACACCTACGCATCATTCGTTGTTGTGCATGATGCTAGAAGCAGTACCTCTGAGGGTTCAGAAAGTGACTGGCACACTAGCAAAAGACACAAGTCTCACTGTTTAGGTAGAGACCTGTAGTTCTTTACTAGCGAAGCGCCAGTACAAGATTAACCTCTTCTGTCTCTCTGATTTCCTCGCCAGCTCGGTACCACAGCACATTTACATCTTAGACTACTCCCACTTTAGCACAAGTCAATCACGAGTTGGAGCGCCGCTTTCGAAGATGGGAGACTGCTCCTTGCTCAACATACACCGATTTTACCAATGAGAGACTTTAAAATTGATTGGGAGGAAAGAAAAAAAGCTTCAGCTTCGTGGCCTCTTCCCCATACGTTTAAGCCATGTCTTTTGCTAACAACATAACCAAAATGGAACCACAGCCCTTGTAACCTCCCCCTCACTTATCGACCTTAATGACAATGAAAAATTAAACCGTGTGTACCTAATGGAAGTTTGGGAAAAGCAATTGCCACCGAAGTTAACCTGTCGGTAAAGAGGGAGGAAAGGGTTACATCTAAATGAAAGGAAAAATGCAAATGAAACTGGTGGAAATTAATTTTGAAAAGGGGTAAAGTTAATAAGGAAAGTAAATGTGCGGCCGTTACGTTCACAATTAACTAGCGGTAATTAGATATTTGAGATTTGGGAGGAATCACGGTCACCAGTCCTATAAACAATTACTATAGTAACTGAAAAAGAAAGGTTATTACACATATAATTAGCACTAGAAGGGTGGCAACTGAAGGTTGACACGTGTAGTGTGAAAACTGAAAGTTTGTCAGAAGTAATAAATTTCGCTACACTCTTACTTAATTTAGCAAAAGAATTAATAAAACCAGAAAATTGAAATTTAATTTACTGACTGAAATTAATAGTGAGCTTTGTTTCTGAAGCACAACGAAATTCAGTAAAATGTGGTTAGTCTTGGACTACCTCAACAATCATTTCAAAAGCTACTTGAATCTACGCAATTTAGAAGTAAGAGATTTAACTTTTAACTTGAATTAAATGATTCTGAACAATTAACAATAGTAAAATTTAGTACATACCAAGCTGAGCTGCAGTCACAGGTAAGCTAAATTACGGTAACAAAGCTCGCACTCTTAATTTGTGCTTGTGTAATCTAAATATTTTAGCCAGCTATGAATGCTTTAACTGAACTTTGAAATTAAAGCAGTGAAATCGAATTATATTACTTTAATGCTGGCGTTTGAATTCCAACGACACTCGGGTTCATTTCGGAAAAGGAAGGGACCCTGCTTGGTAATGCAATTGGGACAATGAGCAACAAACGTTCATGCTAAGTTGCTGTAATTTTGTGATGCAACAATTTTAAAAGTTTGAAAAGCTGAGGTCTGCCATACAGTTCTAAAACTTTACGTGCTTCCAGTCTTCCTTGTTGGTTGATTGAAGGTTTGAAGCCGTCGATCGAGGAGGTGGCGACAGTCACTCATTGTCGGCCGTCGCTGTTGCAGAAGCTGGATGTTGGCGCGCCTTCTTCTCGACACGGTCACCAGACGAAACGGGCTCTTGATGTGCGCCAGCTAATGCTTCCCGTCCGCGACACCATGTCAGAAACTATCATCGCAAGTCGAGCGCAATTACATGCTGCCAAACCCCGAAAGCGCGGCAACTTGCGGGAGCGTCACACAGCACACCTGCTCCACTGCACCACCCCAGCCAGACTCCCCTCTGCCCGCGCTCCACGCGACAGAGTTAACACTACCAAGGATCCTACACACTTTGATTCTTCACACGACCTATCGATGTAATCGTTCGATAGCAGTTTTCCCTAGGCAAGACCCAGCGTAAAAATACAAATAATATTTACGAAACAAACCAATTATACATCGACATAAATGCATAAATGTATATACAAATAGTAAAACAATTACAATATATAAAGACACAGAAATGTCATACATTCAGGTAACAAAAATAAGGAAAAAAAATTTATAGTACAACAGATGGAAATAGGAGGATATGCATTTCCGGCGTTACACTCTCCATAAAAAGACTGTTACCTTCCCTGTTGCGTCCATTTCGAAGTTTCCAAAGAACGGCCATAAACTCGCTAAAAGCCTCGTGCATTCACAAATATGTTTTTGTAACAGAGTCTGGACGTCTGGGTGCCAGTGACCTGTCCCACGGAAATTCGCAGAATGCTCACTGTCGTCTCATCTACTTCCTGCCTAACAAGGGCCCATCCTCTGATTTATTGCCGGTCCTCAATGCTTTGGCCATTGAAGCGTTGTCTCCTTGACACTGGTCAGCCTACTTGGATGCGACCGGCGACTGACCGGCGCCTTCCATACGTGTCTGCACAATGAGACCGCGAGACTCATCAGTCCGGAAATGTTTTCACCCAGGTTCTGCAGAGAAAGCGCACTTCCCTCGGCCCTCAGTCGCCGTACGTTTTTATTGCAGTTTAAATCAGCACCCTATTCCTCTGAACGCAAGTAAAGCGTACTGCTATTCCTTCAGTAGAGCACACAAGCGAGAGAGTTAACTACTGCCCACCATTTCATCATGATGTATGAACTCAGATCATAAAAAAGATCACCTTCCCTAAGAACATTAAGTGGCATGACACTGAATCAGAAGTGAGAGTGCCCTGCAATCTCTCAAGGTCATCTGCTTCTCCAAAACACATTTACACTACTGGCCATTAAAATTGCTACACCAAGAAGAAATGCAGATGATAAACGGATATTCATTAGACAAATATATTATACTAGAACTGACATGTGATCACATTTTCACGCAATTTGGGTGCATAGATCCCGAGAAATCAGTACCCAGAACAACCACCTGTGGCCGTAATAACCGCCTTGTTACACCGGATCATTGAGTCAATCAGAGCTTGGATGGCGTGTACAGGTACAGCTGCCCATGCAGCTTCAACACGATACCACAGTTCATCAAGAGTAGTGACTGGCGTATTGTGACGAGCCAGTTGCTCGGCCACCATTGACCAGACGTTTTCAACTGGTGAGAGATCTGGAGAATGTGCTGGCCAGGGCAGCAGTCGAACACTTTCTGTATCCAGAAAGGCCCGTACAGGACTTGCAACATGTAGTCGTGCATTATCCTGCTGAAATGTAGGGTTTCTCAGGAGTCGAATGAAGGGTAGATCCACGGGTCGTAACACATCTCAAATGTAACGTCCACTGTTCAAGGTGCCATCAATGCGAACGGGAGGTGACCGAGACGTGTAACCGATGGCACACCATACCAACGCGCGGGGTGATACACGAGTATGGCGATGACGAATACACGCTTCCAATGTGCGTTCACCACGTTGTCGCCAAACACGGATGCGACCATCACGATGCTGTAAAGAGAACCTGGATTCATCCGAAAAAATGATGTTTTGCCATTCGTGCTCCCAGGTTTGTCTTTGAGTACACCATCGCAGGCGCTCCTGTCTGTGATACAGCGTCAAGGGTAACCGCAGCCATGGTCTCCGAGCTGATAGTCCCTGCTGCTGCGAACGTCGTCTAACTGTTCGTGCAGATGGTCGTTGTCTTGCAAACGTCCGCATCTGTTGACTCAGGGATCGAGTCGTGGCTGCACAATCCGTTACAGCCATGCGGATAAGATGCCAGTCATGTCGACTGCTAGTGATACGAGGCCGTTGGGATCCAGCACGGCGTTCCGTATTACCCTCCTGTTCCCACCGATTCCATATTCTGCTAACAGTCATTGGATCTCGACCAACGCGAGCAGCAATGTCGCGATACGATAAACCACAATCGCGATAAGCTAAAATTCGACCTTTATCAAAGTCGGAAACGTGATGGTACGCATTTCTCCTCCTTACACGAGGCATCACAAGAACGTTTCACCAGGCAACGCCGGTCAACTGTTGTTTGTGTATGAGAAATCGGTTGGAAACTTTCCTCACGCCAGCACGTTGTAGGTGTCGCCGCCAAACCAACCTCGTGTGAATGCTCTGAAAAGCTAATCATTTGCATATTACAGGAACTTCTTCCTGTCGGTTAAATTTCGCGTCTGTAGCACGTCATCTTCGTGGTGTAGCAGTTTTAATGGCCAGTAGTGTAGAAACGATGGAATTATCAGCCGATCACTTTCAAATGCATGTCCAGCATGATCACCTGATTTTACTCCCTGTGATTTCTGGTTGTGCGGCTACCTGAAGTACTGAGTATACCAGGGGAACATTGACACGTGTGCTGATCTGAAGCAAAGCATATCAAGAGAGGTAGCCAGCATACCTATAGACATGCTTCGTTCTGCTATGCAAAATGCAATCCTGCTCTTTCAGACTCTTCTGGACACTGACGGGCAGTTGTACTAGTAATGGTACCTGTAAGTAATAGTATGATGTACCATTGCAGCACTTTAATAGTGTTTCAATTGAACTGATTCTGCATTATTTCTCTTCCCCATTTACTTGACACTGATGGTTCCAAGTTTGGTCCTCGTTTGGTAATTAGTTTCCATATTATAACATGTTAAACAAGGAGACATTAATTATAACCACCCAGTATTTACATTTTTCTACACCGTTGGTCATGTTGACACATTGCGAGTTCCCGAAATTGTCACAATCAAACATGTTTTTCTTATTTTAACATAGTTTTATTACTTTTCACCCCATAACTGTATCTCTGAATTGAAATGTTCTTCTCAAGGATTTCTGTAGTCTGTTCAACCCACGCTTCTCCCAACACACACGTCCTTCACGTGCATACGACTTGTCTATGACTTCAAAATTCTCACGAATACTAATTTGACCGTTTCTAGGATTCTGGGCCTCAGTTGGTAAACACCGAACGATGAACAGGATTGCTTTATTGTACGTCTCTCTGTGGGTCTGTATGGCTGTTAAGAATCCTTTTTCTTAGTAACAGGTGGTCAAGATCGAATTTGTCACACATTAAGTCTATAGTGCCATGCCATTCCGTACATTCAAAATATAATCATTCCGTACAGTCAAACTTTGATATTTGTGTCACATATTTTGATACTCGAAAAGTCACTCATCAAAACTTCCTGTTCCCCTACAATCATAGAATCATGGCATCTGGCGAAAAACAAGTTTTAACAGTCTAGTAAAGGAAAAAAAATCCGAAAATTGTTAATTTGCAATTAAATCACATAAAACTGTACTTTTGTTATTAGAATTTCCTCACTGGTCAAAAGCATAATAGACGAACATTACTGCATGCAAACATAAAATGCGGGTTGTAATCGTTTTAGTAAGTAAATAAAAATATTTTATCATATCTTCTCTCTCCACGTACATGAACCGAAATCGCCCGCGGGCTTCTTTTTGTATGTCGGTGCTGTTCTGATGAACAGCTGTAGATATTTGGATAAGGTCTTGGAATACCCGGTATTCCAGTGTCGATATCGACAACAAGTGAAAACCGTTGACAGAGACGTAAATCGTTGAGATGTGTATGGACACACTACATGCATATTTACGTTTGTACTGAATCCTCAGTGCACCAGTGCTACTCGTATCTGGCCAATTTTTGTCACAACACCATCAGTATCAAATCAAATTTCTTCTCACGAAATGTCGACCAGGCTTCCAGGTTCCTGAGCAAATTCTAAGGAACGTATGACCCAGATAACAGAAGAAAAAAGCCATCAAAAATATTGAATGACGTCCTTGTCTGAAACTCAAGTCTGTTGCATATATTGTGAAGAGAGACAAGGATGAATAATGGAAGAGCAAGGAATTTCACCACAGGTTTATAAAACTAAGGACATCCCGCAAGTGTTCAGCAACTGACAGTGGAACATCCTGCACGCATTGTGTCGTACAGGAATTGTACACTGCAAACTCAAATAACATAGTGTGATTTCCTTCGCAATATTTTCAAACCTCACTGGAGAAATTTGGTCTCACTCGGAGATGCACCGATAGCCATCTTCCCGCGCACGCTGCAGCAAGGAGTAAAATGTTGCTGGTATACAACGTACCGTGGCTCTGGGATTGCTGCTGTGCATTTAGAACCGCTCGCACATTTCTGCGTTGTAAGAGTGAGTTTGGGAAATAGTGCAGCTGAACACGCAGAACACAGCAAACGTATTCCGGACAGAATCATATGGTAGACGTCAGCAGTGCGATGCCGGTACAGTTGAGAGAGGGGACTCTGGCGGTATCTGCTCTGAAGGTCTTTCCGCTTTACGCGCCGGAGCAGTGGGGGCTGTGCTCTTTCAATGCGACCCACGAAGTGAGCTCCACCGCAGGAAGGTTTTTCGGCCGGATCAGATTCCGTCTTCCCGAGTCCCAGCTGATAATCATCACGAGGTCGCCACAGCGCTGACAGAAGCATTACCGAGCGGCTGGAATTCGGCTTATATAGCGAGGTGGAACTGAAGACTCGAAACATCGAGATGATGAAACTTCTCAGTGGAGTGGCTCCACAGGAACTCTCTTCTTCCTACTGTTGTGCCACTGACTACGCCACTCATAAATCCATTGTGCAAGAGTATTTAGAGCTGTACCCAACTTTTGAGAGTCATTGTGATTCGTATAAATTAACATGTACTGGGAATTCTTATGTGGCACTGCACAGTGATTTCTTTTATATTGGTGGCGTGTTTTACATTAGTTACATCCTTGAATTATGCAGAAGAGAACGGAATGACGAAGATGGGAAGAGGGTTATTTATAAGTTAGCAGCGCAGTGCTCTACTGATACTTGAAATACGTAGGCAATAGAAAGATAGTCACAATGGCTGAAATTGTTTGAAACTCAACACCATCATGTCGAGCTTGTCAGTATTCGGGACAAGTGTGAAGCCAACGGTTTTGTTCCGGATATGAACTGGTCAAGACAAGAAAAATTTAAATGTATGTACCAGCTTTCGTGTCAACAACATTTTGTATCTTCGCGGGATGATATAAAAGGCGTGACAAAGCCCTAATATCAAACTTATACAGACGTTATAAGAGCCTACACATATTACATTGAGGTGCTCAAACACCAGGCAACATCTACATACGTACTCCGCAAGACACTTTGCGTTATATAACGGAGGGTATTTCGTACCAGTGTTAACTAATTTTTGTCCTATCTAATTCGTGTGTTGAGCGAGGAAAACGTGACTGTCTATATGCCTTTGTAAACGCCCTACTCTCCCTTATGGTATTGAGCTAAACGCAAATGTACAGAGCTGGCGGAACAATGGTCGCCGACATCTTCGAATTAAGCTTTCCTAAATTTATACAAAAGGGATTCGGAACAATTAGTTTGTCTTTTCTCACAGGATTCCCGTCTAAGTTCCCACTCCATCCGTTCTATACACGGACTATGCCGATCTGTTAAGATCCTACCAGCGCGTATTTGAACTTGTTCGTCTTCTGTTGTCCTGTCTACTTCATAAACACTCGAAAAATAGTCGTACAGGACACTATTCCCTTAGAGAGGCTTTACATTTTCCCAGAACTTCTAACAATCTATATCTTCCATTCGCCTTTCCTAAAAGTGACTTTTATGTCTTCGTCCCATTTCATATCTCTTCTTAGTATTACCCCTCAATACTGTACTTAAAACGATTTGACGTGCTCTATATTTTTGTTATCCTTGGGTACTCTGTTGTATTTACCTACAGTTAGAGAGAGCTCCTATTCGTCACACCAAGTGGAAATTTTGAAAAAATATTTTATACCAAATTTAATGCTATGTAATAAATTATTTATGTAAACTAAGAATATTAGCGATTCTACAATGTTTCCTTAATTAATTCGTCCATCTTATAATGAAACTCTGTTCCTTCACAATCTATATACGAATAATGGCTATCAAAGCTCCTAACGGTGGTATCATAATTCTTCAATTACGATTGTTTGACCAAGACTCGTATAAGTATTTCCACACTTGCTACTATTTCGTCAAAATAAATCAGAGTTATACAGATGCCTTCACTGAATTTCTGTGTCTCACTAGGTTACCCATATGTAAACATATACAATGATAAAATTGTAATTAATGCAAATTTTCCTACGTGAAGTTATGAATGCTTGACTTGTAAATTTATTACATTTTTTTGAACAATCTATGTATAAATAACTATACTGAACAGACTGCGATAATTATTTTAACCTCCCTTGTGATGCACTTAGAGAGAGCATGCAGGTTTGTTACTAACTTTTGGAATAATTATCATTGTTGTGATATACTTTACTGTTGAATGTACTGTAGTACCATGAGCAGTGTGTTTTTAAGTTCACATGGACACATTATTTTGTTTCTTTTGAAAATGAGTTCATCGAAGATGTGCAGTTTCGTTTTTCTTTCTGTCTCTCTCTCTCTCTTATCTGTGACTGCAGCAATGGCACTGGTTGAAGAACGTCGAAGACAGACAGATGCTTTGCTGTAGCTGAGAGCTACTAAGATGGCGGCAACCAACTTCATAAACGAACGAATAGTAATGACTCGAATCAAGGCTTCCTCGTAGCGTCCTACTGCCAAAACCCCTTTAAACGAGTTAGAAATGTTATTTAAATGGAATTTGGAGGCTTAATTCATGAATACACACTTTTATAATCACATCAACGAACAGCCAGGCAATAATTTATTTACGTGACTCGGCGTCGGTTTATTTAAGTTTTCCCACTCAAAGATAATCATTGCATGGGTCTCAAAATAAATGCTCTGACAATAACTACAATATCCAAGATAAACTCCCTTAGCACAAAGATCGCGTATTAGTCAGTTCTATTTATACAGTCAATTTCTATGTTGTACTTCAAATTGTCTCTGCCTCTCTCAGGAAAGACAAACAGATGTCGTCTTGGGTATACACAGTCACTGCTGCTGTTCAATACACTCGCTCTTCTTTGATGAAAACGGTAAAGATCTGGTTCATCAAATGTGTAATTATTCGTCACTGATGATAGAACTGCGTCGATGCTCTTCATAAATCTTCTGCGTTGGTAAATTTTTATTCTTCTGTCTTCTCTCATCCATCTTCCCACTAGTCAGGTCCTCTTCTCCATCGAAAACTGCAAATCCGCAATGTTATTTCGAAAAAATTATTTTCTCCATCATCCATCTCGATGGTTTCTCTATTCTGTTCGTTGGTAAACTTCGACAAACTGTTTTCTACTGTCTGTTATTCGACTCTTCTCTCCACAATTTACCATTCGTCATTAATAGAAAAAGAAATTACCTCCACCGAATACACTCGTTTCTCCGCTAACTAACTGTCATGTTCTCTTTTACTTCACAGTCTCATTGTCAATTGTCTCTTCCCTGTCGACAAAATTACAAAGACAGAACTTTACCCTTTCGGACTATTGCAGTTTCTACGTACAAATGATATTATATAGAATTCCACATTTGATATTACCTCTAATATAACGAACATATATGTACACTTGACAGCAAAAAAAGTGGGTCACTGCCGAATACAACCAACATAATGTAACTGTGTTGCAGGTCCTCTAAACACCAAAACCCATGGGGTACAGTCGTTTGACTACACACAATGGGTACCACAGACTACTACGGACTAAAAGTCTTTATGGCAGTCAGTCTAAGCATCAACTAATATGGTCATACAAAACATATTAGAAAACACGTTCTTAGCGATGAGACTTCCCAAAACACTCATAAACTAACCTTAATTACAACAAGTGACATTCCAGAAGTTATGAGAAAACGGATTATTTTACATATATTGCACAGTAATCCTTAGTCAAAATTAAACACTTGAGACAATGTATGGAGTTACAAAGCTGTATGGCAATCGGAAAAACGTTTTTCGCTCTCGAAAAGGTTTTCTATCCATGTGCTGAACGTCGAGTGGCTCTGGAAACTGGATATTGGAGAAACCAGTAAAAAAATGCGATTAACGGCAACAAGCACTCTACGGAAATCTCAACATTAACAGCGAATCACCAGTAATATCATTATT
This sequence comes from Schistocerca cancellata, assembly GCF_023864275.1. Lineage (NCBI taxonomy): Eukaryota > Metazoa > Arthropoda > Insecta > Orthoptera > Acrididae > Schistocerca > Schistocerca cancellata. Next base: position 857,044,031 of record NC_064626.1, read on the forward strand.
CTCGTAACACATCAACAGCTACTTGTACACAAATTTGAACTTTAAATGACATGACCAACGTCGTCGTTCTCGACCTGGATTCAAACCCAGCACCTATAGCCATTGCTAACTAAGCTTAGCTTTGTTTGTACCTTATTGAGACCTGTTCACTAGGCATAAAGAGACGTGAAGTATAGACGTTTGCACCAGTATCAGTTATCAATTCAGATCCTGAAAATAAATGACGAAAATGTTTGTACTGAACTGGGAGTCTTGTCATAACAATTACCTTCCTGGGAACTACCCCCAACGACTTTTAATATGATGTCATTCACAAGGAACAAGGTATAATCATGTTTAAAATTTATGTAAAGCTTGTGACAAGGATGCGAACCAAGCACCTAATCGAAGTACGTAAAATCAGAAGGTAAATATCAAATGTTTTCACCAATAGCGAGATGTTGGAACCTTAAATGTCAATAGAATAGTTTTTGCCTGACTGGTATTAGCTATTGTTGGTTCACTAGTAGAGAGATGTGTGCGTGTTTAGCTAAACATCAGGCGACGAAAAGTTCTGTGCTGAAAGGAATTCAAACCCCGCCCACGTGGTCATGAAGACACTTTAACTATCAAATTATTTTCCAATAATTGCTAGGAGTAACATGTTTGTACTTTCAATGATGTGATGGAAAGTACTCTGCTGGTTAGAAGCTGAATCCAGAACATATCGTCTCTGGTGATCACAACGAACACAACGTCAAACCCAAATCCGTTTTCGCCAGTAGGATGGAGGGCAATTTTTGAACTTGAAAAGATGTAAGGAAACGTTTGATCTTGTAATGTTGTGATAAAAAGCTCATCATGTGGCTGTGAGTTGAAACGAACACGTTACAACTGACAACGCGGAAAGAGACGCTGAAAATGCAACTATTTTTCACTAGTAGTTCGGAGTGCACATGCCCAGGGCTTGAAATGAAATAATGAATATTTTGTGCTGATCAGGATTCGAAACCAGACAGGTGCCTTTCGAGGAGGTCTAGAAGAGTGAAATCGAATTCGAATCCCACTCCAACACCACAATTTTCAACGTCTCAGTTTAAAATAAAGTAAGAGCCTTGTAAACTTACATGGCCATTGGTTCATTAAATGAAATACGTTTTCTAGTTTACGACGGCTTGCTGGTGACAGAGTCTCTGCCTTCCAGGGTTTCTCCATCTGTCACAGCTCAAACGAATGCTTAGTCGGCAGCCAAGGGATGTTATCTTTACTGCGGATATTGAACTACGGAGCTTACTGGCGTTCTGCACTTGGCGTTACTACGGGTGAAGGAGAGTTACTTGTGTGTGTTAAAAATGTACGCCTGACGTGAGATGTGAACTTACACGTTTTACACATCCTTACAAGATTAATCCACCAAACCACAGAACCCCCTGCCAAGCACATAATTATGAATTGCAGAGTATTCATTTAGATGTAGATGCAGATGTCGAGGGACGGGTACCTGGAAGGAGGGCGGGAACTAGAAATGGATAGAAGTGCAGAAGTGCAAAATACAGAGGCGTCCAAAAAATGTATCCCCTGTTTAAAAGCAAATAACTGGCAAACTAATTGACAGACTTGTCTCATCTTTGGCAGTAGTGTAATAGTTTGTAGTTCCGGCAGTCGCCACAGAAGCGTTGTATTATGTTGTTTTTGTTTTGTCAGATGACAGTCGCCAGACAGTCAGTGTTTTGTTCATAGTTGCTCCTAGTTACTCGAGTAAACATGGCTGGCGCAAGGCTTACATTCGATGAGCTTCAGAAGTTTCGGACATCCATTTTACCTACCATCCGAGACTTGTATGGAGACAGAAGAGTTTGCCTTCAACAAGATGGTGCCCCAGAACACTACCAAAATCGTGTTATGGCGTATCGCGACGAAAACCTACCAGGAAGATGGATAGGCCGTAGAGGTGCTGTTGAGTACCCACCACGTTCTCCAGACCTAACTCCTCTGGACTTTTACCTGTGGGGAACACTGAAGGACGTCGTTTATCGAAAAAGCCACGCACATTGGATGAACTTTGAGAATCCATCGTACATTCATGTGCAAATATCCAACTGAACACGTTGCAGTCAGTAGTTCGTGTTGCAGTTCGACGACATCGTTTGTGTGTAGATGTTAATGGTGACCATTTAGAACTCCTTCAGTGATATCTTTAAGTTGGACTTTAAGCTACACTTTCACCAAAAATGAGACAACTCCGTCAATTAGTTTTAAACTGTGGATACAGTTTTTGGACCCCTCTGTATAAGCGTGAAAAGCTTGCAAAGTTTTGCTTACTAAGGTGTGTGCCACAGCTCGTTTTATCTTAGGACCGAGAGGTAAGGAAGGACTGTTTTCAGAATGAAGAATTGGTTATAGATGTTGAAAGGAATGATAGAGAGTAAATACAACAGCAATTAAAAGAGAAAATGTAGCGTTAATGGAAACCGCTAGATTTCTTTATTAAGTTTTGGGGGAATGGAATAGAAGGGCACTTGCGTTGATAGTGTCATAGAGAGAGAGAGTGTGAGAGAGAATAGAGGAGATATTAACAACGGGTAAACATAATATGAAATCGTTTGCGTATCGTGTGGAGGACGGAGGGTGTATTCATGGATGGAGGGGAAGAGAGAGATGTATTCGAAATAACGAAAACTACTGTGACAGAGTCCATCAACGCTGATTAGTTTCTAAGTATCTAGACAGGGTATAAATGAAATCAAAATAGAATATTTAACAAACTGTATATTCAAAAGAAACCCACTTGAATTAAAAGGGCAACTCAAAGGAAAACTAACCGATATTGTGTCTTTTCTGTTGCCACGCCACCTTCCACTAGCTCCCAATGACGAAAAATGACGAAAAAGAAGACATAACGAAACATTTTAAGGACTCTAATATTTTATCCAGAATCCTTCATTATTTTGTACTTCTATCATGCGTCTTGGCATAGAATGTATACCCGTCGGACGTAACAGCCTGAAGAAGCAACTTCCTCTCAGGCTTCAAGGACGCAGTCCCGAAGAGCGTCCGCAGTAGTTTCGTGGCCACTTCTCTGTTAATGTTCTGCCGACCTCAGCTCACATGTTTTCCATGGGGTTAATATCAGCCGCCCGTGGCGGCCAGTCCATGACGTTGACGCCAATCGTGGAGAGCCACTGCTGAACAAATGCACACTTGTGAATGGGAGAATGGTCCTCTTGCAATGTGACATCCCCTTCTGCGTACAGCATTCACTCTGACGGAAGCATCACATTTTCCAATAAATGGGCATACTGCACGCTGTCCAGAGTTCCTTCTATCCTGTGAAGAATTCCTGCCCCTCTGACAGAAATCTAACCCCAGCAGGTAACAGATAGCCGGCTACTTCTTCTCGTCGTGGTTACATGTTCGCGTCGATGGCGAGTTCCTTGCGGCCTGTAAACGATTCGTGGACCGTCGTTACTGGTGGAAAACACCTTCTCATCAGTGAAAATGACGTTGTCCCACGACGTCCTCAGATGGAGCTTCGCAAATGCTAGCCGTTATAAAACGTTGTCGTCGCTAAGCTCTTCTTTCAGGGCGGATCGTCGTGCTTGCAGTCCAGCGTCCCCCAGCCTTCGGCGAATCGTATCACTGGAGCCGGGGAAGTTGGTCTCTCGCCGCAACTGCTTCGCGTTCAGAAAGGGATTTTCTCTGCTCCTAAACACTAGGTCCCTGTCTTCCTGCTGTGAGCTCACTCTCTTCCTGCCTGAGACAGGAGCCCTGTTGGTGGTGCCTCTTTCAAGGCAGATCCTCCACCATCTCGTTGCAGTGGTATGTGGTACGTCATACCGTCTGCCAGCTTCTCTGATGGAACATCCTCCTTCTTCAATGAGAGCGACGACTCTATCTCGAATAGACTCTCCCAGTGAGCCATCACGGCAGACAGCCTGATGTGTATTTCTGCTTGCCGCTCTTATACTGATGCCAGGAGAGGAGATAAACATATTTACGTCAAACGGAGCGACAGATGCAGAGGCATGCGGCGCAGCCGCGCTGGCTCGTCCCGGGCTGTTGGCCCACCAACGCCACCGCCAGCTCGCTCACTTCCGTCTCGCCTCGGCCAGCCTGGCTGGCCCGTAGCTCGCGAACCGCGGCTAGTACAGACCCAGGCCTCATGGCCACGATCACCCCTTGAAGGATCAAAAGTTACACCTAACCTACCCAAGTCCGTAGTATAATCTAACGCAGCTACAGCTGTTATGCTATAACATGTGCAGGCACACCTACAGTTGACGATTCATTCAAGTATTTGACGAACAGCACGTTCAAAAATACATTCATTTTAAACATAGCTACCACAAAATATTTTACCTAGCTAGCAGTAGCATGACACAGGAAACTATTCTTTCTTGTAAGCGCTCTGCATTAGATGTAACCTTAAGAAAACGTGTATTCAACCACGACAACTAAGCGGGATGTAAAAGTATACAGGTTTGGCGGCAGCTTCTCCAAATAATAGTATATACGTAGTATATAAGACACGTTTTCTGCACTTACAACATGTACTCATTGTTTATCTTACAACGACTGTACTGTGGAGGGTTGCGACGATGTGCAACACAGATTGCTATGTTGGTTGCATACATTCAGGTGAAGCCTCACGTTGGAATTCAGGTGTGACCCCCTTTTTTTGCTTTTGCTGTCGAGTGTACAGATAGCATTTGTATACTAAAACATTAAAACGTCGTTTACGTTTGAAATTATATTAAAATCTTGAACCATGGATGAAAGATACTACTCTAATCACGGTGCAGAGAAGTTCCTTCGCAGCACAACGGATGTTACTGTAATTTCTGTTTAACGTTAGGCTTCCAGTACAACGTACCGTGTTCTGTTAGTCATTTATTCATTCAGCCAATCACAAGTTCGTGATGATAGTCTGTATGACCGTGTCTTGGTAGCCAACTGCGAGCAGCAGTGTTGAACACTTTGCTGAAGTCTAAAAAGGAGGAATCTACTCCTTCGCCTTTATTTAAGCTGACCAGACAAAATCATAAGCAAGCATCGTTAATATCGTGTAATTCTACACCTGGACTTCAAAACCGCTTGTATTCGCTTAGGTAGTGAGTCCACAAGGCTATGCAGCTACGTCACAACCAGGTTTAGCAACTACCTGTGGATTTAATCGCGAAGTTCCACCAAATTGTGGCGATGCTGATGTTGGTTGTACCAGCTGTTCAAACACGTCCTCCCAGATTTTCCATGGGGTTCTAGTGTGGAGATACTGCAGACCAGTGGAGAAATAAGAGGGTGAAGGAGTGGTCAGGAAAGCAGCCAAATATTCTAGTAGCCCGATGAACTCTGCTGCTGTCTCCTCACAAAATAGGGGCATCAAAAGCATTGTACAGATGTTGACCGAAAGGCAACACTTGATCATTCAGAATGTATAAGTAAACATAGCGGTTCATGTTATTGGTCACATCATTGAGCAGGCAAAATTCATGATAGAAAGACATCCCAAAAATATCACAGACCCACTCCAGCTTGAACATGAATTTGCACTGTTGTGAACTGACAAGACAGCCAGTCCACAGTGACGGGTAACCGAAAGGCACGCGTATACACACGCCGGCTGGCGTGAGGTCTGAAACAGGATACTTTATGAATGCTATAAAGAAAAGTACGTAGCACCTCGAATACTTAACTTTATTCCATCATTGTAGTACATCGCTCTTGACGATACAATTGAGAGTCTTTAAATACAAGCACTGTAAGGCTAATGGCGCCTTGCTAGGTCGTAGCCATGGACTTAGCTGAAGGCTATTCTAACTGTCTCTCGGCAAATGAGAGAAAGGCTTCGTCAGTGTAGTCGCTAGCAAAGTCGTCGTACAACTGGGGCGAGTGCTAGTACGTCTCTCTAGACCTGCCGTGTGGTGGCGCTCGGTCTGCAATTACTCACAGTGGCGACACGCGGGTCCGACATGTACTAATGGACCGCGGCCGATTTAAAGCTACCACCTAGCAAGTGTGGTGTCTGGCTGTGACACCACATTCCTCCCCCGCAAATCGGCGAACGGCCGTGTGATAAGGCTTCCGCCCGCCGTGGGGAGGGCCCCATGTTGACGTATGCGATGAGGTGGGGAGCCCAACAACAGGCGAGGCTGTGCCACCCGCACCCGGCCATTCGGTCCGAGGGGAGCTAGGAAACGCCTGAAAACCTAGTCCAGGGTGCACGTCCACATGCGGTGTATGCGCCCGTAAAGAGACAGGAGGGGCCGAAGGGTCGACCTCCTTTGCGTCGGGGTATCCGACACGCGGCGATGCCATGTGGTCCGGAGCGGGCAAGAGTTCCATGGCGGAGGACAGCTGGTCACGGGAAGCGGTCGGAGGCGCGTGACCCAGGGAGGCGCTTGGCGGCTGCAGCGAAGCGTCCACTGCAGGCGGCGCCGGCGGCGGCTGCGGCGGCGACGCGACGCCATGGGGCAAAATGGAAGGTATCGTCGGTAACACCTGGGAATGAGGCGAGCCCGTAGATGGGTCCCCAGGGCGCTGACCGGACGGCACCGTCGCTGAAAGCAGACGGGGAGCGGCAGAACCCGTGCGACGACAGAGGCGCAGCTGATTGAGATGTCGACGCACCTCACCAGAGGCCCCCAAAACCAAATACATCGCGCGGGCGAGGCAGAGAAGTATGCGCCCTGCGAGCCAACGCCGTGAACCGCGATAGTTTCGATAGAATACAACGTCGCCTGGAGCAAAGCAGGAGTCTGCCGCTGCACAGGAACCTGATGCGGCGGATGCAGCAAAGACATCAAGGTTCGATGAGGACGACCATGGAGCAACTCAGCCGGCGAGTGACCATCTCGGGGCTGAGAGCGATACGAGGACAAAAAGAGCAACAACGCGTCCTCCCGAGAATGCGACTCTTGCAACTTCAACATCTGTGACTTGAAAGTCCGGACCAATCGTTCAGCGGCACCGTTTGACTGAGGCGAAAACGGCGCGGACGTCAGATGTTGAATACCATTGGCCTTGCAGAATGACTGAAATTCTGCGGACATGAATTGTGGGCCATTGTCGGAAACAATAGTCTGTGGTAGACCTTCAATGCAAAAGACAGCGGACAACGCTTGGATTGTGGCAGACGACGTCGTGGAAGACATCCGGATAACAAATGGAAAATTACTGAAGGAATCTACAACAACCAACCATCGAGCATTCCAGAATGGACCAGCAAAATCGATGTGTAAGCGTTGCCAAGGGAAAGTGGCTTTTGGCCAAGCAAAGAATTTCCGCGGCGGTGCGGATTGTTGTTCGGCACACGCCATGCAAGAAGAGCACATATTCGTAATCGCAGCATCGATTCCGAACCAATTACAGTGCTGACGAGCAAGTTGTTTCGTTCGCACTATACCCCAGTGTCCTTGGTGGAGAAGCTATAAGACAGAGGACTGTAACGAACGTGGGACCACGACCCTAGACTGATCATTATCAGAACGCAACAACAAAACACCACGTCGTAGAAAAAGTCTCTCCTTGTGAGCAAAAAATCGGCGTATCAACGGATGCTCGATCCGCGATTTTGACAAGGGCCACTGCGTAGCAACAAAATGCAAAACGGTAGCAAGGACAGGGTCAGCTGCTGTGGCTGTAGCTACACGACGAAAATCAATCGGAAACGATTCGACCACGTCATCAGTTTCCGCATCAATGAACATGCAAGCAAGTTCGGAAGAATGGAATGCTCTATCCTCAGCAACAGGCAAACGGGACAACGCATCGGCGTTTCCGTGCTTAGCAGTGGACCGATACAAGATATCGTAGCGGTACTGCGAGAGGAAAATAGACCAGCGAATGAATTTCTGCGCTGTACGTGGAGGTACCGGCTTGCTCGGATGAAAAAGCGATGTCAAAGGTTTGTGGTCTGTGATGATGGTAAAGTGACGACCATGCAAGAAATCATGAAACTTTGTAACACCAAACACGAGAGCCAAAGCTTCTTTCTCTATCTGGGAATAATTTCTTTGCGCAGACGAGAGAAATTTGGACGCAAAGGCAATCATGCGAACCATTTTTGTGCGCAAGCACAGCACCGATCCCGAAATCCGATGCATCTACCATCAACAAAAGGGGTTTCTGGGGATCGAATGGCGTAAGGCAAGTATTTGAAAGCAACGCCGATGTCAACTGGCGAAAGGCGCGTTCGCATTCCGTCGACCAGACGAATGGAACACCCTTACGGCGTAAGCGATGAAGCGGAGCGGAAATGAAAGAGGCATGCGGAATAAATTTATGATAATAGTTAACTTTTCCCAACACACTCTGTAGCTGCTTCAAATTCTGCGGCGAAGGCAAGTCCTGTATGGCACGGAGGTGCTCTGGACTCGGATGTATGCCTTGGGCATTGATTACATGTCCCAGATATGGTAAGTCACGAGCAAAAAACACACATTTGTCCTTCCTCAAGCGAAGACCATTTTGTCGCAAGACCTGAAATAATGTTCGGAGGTTGGATAAATGTTCTGCTGCTGTCTTTCCAGAGATCACAGTATCGTCCAGATAGTTTGCAGCAGTAGGAACCGACGCACAAACAGTTTGTAAATATTGCTGAAACAATGCAGGGGCGGATGCACACCCGAATGGCAGTCTTTTGAATCTGTACAATCCAAGATGCGTGTTAACCACTAATAGGCGCTGGGATTCTTCGTCCACCGGTATTTGCAAGTACGCATCTGCTAGGTCCAACTTTGAAAAATATTTTCCCGGGCACAGTTTGTCAAAAAGATCTTCCGGGCGGGGTAAAAAGGAAAAGTAGCAGTCACTAGTTGTGGAGTCACTGTGGCCTTGAAGTCCACGCAAAGTCTCAATGTTCCGGAAGGTTTTTGCAAAATGACTAAGGGTGAGGCCCAGAGAGAAGCCTGCACACGTTCAATGACACCTTGTGATTCTAAATCGTTTAATGTTCGTGCGACCGCATCACGCAATGCGTGGGGAACATTGCGCGCTCTGAAAAATTTCGGTTGTGCGTTGACTTTTAGTGCCAAATGTGCTTCATAGTTCTTAGCGCAACCAAGGCCCGGTGCAAAAATGTCTGCAAATTCTTCACATAGACGAGAAACACTGGCGGAAGGCACAGTCTGGTTCACTGATAGGACCTGATTTACAATAGACAAGTTAAACAACTGAAATAAATCTAAACCAAACAAGTTCACTGCAGAAGAAGAACGAAGGATGTAAAAAGACACAAGTTTTGTTTGTCCCTTGTATGTGGCAAGAAGGCTGCACTGTCCTAACACAGGGATATACTGTCCTGAATAACTAGTGAGCTGAACATTTGTGGCACGCAACGGAGGTGTGCCCAGTTGTTTGTACGTGGCGTGATTGAGCAATGAAACTGCAGCTCCGGTATCGAGCTGGAACAGTATCACTTGTCCGGCAAAGTCCAAATATACAAAAAGTTTATTGTCCTGCTGACGACAAGAGCGACTGTTTTGTGCAACTTTAACAGACACTGGTACAGAAGCACTTGCGACGTGACAGGATTTCCGTCGACGTCGACACACACTTTTTGTGGGACGAACACAGTCACAGTTAGAGAGAGTAGCACAGGGCGGAGTGGCATTAACTACATGAATGTCCATGGGCGAAGGTTCCCGAGCCTGGGAGTCCTTGGTTCGATTCTGGCGCGAAGCAAAGGGCCTGGAATAGTTGCGATTGTCTGTTCTGAGCTTTTTCTGGCAAACACTTTGAACATGTCCTTTCTTATTATAGAAAAAGCAAATAGCTTGGCGTGACGGGCAGTTCTCACGCGAATGTCAAGTTGCACACCGCGGGCATGATTTCACTGCATTTGCGGGCTTGCGCAGCACACGTGGCTGTGCAGATGTGCGCGAAGGCTGTTTACAGTTCTGTGCAGCGCGCCCGGTGGGCCGGTTAATGCGACACACAGCTGGCGAAGTTTCAAATGATTCCTGAGCAAAGTCAAGTGTGTCTTGCCTATCCAATATGTCTATCACTTGGTGAAGGGAGGGATTGACTAGTTTCAAAATCTGTTCCCGTATACGAACATCAGAAACGTTCTGTGCAATTGCATCACGTACCATAGTATCTGAATAAGGGAGTCCACATTCGCACTCAAAAGCACAATCCCTTGTAAGACCTTGCAAAGTTGCAACCCACTCCCGATTAGTCTGACCGGCCGTACATTTTGTACGAAAGAATGTATACCTTTTTGCAACGACATTGACTGTTTCTTTAAAATAGACATCTAAAGCAGACAAAATTTCTTCATATGACATAGTTGCTACGTCGCGTCGGGGAAACAATTTCACTATCACACGGTACGCCTGCACCCCGACGGATGCTAACAAAAAAGGCTGACGCTCGTTACCTTGAATTCTGTAGGCGGCGAGATGGAATCCAAATTGGCGTGATCACTCCGTCCAGCTTTCGTCGTCTGGACGAAAATTACGGAACGGGGGTGCAACTGCGTGTCGTGGCTGCAGTAGCGGTGAAGCGGCGGCTGGCGCATCGGTTTGCAGCGCACGTTGACCCTGGATGAGCTGTCCAAGGGCATCCAATAACGCCTGCGTCTGCTGATTCTGCAAGCGATAAAATTCGGAAAGTACATCTGGAGAATGTGGCGATGCCATGACACAAGCAAATTAATACAAACTCTATTGGCTCGTCACCAACTGTTGTGGACTGACAAGACAGCCAGTTCACAGTGACGGGTAACCGAAAGGCACGCGTATACACACGCCGGCTGGCGTGAGGTCTGAAACAGGATACTTTATGAATGCTATAAAGAAAAGTACGTAGCTCCTCGAATACTTAACTTTATTCCATCATTGTGGTACATCGCTCTTGACGATACAATTGAGAGTCTTTAAATACAAGCACTGTAAGGCTAATGGCGCCTTGCTAGGTCGTAGCCATGGACTTAGCTGAAGGCTATTCTAACTGTCTCTCGGCAAATGAGAGAAAGGCTTCGTCAGTGTAGTCGCTAGCAAAGTCGTCGTACAACTGGGGCGAGTGCTAGTACGTCTCTCTAGACCTGCCGTGTGGTGGCGCTCGGTCTGCAATTACTCACAGTGGCGACACGCGGGTCCGACATGTACTAATGGACCGCGGCCGATTTAAAGCTACCACCTAGCAAGTGTGGTGTCTGGCTGTGACACCACATGCACACGTTCAGGATGAAACGCATCATTTGGCCTCTGGTGCACTCAACAACGTGTGTCATTTGAATACACAGTTGGCAAAAACGCAATTCGTCAGGCCACATTAGGTTCCATCAGTCAGCTACTGTTCACGTGGGATGATTTTTAACACATTAAAGGCGCGCATCTTTATGTGCCTGTGTGAGCTGTGGCCTCTTTCGGTGTCACCGACTACAAACGCCCATTGCACGCAGTTCCCGTCACAATCTTCTCTCGCTAAGAGCTGTAATGGATATTCATATATTCATTTGCTGCCTGCACAAATTCGTGTCGGAATTGGAAGCGATTTTGAGCGTTTTTGTCCCTAGTCTCTCTGTCAGGGTCAATTTCCGACCACAATTCTGACGTGTTTTGTGGCCACGTGTGTTACACCACTGTTATTAGACATGTTGAACAGTCCGTCACGAAACACCAACAAATCCAGCAACTTCGTACACCGTATGGCTGTAGACTATGCCAAACCCATTTGATCCCTTTTGACACTCTGTCACGTCCTTACATTTGCTCATGCTTAAGTATAACGTTCGCTCGAAACAAAAATATCTCACTGACGGGGTATTTCCTTATGCTGACGTAAAGGCAGTGCGCAGGTTACTCGATCGATGCGCTGTCTGTAAAGGCTTAACGAGTAATCTGTGCTTGCGCATTGGCGTGATTAATTTTTTGTCCTGCAGGCTTATTTTTGCCGTGATGAGCGCGGCACAGTTCCATTTCTGCCAGCATGGTGTTTGAATTACCTAGCGGTTCCGTCGAATGACCTCACAGTGTCTTCTAGAGGACGCGGCTGTGCTTCCGGTGCCGAAGGCGTACTGCGCGCAAAATGCCGTGGCTGCTAGATGCGTAGTCGGCTGGGGAAGTGTGGAGAGAGCGCTAGTGGTGGGAGGTCGCTCAGAGTACTGCAGGAAAACTGCCGAGCGCTGGAAGGGAAAGTGCCCTTCTGAACTGCAGCCTACGTTCACATTTTTTATAAATGTTAAGTGGTCCCCTCCTCGCCCACACTTGCGTGCTGACCTTTCGAAAAGATCTACGGTCAACTCTGCTTTTGTCAGTATCTAAAACGAATTCCGCCGAAAATGCAGTGATTTATTTGCGCCTGCCTTCTTAAGAATTTGTAACTTTTAGAGAAGCTTCATGAGTGTCGAGTTTGGAGTAAAACCCGCACATTTCTCTGGTTGCCAAGTGAAAGGTTTTTTTTTTCCAAAACACATCGGAATTTACACTGTCTCGCCGTACTAACATGTCGTGCTGACGCAATTGACAGAGAATTCTGAAACAGTGGTTTGTTAAGTTTGTTAAGTGAGGAACTGAGGAAAAGTAAGGTCAGTAGCTTATTAAAAAGCTCTGCGTTGGTACAAAATACATGTTTAATGTCTTCACTTAAGTTTGCTCCAAACCCCATAGCATTTCTAGTTTCACCAGCTATCGATGGCCCTTAAAAATTACATTCTTTCCCGGAAAACGTCTGTCGTTATTAGAATAACAAGGCAGAAACTGAAATTTTGCATTATATTCGATATTCCTCTTTGTGTGCTATCACTTGCCAAAATCTCATTTCGATATCTAAAACCGTTTATGAAATATGAGGAACGTTCCGAATATTTAACTTTGGCTTTGTCGCTGGCGCGGCGCTATCGCAAATGAGTGTGCTACATCAGATCAGCTTTCTCGAGATTCGAGGTAGTAAATACCTGTACCCAAATCTAAAGAAAAATTCAGTATGCTAGCTAAATTTCATAAACAACAACACATTACGTAATATGCACCAAGCACAAAATCATAGCGACCCCTATTTTTCATTGCACACTTTTCCGAATTGCGTGCAGTGTCTTCATTTGACGGAAATATTACAACAAATATGACCATTAACGACATGATGGGCATATAATCATGAACCTGACATATAAATCTGTAAGTAAAGCAAGAATGAAACTTTTTTACGTAACAGTTTCTGAAACGATTTTCTGTAAAATAGTTTGAGAAAGATTGCAGGGTGCGCGCCTCGATTCTGTCATCGGTGACACGCCGAAAGGTGGAAAACATTTACTAGCCTCCCCTTCCGAACTAACGAATCAACTCGCGCAGCGCTCCGGACGAAAACTGGTCACTGCGCATTGGTCTTGGTGCGGGTCTAGGCTGAACGACGCCAAGTCGAACAGGCAGCGTTGCCCGTTGTAACTACTGGGCGGGAAAACCAATCCCGTCCGGTGATCAAAGCGGAATTGCTGCTGAATGTCGTGGGCCCGGCACCACAGCTATGTTGCTAGTAGTCTGAAATAGCGACTAGCTGCTTGTGAGGATCTTTTGGAGGTAATTTCCTTATCAGGTTAAAGTAGCTGAACGCAATCTTTTACAGCCCAGTAAGTCAGCCATAGCCGAACATTGTATTTCCACAGGACATACTATGGATTATTCGGCCACGAAAATCTTGGCCCCATCGACATCCTTCTGGGATTCAGTTGTGAAGTAATCCGTGGAAATACGTTTAGCGGAAAATCTCATTAATCGTGGTGGCGGCTATTTACTGAATAAGGCCTGGGACCCGTTGATTTCTTTAATTTCAACCAAAAGAAAACTTTTTATGGCTTCTGACATGTCGAGCGACAAGTAATTTTAATTTTAATATTGAAATTTTGCATTTTATTGTTTTGGACACGTCTGCGTGCATGTTTTACTTTTTTCACGCATTCGTTGGCGCTCCATAGATGCAGTAATATTGTAGAGGGCCTTGGAATCGACAGGTGGCGCGCATGCTACGGTAACTTGCGCATGCGCGCCTGCGGCACTTTTACGTATAAATAGAGCGACTTGCACTAGCAATCTCCGGTGTCAAACACTCGCCTGAAGATGGGTGTAAGGTTGTCAGCCGAAATATCGTGGAAAGAAGTCGATGAGATCCGGCTGCAATCCCGAAATCTTGTGGAATAATCTGTAAGTTGATTAAACACGTGCTAACATGTATCGTTTGTAATTTGGACAAAACTGGTTGTAAAGCTTGATTCGATTGTTCTTCTAATTTCCTTTAAACTGACAGTGAAATCAGATTTTGTGTGGCGATTGGACTATGACACTTAATAATTACTCTGGGAAACTGTTTTCTCTCATATAAATACTGTGAAGGATGACCCACGTAATCAGCGCAGATCTTCAACTCATCTGCACTCCACTATACTGAGGTACGAGAGCGCTGGTACCAAGGATTACCTGGGATATGGATTGGTGGTCCAGTGGAACAGTGCGAACTGTTTTACGCGTTTACGCTATCATTCACAGGAACGAAACTTGGTCCGAATTCCATATTATACGGCAGATCCCCTTTCCCCTATGGATGACGAGGTCCCATACTACCGAGGAGCGCGAAACCCGCGTCGCCGTACTAGGCAAGGTCCTAGTGGAAGTGGTTTTCCATTACCTGCCTCCGACGGTAATAGGGATGAATGATGATGATGATGATGAAGACGTCACAACAACACCCAGTCATCTCAAGGCAAGGAAAATCCCTAACCCCGCCGTGAATTGAACCCGGGATCCCGTGCGCGGGAAGCGAGAACGCTACCGCAAGACCACGAGCTGCGAACTTCCCCGGGTGGAATTGCCGAGTAGATTATAGGGGTGTAAGCCGCCGAAGTGGGGTCTAATTGAAAGAACGTACCAACAGGCAGCAGAAAACACCTCCTGAGGGACTCCTGTCAATCGTGCCAGCTGATTAGCAGTAAAACTACATCCACATAATTCTGGAACACAAGTACCAGTCGAAATTTGGTTTTTACAGGGTGAGTGACTAATACGTACCTGAAGTGAGTAACCAAAGGAAGTATGAGGTAGAAATAGGGGTTGCGAATCCTTGGAAGTGTAGCCGACCAAGTGCATACGTTGAAGGAAATATTGTACCTCCCTACTGACATATAACTGGCGCATCCGAATGAGGTGTGAGAGTCCGTAGCCACTAGTGAATCAGTATCAACTGAAATAGCGTCTGTTGTTTCACTTATTGACGTAGGCGAGCCGCACACAAGAAAGAAGAAGGATGGCTTCAATAAGGTAACACGTGAATAGATTGCGTGATTTGTAATGTATAAAAGAGAGCGACCATGGAAGTACAAACAAAAAAGAGATACAGGAACAAGCTGTCTTCTCTGAACACAATGACGAAATGTTCTCTCAGAATGTAGTAGAGACTGGAAGCGAAGCGCTCACAGGTTACTGGAAGAAAAACTGAATATTGCCGTCTGATCAATCAGAGACTAGTTGACGGTTGGTAATGGTGCGCAACGAATCGATAGTGCAGTAATATGTTTGTCAAGCTACCAAATCCTTTATTTGGCTTGCCACAGCGGTCTAGAAAAATGTCGATCAATACCTTAGCACTGATACAGCCACTGTTGTCGTTCTTAGTTGATTTACAGAAGCAAGGTGCAAATCGTGACGTGGGAAGGCTACAGTTCTGTTAGGTTCCATACCCAAAATTTATAGAAAAGTTAATGCACTGTGTTAATAGAGCAAGATTGGCGCTGCGTAGTTACAGTGAATTCCGTCAGTATTTCTGTAACGAATTGGTAGCCGCTCGCAAATTGTAGGAATTATGCAAAAATCGTATTGGAGGATACAAGAAACCGAGAGCCGCTACCAGACTATGTGGAAGTGGCAGACACACGGTGAAGACATTATGCTTACCCTGAAGCAGAGTAACAGTAACAGAGTAACAGTAACAGACGACAGTCTCAAAGTAATTGTTCTGAGGATAGGTCTAGATTTGTTTTTGTCGATATCAGAGTCATTCGACAGCTCACAAGTTGTGCTACGGAACGTTTAGGCCCTCTGTTACGCGGACGTATAGCGAAAATCAGAGACCCATATATGCGAATCGAAGAAGCAGATGAAGGGCGGGGAAGGCTAATGTAAGAACTATAGAACTTCGTTTAGGTATTTTTGGTGTGGTAACCCTGAGTACATTAAACGACATTTTCTAGGCTTCCAGTCAAGGGACAGGAAGAATACTCAGTAGGTGTGAGTAATAGGCAACGTTGGAGCGGACAGACCCGTAATGTGAAATCGGATATTTGATTCTTCTACTACCCATGTTCGAGTTAATGTCTTAGTGCAAATGAGGGACCGGTATGTGCTCTTCATGACATGGGGAGCACATAATCATTAACGTGCAAAGAATGGTACCACAAGCAGCAATCACCACGTCGATTTGCCGTGCTAACGAACGATCTGGGGGTTGCACGATGGCCAACACTGGCAAACTGAACTTGTTGAGGGAATTCACAGTTAAGTTGCGGATCCAGGGTTTCACTTTGAAGTTTAAGGGGAAGGTACCTCGTGATTCTTGGTTTTGACTTTATGCAATACGGTATCTTATTGTTACTCGAGAGAATGGCAATTTCCACTCCATTTTTATGTAAAGCGAATTTATAAATTTCTAGAGCAATTTCAGGAGGTCCTGGTCTATGTTGATAGCATCAGAGAATAAGATCAACAATATCATGTTATATTTAGGCATCTGGTTCCTGAGCAGGTCTCGCAGTTGCGCCGTGTATGTAAGCCACTCCTCGGATTTATTTACCAGTGAATTGGAGGCTATTAAATTGTGAGAGTAGATGGGTATAAGTGTTGATCAGAGACCACCGTAGTACCGTTTTTCACTTCTGATCATGAAACAAGTCATGTTGGTCACTGACGAAATGCTTCAGGACGGAATTATTAGACCTTCCATCTCCATATTCTGCCACAACTATATTTGTTCCAAAAAGGCAATGGGGAATTCGGCCTGACACTGATGATCATGCTCTGAACAGAAAAATAATTTTACAGGCCACTCCGTGGCCCCATTTACATTCTTGCTTCTCTTGGTTTTGAAGGGCTAAATCCTCCACTACCTGGATGTCAACCTGAACTTCTATCAGATTCCAAGCCGATTACAGCATTTGTTACGAAATTAAATCTGAATCAATTTAAATAGATTTCTTTTGGTGCTCAGTTGCATCCGCGGTCTTGTCTTATCTGTAAGATACTGTATCTTCAGATAGCAAGTTTAAGTTCGACTCTCACTATTTAGACGATTTTTACCTTCAATGAAAATTTCTCAGAGCATGTTTAGCACAATGAGGAAGTCTTTGGCTGGTTAATGGAAGTGAAGCTCATGCTTAAGAGTCTACTATATGATTTTCTCAGACGCAAATGTCATTTTTGGGACATACAGTTTCTCCCCAGAGTATTAGTGTTGATTAGAGCAGCACCGATTCTTACCTAAAAGTACGAAGGCTCTGATCAATTTTTTTTCGGATTTTCATGCCTAACTTTGCTCAAATTGTGATGCCATTGAATGAATTAAGAAAGAAAGCAAGGGAATTTGAATGCAGTCCATCCCAGGAAACCGCCTTTGAGGGACTGAAGATTACTTTAGTAACAGCATACATGTTGACAACTGCTGACTTTTCAAAGCGATTTGTAGTTGAAACTGATGTGTCTATGTTGGGTGTAGTAGCAGTTCTTTTACAGGAACGCCCATGATCCAGACATCCGACAGGATATGACCCTCACACTCTTTCAACTTCTTCTATTTCTTCTTCCTTTTCTTCTTCTTCTTCTTCTTCTTCTACTTCCTGGCCTTACGCCATGTCTCCACAGCGTCGACACTTTATTTCTGTTTTGGCAGCGCTAGTGACAGTGGATGGATGGATGCCCTTCCTGACGCCAACGTATCCACCTGGTACGAAATTTCTGTACCCCAACTGCCTGCAGCTAGTATTGTGACTTGTGCAAGTATGAGAACGTTTTCAGTATGTCTTCAAATCGTGTAACTGAGGCAGGATGCGGATACCAGCCCAGTATTCACCTAGTCGGAGCTGGGCAATCACCTAGAAACCACATCCAGGCTCTTTGACTCACTGACCCTCGTCGTTAATTCGCCAGGTCGATTCAACGCTTCCCAGGCTCACACTGTATCACCGTCAGGACCTAAGTACGCAGTTTTCAAGTTGGAAGCGTTGGTAGAGCTTTGCACCCTTGAGAAGTTTCGTATACGTATGGTATATCGCCCATTTACTCTTCAAACGGATAATTAGGCTCTTGGTTGTGCATCTGGGCATATGGAATGCACTGCCAGATTAGCAATCAGGATCTCCGCCTTTCGATTTTCAGTGCATCGCGTCCGGGGAGTAGATGATGTTATAGCTCACAGTCTTAAACATGGCATGGGAAGATGATGCCGAACAACCTGGTGGGCAGAAATCTAAAAGAAATGGTCAGCTACATTCTCAATACAGTACTGCAGCACTCATCCATCTCATTAATGCAGCCCTCACACATCTTCTTGTGTTGTTTCAGCAGAAAAAGTTAAGACCATGTATTAAAACTGAGACGTTCTTTGTTGTCTCACCTGAAGGAGCAACCACAGTAAGATAATTTTGCTCTTAGAACCAGTACCCCTATGTATGTTTTACCACGAGTCAACAGTAGTTGGTCATTTGCAGATGTGTGAAATTCGGTTGAAGGTTTGGTCGAATTCTGTCTGGCATGGGCTGGTTAAGAAGATCGTTGTATGGGTCAAGTCTTGTAAGTTCTATAAAATTAGTAAACCAACAAAGAGAACCTGGCAGGGATTGTTAGCTTCATAAAGTGTGACATCACTCTTTGAGAGATAGTACCTGGAATACATTGGGCCTCTTCCTCAATATTAGGTTCACAGTGAAACATTCCCTTTCGTCCATCCTCAAAGGTTCTTTGACGGCCAGAATCAACATACCCCCATCTATGTGTGGTGTGTAACACGAAACGAATCACGCGACGTACTGCTCCACACTCTTAATCAGAAACGTTTATTGCCAGACATGGGTTAACACTCTCCGCAGCTTCACAGGTAAAAAATAATGGTCTCCAGCTTCGCCTTAACACGCGAGACAGTGTTAAACTTCTCACAACATTAGTAAGTGGGGAGGTTGAGTGCACTAAGAGATTGCTTGATGATCAAACCCAATCCACCCCGAAAAATAAGATATAAAAAATTAAATCAATCTAAATTTATTCAACCAATGAACTCTAGATCGCGAAATTTATCATTATCTTTAGTTCTCTTCATTCCTTTATACTTTAGTTTAATATTACCATCTTCGAAAAACTCAAAGTCCCAGCTACTTATTATTTTATGAAAACTCTCTGGCAAAATAATTTTAAATTTATTATCAAGCTCCATACAAATATTCTCCTCATACATAGTTTTTAAATGTTCATAAGTTGTATTACATTATAATTTATTTACTTCTAGCTCACTAATCTCCTTAAAAGAAAAAAGATTGCTTGCATTATTTGGCTTCTTCAGTAGAGTATTCATTTACATAGGATAAAAAATTACAATATTAAAAATTTTCACTCTAAATTCATTTATATAGAATAAAAAATAACAATATTAAAAATTTTCACCCTAAATT
The DNA here is from genome assembly GCF_023864275.1 of Schistocerca cancellata. Lineage (NCBI taxonomy): Eukaryota > Metazoa > Arthropoda > Insecta > Orthoptera > Acrididae > Schistocerca > Schistocerca cancellata. The sequence goes on from NC_064626.1 coordinate 857,063,649, forward strand.
CTATGCTGAGCATTATATGTTAAATTTTTGTTACTATACATGACTATGCAGGCAACTGTCCCTTTCGGAATTTTATCATTAAAAGTGGCAACTAATTTCATTGTAGTTTTCTGTGTGGCTAACACATTCATTCCCCTAGACATATTTATAAGAAAAATATAATAATTTTCAATAAAACTGAAGGGGTTTCCATTGACAAGGTCATTCAATTAAATGACTCTCTTAAAATTGAGGAAAGCATCAATGCTTTCAAATAATTATTTGGTGGATCAAGATTACAAAATTCTTTAGGCAAAACTTAATTTCTTCCATTTTTCGCATAGGTAATGTGTAATTCAACATGATCGAATAAAGAAGTATCAATTAGTTGATTACTTTTTCGATTAGTTTGGAAAACAAAGAAAATAAAGTAAGGTACATCAAATTCTGAAAAACTACAATAATTAGTAATATCTAGTTCCAAATTAACTTTTCCTTCTGATTTGGCTATTTCAACTGTATGTGATTTAGAGGAAGAAATTGGAATTTTTTGATTTCTTAATCTTTCTTTTTATAGCTCTAGTGAATATTCTGGTTCATACTTCACTACAGGAACACGAATATTCATAGATTCTACTACAATTTTACCTCCATTTGGAAGTGTATCTTTTTATCAGCCCATCTAAGAATAGCAGCTCCAGCACTTGAACTCCAAGTAAAAATTACTGTAAAATCTCCCTCCCACATCACTTTTTTATAATCTTTGAAAAATCCAGCAAAGAAACTAGTGGAAAAAGTACTTCATTTTGTATCTTACAATTATCAAGGATATGACGTTCCATAGTTAACTCATGGGATATAGTCAAAGTTAATCTCATAAGGACAGATGAATAAATGAATGGATGTTCCATTCTAGGCAATATATTGTTTCCTTTCTTTATAGTGATGAACTGAAGCAACTTTGCCACATTGTTATGAAATAACTTTTTACTGGATTTTCCATCATATGATGGATAATTTGTACCATCAGCTCCGATAATACTAAAACTCATATATAATTGTGCCTTGTTTGGATCAACCCACCCATCTCTAATATTTGTATTAATCTCTGTGTTCTTGTTGGGAACATTTAGTTTATTTTTTCTCTTCTCATTAACAGGAAACGAGTAAAATTGTTAACTCTCGATTCTGTTCATGATTTAATAAGAATAAAATCTACTAAGACATCTCTAAAATTACTGTTCCATAAGCACTATTAAAGACAATCAAATTGTCATTTTCATTGGTTTTAGTAATTTCTAAATCTTGAATAGATTCAACAAATTGGAATATTTATGGGATAATATGGTTCATGAATTATTGGTCCACCAAATTGTGCATTAGGCTTGAATGAAGCAATAATATTAGTTTCTCAATGAAAATGATCAGAATGTTGAACAAACTTTCCATCAGCCAAATTAAAATTTGCTTTAATAATTGTATTGTTAAATCCTAGTACACTCGCTATATTACCTTCTTTTATATCCACATATAATTTTATACCACTTTCGATTACAATTCTATTCTAAATTTCATCTCTTTTATACGATTATTTTTTTGCATGAATGTTTTTTTAACATTTTTAAACTATATTGACTAACAGAAATTTCTATCTTTTCGCCATCACAATATAATTTATAATTTTTTGATGTAATGTTTGGAGATAAGAAAGTTGAATAAAACACAACACTACAACATTACTAAAGATATTTCGTATAGGTATAGTTAACCTCTTTTTGAGAACAGATGACTTACCAACTCAGTTGAAATAATCTGCTCATTTACATCTAAAAGTTCATTTAGTTAAAATACTCAGTTGAAATAATCTGCTCACTTACCATTAAAAATTTATTTAATTAAATGAAAACAGACTGGGGACCAAAAATAAGACTTACAGAAAAGAAATCAAAAAATAAACACAGTAAACTTTTACCAAAATCTATTCAATGTTCAATTATAGGACCAAGTGCTTATGGAAAAACAATATTAATGATTGATAATTATATGCCAGCATATGGATGGTTGTATTTCAACAAAATTAATCATTTTACATTTATTCTTAAAGTTTAGGGCAACCAAACGATCGAGAATTTATAAAAAATACTAAATATATTCAAAAAATTGAATAAATTATTCCATCAGATGAATGTCTAGATAATTCAGCAGTAGTATTTGATAACTTCATTCTACAAAATCAAGACAAAGTTAGAGAATATTTTACTAAAGGAAGACTTAGAGGATTAGATTTTTTAAGTGAGACATATTAAAAAATTCCCAAACAATTAGAGAATTTAAATTTTTTAATACATTTAGACAAGATGACAATATATTCAAATCATATTTTTCATGAGTTTGTTGGTGACAATTTAAAGTTTGATGACTTTAAAGAAATGTGTGGTAAATGTTGGAGTGATGAGTTTGGATTTCTTATAATAGGCATGACTAGAAAAGTGAATGAAGGAAAATGGAGATCCAAAATAAAAGATTTCTTTACAACATAATGGCAAAGAATCGTTTCTCCTTAAGATTGAAAATAAATGCTTAACACATTCATTATTAACATCAAACATTCAACATAAACATTCTATGTTCAACATATATGTAAAACGTTCAACACAAACATTAAAAATGTTTGATTAATGATTTTTCATCTCTAATAAATATTTTCAAAATGAAACCCAGATGTTTTTATAAAGCTAGGTGAAACAGAAGAGGAACAATTAAAGGCGAATTAAAAAAAATTGGATGATCAATAACTTATCGAGAGTTAAATAACGTGTCAAAGAATTAGGTGATGATGTTTTGAAAGCTAAGGAAGAAAATAGAGAAGCTGAAAAGCAAATGGTTCCTTAATCTCATTACCTATTAGAATAATATAATGTGATACCACTAACTGAACAATATCAAATTCCACAGTGTGATTACACTGTAAGTGAATCAGAAATACAACACTTATTAATAAAAATTGGAGAAGAGAGAAAAGGATAATATGTTAAAAAAATGTAAGTGAAAGAACGTTAGAATATATTAATCACAGTGAAGCTCAACGTTTTGGATTAAGACCTGTTGGTTCATTTAAATTCGTTGGTAGATGACCAGTAAAATTAGATGAAGATAAATTACCTACTGCTTATTTGAGATATGAAACTACAGATGTGTTAATGAATCTTTGAACTAAAAAACAAATGACAATGGAAGTCAGCAATACATTATTTATAGGTTCTGATTGATCAAATTATGCAGGTATATTAAACCATTTGGGAGTATTTTATTCATATAATAATCCAAATAAAAATAAATCGAGTAGAGGAAATAAATATAAGTATTTGATAAAATTAATTGTTGATGACTTTTTTCCAGAACTGAAACAAAAAATTTAGATGATTCTTTGTAAAGTGATGGAGAAAAAGTTGATGAGGGCTTAGTAAACAAAATATGCAAAAAAGCAATTGAATATACCTGAACGAATGATGTTAGTCAATTAATTTACAGATTAGCGGTAATACATAGTCTAGAAATAGCTGGATACAAAAATTATCACAATGAGAAAACGGGAATAATGCAATGTTGAGAAATGAATTTATGATTTCATCGTCAACAATCCAAAAGGAATTATATATTTGATCAGAATATTAAATAATCTTCATCTCACATTCTGTAAAAGTGGAAAACATGGTACATATTTAGTAACTTGGGCTTTAAATAATTTACCAGTGCCAGAAATGCAACTACCAGGATATTTGTAGCTTGGACTTTTTACTAAACTAGAAGGAAGATTAGAAGATGGTGATACAAAAAATAAATTAAGTGATAGTTGTAGAAAAAACATGATATAGCACACTGAGAACATAAGGTCTTGGTATCTAGACGTGAAGCTGAAGAAGAACTTCAATTTTTTGCAAAAGAAAGAATGCATGCAAGTGAGGTTTCATTAGGTAAAATATTAGCAGTGACTGCAGTTCAAGGAGTGATATATGGAAAGAGAAAATTCGGAATGGGATGCAGTCCTCAGCCTGCTTCAGCTGGTAGTGTCTTATTTGTGGATGACAATGATTGGGGAGTGTCAAATATATTAAACCTTATAAATTTGTTATCTATGTAAATGTATAACTTTTCAATTGATTATACTTTGCTAGCAGGTGTCAAGTCTAAACCAAAATTAATTAAATTAAATAATGAACAATTACATTGTACTAAGCTGCTTTTAACTGATGCACAAAAAAGATAGGAAGTGAAAAAAACTTGTGAAAATGTACTTATTGCATTAGGTATTCTCAGTGTGAAAATGTTTGTTGCATATTTAACAGAAAATAAAGAAGGGAAAGGACTAACTCATCACAAAGGTGGATTTGTTCAATTACTATTGGCTGCATTACCTTATTTAGCAACTATTGGTTCACTTCAAGAAAAAAGTTGAAGTGCAATTGTAAGAACAGAAAAGTCATAATCAAGCAATGGAATAGACGCTGGATTTAGAAAAATATTTCAAAAAGAATGAGCGATTTCTATCCTACTGCATTATCTAATTTTCATATATAAAAATTACTTCAACAATTAAAAATTAAATATTATTGTGTTGTTTTTATGATGGATGAATTACTGATTAATCCTAGTGAATACCAATCTGGAATAGTTAATTTAGATACATCTGATCATGTTGGTTCTTATTGGACTTGTTATTATAAGAATAAAGACATAAAATTTGTTTTTGATTCATTTGGCAGTAATATACCAATTAAAATGATCTCTACTATAATGCTGAGAGAATATAAAATTGCAATGAAGTAATTTATGGACATTTATGTCTATTTTCATTACAAGTTAATAGATATTTTGACTTTAAGAAATGAACATTTCTGGGATTGAGATCAATAACAATTTCGATTTTCAACCAAAAATTAATAATAAATTAATTTCAAAATTTGAAGATTTTCTATCAAACATCAAATGATTTAAATCATCGATACATCCAAAATCAATAATATAATCAAACAATTTCAGAAAGAATTTAATCCTATTTTTAAGGTAGCTAGTGGTTATGTTGGTTTTCGAGATAAAAGAATTGCGAATGTAAATGACCCAAATGATACAAAAGATGTAATGAGTAAACGTTATATACAGATGTGTTATTAAATGTTACAAAATCTGAATCTACATATATTCTAACACACTTGAATAATTATGTCATTAAAACCAATCCTACTAATTACTTTACAAAAATGGAAATAGAACAATTTTTCCAGATTATTTCTCAAAAACAGATTTAACACCATGCTTAAATGCGTGAAGTGATCTTAAAGATAAGATATATGAAAACGAACTTTTATGTTCCGAAGTGGAAAAGAACACAATTTTGAATATGATTTCAGGCTTAAAGAATTCCTGTTGTTGCTAAGACTATAATCAAAGAATTGAAATGTGACTATTTTGATGTTACAGTTAGTGTGATTGATAAACTGTATGAAATAAAAAATGATAATAATAATCAATTGATAATTGTGTACAAATCAAATTTTATGACTGTAAGATTGGAGGATTCTGTTAATGCTGTTCCAGTTGATGTAAAGGTAATTATATCTGTTGAAATAATATATATCTAATTAAATTTTTTTATATAAATGGATAATCACGACCTCATCTACAGTTTTAAGTGTAAGAATCCTCACAGATTAAAATCTAAAAATGGATGACAAAGAATTGAAGGTCTTTCAACAATATGTGAAAGCAAAAGAGTAAATTTGGTACACTATTTTGTAGGTGAAGGGGGGGGCCATCAGACCCACTTAATTTTCTTCAACAAATTATTATTGAATTACATAAATCAATGAGAAATTTCCGTAGAAGAAATGTTGTTTCATTTGGTTTACATGATTTAAGGCAAGCTGATTTTTTTTAAAAGGACTCTGAAAACTTGAAAGGAATTTAAAAAATAAACAAAAAATATAAATAATAATTAACTGTTATAGATGCCTTCTCAGAATTTGCTTGGGCTATTCCAGTTAAAGATAAAACTGGTAAGAATGTAAAAGGGATATTTAGAAAGAGAACTCCAAATTATTTACAGACAGATAATGGTAAAGAATTCTACTATAAAGAGGTTCATGAAGTGATGAAAAAATAACAGTAATCATTATTCAACTTTTAATCAATTAAAAGCATCTGTTGTTGAAAGATCTAATGAACATTGAAAGAAATGATGTGGATAAAATTTTCTCTTCAAGGAAATTATAAATGGGTGAAACTAGTATCGAACTTAGTTGACAGATGTAATAACACAATACATTCAACTATAAAAATGAAGCCAACAGAAGTTTTGAAAAGAATTGTAAATCCACTATAATTAAGTGAAATTAAAAGTGTAACCTAAAAAAAGGGAAAAATGTTAGAATTGGTAAATGTAATGGAGGTTTTGAAAAAGGTTTTACACCAATTTGGTCAACAGAAATTTTTGAAGTTAAAGCTGTTAATTATTCTAATCCAATCACATACTAACTGAAAGATAATGAAGGATATGTTTATGAACAAGGACTGCAGAAAACAAAGTCTACTGATGTATATCTCATTGAAAAGGTTTTGAGGAAGAAGAGAGATAAAGTTTATGTTAAATGTTTGGGTTTTGATAATTCATAAAATAGTTCGGTAAAAAAAATTGTTTAATGATCTATTTTAATGGTCATTATCTCTCTTACAAGCATACCTTCATTTAAACTTGTTTAGAAATAATTTACTTGAGAAATAATTGGTAATCTTTCTTTAAATTCTACAGATTCATTGAGATTGGATTTCTAATTCACAAAATTATTTCCATTTCTGGATATTCTGCTTGTAATATATTCACTCTAGAATTTACAGAAATATTTTGAGTTCTTATAAAATAATATGGATATTCCCACATATGATTTTCTTGGATTAAAATGAACTTCTATGTTTATCTTGATTAATGGTTGGAGGAGTGTCATAATTGTCAATAAATTAATTTTACTCTAGAATTATATCTCTGGCAACATTTAACATAATTCTATTACTATTTCTCTTACTTTCAGCTTTATTTCCGAAATAATTAATTTTACTTTGTAGTTTCTATTGGCCATATTTTCTAATTAATAGTAAAACATATTGAGTAACCAAACACTTTAATTTTTTTGCTTCTTCTTTTAGAGTCGATGAAAATTGGAATTAAGACAAACCTCATTAATAAGTATTGTATTTGGTTGCATATTTAAAGGGGTGCTATTGAATAAACAGCACTTCATTTCATAAATTTTCTATTAAAATGCCATCATCTTCATCAACATTTAATTTCATGGTTTGTTGTGGATTACCATATTCTAAAATTCCAGTGTCATCTTTTGCTTTAAACCATAGATTACTATTTTCATCAATAATCACAGATGCTTACTTACCATCATAAGCAAGCTTGTTATTAATTAGACCTATGGTTTTGTAATAAATTTTGTTTCTCTTTTCACTTATTTCATCAACTAAGATTACTTAATGAAATAAGATAAACTGTTAAAATGAATATTGTACATTTCTTTACTGTTATCTACTCTGTGTACACCGAAATAAATATCAGGCATATGTTCTACTACTTTACAATCTGTACATTCATATTTTCCGACATAAAATATTTTGTCTTGTGTAGGTCTTCCAATATTATAACAGGATAGTCTTCGCCAAAGATGATTTTCAGATAATAAGCCACCAACTTTAAAATAATTTTTCTTAGTGTACATTGTTGATGGGGCAATGTATGTAACTTGTTTGAAAGGGTACCATACTGCCCGACATTGAAAAAAATGTACAACATTCTTCGTTATTCCTGTCAGAACAACATATTTTTTCTAATAATACCTCAATTTTAAATAATACAGCGAAGCCGGATACCAGTGTAGGAAAGAATGACAACTTATTTATTTAATTTATTACATGTGCATTCCCACAAAATAAATCCCTACATCCAATTTGGTGAGATCTGCGAAATGAATGAATATATGGTTGTCTGCTAACCACAGATAGTGAATGTGCAATATATGACCATCTTTGAGACTGTACTTTGGTCACCTTTGGTGGAACAAAAGAGATGAAATTTACCTGAGCCTTGAGCGCCTGAAATGTGGCTGACCAATGGGTAGCATGGTCTTTCTCCACCTCGACAGAGGTGCGAGATGACCTGAAGAACGGCCATGTTTCAGCACTCTGCCGCTGGATCTAGTGTTGGTAAGACCTGTCTTAGGTGTGCTCCGTAAAGACAAAAGAGTGGAGACATGGTATTCATGTGAAATACTTAAGAATAATTTGGAATAATGATTTCTCTATTTCAGGAACTTTTGTGGGGAGAATTAAATGTCAGGCAGGTAATATTAAGGGGGTCGTAGTAATTTTTGGAAGTGACCAATGTTCACAATGATACCAGGTGTAGCAATAAGTTGAAACACTTCTGAGTGCTTAAGTTAAGCCGAATTACTAGTGTATGTACTATAAGTTGGAAATATTTAAGAAATGGCGTGTGCAGGACTGGAAATTAGAGACGAGTGCTTCCACGTTGTGACTACTGTGTGAGTCTCAATCTATGTATGAGACAAAGGATAAAGAGAAGTACTCATGCATGGTATCAGTTGGGGACTCGCGTGTGTGATGAATATGTTCTTAATATTACTTTGTGTGTTATGTTTCCGTGTGACGTTTGATTCAAACTATAATACTCTGAGAGAGAAACAAGGTGAGTCAGCCGTCTATCCAGCAACGCCACTTGGCTTGCATTGCACAGGAAGACGTGCATATATCCTCCAGAGTTCATAGTAGGAAAGAAAAGTTACGAAGTGGGGCAGTGTTGTGTGAAACTGGGATAAATACTAATTGAAGTGGGAAAGCTGAAAGTGATGTGATTATAACGTTGTGACTAGTCTTTGTATTGTATGTTGCCAGTGTGATGTATTTCATGAAATTTAAGTATGTATGGTTGGCATGGGAGAGTAACAAGATAGTTTCAGAGGCAGTGGGTTATGCATGTTCCTTTTTGTACCACTCGGTCTGGAGGAAAGTTTCGTAATGATGGGTGTGAGAGTTGAAGTGTGAGATATAGCAAAAGATCCACCATCCTATATAGAAAGTGCACTAGGGCGTTAAATAATTATGAGACCATAAGATAATCACCAATGTAAAGCCATACCCACTGGGCGGAATTTCTCATGTGTTATTGTTGTAGGTTGTAGAATTGGATGTGTAGGTTATAGAATTTATCGGAATAAATAAGATAGTGAAAAGAAAAAGATTGGTGGCCTTTTCCTTCGATTAGTATGTTGTCATGATACCCAGAATTTAGAATGTGTGTGCCATTCATATTCAGTGCGATGGCCACGTGTTGATCAAAGCCGTTACATAAAAAGAAAATGTGGTATTGCCAGTGCGTAGTGAACAGTCAGAGTTGTGTAAATTACTAATAGTCAGATGTGCGTTTCCGTACCTGTTACGTAATATTCAAACAGGCGAATAACTTGTAACTTAATTGTGAGTACTAGAGTTCATGTTACTCGATAAATAAGAATGAGTCCACTCGCTTGGCAGACCACTCATCTTGCAGGCCTGACTGCTTGATGCCACAGTATGAGCAAGGCATGTGGGTGCCTCTCATGTTCTTTTTTCGTCTTTACCGCATCAGACGTTACATCTTTTAATTGAGGGCATTCTTTTTCTTTTCTTCTGGCTCTTTCTCTTTTATTTTTTGTTGTCTTCTTAGGTTGTCTACAGTTAAGTAGTACTTTTCACCTGCTTGCATTGTTTTGTGTTAAACGCCTTTACAGAGTCTTTGAAATTTTCATCTGTTAATAAAATCCATATCTTTTGAACAATATTGTTTGGTTTTAAAACTTGGGAATCGTTGTGTTGTGTTTCTATATATGGTATCTGGTTCTTGTTGTGAAATTTCATGTAAATTTTTTAAAATTCTTTAAAATCTCCATGGGAATAATCAGATTACTCTGGAATTCCATGCAGGAATGTTATAATATAATTTCTAATCAAACATTCTTCTCTTCAAACAATGGAAACCAAAAGTCTCCAAACCAACTACCTAAATGTAACTAATAATTTTTATGGTTAATGAATTCAAAAATGTTCATCATACAACTGCATTAGATGACTCCATTTATATAGAATGAAAATATGTTAGTTAGCCAAAATATTTGTGGAGGGGATGAACAGTCGAGGTTCAGCACAAATGTTGTCACTCTGATAATTTCCTTAAGAGAGTATCATTATAGATTACAAGCTCGTCTTCATGAAGAGTGTATTCTATTGACAAACTCAAAAATGAGATAAAAATAAACAGTAAAAATACTAGTGATAGGAAGAAAGTTAAGAGTGTAAATACTTCATATGTACAACTATATATACCACATGAACCAGAAAACGGATCTGTTAAGGAAGAATTTGAATTAACATAATAAAAATTTATCTTAGTAAATACATGTCAAAAATGTAAAAATCTGAAGTAGAAATCCGCTTGATAATTTTTATTCACACATGTATAAAAAGGATAGGCTTTCACATATTTGTAAAGAATGTGAAAAATTATTTAAAACAAATATGTGTAAAAATAAGAAAATTTCTTTTTGAAAATTATATATCAAATTACATAAATGTTTTAAACAAATTTCAAGTGCTGAGAATATTAAAATGTTGAGAAAGACACTAATGCAGTGTCAGCTAGAGCAGCTAGCCCTAATTCTAAAAAAAGTACTGGCTGTCAAGAAATGATAAATTTTAGTTGTTTTTACTCTAGTCGTTCATCTAGGTTCAAAGCCTAAAGTAAATGCAAGGTCTACCAATGAGAAGATAAGCTAGAAAGAAAAGTGGTGTGTAAATGAGGAAAAGAAATAAATGCAAGTGATCACAAAAGACATTTACAGTAACTAAAACATAAAATCAACTGAAGGTAAAATTTAATGAATTACTACTTCAGCAAGACTTATCATTTTTTGTATACCTAATGTATTTTATCCTTAATAAGTAATAAGTGGCTGAGGCTTTTAGAGAATTTAGTCATTGAACTCCTTGATTATTGTAGAAGAAATAATTACGAGTTCATTGCAAATTCAGAAAAGATTAATATATTAATTTAATTGTTCCAAATAATTTACTTCCTCCCACGAGAACTCGAGATAATTTGAAAGTACATGAACTCAAAGCTTGCACTAAAAATCGTGCGTCAGAGTATATAGTAAATTAAAGAAATCAAAGTTAGTTATGCTATTGTGTTACAGGATTTAAATTTCATCCAGAATAATTCCAAAAAACTAGATCAGGGCCAAAACGAGTACATAATATAAATTATTTTGACTGATATGATGATGATGTTTTTGAGAACGCTCGATCACTGAGACAAGAAAACGTAGTGTGACTAGATCAAATTTATCCATTCAGTAGCAAACTATTTGAGAAAGAAAAAGAGATTGCTTTACTTTAGAAGACATTAATGATGTTGAAGAATTTCTGGATATCAAATAAATTATATGTGTTCTGAGAATTTCAATTCAATTATCTATAGTGGTCCTGCAAAAAAAAGATATATCTGTATAAATGTAACAACCATTTTGGTGTAATTAATACTATGAAGGCTTTCTTGTGATCAGTATAATTCTGTAATAAATGTAATAAGCCAAATGACAATTAAGATAAACATAATTGCAAAATACAAAGAAAAATCTGTATACAATGCAATGGCCCAGAACAGAAAACCATGGAAAACTGGACGTATTTTAAATATTGCAATAGATATTGTTACAATGAAGAGTGCTTAAAAGATCACCTAGAAGTCTGTAATACAGATTATAAATGTAATGGCTGTAAAGAGAATTGTTTCAGATCTGAAGAACATAAATGTGGGTTTGAACTTTGCAGGAATTGTGAGCAAGTAGTGAAAACTGGAAATCATAAATGTTAGATGCAATACAATTTACAAAAAGGATGTATTTGTGAAAGAAAATTTGGTGACGGTTTTATAGTGCAAGGTTGCCCTAATTGTAATAAAGATGGTTGTTATATTAATGGAGAATTCAAAGATTTTTTGTTTACCATTGCTTCATATGCTGTAAAATACTTGCTGGTAAGCACTTTAAATGCTGTGAAGATGTATTCCATTAGAGAGTGAATTGTACATATACAGAAAGATTCATTTAGTTTGATTATGAAGCTCAACATGAAACTGGTATACATATTCCGATTCTCATAATAGTTTTCAAATTTAAAGTAGTTATGGTTTATACATTTAAGACAAGTGGAGAATGCTGTAGGTGTTTACCAATGCATCACATGCCGTAAAATAGCTGCTGGTAAACAGTTTAAATGCTTTGAAGATGGATTCCGTAAGAGAGTCTGAACTGCCCCATTCCATATTTTGTACAATGAATTCCAGTACAGGAGAAACATAGCCAGAATGTTTTGGCTTTGCAGAAGTAAATTCCCTGTAAAACAAACAGAAGAGAATGGACCAAGTGGTGTTTGTTTTATTTATTTATTGATTTTAGTTCATGTGTGCCACATCTCCTTGTATCCTCTCCCCGTATGCGACCTTGGATTTTATGAATGAGATAGTATGTGATGTAGCGGAAAGCTCTGGTCAGAGGTCATAGCATTGCATGTGTAGGATGGTTCTGTGGTAGGATTGCACCAACACCCTAAATGTGAACAAGTTTAGCAAAGATGGTGGCCAAGTGAGGTCAGAGAGGTCGCGAAAGCTCGAGTATTGGCTCTGTTAGGATGGCGAACCATCCTCTCCACCACCTTTTGAACGAAGAACAGTTAGGCGAGGCGTCCAGTCGAGCACTTGTTCCTGCGTCATGGCGCTGGACAGACATGGAAACGCAGCTCTCGTTTTGGTAATGTTAACAGAGGTATTAGATGGTCTGAAATCTGCTTGGTAATGACGTCCAGATGTTGAAATCAGGTGCCAGATTACCACTAAACCACATGAGGGAATTATTTTTTCACAATTTATTCGAATTACAGTAGAAAATTGTGTTTCTGGTTTGTGACTTGGTCAGGGCATGCACCATTGGTTGTCTGAGGAAATTGGCATATTCTGTGCTGTTTAGGCTTCCGTTGATGAAGTAAGGGCCAATAATTGCAGTACTAAGCATCCCACACCAAACATTAACTCTCCACTGACACTGATGTTCCACCTGTCTAAGCCATAGTGGGTTGTCATTGGACCAATAATGCGTGTCCCTTGTATTTACCTGTCCTTTGTTTGAGAATGAACATTCATCAGTAAATAGAACTTTGGAGAATATGTTTGGGTTGGTGAGGATTTGCTGGTGTGCCCACTGACAGAACTGAACACGATTCTGGAAATCATTCCCATGCGATTCTTGATGCAGGTGTATGTTGTAAGGACGAAACCAGTGACGTGTAAGAATATGATGTACACTGGTCATAGGAAAGCCAATCTTGTCTTGAAGCTGTTGTGTGCTCACATGTGGATTCATAGCGACGGAAGTGAGAACAGTAACTTTGTCACCTTTGTCTGTACGAGTGCTATGACCATTACGTTGTCGTGCGTTGTAACTTCCTGTCTTCTGAAGCGTCGAAATAAGACGAGAAAACATCCGTAGGGAAGGTGGGTTTTTGCCAGTATATCGCTCTCTGTACAGTTTCACTGCATGGGTAGCAATTTCGCCCACTTTCAACAACAACAACAATAATAAAGGAACGTTATATCGATGCAGTTTGTAGGATGGACAGCCATTACTATATGCCTACTCTACATAACAGTATTTAAAAGGACTAAACTACTGTACTAAATGTACTTGTACATAAGAAATCAGTATTGCAATTACAGTTCTGCTAAATTACATTCCCTGTAGATGAGTATCATTTCTACCTTACCTTCGTTGGTGTACATTCTACTCACACAACTCGTCAACTGAAGATGGTTGATGGAATGACAGGTGTGCATTCTACTTATATTTACATTTCTCCTCTGTCAACGTCAGCATGTGGATGTGTTCCATTACTCCAAGTACCTGCACCCAGAGCTGGGAACATCAACATCAAAGTTGTGTTATGTAATTAATAACATTATGTTTCAGTGACTGATACACTGTGATACATTTTTGAATAGATCTTTGGAAGAGGAAATGAATTACTGAATAAAAAATACAGGTTTTTAGGAGAGGAAATGAATTACTGGCTACAACATACAGGGCGCCATTTAAAAAAGTCATACCACTGTTCATATCTTTGTAAAAACAAAGCTATGATGAAGGCAACAACGAAGGCAATCACCCTGATTAATGTTCCCCTCATGGCTAAAGAACATTTGCTTGATCATTTCGTAATTTCCATCTGGAAAATCAGTTATTTAGGGCGGTCAAGATAAATGGCAAACCCTGTATATTGACAATGGTGAAAATACTTTTGAAACATGTCTGTTAGGCGGATGGACTAATTAATTAGGAAATAACTGGATCACAGATTGGGCTTCAGCTGGCCTCAAAACTTACTATTAAGATAAAAATGTAAAAAAAAACAGAAATGAATGTAAAGGGATTCACATCAAAGTATAAGAATATTCAAAAGCTGAATGGTGGATCTATGATAAGATTAAGTGAGAGTGAAGTAAAGGAAAAGATACAATTAGAATACAGTCAAATCACTAGAGATATTGATACTAAAAATCTAGGCAACATACAGGCTAGGGAAGAATTCTCATTTCAGTATGACAAAAGAGTAGTTCTAGAAAATAATGACACAGTGCCTTATGAATATTAAAAATTATTTATTATTTAAAAAATTTTAATATGATTAAAATATTTACCTTTACCTTCTAATGTAAAAATAAAATTCATACCACATTTCTTGTACCACTAATATGAATTAATCAGTTGATTTTTATTGTATTCTCTATCTTCTAAATATCTAATTATTGAGTGAGAAACTATTTAAAATAATGAATACAATTCAATGTACTTTGTATTATTTTTAGTAAATTACTTACTGATTGGTTATAATAAGCTACTTTTTTAGTCATAAAAACAGAGAATCTAAGTTTTCTATTTCGTCCTATATTTCTACATCAGTTTTATCATAACTATTAAATCTCAGTTTGCATTCTTCTTCATAAATTTGCTTTAATATATTAATACTTCCAGTGTGGACCTCACTCTTTAAATGTCTGTAATTAAAGAAGGGTTAAAATATTCTTTGCAAATATTATATTGAACTTGCTTATCTCTTGGTTTATTATTTCTATCAACAAAAATATCAAATTTAAATTCATCCCACTCATTAGCAATATTGATATAGAATATCAATTTTTAATTTTATAATTTTTTTTATTCTATATGAATGGATACTCAGCTAAAGAAGCTAAATAATGCAAGCAATTCTGATTTGTTTAAAAAGTTTAGTGAGCTAAAAGTAAATGAATTATGTTACATTACTGGTTGTGAACATTTAAAAAGTAGATATGTGGAAAAAATTGTTTATGGATCTTGATAATAAATTTAAAATTATTTTGCCAGACAGGTAATATTGAACTAAAGTCTAAAGGGATGTTGAGAACTAAAAATAATGATAACAAATGTCACAATCTCGAGATCATTGCTTAAAAATTTTTTTATTGATTTTAATTTTTATATCTTATTTTTCAGGATGGGTTGGGTTTGTACAGTAAATGATCTCTTTGCGCACTCAAACTACCCACTTGCTACTGGTAAATCACATACATAATTAGGAGATACTGAACAGAATTGGGGAGTAGTGGCAGTAGGAGCAGCAGCAGCTTTATTCATCCATAGATCTCTTTCTACAAGGATATAGGACGTGTCAAAGTATTTACAAATTTAGATCAATTTAAAATAAGCTAATTCGTAATTCGTATACACATAAATTTACAGACTTCTAGTTAGAGACGATCATTAGATTTACTCCTGCTATCCAATACTTCTTTTACTAATAACTTAAGAAGTAATGTAATGCTACATTATTCACTCATATCTCACTATCAGTAGCTCCACACACATTGTTTCATAGTACTTCACTCACTACCCACACTCACGCACACTCACGCGCACTCACGTGCACTCGCGCTCACTCGCGCGCACACACTCACGCGCGAGTACACACACACACGTGCGCACACGAGCACACACACACACACACACACAAACAGTCACACTCACACTCACACACAACACACACACTCACACACACACTCACACTAACACTAACACTAACACTCTCACACACACACAGACTGGTGATGTCTGGGACATTGTCTGTACCGCAACTTCCCATTTGCTATCTTGAAAAGCTGAGTCAACATCCCTCCATAATGAGTGAGATGTTGAGCTCAGAAAGAGGAAGAGGTGTTAGTATTGTGCTATGCATAGCTTGGAGGTAAATATTTCTAGAGAGGAAAATAGAAGGAAAAAACATAAAGTGAAGCTAGTATGTGGAATGTAGGATATTTTATAATCATTATTATTATTTATTTGTATAACATTTTTTATCAAACCCCTACTCTGTTTTAGCTAAGTAATCCTTCAATGTATAAAATGTATTGCATAAGATGTACTTTTTAGCAGCCTTTTTAAATAAGTGTATTTTTTCAATTTCTTTAATCTCTTTTGGTAATTTATTGTACAGTATTATTCCTTGATAGAAATTGCTGTTTTGAGTTTTATGTTTATTTTTTCTAGGTAAGTGTGAGTCTATCTCTTGTTGCATGGTCATGGACAGTGCTGTTTCTTGCAATAATTACCAATGTTATTTTTGAGGTGTAAAACTGACTCGTAAATTTATTCACATGGAGCAGTTAAAGTCCCCAGTGTTCTGAACAGATCTTTACATTGAGGTATTTTTGGTTATTATTCTTGTGGCTCTTTTCTGTAATTTAAAAATTGTGTTCATATTTTGTGCATTTGTTCCCCAAAAAAGAATGCTGTAGCTAAGAATTGAGTGTACATATGAATAATATGTAACTAAAAGAAAAGGAGTTTGTGGTACAACTTGCCTAGAAGAAGGTATCGGTTGGTAGGACATGTTCTGAGGCATCAAGCGATTACCAATTTATTATTGGAGGTAAGTGTGCAGGTTAAAAATCGAAGAGAGGGACCAAGAGGTGAACACAATAAACAGATTCAGAAGGATGTAGGTTGCAGTAGTTACTCGGAGATGAAGAGGCTTGCAGAGGATAGAGTAGCATGGCGAGCTGCACAGAACCAGTCTTTGGAGTGAAGACGACAACAGTAACAACAACACTCTTATCATACCACTTTCTGTGAGCGGGCCCA
This sequence comes from Schistocerca cancellata, assembly GCF_023864275.1. NCBI lineage: Eukaryota > Metazoa > Arthropoda > Insecta > Orthoptera > Acrididae > Schistocerca > Schistocerca cancellata. The sequence continues at coordinate 857,080,964 of NC_064626.1, forward strand.
CACAGTCCATTACTAACAGTTTAATAATCCCACAAGAGAAAGTATTAGTGACCCACTCAAAGAAGCGTATTAGTTACAATGGAAATGATGTAGATCTGGTATCAGACTGCCCAGCTTCTATAAGAGGAATGGTGTAACACACGTAGCCGTGTAACACGACGAATGAACTGCGATCGTTGTAAGTTCTTAGCTGGCGAAGACGAGTGGCACGTCTTGTCTGTAACAATCAGTTTCAAACCCAGCAGGAATTACTTCTACCCACGAATGCAGAAACCGTTTCAATTAGTTCACGAGCGAATGTTGCGACGGAAACTGCACGCAACGAACTTTTGGAATATGGTACCTCATAAAAGGCCTTTTCGTATGGCGGTACATGTATCTTAAAGTCGTGACAGGCCAAAAAACCCAAAAACTGGACAGGGACTGACTGTATGAGCGCTGTGTGCTCCGAAGAGACACGATTTAGCCTCTTTTCAAATTATGCAAAATGTCATGTGCACCAATGGCCCAACAAAACGCTCAAACCTCAGTTTGTAAGGTGTAGATCGGGCTGAGTGTGGCTGTGAGATGTTATGTTGGTGTTTTCCGTCCCATGACTTCGGTCCATTCATTCAAGTTATCGTGAAAATGAAGGAGGATGGCTATTCCAACAAAGAAGGTGAGCAGTTGTTACGCTTTTCTCCACATGTCCGTGATGAGTATACTCTGGACACTCTCGTCTTCCAAGGTGGCCAAAGCTGTGTCCACAAGTCTGTACAGATGCGTCCTGGTATCAAGAAAGCTCAGGCACAATATCGTACGTCGACTGAGCTCTAAACCATACGGAATTAATTCGACAGAAAATGTGTCGGACTGAAACAGCGGGTGGGAACGTAGCAACCTACATCCCCACGATCTGGCAGCTCTGCAGTATGTAATGATCCGCATGCTGTTTTAGCTGTATGAGGCATATCTTAAGAAAGTTTTACGCTCAATTTCTCGCCGAATTGACCCCATCATTAAGGTTAGATGCAGTATTATACAGTATTAGGTTATATTCCCAACGGAATGAAGTTGACAATTTTTTTTTTACAGATTGTACTGCTAGAGGTTAAACCTTAGAATTACCCAGTTACCTTACACATTACTCCACTCCACTGTTGCGTGAGCAACTGTGCCGCAACTGTGGTTGAATGTTCAATAACATAGAAAACAGCTTCTGTCGCAAGTGTTTTGTTAATATGAAGCGTTTCGCGCTGTTAGCTCATCTTCAGATTGTCTTGGACAGGAGAGACCGCATTAGTAATAATAAAAAACCTTTGATATGATGACGGTGAAACCAAAATCGCAGTCAATTTATGTCGATATAAGAAAGGCGAACCTCGGCAACATGCAGTGCGAAGACAGGTTAACCATCACAGCCATGTGTCACAGTGATGAACATATACACTGGTTTGACAAAAGTCATCAGATGTCTCCTAAAATCGTGTCGGACTTCCTTTCGCCCCTTGTAGAGCAGCAGCTCGACGTAGCGTCGACGCAACAATTCTTTGGAGATACCCTGCAGAAATATTGAGTCATGCTGCCTCTACAGCCGTCCACAATACCGCACGTGTTGCCGGTGTAGGATTTTCTGCTCGAATGACCTCTCGATTAAATCCCATAAACGTTCGATGCGTGGCCAAATCATCCTCTCGAATCGTCTAGAACGTTCTTGTAACCAATCGTGAGCTGTTGTGGCCTAGTTACCTGTCATATTATCATCCACAAAAATTCCATTGATGTTGGGGAACATGAAGTCCATGAATGGCTGAAAAAAAGATCTCAAAGTAGCCGAACATAATCGTTTCCAGTCAACGATCGGTTCAGTAGGAGCAGAGGTCCAGTCTATTCCATGCAAACACAGCCAACACCAATATAGAATCACCACCAGCTTGCACAATGCGTTATTGACCAACTGGGTCGCTGGCTTCGTGGGGTCTGCACCGTAGTATTATCAGCTCTTACAAAATGAAAATCCGGACTCGTCTGACGAGGCTACGGTTTTCCAGTCGTCGAGATTCCAACCAATATGGTCACGAGCCCAGTAGAGGCGCTGCAGTGATGTCGTGCTGTCAGCAAAGGCACTCGAGTTGGTCGTCTGCTGCCATAACCCATTAACGCCATTTTTCGACGCCGTGTCCTAACCGATATCCTCGTCCTCCGTTTCACATTACTTTCTGCAGTTATTTCACGCAGTGTTGCTTGTCTGTTAGCACTGTCAACTCTACGTAAACGTCGTTGCTTTCGATTGTTAAGAGAAGGCCGCCGACCACTGTATTTTCCGAGGTGAGAGGTGATGCCTGTAATAGTGTATTCTCGGCACACTCTTCGCGCTGTGGTTCTCGGAATACTGAATTCTCTAACTATTTTTGAAATGTAATGTCCCATGCGCCAAGATCCAACCACTATACCGCGTTCAAAGTTTGTTCAATCCCGTCGTGAGGAAATAATCACGTTGGAAACCTTTTCACGTGAACCATCTGAGTACAAACGACAGCTCCAGCAACGTACTGCTCTTTTATACCCTGTGTACGCGATACTATGGCCATCTGTTTATGTGCATATCGCTACCCCCTGCCTTTTGTCACCTCAGTCTGCTGCTCTGTTGCAATTGTTTCATATTTCTATGGTTTGGCTTTCTTATATCCATATTTGACGATTGCGGTTTTTGCTGCAGCCTCTTCAGATCAAAGCCTTTTTAATTTGACCAACGTGGTCTCCACTGTTGAACATAATACGAAGATGAGCTGATAGCGCGAAATACCTCATTATTAATAAAACATTTGCAACATACACTATTTTTGTTTTCCTTTTCTTAACAGTTAACTTTAGCTTTATATATTTTTGATGTTTGAAAGATTTTATTACGTTGTACACTACAGTAAATTAATCCATTTACAATATTTATTCTATAAATGTTTGAGGATTTCCTTTTTCTTTTTTTGTTTGGTAAGGATGTGCTTCTACTTTGGAAGCCACTGCAATCTGTTGTACTTTACTCAGAGTGCATAGCAAGCTCTGTCACGAACATTAACGTTCTGAAACTGTTACCCTCTGTATGAAATCTGAATGAACAACAACGCGATCTGTCTGCACGGTACATATAATAGCGTGTTTAACATAAAGGAAGACACATTCCAACGAAGATTTTCAACTGTTCTCATACAATGTGTCACTGTAAGTGTGTCTCGCCTTGTAGCAAAAACCGCTAGTCACGCTGTCGTAACTACATTTTACATGACTCGGTGTTCACGGCACTTGTAACAAAACCTTTCTTCCTCTTATTTTGCCGGCCGGAGTGGCCGAGCGGTTCTAGGCGCTACAGTCTATAACCGCGCGACCGCTGCGGTCGCAGGTTCGAATCCTGCCTCGGGCATTGATGTGTGTGATGTCCCTAGGTTAGTTAGGTTTAAGTCCTAGGGGACTGATGACCTCAGAAGTTAAGTCCCATAGTGCTCAGAGCCATTTTGAACCTCTTATTTTGTGGAAAACTGACATGTTTCAGACAGTGGCTGTGTATAAAGTACAAGACGATTCGTGCAAAGACGAAACGAGCAACAGCCCACTGTTAATAACGCTATTTATTTACACAAATACCAGCGTTATTGGTTTCGAATCGATAGTTTGCTCTTCAGACGGCTGTTCACGCTTATAGCACCCACGGCTAAACAGTTATTTATAAAGAAATATATATTAATACCGAAACTCACTATCAACGCGTATGCGCCATCACAGAAGTTATAGCGACGTTGGAAGAAAAAGAAAAGAGAGAGAGAGACGATGGGAGAATATGAGAGAAAATATGTCACTCAAAACTCATTTATTTCGTTAAGGTGAAGAGATTAAACGTTTCAAATAATGTATTTAGGAAGCAGACTATTGGTGACTGACTGAAGAACTCGCTATGAATTTCCGGTGTGACATATATTGGCTTAAGCGCCTCAGAGCCTGCGGTGTAACTGTACTGCATCGTGCCGGTGACGGCGGCGCCCGTCTGTGTGGCGCTGGAGAGGCGCCGGCCGTCGCCTGTAGGAGCGGACGCTGACACCTGTCAATGCGCCATCCCCATCTCCCCCGTGCGTCGCGCCACGCCAAGCACGCACGCCGACACGTGTGTCACGCACTGTCAACCGTCCCAGCGCCGCGCCAGGCCGCGCTCCTCGTCTCTCCGCCGGCATATGCAAATATTCGACGGAAGTGCAAAAGCTGAAGGTGCATTTTGCGCTAGCAGTAACTGTCACTCAAAGTGGGAAGCCGAATCCCTGAGGCACTGGCAGTGGAGACACGTGAGGCGAAAGTAGATCGCTACATTTTCGCAAGAACAATTTATGGCGATGAGTGCCCATCGTATTTTACCGTGAAACCAGATTAATTTTTCATGACGAATAAATCCACTCCAGTTGGACTTGAAACATGCTTTTCGGATAAAATCGTACACGACAAGGTTTTCAAGATGTAAATCCCATCTTCAGGGTCTCAATTGCGTACGAGAAAGCCTTATCAGTCGTGTAAAAAAATCCAGCATGCAAGACCTTGTGCGGAACGTGTATCTTATTTTATAGATTGGATGCATTTTTTACATCACTGGTCGGCTTTCTCGTGGGCAACAAAGCTCCTGAGAATGGGATTCACATCCTGTAACCCGGGTCGCTGGTACGATTTTATCCAAATAAAGAATTTGTTTAGTAAAATTAGAGCGGATTTATTCATCATGAAACATTTTAGCAACAGTTCTGGATGTCCCGCGAAGACTATACTAGCAGATGAAGGTCGCAATAGAAACAGTCAGACAACATGAAGCCATTGCCATGTTACGATACAATGGTGGAAATGGGAAGATGTTCATAGCATGTTGTTGTTGCTGTGGTCTTCAGTCCTGAGACTGGTTTGATGCAGCTCTCCATGCTACTCTGTCCTGTGCAAGCTTCTTCATCTCCCAGTACTTACTGCAACTACATCCTTCTGAATCTGCTTAGTGTATTCATCTCTTGGTCTCCCTCTACGATTTTTACCCTCCACGCCGCCCTCCAAGTACTAATTTGGTGATCCCTCGATGTCTCAGAACATGTCCTACCAACCGATGTCAAGTTGTGCCACAAGCTCCTCTTCTCCCCAATTCCATTCAATACTTCCTCATTAGTTATGTGATCTACCCATGTAATCTTCAGCATTCTTCTGTAGCACCACATTTCGAAAGCTTCTACTCTCTTCTTGTCTAAACTAGTTATCGTCCACGTTTCACTTCCATACATGGCTACACTCCATACAAATACTTTCAGAATTGACTTCCTGACATTTAAATCTATACTCGATGTTAACAAATTTCTCTTCTTCAGAAACGCTTTCCTTGCCATTGCCATTCTACATTTTATATCCTCTCTACTTCGACCATCATCAGTTATTTTGCTCCCCAAATAGCAAAACTCCTTTACTACTTTAAGTGTCTCATTTTCTAATCTAATACCCTCAGCATCACCCGACTTAATTCGACTACATTCCATTATCCTCGTTTTGCTTTTGTTGATGTTCATCTTATATCCTCCTTTCAAGACACTGTCCATTCCGTTTAGCTGCTCTTCCAAGTCCTTTGTTGTCTCAGACAGAATTACAGAGTCATCGGCGAACCTCAAAGATTTTATTTCTTCTCCATGGATTTTAATACGTACTCCGAACTTTTCTTTTGTTTCCTTTATTGCTTGCTCAATATACAGATTGAATAACATCGGGGATAGGCTACAACCCTGTCTCACTCCCTTCCCAATCACTGCTTCCCTTTCATACCCCTCGACTCTTATAACAGCCGTTTGCTTTCTGTAAAAATTGTAAATAGCCTTTCGCTCCCTGTATTTTACCCCTGACACCTTCAGAATTTGAAGGAGAGTATTCCAGTCAACATTGTCAAAAGCTCTCTCTAAGTCTACAAATGCTAGAAACGTAGGTTTGCTTTTCCTTAATCTTTCTTCTAAGATACGCCGTCGGGTCAGTATTGCCTCACGTGTTCCAACATTTCTACGGAATCCAAACTGATCTTCCCCGAGGTCGGCTTCTATCAGTTTTTCCATTCGTGTTTAAAGAATTTGCGTTAGTATTTTGCATCTGTGACTTATTAAACTGATAGTTCGGTAATTTTCACATCTGTCAACACGTGCTTTCTTTGGGATTGGAATTATTATATTCTTCTTGAAGTCTGAGGGTATTTCACCTGTCTCATACATCTTGCTCACCAGATGGTAGAGTTTTGTCAGGACTGGCTCTCCCAAGGGTAACATAATGGGTGTTAATTGATAACGCTTTCATTCCATTTTCAACTGAATTAGAATTATATTAATACCTTCAGCTGGTGACGGGCGTTGATATATATCAACGGAGACAGGTGAAAATGTGTGCCCCGAACGGGACTCGAACCCGGGATCTCCTGCTTACATGGCAGACGCTCTATCCATCTGAGACACCGAGGGCACATAAGATAGTGCTACTGCAGGGACTATCTTGCGCACGCCTCCCGCGAGACCCACATTCTCACCTTGTATGTCCGCATACCACACTCGCAGTGTCAAACCACAACACACTCTTTACTTGTGGTTAACATTCGTACCGAGTTTCGTAAGAGTTCGGGGAATATGTGTGCATCCGCACAGAAGAAGAAGGTCATGGCCAGTATTGCCAGAACAGACACCATATCCATATAAGTATATTCTCAACTGATGTCCATCAACATCAGTATCAGGCGTAGCTCCTATGGGTACGAATACGCACTTCTGTTCGATGTTGCCTGGACGCAAACAGCCTCCGAATATCATACACACGCTGTATCTGTTCGTCAAGACTACTGGTTTTTTAAGCTGGTACGAAAGTACTGTATATTTCTTTCCATGGCAGTCTAGACGCGCCCTCTGGGTAACAACTCAGGGTACTTGCCAGGCCAGTGAAGGACACGTACGTATCTCAAGGCCTTTGTCGGTGAAATAGCAGCATGGTCCGTTGCGTTATCGTGCAGGAATGTCATTTTGTCTCCGGTAGGTAATGACAACCGGTTTTACCAGTCTCGTCACATACTGGCGAGCATACACTTTTCCCTCAACAGTTAAGAAATCAGTCCTGTTTTCATATCCAATTACTTTTTCCTTTGACCTTTCACCAGGTCACCTTGGGACACGTTGATTTCGATGCAATCGCCACAGATACAAGAGTGACTCATTACTGAAACCAGAATGGGACTCACAAGGGGACTGCGCCTGCTCGTCGTCACCGATTTCGTTCTAATTCACGGAATATGCAGGCCTTGATAGGGAATGAAACTGACAGAAATGGTAGCTCCAGATGGCCGCCATTTAGAAAAAAGTTAACATTTTTGGAGCGGATCGGGAGAGGTGGGAGAGCCAGTAATGTTAGCGTGGTATCCAGACAGCGGTTGGAACAGTGGAAGGAGTCGGAGAGGGTCGTCCTCTCGAGTCGCTATGCAGGAACAATTTTTATTTCCAGTTTTTACTTTACTTACACTGTAAACAAACCGAAATAATGCTCAGTATGTGGTATTTATTAACATCTTCGCAAAAGGCATGGGAAGAAAAGGCGAAAGGATATTTGGAATTCAAAATAGTTTCCAAAAAAGTAATGTGCTGTTAGATACAGCGTCCACAATGACTCTGCAAATAAATGTCCAAGAAGGGATTCTAATTGGAGCGTACAGAACTTCGTATTCCCTTAGTCTTATTCTGTCCTCCGAGCAGCCCTCAGCATCTGCACACGATCGATAGGTTCCACTGTTGTTACGATGAGTATCGGTCCAGCTTATGAACCGTTAATTGTAAAATAATCAAAGAATCTAGTTTCATATACGAAGTTCTCGTGCAGACCTTACAACCCCTTCCGGAAATTTATTTGCACGCGTTTTATGAAAATATTAATAAATACAATATATTAATTATTTCGGTTTCCTTGTAGAATAAGTGACGTAAAATCTGAAAATATATTTAAAAAAACTTAAAATCATTACCGCGTAAGGATTCGACCCCATACATTGACGTTGTCGCTTTTTTCTCTTTCCGAGGAGTCAATCGCTGCCTGGAAAGTACGTTAATATAAGTATCTCATTCCCCGACCCGCGCCAAAACTGTTATTTATTTCTAATTGCTCGACCGTATGCAGTTCCAGCTGCTTCTGCCTCTTTCATTTATGGCCACGTCGTGCATACACCACAAATGTGGACGAGATCTGTGACAACGACTGGATGCGGTACCGTTGTCATTGACTCTGCCTCTGCACCTCATAAGCAAATGTAAACGTCGTGTGGCTAGGGCCTCCCGTCGGGTAGACCGTTACCCGGGTGCAAGTCTTCCGATCTGACGGCACTTCGGCGACTTGCGCGTCGATGGGGATGAAATGATAATGTTTAGGACAACACAACACCCAGTCAGAAAATCTCCTATCCAGTCGGGAATCGAACCCGGGCCCTTAGGATTGACATTCTGTTGCGCTGACCACTCAGCTACCGGGGGCGGACACCTTATAAGTGTCGTTGTGTGTGGTTTGGTGTCTGCGATTGATGTCTTGGCAAATGTGCCAACACCTTGTAGATAGAGGAGGCCGAAATGCACGCTATAATCTAACGCAGACGGGCGTGAGGTCTGGAACAGGATACTTTATGAATGCTATAAAGAAAAGTACGTAGCTGCTGGGATACTTAACTTTTAATCCATCATTTGTATACAGCGTTCTTGATGATACAAGTGAGACTCACTCTAGATATGATTAATGGCGCCTTGCTAGGTCGTAGCCATGGACTTAGCTGAAGGCTATTCTAACTGTCTCTCGGCAAATGAGAGAAAGGCTTAGTCAGTGTAGTCGCTAGCAACGTCGTCGTACAACTGGGGTCGAGTGCTAGTACGTCTCTCTAGACCTGCCGTGTGGTGGCGCTCGCTCTGCAATTACTGACAGTGGCGACACACGGGTCCGACATGTACTAATGGACCGCGGCCGATTTAAAGCTACCACCTAGCAAGTGTGGTGTCTGGCGGTGACACCACAGCGATAGACGACAGATGGCTACTCAGCATGTCGACTGGGTTTCCAATAATCTGTTCCCGATGGTTCGAAGTGACGCTCTGCCCGTAGTCTTTCCTCGCATTTCACTTGTTCTGGTCTCTTCGTCAGAGCCTAAAAGTTCTTACAAAAATACCTTTTATATTTATTATTATTATTATTTCTTCAGTTGCTATTAGGTAACCCTCTTCGTTGGTAATTGCCTACGATACAGTCAATGTCTGATTACTTATGCGCTGTCTTACTGTCATGTGCTTCAGCACCTCTGAGCGCAGTTGACTCCAGTATACAAGAAAGGTGAAAGGACTGGCTCGCAAAGTTACAGACCAATATCCCCAAATTCTGTTTGCTGCAGAGTCCTTGAACATATTCTCATTTCGAATATAATAAACTTTCTTGAGACTGAGGAGATTAGGTGCACGAATCAGCAAGGTTTTAGAAAGCATCGCTCGTGCGAAATTCAGCTTACCCTTTTCTCACAAGATATACTGGGTTGGTTCAAATGGCTCTGAGCACTATGTGACTTAACATCTGAGGTCATCAGTTCCCTAGACTTAGAACTACTTAAACCTAACTGACCTAAGGACATCACACACAACCATGCTCGAGGCAGGATTCGAACCTGCGACAGTAGCAACAGCGCGGTTCCGGACTGAAGCGCCTAGAACCGCTCGGTCACAGTGGCGGCGAAGACTTCTTAAACAATAGATACCAGTATCTTGTCTTCGACTGTGAGTGTTCACCAAAGACAAGGGTGTAATCAGGACTGCCCCAGGGAAGTGTGTCAGGACAGCTGTTGTACTCCATACACAAATGATTTGGTGGGCACCAATCTGCTGTTGTTTGCTGATGAAGACGTAAGGTGTCAAGTTCCGCGACTGTAGGAAATTACAAGACTGTAGGAAATTACAAGACGACTTAGACAAAATTTCCAGTTGGTGTGATGAATTCCAGCTAGCCCTAGATGTGGAAAATTTAAGATGATCTTGATGAATAGGAAGATCAAACCTTAGAGTCCTGCTTGACACAGTCAAGTCGTTTTAAATATCTGGCATACCGGTTCAAAGCGATATGAGGCGGAACGAGCATGTAGGGACTGTGGTAGGGAAGGCGAAGGTCGACTTTGGTTTATTGGGAGAGTTTTAGGAACAAGGAGTTCACCTGTAAAGGAGACCAGTTATAGGATGCTGGTGTGACCTACTCTGGAGTACTGCTCGAGCGTTTGGGATCCGTTCCATGTCGGATTGAAGGAAGACGTCGAAGTAATTCAGAGGCGGGCTGCTAGACTTGTTACTGTTAGGCAACTCAAATGGGAATCCTTGGAGGGACGGCGACGTTCTTTTCGAAAAACACTATTGAGAAAATTGAAACAACCGGAGTTTGAAGCTGACTGCTGAACGATTCGACTGCCGCCAACACACATGGTGCGGAAAGGGTTCGGGTTGGGTTGTTTGAGGGAGGAGACCAAACAGTGAGGTTATCGGTCTCATTGGATTAGGGAAGGACGGGGAAGGAAGTCGGCCAAGTCCTTTCAAAGAAACCATCCCGGCATTTGCCTGGAGCGATTAACCGTCGTCCTGCCGAATGCGAGTGCAGTGTGCTAGCCACTACGCCATCTCGCTCGGTCCGTGCGGAAAGACCACGAAGATCAGATTCGAGAAATTAGGACTCACACGGAGACATACAGACAGTCGTTATTCCCTCGCTCTATTTGCAAGTGGGACAGGAAAGGAAATCACTAGCAGGAGTACAAAATACCCTCCGCCACGCAGCGTACGGTAGCTTCCGGAGTATCTATGTAGATGTAAATGTACACAAGAATATGCATACAGCTACTGAGAAACACAGCATACCTAATTCCGCGTACGCACTGTCAGTAGTAATGAAATTAAAATGTGACGAGTTGTTACTATCTGTTCGTACACAAGCATCGTGCAATGTAGCTGTTGAGCATTCCGTACTGAAATCATTTCTCAATTCAACACACCTCTAGCGTACCTGAGTATCATCGAGATAATTTATTACTAACCTGGTGCTTCGATAGGACCTAATCGCTAGTAGCCTCACGCCTACCTTGGCCTATACTCGGATCTAAATAACAGAGTGAATGACGTCTAGCAGGCCTCTACCTGTTCACAAGGCTGCTACGACAGCAACAGCCAGTCACAGAACACAGTTGGATGTGGCTCCTTGTCTGTTCACCGTTGTCAGATCTCTCTGTTACTGCAGGTAGCGCTTGCTGTAGTTAGTTTTAGACGACGCTCGAGGCAGGTAACGCAAACAACGGTGGTCTGTTTCTTTGTGTGCTTTATTTCTCCATGCAGTGAGTTTGTTTTGCGCTGTAGAATGTTTGAAGCTTGTAGCGGAAGTGCGCAAAAAAGTGTGGCTGCGAAACGGAAATTTCAGCAATGTACTCATGTTTTGCGTGGTCAGACATGTGAGCCTGTGTGCTCGGTGCGAAGATATTTCGAGAAAGAGAGGTCATGGTGCCGCTCTATAGCTTCTAACGAAGGTAGTCGAAAGAACTGCAGATGCCTTGATGACGCACAAAAATATTATCGTCAAAATTTGTAAGGAGAAATACGGTGCAGAAGGGGATGAGACTGGTTCATCGAAACTGCTGACAAGCGCAAAGAAGAGAAGACCAGATCGACGTGTAACAAATTTTACTCTTTTCCACAAGATGCTGTTCGTTACCACATATATGGATATTACGAGAGGAAAGAACATCCAGCCGTTAAAAAACTGTGCGTTACTCTTCGCGAGGCAGAGTTATTGAGCAGCTACAAAACGTCTTTTTTAACTGTTATCAGAGCCTCGGTTTTCGGTTTAGAAAAATTAATGAACGGTGGGAAAGGGCGCAAGAATAATTGTCTTGCGTGTTGCAACTACATCTGGTTTCGTGCCTAACTGTCTCCTCGCTTACAAATGGAGCAAAACAAACGAATACCACGAAGAGATGAATCACGCTAGTTTTATGAAGCAGTTCAAGGGCATTACTGGCAAACTTAAATTGGCCAACTGTTATTGTAATGCATATTGCCCTATACCATTCAGTTATTAAAGATAAAGCTCCAATGACGGCAATGAAAAAAGCCGACTTTGTTGAATGGTTGAAACGTCACAGCCCGAAAATTCAGGGTGATTTGTATAAGGCGGAAGTCATGGAAATAGTAAAGAAGAAAAATTCAAGGTTTCAACAGTAAATTGTGGACAAGGTAGCTGAAGAACATGGTTAGAGGGTTCTGAGGCATCCACCATACCAATGCCACTTAAACGCCATCGAAATGACTTGGGCATAAATTAAAAAGTACGTGGCAACACATAATAAAAGCTTCACTGTGGAAGAAATTCAAAGAGTGTTAGAGGAAGTAGTGGCAGAAATAACAACAGAGAACGGGCGAAATGTTGTACGCCACACAGTTGTTAAAAAAGCGTGAAAATGTGATCGGAGTTTCGAAAGCAGTACAGAAAATACAATTGCACCCTTGGGCAATTACAGTAGCTCGTCCAGAGCTGAGATAACGACAGTACCGAGGAAGAAAGTGAGTATGAAGTAAGTGGCACTTTCTGTTTGCCTTAATTGTCTTTATCTTTGTGTTAGTAGTTCGTATTTTTGACTGAATGGTATGTACTGCCGTTGAACAACAAATCTCATCTCGCTATGAAGGAATACACATCTGGACAAGTATGAGGCTCTACATGCACGCTACAGTGACTTTTAAGTACTCAGGCAGTTTATATTATTTTAATGTTGTTAGCTATTGTATTTACAGGAACGATTGAGATCCATTTTAACGCCCCTTTCATACTGAACACGGCAGCTGAACGTGATTCATACTGATTATTGTAAAAACAGTGCTCTTACTGTTGAGATTTACGAATAATAAGAACTCGGTATCATTTTACACAGGGGAAGATTAGTACACCTGGAAAGAAGACATCGATTTTGACCCTACGACGGCATATGCCACGTGGACGATAGTACATGTACTAATAAAGGCTTCAACGTCGTCCGCCAACAGATAGCGTAGTGGCATAGCTACCAGAGTGTCATATGGGTCTACCCTTTAATAGTCAATGTTTACAGTCAGAACGCTTAGTGTGGTATAAACGTGTGAAGCAAGCAGACAATAATGACACAGAGACACACTCGTGCTTCCTAAAGCCAACTGAGTGAGTTTGAAAGAGGTCAAATTGTGATCTTCCGAGTGGTAGGGTGGTCCTTTCAGAGTATTTCCACACAAGTTGGATGTGCTGCATCAGTTATGCAACGATGCCGCCATCAGTAGTCATGTGAACATTTTCACACCCTTAGACGAATTTCTGGACGTTCACGAAGCACAGACGCCCTGTGATATCCCTGGCTGTGGCCGCCAGTATTTTATCTTGCTAGAATCTCGCCTTGTTGCAGCTTGATGCACGTGAAGTAGCATATGGTACAAAAGTGGAGTGAGGTACAAGCAGCAGATGGTACAGCATGTACCATTCCCGTGGGAGAGTCCGTCAATTGTACAGAACTTGCTTCTGATTGGTCGGTACGTTCGGGTGTTAGGCGGCAAAACACCTAACTTCTGTTATTAATTATTTATATACTTTTCATTGTATTTAACCCAATTTTCAGTATGACAGTCTCTCATGGTTACCCTAGGAGTCTGCCGTTTTGTTTATTAAATTTCACTAGTTTTGAGAAACGTAAGACTAATGATATTACAACCGAAGTGCTTCGGACACCTTCGGGTCGTTTTGGTGCGCGGGGGGGATGAAGTACTTCGGCTGCGCTAGTCACTCTGTTTCCGGTGTTCCGGAGAGCCGGACGTGTGTCTCAGTTTCGGACGGACGTGTCGTACTGTATACTGAAAGCTGTCAGAGAAGTTACTGTACTGTTAAGAAAGCTATGTCGAGCGTCGTAGAAGACAGTGTAAAAAGTGATTATTTAGAAGATAAACAAACACGATACATTAATGCGAGGTGTCGTCTACCATCATTGTAAGTACTACAGGTTTTGCCCTCTGTAGACACAGAGACTAACCAGGGTAAGTGGCACTCCACAGAAAAAAAGCACACACACAAACACAGGTTGAAGCTCGAAATTACAGCGTAGTAGCCTCCGCCGAAGAGGATCCCATGACCGACGAGCTGTCTTCTGTGCTGGGGACGTAGCTTTAGAAGACGACAGTTTGGTGGAAAGGACGTTTAGAGACTCTTATTCAATCTCTCCTGCTTCCAGATCTGATTTCCAAAGGGCAACGCATAATTTGTAGCCCTCCAGGACCGTCGTATTGTAAGGGCAGCCGTGGCAGATCGTACAGCGACCAATGCTCAGGTAAGACGGTTTGTGAGTCCAGGCGTGTCAACATGAAACGCTGCGAACCGATTACTAGCAGTAGGCCTAAGGCCGAGCACACCTCTAGTCCATCTTCCACTCACGCCACAGCAGCAACGTACACGATTCGACTGATGCCGTCAGGGTATCACTTGGAGGATTGAATGGTGCACCGTGGTTTTCAGCTGTGAACGTAGATTCTGCCTGTACGCAACTGATGGTACTCTGCTGACACGATGTAGACCTGTTGAGCGCTGTCTCGCAGAGTGCATTTGTCCACGACATACTAGCCCCACCTCAGGCCTTATGGTCTACTACAACTGTAAGCTTCAACAGTCGTTCACCTTCTATGTATCTGAGGGGACGGTACCCAGCGTTCGATATGTGCAGAATGTTGTTAGATCCCTTCTTTTGCCTTTCTTGCAACAGCAAGGTGATGTGTTGTTCCAACAGAATAATGCTCGTCGACACACACTGCCCATGAAACTCAAGGTGCTTTGCAAGACGTGTAGCAACTTCTCTTTCCAGTACTAGTCTGCAATTGATCAGGTGTGGGATATGATGAAGAAAAAAATGACTCGTGTGACTCATCAAACAATATCTCTTAGAGATTTACGTGAAGAAGTCGAGAATGTGTGGCGTAACATCTGTACGATCGACTGTATGCCGGAGTCAGTGACTGCACTGCCGCCTGTAGGGGCTACACCACGTAATAGTACGGGTGTTACAGCATGGGTTGATACCTGGTACCTCAGAACGACTTGTCCTATAGACCTGTAAATGTGATCATTTCATGTACTCTGTATGCACTGTTGCAACAGTAAATGTTGAGCCAACTGGAAATTTCTAATACAGTGTACCATTTTTTTCTGAAATGTATAGACGATCCGAATGGCTTATTTATATACAACTACTTGTAAGATTGTGTTTCTAAAGTCTCCTGGAAAATGTCCCAGTGCGAAAGTATATTTAGCAAACCTTACACGGTATGAAACTAGTGCAAACAAAAGTAGGCTGGTAATGTAGAATGGTTAATCTGTACGCTGCGCAGTACTCTGAACGAGAATAGTGATATGCACTGTCTCTCAAAATATTGGTTTCGTATGAATGTGCACAATTTCACTAGAGCTAAGTCATTGGCGTATAAATAAATGTGAATTGTTGAAATTTATTAAACCACTTTGGTACAAAATCTTAAAACTAAAAGACGAAAGACAGGAAACAGTAATCTACTAAGAAACTTCTGTTATATCCTGGGGTCCTACATAGCTTTAATCCTGTTCCCATTGAGTATAAGTGAACCTGATCTTTTGAAAATAAATCAATTTAGAGAAACAAACGATCGCATAAATACAGTGTTACATGTCGTAGTAGCTGTTCAGTGTGGTATTCTGCATTTAAGCAACAATATTTTCACAGTCCACGTAAATAGTGCAATAACAACGTTTAACCGCGGGGAAATTTTAAGCTGATGGGAAATAAAGCTATTAAATCTTCAATCGTCGTTATTTGTTAAGTGATTTGATTCTACCGTCCTCTGTATTTCGTAAAAACTCGCGTAAGAGTCTATGGTAGTGTGTTCAAGAAACAGTGTTTAATGCCGCAGATAACTCGTTGGAGTGCTCTCTTGTCCCACCTGGTGCCGCCGGTACTGCAGATGATCTCTGGAATCGTAGCACAGCATATGTTCTTGAGTATTCGCAGGAACAGAAGAAGATGGCAGATGGTACCTCATCAATAAAAATTTAAATTTGAAAAATACCGAATAAATTCTCGCCATTGTTCCGATGCACTGTCGCACTGTGGAAATGTCACAGTTAAACTTAAGATTTATTTTTGATCAGGTTTTGGGGTTAGACACAGTTTTACAAACATTCAACTCTGGTCGACCGCACAATAACATATTTCTATTGCGTATCATCACTTTATTAGTTTTTACTTTCGAATAATATACGCTTAGGTCCTCACTCAAAACAGATAAGTTTTATCAAATCTCTTCGGCGTTCGGCCATTTAATACACAAGATAACTGATAACAGTTACTCTTCGCAACACAGCCGTTAGTACTGACATAATTTACATTCACCGCTCTACCAGAATAAGGCCGATAACTACCCAGTACACCTCACAGTGAAATCACAATCTACTTGCGTTTTCTTGGTCAGATTCTTTCTATTTCTCCTTCCCGACTACCCAGTACACCTCACAGTGAAATCACAATCTACTTGCGTTTTCTTGGTCAGACTCTTTCTATTTCTCCTTGCCGACGTGTTGTTAGTCTTGACATGCCTGTGTCTCCAGAACTGCTTATGGAAAAATCTTCTGTCTTGAAAATATTGTTTCTTGCTTCGATTCTTGCTTCCCTTCTTGAGGCTCATCTTCTTCGCCGAAATTTTAGGATCAGCCGCCTTCTCAAAAATTTAATGTTTCATTACAACACTGTCGATGCAATAGTTTTCTGGAAACTTCTATGTTCCGCCGTCTCCACAAGCTTGTACTTCAGTTTTCCTCTCAATGTCTCCAATCTTCACCACAGTGATATGCCCTTCTCCTCCGACGAAATTATTTCTTTTAGATTTATTAACGCAATGTTCGCGCCCGTCCGTCATTATACCACCCAGTCTCCATTCAAATATACTTCAAAAGTTTGTATTCTCCTCCTCACTATTACTCTGTCCCTCATTATTACAATAAAACACCTTCTCCTTACAAAATACAACAGGCTGTTTCTTACTAACACTCAGACATGCCCTTTCCGTCCATCCTTACACATCCAAGTCCCGGCTTAGATTGTCTGTATTTATTTGTCCTCCTCTATCCGCCAAATTCACAAAGATTCCTACCAGACCATAGCGGTTTTACTTATAGATTACAAATAAATTCTGCACAACGAAATTTTCATCAAAATAATACTTCAAATTCATGTGATACTTCCACTTCATTCATAGTAAAACTGCTAGGTGGTAGCTTTTAAATCGGCCGCGGTCCGCTAATATACGACGGACCCGCCTGTCGCCACTGTCAGTAATTGCAGACCGAGCGCCGCCACACGGCAGGTCTAGAGAGACGTACTTTGCACTCGCCCCAGTTGTACAGCCGACGTTGCTAGCCATGGTTCACTGAGAATTACGCTCTCATTTGCCGAGACGATAGTTAGCATAGCCTTCAACTATATTTGCTACGACCTAGCAAGGCGCCGTATTCAATTTATATTGAGATTCTATTACTGTATCATCAACAGCGATGTTCTACAAATGTGGATTAAAGTTAAGTATTCCAGAAGCTACGTACTTTTCTTTATAGCTTTCATTACGTATCCTGTTTCAGACTTCACGCCAGCCTGCGTGAGCTTATAGCGTGCATTTCGGTCTCCTCCAACAAAAGAGTGTTGGCACGTCTGCCGACACTTCAAAAACATCGAATAAATAATAATTAATGAATTTTTCTTTTTATGAACCAGGGTCGTGTAAAATTTTCTAAAGGATATTTCCACCATTTGACTGTACATATTGTATTTATTTCACTATTTAGATTTCGGCCTTAGGCCATTTTCAAGTGTTAAACTAGAGTAAATTAACAATAAGAAGTACAAATAACAAAAAGCAGGGCAAAAATGGAAAGTAAAAGTTATGTATAGATTACACGATTTTTACACTACTTACACGTCAAAAATCGTCTACCTTGACTGAAACACCAATAATCGTTGATTTTTTTTCCTTTATTGATAATTCATCCACCTCCGTTCCATATGGGTAGATATACGTATAATTACAGTGTATTTCTGTCTATTTTATATGATGCCCTTCAGGAAAGATAACAATTTAGAAGAATGTAGTATATACACTAAGCCCTTTTCTAGTGGGCTTTATATAAATCCTTAGAAATAAATACTCGGTGATTATTCCCTTGTTCGTGTCTCGTATGTTACCACTTACAACGTAAGAAGGATTATTGATTTTTAAGGACATATAACATCGAATTTTGAGGCATTGTGTAACTGTTCAGCTTATGAATTAGTGGCCAAAGTTTCAGGTAAAGCGCATTTTTGACACACTGCAACACTTTCATAACATAAATCTGAACACTAGCAATGAGCTCTGCTGAGTACTCCCAGGACTCCAGTTGCTGATCCTACCACATGCCTCTGTGCGGTCTCAGAATGATGTGCCTCAAATTGAGTAGTTTGTGCCAAGATATTGTGATTGAGACCCTAATCATTCTCGATATTTGATTTTGCTAAAAAGCGTATTCCACACTATGTGCATTGTATTCACGTCTTACTACGGATTCATGACCAATGTATACAGCTAAAGCCGCATTCCATAAACCAATGAGAAGTGCGTGGCAGAGCCCACTTCCCCCCTTTAGGGTTTCTTCCCATCCTATTCGCGTACTGCTTTATGCCTACGTGTGTACTGTCATCAATCTAATCATCATCCCAGCGGGAGTTTTAGTATGCTCCTAGAACTCTCACTTTATAAAGCCTGTGATTCAAAACACGTAAGCGGGCTTTCTCCGGATGCTCTCAAGCACCTGCCAGTGTAATTTCTTTTAATATTTCCGCGACCTTCTCTCGTTAGCCAAACAAGCCTGTACAGCTCTCTTTCATGTCCTTTCAATATCGTCTTCTATTCCTTAACTAAGGACGGCTTCGCACAGCTACTCTAGAAATGCGTCAGCACACATTCTCATACGAGTGAAGGAATATCACTCCCTCCAACCAGTAACTCATATAATGGCCAAAAATGTAAAATTAAAGACATCACGAATTTATAAACGATCAACAACACATTCCTGCGCAGCATTCATTAATGGATCCAGCGTTATCGCTGGCCAACGTACATTGTGAACCTCCACTTCTCTGACGTTTTAATAAGCTACAAACTCGCAGTACTGTCCTAGGTGTGGAAAGACGATAATGATATTGATCCTTGTGAACGCCTGGTACTCAGAGCCAATCTTCGTTTTAAGGAGTATGCATTCTTTCGTCATTAGGCTTATCTCCACAATTAGTTTTCTATTGGGAATTTTCAGTGTGAGTTAATCGATAAGTTCTATCTTCCCCGTCACATTACAGCAGATGGAAGTTTAATCTAGGAGGAATTTCGATTTGAAATACATTCGAGAGGTCTCCAGTCTTGTCTGTTGTCCTACTGAATGCAAAATTCATAAAACTAGAAATTCTTCAACTCCGTTATGAACATCACTTAGTCACGCTACATAGGACGCAAGATGAATGGTGCGCATTCTGAAATAAGTTATTTCGTTCGTCTCAGTTATCTCTGAAAGAGAAAAAACTTGTGTTCTTCTGTGTGTGTGTCGGTTTTGCCCAAGCGTTCTATCTTAGACCCACAAAGAAGTTTTAATTGTTATCCTTAATGTCTTACGGAGCTACGGCGTAAGTAGCTGTTCTGTGGGATTCTTGTATTAGATGGGTATTTTAAGAGAGTGTCACTTTGGAACTTTTATAAGGAAACACCTACCGTTGGTCCCATCATCCATTCTCCTGCATGAGGTAACAAATATAACATTACGTGCATAGAAAACTGACGTACTCTTCGTTGACAGTCATTGCAAGTTTAAAGTTACCTCATTACCTGAAATATGCATTGAGTTTCAGGAGAAATAGTAAATATTTTAGGAGCTGTTCGTTAAGAATAATTGGAGTAAAACATTCCACGTAACATCTGTCTAATTGTTTTTGATTATAGAGCTACAGCTGACAGAATGCAATCCAAACAAATATTCTCAGGAGATGTTAAGCAAAGGTAAAAGAATAAGTTCAGACTGGTTATCATAAATTCCACCTCCGACTTCGGTGTAGTGTCGAATCCTTTCACTGAGCGAGGTGTCGCAGTGGGCTCGCATTCTGGAGGACGACGGTTGGTTCAAACCCGCGTCCGGTCATCTTGATTTTAGGTTTTACGTGATTTCCCTAAATCGCTTCAGGCAAATGTCGGGATTTTGCTTTGAAAAGACACGGCTGACTTCCTACCCCATTGTTCCTTAATCCGATGGGGCCGATGATCTCTCTTTTTGGTCCCGTCCCCGAAATCAACCAACCAACCATCGATTACTTTTGACAACATCGCAGATACCTCTCCTGGGGTTCGTTTATTCTTATGTAATGTCCCCCACATTCTAACATTTGGAACACGGTACATATAGAAATTCTGCACGTGGTTGGTGAAGGACTACGTTCTACCAGTGGATAACATCTGCTATTTCATTCACGCTCTGCTGATTTGCGCGTTCAGAAGAAATATGACTGCAGGTCACTGAAACAGTCTCATAAAGTTCATTGAAAACAGGAGCAAACACCATTGAATATGGTATACTGCGGTTAGGGGATCGTCTACCGTATTTCTATAAGCAGCAGTGTTTGCGCTATGAAACCCGTACACAAAAACCATATCGGCATACTCATCATTTGCAAAAACGCGCATCATGCTTAAACGCTATAGCTGAGTTATCCAACTCGTGGCAACTAAAGTTCCAACGCGCGAAATGAAAACTTATCTCTGTAATCAGCTGTAGCTCCGTAAGTAATAATAATTGGACGAATGTTAGACTGAATATTTTACTAACGGGGCACTTACTTTTATATGTGGTATCTTAATGCATACACACAACAAAGTGTTGGTCGTTTTTTCCCTGTGTCAAACAGTCTTCTCACTAACACATCACAAGCTTTAGGCCTGATGTTTGCTGCACAGTCGTAGCTGGACCATTATGTAGACTATACCAGTAAGTATAGATTAACCATTTTGCATCCACATGTCCATAGTTCAACACCTGACCTGCCACCCACTGGGAAACAAGCGTTAGTGGTTTGATCTTGCCAAATGTATTTGGAGGTACATACGCCTTGTAATACCTATAGTTATTAGGTTGCAAATGAAGTAAATACTAGCGTAATGTTGTTCAGTATGCACTCCTCAGTTACCAGTAGAAATATCTTCATTTATATATCTCGCAGCCCTGCAAGAACAGTGACACAACTCAAAAGTGCAACGCTTTAGAAAACGCGACTTAAAAAATTAATTTCATAAAACTTAAATTGAAGCAGTATCAGTATCTTTTAAATTTCAAGAATTATTATTGACAGAAAATACCATTATGTTTTTCATATACGTTGGGCATTTGACACATATTTTTCATTCACACAAACTAAGAATACTGTATCCGTTTTTCGACTTGTGTCACATTGCTTGTCGGGCTAGAATAAAGTACCCAACAGCAGAACACCGAAATGCGGTTTGAGGAGTTCGATTGTTCATAGTCATCGTAATGGCACGGTCGTCCGTTACCATGAATCAGCCCTGTAGTCCTGTATGTATTGAGATATTGTAATCTAAAACGGAAAGTGGTACTTCTGACAGAACATCATTCGCTCTGATTCATAAAAATGACTGCATCCGGGCGGATGATATTTAAAAACGAATCCTCAGTCACTACTGTACTTTGAAAGATAATGTGAAGTATGTGACAGAGGGATTGCGATCTCTGTGACGAGAGCTCTCTTGCCATCGGCAGCAGTATTGGTCATCTGAGCAGAAATGTTCCCCCTGATCTAATAAACTCGTGTACTGCGACACACAGGCGCATCTGAAAAGCCTTTTTCACAGCGGATTGTGCACGACGAACGGCGGGCTGCGCGATTTAGCGGTCGCATCTTTAACCACCGGTGCAGAACAAAAGACGAGTCCGGTGCCAGAGGGATTAGTCTGCGGATCCGTAAATCGCTTTTGGGTCTCGGAGCGAGTAATTTTTTTCCCTGACTCTCTGAAAATGGGACCGAAGCAAGAGAAAAAAAGGGATGGTAGAGTGGAGATATTTAGCTCACTATATCGGCGAGTTACGCCACGGAACGTACCTTACACATTCGCATTCGCTTATCACCGGTTTCTATCACTACAAGACTATAATGCGTCCCAAAGCCTTTAACGTAGCCTTCTGAACTCAGAACAGAGTGAAACCCCTCTGTTCAGTCTTCACTCTGTAACATGCATCTCCGGAGCTCCTGCCCATGCAAACATTTCATTAAAATTTTCAGTTATTTATTTCGGATGAGACACGATATTAATATTTAAGCCTGCAGGATCTCCTGGGGCAAATGGTGTGCGTACGAAATATTTTACGAGGATTTTCAAGAACTAAAATCTCCTAAATAAGTATCAAAATAGATTCCACAAACAGAGAACTTGTGAAACTCGGCTCGATCTCTTTGTCCATGGTGTTCAGAGAGCTGCAGACAGTCCCGTCCAGACTTCTGGAGGGCATTTGTTACAGTTCCGTACGTGCTTACTGAAAATCGCACCAGATTAGTGGTTGCAGTCAGGACCTCCTTCCAGATGAAACTCGACACGTTACTCTCATAGGCACAAAACCGGCAGGTGTAAAGTGTGGCCCGCATCTCGTGGTTGTGCGGTAGCGTTCTCGCTTCCCACGCCCGGGTTCCTCGGTTCCATTCCCGGCGGGGTCAGGGATTTTCTCTGCCTCGTGATGGCTGGGTGTTGTGTGCTGTCCTTAGGTTAGTTAGGTTTAAGTAGTTCTAAGTTCTAGGGGACTGATGACCATAGATGTTAAGTCCCATAGTGCTCAGAGCCATTTGAACCATTTTTAGGTGTAAAGTGGTTACGGGAGTACCCAAGGAAGTGTGATAGGGCCCTTATTGTTTGCAATATGGGCAGATTACTTGGTAGACAATTCGGAATCTCCATGGGGCCTTTCATAGAAAACACAGCTGTCTGTATGACGGTAATAACGCTTGAAGACTACAGTGAATTGTATGCAGACCTACAGAGGATCGGTGATTCGTACAGGTACTGACAGTTGACACTGGACATAAATAAATGTATCAATCGCAAACTTAAAATCTGAAAATGAGTCCGCGATCATGTTATAGCACTTTATTTGTGAAGTTCCGTCTTCATCGTACAATTCACAATTACCAGTACTGGCCATTTCATCCTCAGCAGCCGGCCGAAGTGGCCGTGCGGTTAAAGGCGCTGCAGTCTGGAACCGCAAGACCGCTACGGTCGCAGGTTCGAATCCTGCCTCGGGCATGGATGTTTGTGATGTCCTTAGGTTAGTTAGGTTTAACTAGTTCTAAGTTCTAGGGGACTAATGACCTTTGCAGTTGAGTCCCATAGTGCTCAGAGCCATTTGAACCATTAGCCATCCTCAGCATAAAAATATTACGATGTAGGTATCATCGTCAAAATCTACACATCTACTTACATAATAAGAAATAATGTACCCAAATATGTAGATTTTGACGTTGAGGAAAAATTGTAGATGAATATGGGCTGGGGGAAAGAAATGAAAGAGGAAGCCTCCTGGTAGAGTTTTGCACAAGCATAATTTAATCATCGCTAACACTTGGTTTAAGAATCACAAAGCAACGTTGTATGTGTGGAAGGGACGTGGAGACCCCAGATTGATCATATAATACTTAGACAGAGATTTAGGAACCAGGGTTCAAATAGTAAGACATTCCCAGGGCCAGGTGTGGACTCTAACCACAATTTATTGGCTATGAACTGCTGATTAAAAATGAAGAAATTGGGAAAAATGTAGGAACTTAAGAAGGGGGACCTAGATAAATTAAAAGACCCAGCTTCAGAGGGAGTTTTAGGCAATGGTTGAAGACAACGGGGAAACGAATGCAGTAGAAGACGAATCGATTGCCTTAAGAGATGAAACAGTGAAGGCAGCAGGGGGTCAAATAGGTAAAAAAGACAAGGCCTAATAGGAATCCTTGGATAACACAACATGTATTGAATTTAAATGAAGAAAGGAGAACATTTAAAAATGCAGCAAATAAGCAGGCGAAAGGGAGCACGAACGTCTAAAAAATGAGATTGATAGGAAGTGCAAAATTGAAAAGCAGGCATTGTCACAGGACAAAGATAAGGATTTAGAAGTATATTTAACTAGGGGAAAGATAGATACTGCCTACAGGACAATTAAAGAGGCCTTTGGGGAAAAGCGAATCAGTTGTATGAATATCAAGTGCTCAGATGTAAACCAGTCTAAAGCAAAGAAGGGACAGTTGAAAGGTGGACGGAGTGTATAGAGCGTCTATACAAGAGAGATAAACTTGAAGGAAATATTAAACAAAGGTAAGTGGACGTAGGTAGATATGAGTGGGAGATATGATACTGCGAGAAGAATTTGACACAGCTCTGTATTACTGATAGCCTTGGGAGAGCCAGCTATGACACAACTCTTCCATCTGGTGTGCTAGATGTATGAGACAGGCGAAATATCCTCATACTTCAAGAAGAATGTGGCAATTACAATTCCAAAGAAAGCAGTAGCTCACAGGTGTGAAATTTACCGAACTATCAGTTTAATATGTCATGGCTACAACATATTAAACGAATTCTTTACATAAGAATGGAAAAACTGATAGAAGCCGACCTCGGGGAAGATCGGTTTGGATTCCGGAAAAATGTAGGAACACGCGAGGCAATACTGACTCTACGATTTACAGTAGAATATAAGTTAAGGAAAAGGCGAACCTACATTTGTAGGATTTGTGGGCTTAGAAAAAGATTTTGACAGTGTTGATTGGAATTCTGTCTTTGAAATTATGAAGGTAGCAGTGGTAAAACACAGGAAGCGAAAGGCTATTTACAACCTAGACAGAAATTAGACGACAGTAATAATGATCGAGGGGCATAAAAGGGAGACAGTGGCTGAGGAGGGAGTGATGCAGGGCTGTAGCGTATCCCCAATATTATTCAGTCTGTACATTGAATAAGCAGTAAAGGAAATCAAAGTAAAATTTGGAGTAGCAATTGAAATTGAAAGAGAAGAAATAAGAACTTTGAGGTTTGCCGATGATGATATAATTCCCTCACAGACAGGAAAGGACTTGGAAAAACATCTGAAAGGAATAGACAGTGTTTTGAAAAGAGGGTATAAGATGAAGTCAACAATGCCAAGACAAAGATAATGGAATGTAGTCGAATGGAATCAGGTGATGTAAAGGAAATCAGATTAGGACACTTAAAGTAGTAGATGAGTTTTTCTATTTTAGCAGTAAAATAACTGATAATGTTCGAAGTACAGATAATATAAATTGTAGACAGGAAATGGCAAGAAAAGCATTTCTGAAGAAGAGTAATCTGTTAACATCTAATATAGAATTAATTGTTAGTAAGTCTTTTCTGAAGGAATTTGTCTGGAGTGTAGCTCTGTATGGAAGTGAAACATGGACGTTAAACAGCTTAGATAAAAGGAGGATAGAACCTTTCAAACTGTGATGCTACAGAAGAATGATAAAGATTAGATGGGTCGATCACGTAACTAATGAGGAAGTACTAAATAGAATTGGAGAGACAAGGGATTTGTGACCTAACTTGACCAATAGCAGGGATAGGTCGGTAGGACACATTTGGAGATAT
Source organism: Schistocerca cancellata (assembly GCF_023864275.1). NCBI lineage: Eukaryota > Metazoa > Arthropoda > Insecta > Orthoptera > Acrididae > Schistocerca > Schistocerca cancellata. Next base: position 857,106,769 of record NC_064626.1, read on the forward strand.
CAATGGATGAGCAATTTAGTATTTGAGGGAAGTGTGGGGAGACCAAGAGATGAATACAGTAAGCAAATTTAGAGAGAGGTAAGTTGCAGTAGGTTCGCACAGGATTTTGTAGCATGGAGAGCTGTATCAAACCGGTCTTCGGACAAAAGACCACAACACAAACAACGCAATGTACCTAGACATATAGATTTTGACGTTGATACGTATAGGAGAATATTTTTATGATCTGAAAATGACAATTTCCGAAACCGATAATTGTGAATCGAACAGTTTATGTGATTAAGACGGACCGTTACAAATGAAGTAAATAAATGTAACGTACCGCCCATAAGTAGACAATTAAACCCACATATACTGTTTGAGTTAAATATTGGCGGCAAGTCACTAGGAGCAGTAGACAGCGTAAAACGTAGCACTAACCATCCATAGCGATATAAAGTGGAATTAACCCGCAAAACAAATTGTAGGAACAACTGAGTCAGGATGAGATTCGCTGGAAGTATCTTAAGGAAGAGAATTCATCCACGAAACAAGTGGCTTGCAAAAATTTGCTCCACTAATTCTTGAGTTTTGCTCATCAGTCCTGGATCGTTACCTTGTCGGATTTATAGAAGAGATAGACAAGGTGCCAGGAGCAGAGGTGCGTTCCGGATATAAAGATATTCGCACAGGATGGAGTAACATGTAGGGCTGCATCAAGCCGATCTTCCGACTGAAGACCACAACGCAAAGAACATACCACCATAGCGCAAAGGCAATATTCTTTATAGTGTCACCTGCGTTTCACAAGTACGCAGAAGCTATGTTTAGCAACGTGCAACAACTTTGTTGTAACGTCTCTCATTGCAACTTTCAGACAACTTACGTAATTCTATCGAACTGAATGAAAAAGCCGTGACGAGGTGAATACTTTTATTTGAAAATCTCTGATCCTTTCGGTTAACAACAGAGTTTTTAATACCTTGGCTTCAATTTTAATTTACAGTGTATAGGTCGTAGATGGACCTGCTAGAAACGACGTAGGTTTGCCTTTCCTTAATCGTTCTTCTAAGATAAGTCGTAGGGTCAGTATTGCCTCACGTGTTCCAACATATCTACGGAATCCAAACTGATCTTCCCCGAGGTCGGCTTCTACCAGTTTTTGCATTCGTCTGTATAGATTTCGCGTTAGTATTTTGCAGCTGTGACTTATTAAACTGATAGTTCGATAATTTTCACATCTGTCAACACCTGATTTCTTTGAGATTGGAATTATTATTTTCTTCTTGAAGTCTGAGGGAATTTCGCCTGTCTCATACATCTTGCTCACCAGATGGTAGAGTTTTGTCAAGACTGGCCCTCCCAAGGCTGTCAGTAGTTCTAATGGAATGTTGTCTACTTCCGGGGCCTTGTTTCGACTTACGTCTTTCAGTGCTCTGTGAAACTCTTCACGCAGTATCATATCTCCCATTTCATCTTCATCTACATTCTCTTCCATTTCCAAAATATTGTCCTCAAGAACACCGCCCCTGTATAGACCCCCTATATACTCCTTCCACCTCTCTGCTTTCCCTTCTTTGCTTAGAACTGGGTTTCCATCTGAGCTCTTGATATTCATGCAAGTGGTTTTCTTTTCTCCAAATGTCTCTTTAATTTTCCTGTAGGCAGTATCTATCTTACTCCTCGTGAGATAAGTCTCTACATCCTTGCATTTGTCCTCCAGCCGTCCCTGATTAGCCATTTTGCACTTCCTGTCGATCTCATTTTTGAGACGTTTGTATTCATTTTTGCCTGCTTCATTTACTGCATTTTTGTATTTTCTCCTTTCATCAATTAAATTCAGTATCTCTTCAGTTAATCAAGTATTTCTACTAGCCCTCGTCTTTTTACCTACTTGATCCTGTGCTGTCTTCACTATTTCATCCCTCAAAGCTACCCATTATTTTTCTACTGTGCTTCTTCCCCCATTCCTGTCAATTGTTCGCTTATGCTCTCCCTGAAAGTCTGTACAACCTCTGGTTCTTTCAGTTTATCCAGGTCCCATCTCCTTAAATTCCCTACTTTTTCCAGTTTCTTCAGTTTTAATCTACAGTTCATAACAAATAGATTGTGGTCAGAGTCCACATCTGCACCTCGAAATGTCTTACAATTTAAAACATGGTTCCTAAATCTCTGTCTTACCATTATATAGTCTATCTACGACTTATATTATAAGAAAGATTAAGGAAAGGCCAACCTACGTTTCTAGCATTTGTAGACTTAGAGAAAGCTTTTGACAATGTGGACTGGAATACTCTCTTTCAAATTCTGAAGGTGGCAGGGGTAAAATATAGGGAACGAAAGGCTATTTTCTATTTGTACAGAAACCAGATGCCAGTTATAAGAGTCGAGGGACATGAAAGGGAAGCAGTGGTTGGGAAGGGAGTGAGACAGGGTTGTAGCCTCTCCCCGATGCTATTGAATATGTATATTGAGCAAGCAGTAAAGGAAACAAATCAAAAGTTCGGAGTAGGTATTAACATCCATGGAGAAGAAATAAAAACTTTGAGGTTCGCCGATGACATTATAATTCTGTCAGTAGCAGCAGACACCAGCAGCAGTAGCAGCAGACAGCAAAGGAATTGGAAGAGCAGTTGAACGGAATGGACAGTGTCTTGAAAGGAGGATATAAGATGAACATCAACAAAAGCAAATCGAGGATAATGGAATGTAGTCGAATTAAGTCGAGAGATGCTGAGGTAATTAGGTTAGGAAATGAGACACTTAAAGTAGTAAAGGAGTTCTGGTATTTGGGGAGCAAAATAACTGGTGATGGTCGAAGTAGAGAGGATACAAAATGTAGATTGGCAATGGCAAGGAAAGCGTTTTTGAAGAAGAGAAATTTGTTAACGTCGAGTATTGATTTTAGTGCCAGGAAGTCGTTTCTGAAAGTATTTGTATGGAGTGTAGCCATGTATGGAAGTGAAACATGGATGATAAATAGTTTAGACAAGAAGAGAATAGAAGCTTTCGAAATGTGGTGCTACAGAAGAATGCTGAATATTAGATGGGTAGATCACGTAACTAATTAAGAGGTATTGAATAGAATTGGGGAGAAGAGGAGTTTGTGGCACAACTTGACTAGAAGAAGGGATCGGTTGGTAGGACATGTTCTGAGGCATCAAGGAATCACCAATTTAGTACTGGAGTGCAGGCTGGAGGTTAAAAATCGTAGAGGGAGAACAAGAGATGAATACACTAAGCAGATTCAGAAGGATGTAGGTTGCAGTAGGTACTAGTTTGCACAGGATAGAGTAGCATGGAGAGCTGCATCAAACCAGTCTCAGGAATGAAGACCACAACAACAACAACAGTTCATAAAACCGGCATTACTAATGCACGCTGGCGTGGTTCTGTTGCATTCACCTGCATGTATCCAGCAAATTGAAGGTAAATGGCGTCGTGCGGTTTACAACAACCAAACACACACACACACACACACACACACACACACACACACACACACACACATACACGGAAGGACGAACCTACCTCATCTCTTCAATACGTCTTATCGACATCAGTATGTTTTACCAACATCTACGATACGGGTCACAATATTCAAATTAAGTGCTGCGCAAAACTGATAATATTATGGAGTTTCGTAGCGTATCAGTCAGTTCAAATCCAAGATGCTTCAGGAAATAAAGAAATTATTAAATAACAGGAAAATCGAAGACAGCTAGGAAAATGATAACTTTTGTGGTATTTCGGCTGTGATTGGAACTCGTTCTGTTGATAATGTGTTTATACGGATTTTTACTTGAGAGTTCTCAGTTTTACTGAGACAGTGGCTTGTAAGCGGCCGGTATCTACGTAAAAGTTGTTACGACAGCGAGATTAATAATGTCATTCTCCACTTATAGGTAGGCAACGGCAACGTATAACGACTATGGCCTGAGAAACCTAACAGTAGTTTTATGGCGAGCTGTTGCTTCCTTCTTGGCTCTACAGATATTGGAAATGCTGTAATTCTCAAGAACAAGGAAGCAGTTCGATATAGGAGAAATGTGGCTACTGGACTATTCAAAGTAACACACTTTTAGAAGAACTTTGTTTCTATTTTGCAGTGGTCCTTCACTTTGCTCTGTTGTTCTCATACTAATGTTTTATACACTGTGGCGTTCGCTGTGTTATTCAGTGTTTTGGTTGGCTCTGATCACTATGGGTCTCAACTTCTGAGGTCATCAGTCCCCTAGAACTTAGAACTAGTTAAAGCTAACTACCCTAAGGACATCACACACATCCATGCCCGAGGCAGGATTCGAACCTGCGACCGTAGCGGTCTCGCGTTTCCAGACTGCAGCGCCTAGAACCGCACGGCCACTTCGGCCGGCACAGTGGTTTGGTATTTAACTAATTTGTAAATGGAAATGATAATCTTATTTTATTACATTGATTAATTACTAAATAATTTTTTCCCCGGCTAAAGATTTGATCAAGTTGCTAAAGAACTCCCAGTTAACGTCGTGTTAAAGTGTTGTCTGTAAGTTGTGTAAGTGTCACTAAATCACAGTTCATACAACAGATTCTATACAACTATGGATTATGATGGAAACAGTTATCTTCAACAAAATGATCATTAAAACCACAGAATATCAGCCGCGCACAACACAGACGTATGTTACCTGAAACAATATTCTTCGCAACTCGTGCGTAATTAATTTCGGCTCCATACATCAGCTAGAAAAGTTTGTTATAACGATCGTGCTATGAGCACTGTTTTTAAAGAACCAATCTGATTCGAATTATTTTCATTAAAATGAGTTCGAGACCACCGGTGCACATTTATTTTTACACATTTGTATTACGTTCAGCATTTATGTCTGCAGAGTTGAGTAATTTGAATTTGCCGCTGAGACAATTGTTAAGATGGCGGCAGACAATTGATAAAGACTTTCTATTGTTAGACCAAATAAGTATATATTTAAAATGATTATTAAACGCTATAAACTATACTTTCATATCGTGCAGTATTTAGACCTCATCAAGCAAACATTTGATTTGTTTCTAAGGAAAACACACACAAAAACGCGATACAAATCGCTATCATCTATGGTTGCGTTCGTTGCAGCGGAAAGAAATAATTAACACAGATAATGCTTACTGAGAGAGGGATTAAAGTTACAAATAATTATTCACACATATTTATAATAATAATGAACTCTATTTTCAAGTAATAATTAACAAATAATTACAATTTCTTAACAGACCTCAGTTCGATATGCGTCTTGTGTGCTGAACCTACAAAAGCCATCCAACAAAAAGGTAAAAAAACAAAGGAAGACAAACGCAGATCATAAAATGAATTTACAATTATCATTGTCTTTGTATGATATACATCGATATGTCTAATTACATCATAGAATATTATATAAATAATTAATTCACTATTTTTTCATATGCCGAATAGATAATGTTGATAACTGTAACAGGCATAATTTCCTCTCGTCGCACTGTAACCAAAAATTTATCACGTGGATGTTACAACACATTAGAATTCCTCTCGTAGCCGGACTACACAAATCTAGCGACAGGTTTCTCGTGAAGGTTACGGTATTTACCTGTCGTCATATCCTTTCAATTCAGTTTCACATACCTCGGTAATATGTTTGGGACCAGCATACATGGCACAATACATTCACGATTACTCTTTCTTGTTCAGTTCACAGGTCGCTGCACATGGTCCACACAAAGCGCCGCGATATAAATCACTTCCCCACCAACTGTTCAAATTAACCTCAGAAGTGCGTGGTCTCTCCCGTTCCGTGGCATACTCGTACACGCATAGACAGCAATTCAGTTATTGGTGCTGTAATACAACTTTCACCACCACTTTCTACTCATAGCCCGAACATCGAACCGGCTCCTACGGGACTTCTCCGACTACTTTTGGACGGTCAGCTCGGACCAAGGACGCGCTAAAGAAAGGAATCTTCGCCACCGGTGAACTATTGGCAGCGGCGTACGATTCCTTCAGGCTTAAGGGCTGCTTTCTGGGTGTTAAGTGAGCGAAATTGCATAGACTAATGGATGTCGATGCCTAGGACTCTTCCAAAATCGCACGTTAAACAGCACACTGGATGACTGGCATCATCGTATCAACCAAAGAGCGAATTGAGATTGTGGTAAGTACGCTGGCAGCTAGGTCCTAGTGACGAGTGAATCCCCTGCATTACATGCTTTGATAGGGGTATCAAGTGTCACATGCCATGTTGCTCTGATAGATGAATAGTGCGACACATGCCTCAATGGCTGACATCTTCGTATCTACCAGACAGCGTGTAACACCATAGCTTAGACATTACATACCTTTTGTTGATTCATTTAGCTTTCTATTTAGTTCAACATCCCATCACTGAACTTCTGTAATTAGTTTACGGTTAATTCGATACTGTAATATGTACAATATGAGCAAAGGATATGTTTTGTCTATCTTACATAATCTCTTTGATTATCTTTGAGGATGAATAATTTTGTGTAAATATTTTTTTATAGAAATATTAATATGTGCAAATGTTCTGTTTTATTTAAAATGTTTGTTTGCTGTTATGCAAACTGCTGAGCCGGCCGAAGTGGCCGAGCGTTTCTAGGCGCTACAGTTTGGAACCGCGCGACCGCTATGGTCGCAGGTTCGAATCCTGCCTCGAGCATGGATGTGTGTGATGTCCTTAGGTCAGTTAGGTTTAAGTACTTCTAAGTTCTAGGGGACTGATGACCTCACAAGTTAAATCCCATAGTGCTCAGAGCCATTTGAACCATTTTTTTTAAACTGCTGACCTTCCCTTAGGGTTCTTAGTAAGTTTGTATGTGAAAGGTGTAGTGCTTCCCCTCGGGAACGGAACTGTGTAGCGCGCGCAAATTGTGGTTGGCCTAGTTAGAAAAGGTGGAACAAGAGTCAGTCGGTGTCGAGCTACCAAACTATGCACTGCCCATGTAAAAGTTGTGTATTGTGCTGGTTCCGAGAGAGGCTTTTCCTTCCGCTTTACAATGCCTCGGATGGATGGATAAAGAGCTGGAACTATTCTGAAATTGGTGTCTATCATCGCCACCAAGAAATGACAGAGTCCTGCAATTCTACCTGCAATTCCACCTACCAACATGCAATCGCCACCACATTGCACAATAATTGTAATGGAGCACTATAGTAATGTACAGTGAAGGATCAGCTCATTGTTTTATTGTGCACAAATTAAGGTAACTTATAACTGAATTTATGTACCTACCTTGGTTTTTTTCCTATCACAACACCTCTCAGGTTACTCTCCATTTGAACTATGATTACCGAGTGTCCTAGTTCGTGAAAAAAAATGAAAGCCTCAAAGCCGAATAGTTAATTAAAAAATGTTGTTTGACCTTTGGTAAGAAGGGAGTATTCAGATTTACTGCGGATTTAGTGAAATTGTGGGAGGTAGTAAACGTAGTTTTGTGAAAGCCTCCCAGTGATGGAAACAGTCCAATTTAAAGTTTTGTGGAGTTTCAAATTCACCTATTTAATCATTTACTTGAAAGTAGAAGACTGTGTTAATAAAGACTATTTGCTGTTTCTTTTAAAGATTAAAAGTTCTTAAAACTGAGGCTTATAAAGTTTTGCTTAGTTAATGATCATAGTGCTGCCTGTAGTAAATTTTGAAAGGTGAGTCAATTTCTTGTAAATTTGTCAACATTGTGTCTCACTGTAGCAAAAGTAGAAAACTGCAATAGTGGAAAGTTATATACTCATGCTTGCTAAGTACTTGTTTCTTTTGTGTAATAAAAGTGCATATTAATGTTGTAATAGGATCCACAGTTTGCCTATTGTGCTCATACCGCACAACGATTAATAGAAAGACAACTATCTATGAAAACAGTAATTTCTTTATTAAAAAAACAATGAAAAGTAATCTGTTAGTGGATTCCATTTAACTTTCACTCTAAATAGAAAAGTATTTAGCTAAGAGAGACTTAACCTGAGACCAGTTCATAATTTTGCAGTGAACTACGTACATAAATTTATGTCACCTAGGTAAGTGTTTGAAAAATAACACTTTACCTATGTCCTATTTATGATTCTGCAGTGAATATGTTATAAAGCTTACTCAGTCTGAATAAGCCCTGAAAGTAATAGTGTGTTCCGTTATCCTATTTTTGCAAATATTTTGTGCTGCTCTAGCTGTTAGTTCCAATCGTAACGTTGACATATGCAGGTGTCAGAGTTCATTGCACTCGCGTGTGGTAAAGTATAGGTTGTGTTTGTCCGTTAAAGCTACTAATAACTATTTTCTTGAACAATAATGTTAATCATTCTCTTGCCTAATTAGGCTGGCGACCGTTTTCTCTGTCCTTTAAACAGAGTGGATAGGTTAAATATTATTTATTACTGTTTAAATATTTACGTATTTCTGACTTTCGCTTCCGATACGCCACTTCCGTTAGGTATGTCACGGTCAACATAACAAAATTCCTCTCAGAGGGTAACACTGCTCTGTTGCCTTATACCATAATTACTCTAACAAAATAGTTCCATTTTACAAACTGTCTCCAGGTTTAAGGTTATGGTATAGCAGTAGCGGACGGGAGTGTTATAAGCGGATTCCAATTGTGATTAGTACTTTGGCAGCGAGGTCCTGTTGATGAGTGAATCCCCTACAGAACGTGCTTTGATAGGGATATCATGTGTCATGTGCCAAAGCACCTGTCGTGTACCGACTACAATTACAACTGCTTGAGCAGATGGCGCCTACTTATTGGGACCTGGTCTATTACGAACTACGGGCTCTCTCACAAGTAGTTCTCAACAATAGTTGTAACCACATGACAGTTCAGAAAACACCTGTCCCGTGCGGGAAAGTAGCAGCTGAGAATATTCTGTTAAAGGTAATACTGAAGGAAAGTAGCAGCTGAGAATGTTCTGTTAGAGGTAATACTGAAATGAATCACACGTTTATCATTTATGTGTAACATAACATAATTTCTGTTTAAAAATAATAATCGACGTACAAGGTAAAAAATTTATAGGAATACTCTCCCAACAGGTGCAGTACACAACCGGTACAGTTTTTAAACATTCGAGTTTTCAGCAAAGCTACTACATAATTTTATTGTTCCGTACTGCTCCACTCGCGTCGCCTCCATTGCTTGGTACGTGAAATGCAAAGAACGTCTACAGAATAGAGCATTGCCACCAACCTACCGATACGAGATTGCTGCTACCTATGGACATTATACATAAACGGCTGCTGTTTTGAAATATTCGTGGTACAGGTAGAAAACTATCACGAAAGCCTTAGGAAAGCATAAATCTTTGTTGAACAGCCCTCTTCTATTGCTAACGATAAAAATATTCACAGATTTGCATTACAGTGAGATTTGTCAGAGCGATGTAGCAAATACACGCAGCGTCACGTTTTTAATGCAGTTAGAGAAAGCTGCTGACAATCCTTAGAAGACGAATATTCTACATCTAAAAGTCTCCCATCTGTATATTCGTAAAAGAAGTGAGAGCTAACTTGCTAAACGATATGGTAATTCAAGATGTCGGTGCTATGGTTCACAGATAACACAATTCTATAGTTAATCTGGCTGAGGATGTCAGCAAAAGTTAGAAAACAAAAATGGCTCTGAGAACTATGGGACTCAACATCTTAGGTCATAAGTCCCCTAGAACTAAGAACTACTTAAACCTAACTAACCTACGGACATCACACACACCCATGCCCGAGGCAGGATTCGAACCTGCGACCGTAGCAGTCCCGCGGTTCCGGACTGCAGCGCCAGAACCGCTAGACCACCGCGGCCGGCAGTTAGAAAACCTGTTGAAAAGAGTGTACAATATAGGGGACACTGTTGTGTATTGGAACCCTTTTCAGACTATTGCATCTAGTCGTCTGTGTATAGGAACTTTAATATAGTTTCATATTGCAGTTTGAAATGACATCGTTCATTTTGTGTGTGCTGCAGTCTTTTTCTGAAATTACAAAAAATTACAAAAATTACTCGTAAAAGATAAGGTTTTTCTAAATGTGAAAAACTGTTCGAAGGTACGTCACGATCATGTACCGTGCTCCGTGCTCTGGGGAGAACAATACTTACTCATGTGGAGTTACGAACAGTGCAGTGAGTTAAGACTTTTAAGGTTTTTGAGAGACTGACGAAAAAAATGTACCGAAAAAACATTTATCGTTCAACTTAATTCTCTTTAAAAACAATATCGATTTAATGTGTATACTATACTTTATTCTATGGCCAAAAAAAAATCAACAGCTGTGATACAGAATGATTTTACTGCGAAATATCAGTGATAAAAACGCCAAACAATAATATTTTCCTACGCGAACCCATGACCTTAAAGCAGTATTAATTTCAGGGAAATTGCAATGCAAAATGAACCTCAGATATTTTATGAACATACGAACGGTGCTTCACACCGCTCTTTACGTGTTTCGTATTACGGCGATTAAAACTTTCAATAATATTTCCATAGAGAAAGACTGTGTAATTTGCCCGTGATAATTTGTGTTGTCACTTTGTTGTGTGTGGCGTCCTTTGATGTGTAACTATACGTATATGTGCCTACAAATTATACAGTTTAATGAACTGCACATGTACAAAAAATTAAACCATACCACTTGATGTACCGAATGGAACACAACATATACGTTAAAAACAGCATAATACCGTAGAACAAATATTTCATTTAAATTTAAAATTGCTGCTAGCGACAAAATTTGGTCAACACTGCATTTAAAAGTCTGTGCGATTCATTATTACTCAACTACATATCAATAACCAGTATGCGAAATCAAATTAAGAAAAAGCATTATCAAAAGTCAGTTACAAGTTAAAAAGTTTTGATATGAAACCTATTGACAACAAACACAAAATTCCATTTTCGAGACAGAGAAAACTGTAAGAAGTTAAAGAAACTCATTGCAAATACAGTATCCCATGACCTTCCGCTTCAAGGTACACAGCGGTGCACGAATGACGAAGTATGGTTGAACCGCCCATTCGTCATGTAACAAATTTTAAAATAGTGAAGAATTTCACTTACTTTAAAACTCTGTAACTGAAGACTCAACCATTTCCTCAGAGTAGCTTTTATATTTTCTACAGCACTCACGTATGCAGAGCGTGTAACATTTGCAAACTCTGGGGAAAACACAGCTTCATGTCTGGTAATAACAAATACAGTAGAAAAGGCCAGAAACTGATTATGTCAGTCTCTAGCGCACGTACCTTCACGTGGGTTTAAAATCGGTCACTAGACTGAAACGACGACCAGGGAAGATCGTGTGTTCTTAGTTGCACTATCTTCCAGGTACAACAGTATCCGTCCCCCCCCGTCCCCCCCCCCCCCCATTTATCACGGAATATGACTTAGAGATAAATAAAGATAAAGGTGATGAAGAAAGAGTACGAGAGGAAGAAAACAGCTACTCCCTTCACTACAATGTTTTTGAATAACACAGTAATGGAAGAACAGAAGCAATTCTGTCTAGGAAGAAAAAATGTACAGGTTGCTTGCAGCAAAGAAGATACCATAAGCTGACTGGCAGATACGTAAAGCGCTTCTAGCTAATTAGATAGTGATACGGAACTAAGAGAGGCATTCGGGAATTCGTACGTCTGGATCGCAGCATTGTATAGGAGGGAAACTTGGACCGTCTGAAATCAAGACAATAAGAAATTCGGAAGCTAGGGAAGAAGCTTAGTGTTTAACACTATGTCAACGAGGTGATTTACAAGTTTGGATTAGAGGAAAGAATGAGGAAGAGAATCACCATTTCACACGAATCGTCTCGGCATTCACCCGAAGCGATATGGAAAATCAGAGAAAAGTGAAATCTAGATGGCCGAAAGGGGATTTGAACCACCGTCCGCCAGAATACGAGTGTCTGACCGCTGAGTCACTTCACAACGTTGGAAGAAACAGGAAGGATCTGATATGTGGTGATGTCGAAGAATATTAAAAATTAAGTGAAATTACATAATATTAAATGAAAAAGTACTAAATAGGTTGGATATGTACGAATCCACTTACCACAAGAATCTAGGAATTGTTACACCCTGCAGGGACGAGAATTTTTTATTTTTTAATTTTTTTGTTTTATTGTTCACTGACTTTCTGATCGGTCTGATTTGGCCCACCACACTTGCCTCTACTGTGCTAACTCCTCCGTCTCAGAGAAGCTCATACGCACAAGACCCTCGGGTATTTCTTAGACATCTTCCCAGCGATTTTCCCTCTACAGCGACCTATTGCCTGATGTCTTAACACATACCTGGCATCCTGTCCCATCGTCTCGTCAGAATTTTCCACGAATTTTTTTGCTCGTCGATTCTCCGCAGAACCTCCTCATTTCTAACCTTATCAGTCCATCTAACTTACAACAACCGTCTATACCATATGTCAAACGCCCTCGTGGCTCTGCTCGTCTGATTTTTACGTCCTCCTTGCTTCGTACGTCATTTTCTATCCAAGGTAGCAGACTTCTTTCACTTTCTCTACTTCGTGTCCTCAACTGTGATACTAAGTTTATTGCTAATCTCGTTTCTATTACTCCTCATTACTTTCTTTTTTTCTCCAGTATTCTTGCAGCCCATATCCTGTTGCTCAGTAAACTGTTCATACCATTCGATACGTCCTGTATATCTCCCTCGCTTCCACTGAGAACAGCAGTATCATCAACAGTAGAGAGGAAAAATAGTGGAGGCCGACCACGACTAGAATATTCAGAACATATTGTAGAGTTTCAAAACAGGACACACTTGTCACAGGGGAGTTATTCCTCGATTGTTGTTTGTACGAAACATGAGTCTTTTCTGTATTTAGATCACTGTTTTTTATTATTATTTCATGAAAGGTTTCGGCCATTGTCGCCACTCTTCAGATTATTTCTCGCAGTTACAGAACAACCAGTCTTAACAGAACTGTCAGTTCCATTGTCAGAATAGTATATGACAGTGAAAGAGGTAGTTGCTCTACAACTACGAGAAATGATCTGTAGATGTGTGATATTGGCCGAAACCGGCTATGAAATAATAAGAAAAAGAAATAAAATAACATTAGGTATATTGTAACTTCCTGGCAGATTAAAACTGTGTGCCGGACCGAGACTCGAAGTCGGGACCTTTGCCTTTCGCGGACAAGTGCTCTACCGACAGAGCAACCCAAGCACGATTCACGCCCCGTCCTCACAGCTTTACTTCTGCCAGTACCTCATCTCCTACCTTCCAAACTTAACAGACGCTCTCCTGCGAACCATGCAGAACTAGCACTCCTGAAAGAAAGGATATTGCGGAGACATGGCTTAGCCACTTGCCCGCGAAAGGCAAAGGTCCCGAGTTCGAGTCTCGGTCCGACACACAGTTTTAATCTTCCAGGAAGTTTCATATCAACGCACACTCCGCTGCAGAGTGAAAATCTCATTCTGGAAACATCCCCCAGGCTATGGCTAAGCCATGTCTCCGCAATATCCTTTCTTTCAGGAGTGCTAGTTCTGCATGGTTCGCAGGAGAGCGTCTGTTCTGTTTGTAAGGTAGGAGACGAGGTACTGGCAGAAGTAAAGCTGTGAGGACGGGGCGTGAGTCGTGCTTGGGTAGCTCTATCGGTAGAGCACTTGCCCGCGAAAGGCAAAGGTCCCGACTTCGAGTCTCGATCCCGCACACAGTTTTAATCTGCCAGGAAGGTTTATATCAGCGCACACTCCGCTGCAGAGTGAAAATCTCATTCTGGATTAGGTATATTAGATACGTAGAGATAGTTTGTAAGTCGTAACGAACTTGACGGTCGGAATGATTTTGGGGACAGCGCCGTGGCCAAGAGAAGTTAAATAAACAAAAATCGCGATTGGCAACGGCAAATGTTGGACGTAAAAAATTGAAGCAGTGTCGTCCGATTGTGCTGTGTTTCAGTGCTGGTCATGGCCCGATTTCCAGAAAAGGCCACGAGAGGCCGGCGACCGCTAGGGATTTAAGGCCGATGACACTGTGTGTAGAGAGGGGCAGGAGACGAGAGGAGGGTGGAGGGTGGCCGTGTTGTCGGACCGCAGTGCCGCGGCTCATCCATATTTGAGAGGCCCAGAGGGATCAAAGCAGGCTCTCGCCGCACCTGGCTGCTGCCTGCTGGCTGGCCCGCGCCACGCTGCGCCCAGCTTTAAAACGCGTGTGCGGAGGCCGCAGCTGAGCCGAAGATTATCCGAAATGGCAAGCTGGCCACCTTTATGGTTCTATGACGCCGCAGCCTTCCACTGTAACCTGCAGAGACTAAATCTTCTCCGTCACAGAGCCACATCACGTGGGATGTGGATCTTGGCCTCTGAGTTGCAACAGCAATAATCTCAAAATTATTCTCTGAACCCACCTTGGTTGCTGTACTTAAGGGGGGTAGGACGTCAAATGGGCCGACTTGGAGCAGGAGAAGCACCACAGGACATTTTAATTTCCAGTGTCTATACTTTTACAAATAAATTCATAAAACTTTGTCAGTATGACCAGGAAGGATTCAGGATTCACACTCATAGCAGCGGAAGTTCAAAAACATAACAAAACAAAAATTTTTACATGTGGAATTTCATCATTTTTTCACTTACTGTTGGCTGCATTTGTTACTATAGGTACTTTTTTCTTCACAAGTAAGAGAGATTCTTTGATGAATTTTGCTCAGCATACAAACCATACTTACAGGTGTCTGAAACTCTAGAATCTATTTAATTTATGAAAAAATGAATGAGCTGTTACGTTTTATGCTTTATGTTCAGAAAAAAATCAAAATTTGTAGTTAATTATCTCTATTTTTTTCATAGTTTTTAATATATTCGGAAAATTCTAGAGTTTCATACACCTGCAAGTATGGTTTGTATGCTGTGCAAAGTTCATCAAAGTATCTCTCTTACTCGTGAAGAAAAATGTAATTACCTATAGTAACAAATCCAGCCAATAGTAAGTGAAAAAATGATGAAATTTCACATGTAAAAAAAATATTTTGTTATGTTTTTGAACTTCCACTGCTATGAGTGTGAATCATGAATCCTTCCTGATCATGCTGACAAAGTTTTATGAATTTATTTGTAAAAGTATAGTCACTGGAAATTAAAATCTCCTGTGGTGCCTCTCCTGCTCCAAATCGGCCCGTTTGACGTCCTACCCTCCTTAAGAAATAATGTCATGTTACCTTGTTGCATCGATATCGCAGTTTTACTGTCATTAAAAACTTAACATAAATTAGAAAAGTGACGAGACAAGATTGGTCATTATCACCACATTTTCTTTAACATCTCGTCGAAGAAACAATGATTTCCGAAAGTAAAACATCTCGAGTAAAAGTGTACTGAATACCCATGTATCACATAAGATTTGTGGACCGAATTACCTTAATAGCTGATAGTGAAAAACATATGCAGTATACAACTGGCTACAGCTTTCCACGCGTGTATACCATCTAATCTCTCGTAACTTAGCATGGAGATTAGTGCGAAGTGAGGAATACAGACTTTATATCCTCGAACTCTGGAGAAAGGTCTCCTACATTTATGAGTTGTGGAATGTTGCTGCTCGTAGATCGAGGATACGAGAGACATGCCTCTCTTCAACAAGACGTCAGGCAAGTGATGGAAAGAGTCTCTTGTGAGAAACGTTCAAACTGGGTAATATGAGGCGCCTGACTGATGTTCCACAGCCTTTCATCAGTTATTGACACACGAACTTATAACCCAGTCATTTAAATCCATTTATTCACCCACGGCACCCTGCACCATCATTGCGACAATGCACCGCTCCTACTGAGTTCGATTGGTTCTAGGAGCTCTCTACGAAGATTGAGATGATTCTGTTGCACTCCAGGTCAACTGACTACAAACGTTTTGAGCATATTTGGGGTTCTACCGTGTGGTAAGTTTGACCTTGAACCCAACTAGGACCAGCAGCCATGATTTGTTGCGGTGGTTGAGCGGATTTGGATCATCAAGGCTCAAAGCTTTCTACATCTACATCTACATCTACATTTATACTCCGCAAGCCACCCAACGGTGTGTGGCGGAGGGCACTTTACGTCCCACTGTCATTACCGCCCTTTCCTGTTCCAGTCGCGTATGGTTCGCGGGAAGAACGACTGTCTGAAAGCCTCTTTGCGCGCTCTAATCTCTCTAATTTTACATTCGTGATCTCCTCGGCAGGTATAAGTAGGGGGAAGCAATATATTCGATACCTCATCCAGAAACGCACCCTCTCGAGACATGGCGAACAAGCTACACCGCGATGCAGAGCGCCTCTCTTGCAGAGTCTGCCACTTGAGTTTGTTAAACATCTCCGTAACGCTGACACGGTTACCAAATAACCCTGTGACGTAACGCGCCGCTCTTCTTTGGATCTTCTCTATCTCCTCCGTCAACCCGATCTGGTACGGATCCCACACTGACGAGCAATACTCAAGTATAGGTCTTACGAGTGTTTTGTAAGCCCCCTCCTTTGTTGATGGACTAAATTTTCTAAGGACTGTCCCAATGAATCTCAACCTGGTACCCACCTTACCAACAATTAATTTTATATGATCAATCCACTTCGAATCGTTCCGCACGCATACTCCCAGATATTTTACAGAGGTAACTGCTACCAGTGTTTGTTCCGCTATCATATAATCATACAATAAAGGATCCTTCTTTCTATGTATTCGCAATACATTACATTTGTCTATGTTAAGGGTCAGTTGCCACTCCCTGCACCAAGTGCCTATCCGCTGCAGATCTTCCTGCATTTCGCTACAATTTTCTAATGCTGCAACTTCTTTGTATACTACAGCATCATCCGCGAAAAGCCGCATGGAACTTCCGACACTATCTACTAGGTCATTTATATGTATCAAGAAAAGCAATGGTCCCATAACACTCCCCTGTGGCACGCCAGAGGTTACTTTAACGTCTGTAGACGTCTCTCCGTTGATAACAACATGCTGTGTTCAGTTTGCTAAAAACTCTTCAATCCAGCCACACAGCACTTTGTTTATCAGGCGACAGTGCGGAACTGTATCGAACGCCTTCCAGAAGTCAAGAAAAATAGCATCTACCTGGGAGCCTGTATCTAATATTTTCTGGGTCTCATGAACAAATAAAGCGAGTTTGGTCTCACACGATCGCTGTTTCCGGAATCCATGTTGATTCCTACATAGTAGATTCTGAGTTTCCAAAAACGACATGATACTCGAGCAAAAAACATGTTCTAAAATTCTACAACAGATCGACGTCAGAGATATAGGTCTATAGTTTTGCGCATCTGCTCGACGACCCTTCTTGAAGACTGGGACTACCTGTGCTCTTTTCCAATCATTTGGAACCTTTCGTTCCTCTAGAGACTTGCGGTACACGGCTGTTAGAAGAGGGGCAAGTTCTTTCGCGTACTCTGTGTAGAATCGAATTGGTATCCCGTCAGGTCCAGTGGACTTTCCTCTGTTGAGTGATTCCAGTTGCTTTTCTATTCCTTGGACACTTATTTCGATGTCAGCCATTTTTCCGTTTGTGCGACGATTTAGAGAAGGAACTGCAGTGCGATCTTCCTCTGTGAAACAGCTTTGGAAAAAGGTGTTTAGTATTTCAGCTTTACGCTTGTCATCCTCTGTTTCATGCCATCATCATCCCGGAGTGTCTGGACATGCTGTTTCGAGCCACTTACTGATTTAACGTAAGACCAGAACTTCCTAGGATTTTCTGTCAAGTCGGTACCTAGTATTTTACTTTCGAATTCACTGAACGCTTCACGCATAGCCCTCCTTACGCTAACTTTGACATCGTTTAGCTTCTGTTTGTCTGAGAGGTTTTGGCTGCGTTTAAACTTGGAGTGAAGCTCTCTTTGCTTTCGCAGTAGTTTCCTAAATTTGTTGTTGTACCACGGTGGGTTTTTCCCGTCCCTCACAGTTTTACTCGGCACGTACCTGTCTAAAACGCATTTTACGATTGCCTTGAACTTTTTCCATAAACACTCAACATTGTCAGCGTCGGAACAGAAATTCTCGTTTTGATCTGTTTGGTAGTCAGAAATTTGCCTTCTATTACTCTTGCTAAACAGATAAACCTTTCTCCCTTTTTTTATATTCCTATTAACTTCCATATTCAGGGATGTTGCAACGACCTTACGATCACTGATTTCCTGTTCTGCACTTACAGAGTCGAAAAGTTCGGGTCTGTTTGTTATCAGTAGGTCATAGATGTTATCTCCACGAGTCGGTTCTCTGTTTAAGTGCTCGAGGTAATTTTCGGATAGTGCACTCAGTATAATGTCACTCGATGCTCTGTCCGTACCACCCGTCCTAAACATCTGAGTGTCCCAGTCTATATCTGGTAAATTGAAATCTCCACCTAAGACTATAACATGCTGAGAAAATTTATGTGAAATGTATTCCAAATTTTCTCTCAGTTGTTCTGCCACTAATGCTGCTGAGTCGGGGGGTCGGTAAAAGGAGCCAATTATTAACCTAGCTCGGTTGTTGAGTGTAACCTCCACCCATAATAATTCACAGGAACTATTCACTTCTACTTCACTACAGGATAAACTACTACTAACAGCGACGAACACTCCACCACCGGTTGCATGCAATCTATCCTTTCTAAACACCGTCTGTACCTTTGTAAAAATTTCGGCAGAATTTATCTCTGGCTTCAGCCAGCTTTCTGTACCTATAACGATTTCAGCTTCGGTGCTTTCTATCAGCGCTTGAAGTTCCGGTACTTTACCAACGCAGCTTCGACAGTTTACAATTACAATACCGATTGCTGCTTGGTCCCCGCATGTCCTGACTTTGCCCCACACCCGTTGAGGCTTTGCCCTTTCTGTACTTGCCCGAGGCCATCTAACCTAAAAAACCGGCCAGCCCACGCCACACAACCCCTGCTACCCGTGTAGCCGCTTGTTGCATGTAGTGGACTCCTGACCTATCCAGTGGAACCCGAAACCCCACCACCCTATGGCGCAAGTCCAGGAATCTGCAGCCCACACGGTCGCAGAACCGTCTCAGCCTCTGATTCAGACCCTCCACTCGGCTCTGTACCAAAGGTCCGCAGTCAGTCCCATCGACGATGCTGCAGATGGTGAGCTCTGCTTCCATCCCGCCAGCGAGACTGGCAGTCTTCACCAAATCAGATAGCCGCCGGAAGCCAGAGAGGATTTCCTCCGACACACATCATTGGTGCCGACATGAGCGACCACCTGATGGGTGCACCCTGTACCCTTCATGGCATCCGGAAGGACCCTTTCCACATCTGGAATGACTCCCCCCGGTATGCACACGGAGTGCACTTTGGTTTTCTTGCCCTCCCTTGCTGCCATATCCCTAAGGGGCCCATTACGCACCTGACGTTGGAGCTCTCAACTACCAGTAAGCCCACCCTCTGCGACTGCCCGGATCTTCCAGACTGAGGGGCAACCTCTGGAACAGGACAAGCAGCCACGTCAGGCCGAAGATCAGTATCAGCCTGAGACAGAGCCTGAAACCGGTTCGTCAGACAAACTGGAGAGGCCTTCCATTCAGCCCTCCGGAATGTCTTTCGTCCCCTGCCACACCTTGAGACGACCTCCCACTCTACCACACGTGAGGGATCAGCCTCAATGCGGGCAGTATCCCGGGCAACCACAGTCGTAGTCCGATTGGGGGATGCGTGGGACGAGCTGGCCGTCCCTGACAAACCCACATCCGGGCCCCACAGTGTTGCCCATTGGCAACAGCCTCAAGCTGTGTGACCGAAGCCAACACTGCCTGAAGCTGGGAGCGAAGGGATGCCAACTCAGCCTGCATCCGAACACAGCAGTTGGAGTCCCTATCCATGCTAAAAACTGTTGTGCAAAGAACGTCTGAATTAATCTACAGAGAGCGCAAACAAATCAACACAAAATTTAAACGGTTATTAAAATACAAGAATGCCTAGTAAATGCAGTAATGCTGCCAGTTGTGCACTGCTGACACACTGCTCGGCGGCGGAAGGAGACTACGCGATTTTACACTATTCAGGTACTAAAACGCGATGCTACAACTCTCAAATACTATAATACGCCCGAAATTTATGACTTAAACAATGCAAGTACCAAAAACACGCAAAGAAATTAAGAATTAAACTATGTAACAAATGAGTGAGCTAGGAGTATACGACTTGCTGCTGCAGCTGCTTATCCAACGGCGGCAGGGAGCACACTGACTGTGACCAACCGACACTGGCCGTTCAAAACAAAAACAGAAGACAGATGACTACGCGAATTTACACTATTCAGGTACTAAAACGCGATGCTACAACTCTCAAATACTATAACACGCCCGAAATTTATGAATTAAACAATGCAAGTACCAAAAACACGCAAAGAAATTAAGAATTAAACTAAGTAACAAATGAGTGAGCTAGGAGTATGCGACTTGCTGCTGCAGCTTCTTATCCAACGGCGGCAGGGAGATTTTAGATGTTCGACGCCACCGCCTTACCAGGGTGAACCACGGTGTTACATCCTGCTGCGTAGCTATCCAGTTATTTGCTCATGAAAGTATTTCAATCACAATACAGCAGGTTCCAACTGAATTTTGCTACGATATCTATATGTTTATAAGAACAATTGTATGTATGTACCTCACCCAATTACTCTAAAACTACTGGATCGATTTCAGCCAAACGGGATACACATATCACTTACTATATGAAAACAACCACTGTGGTGGTAAAAAAACACCTACCTTTAATAGGGATGGAGGTGGCTGTGAGAAGCGGCTTCTCGCGCTCACATTTTTGACAGTATATATTTTTCATCTTTTATGAATTTCCTTTCCTAGAAAACCATACTACTAGTGTTAATCAGTTTTTAGCTATCGGCCTAAGGTAAACGGATCCTGGCTTCCCGTACCGCAGCGAACGACCGTCGCAGGTAGCAAGAGGAGAACCGCACCGGTAATGACCGCGGAGAAGCCCTCGGACGTTGGCACGCCAGGTACATATAGTCTGCGGCCGCGAGCTCGGCTCCAGTTCACCACCGGCAATGGAGGGTGAAACTTTGACAATGCGAGCCACTCGTGCTGCGGAACGACAGAAAAATCATTAGATGAACGTCGGCCGAAGAACCCGAGACAGAAGCCAATAGGCAGTTTGTCAACAAGTGGCCACGAAAGCCTTAACAATTTTGTAAAAACACGAAGGTTATAAAGCGTATCCCTTCTATTAGACAAAACCTATTTTAAAATAAACATTAAATAAATGAATCATGATCCATACCAGGGATCAGCATTTCGTATATGTAGCGTACGTGAGATGAGTTTGGGAGGTAACAGGCGAGTTGTGTTCCCCCGAAAATGTTCGTATATAAATTAATAGTAGCCAGATGAATCATGATGCTTCAAAGAGAAACATGTACATTGCCATAATGTGCACAATGATTCTGATGGTATAATCAGATTATCAATATCTTTATTAGTTTAAAGTTTAGTATGTGACGATAAATTATAAAAGTAACACTCAGTAACGAATTTCCAAAATCTAATGGATCATCTGATTTTGACGATCGACGTGTTTTTAGAAAGCTATTAGTGTAAACCTAAACTGCTATGATTTACAGGCATGTAACTTGAATAGAACATGAGTTGTTGGAAGTCAAATCGGCCGATCACTATTAATCGCGTCAGGCCATAAGTACTCCACTGTGACACGAAAAAAACGGTGGCAGCATCCTTGTAAATATATTAATGCATCTACGTCTTTGTTTATACCCGATATATACTATTCATGAAGAAATTGGTCAATTATTTACTGTGTTTTAGAAAGCACAGTGACATTAGCCTACTGCCTTACTTCTGTTATATTCCTTTGATATATGTTTATTTAATTCGTTTATGTATTTAATAATGTGTGTTAGAGCGTGTTTATGGTCCAGCCGTAGGAATATTTATTTAATTTCAAGTTATTTAAATGTAAATTCAGTGTTTCGAACGTGTTTCGTTATGTTTGTGAGTGTGCATTGGCTTTGAGACAGTGTGGGAGAGCTCTAGCCAATCACAGAGATCGTTCCAAAAGGATCACGTGGAGAGTCTGTATGGAATTGTGGGAAGAGGATCGTTTGGAGAGAGGCGAGGGCAGTTCTGAACAGTGCTGTGCGAAGGACAGTACGGGAGTGGACACGAGAGAGTTCTGGGCGGTACGGCGAGGCGGACGCACAGTCGCGGGAAACACTAGAAGAGTGGAGAAGTTTTGCGTGTGGTAGCGGGAGATAGAAATGTCTCGTAGTGCCGACTTGTGCACTTGTGAGATCTCCGTGGCTTCTGCAGTGAAGACGTAGTATGCGTTTAGAACTGAATATCTCGCGAGCTACGTTGTTGTTCATAACTAATTACGTGCGGTAGGAATCTATTGTTTCCCTGATATTCAACTTATAATTTATTTAATTGCTGGACCATCGACACCAATAAGTGTTTTACAACAATAAACGGCATTCTTAAAGGTTCTTCTGCTATCGTGCTCATCACTTAAAGTCGTTAAAATAGTACCCGCCGAATTTATTTAATTGCAGTCTTTCATATATAAATTTTTATATAACACTCAAAATTCGCAATTGCCGACTGATACGAACCTTCGACCATTCGATTCACGTGTATATTCATATTGTATACTGTAGACTCAGTAGTTTTTGGCTTACGTGGCAACTACGTATCCCAGCCCCTAGACAACGAAACCAGCGAAAACTTTAAATCAGAGGGTACGTAGTTGAGGACCACACCACATCATTTCATTTTATTTGAAAGCCCGCAAGTTCTCACGCTAATTAAAAGGACAAGAGAATTTTTTTTTCAGTTTAGTGGCTTTCGGGCCGTGCTCTTTCAGCCCTTTCAATAGAAATGTCAATTATGACGATACGACACTGAGGACAACATAACACCGTGTACCCAACAGCAGAAATTTTCCAGCTCAGTCGGGAATCGAACCCAGCTCCTTTCCATTAGCAAACAGCAGCGCCGAACGCGCAACTACCGAGGCAGACTAAGGACAGGAGTATGCACATACTGTATACAGGTGACGTAAGGTGCGTACAGCTTCTCCTCCCACTCCAGTGCTGCAAATATGTGTTCTATATTTGTGAATTCCAAACACGAAAACAGTTTTCTTCGCAACTACAATTCTGCATGTAAGTAAGATATCCTTTAGAATATTCATCGTAAATATCATAAAGTAAATTATGTAATTAAAAAAGTATTTTAAGGTGATTATGCATATAATGACATTGTATTAGGACAGAGAACCAATCATAAATGAAGAAAAATCAGGAGCTAACCTTTAAACAACTAGAACCAGTGGAGCATCGGTATGTAATAAGACATATAACTGGACGTTATGTGGACCGTTGGTGGCAGCAGCATGTTTAGCTCTTTCGTTGCTGTGATTTGCAGTGTGGTGTCGACGAGGGTTGGACACTGCGACACAATACCTCACTGTGGGCATTAGTTAACTCTACCAGAACAGTACCGCACCACCTAGCTCCGCTGAGCACATCATCATAAATGTCAAAGACGCAATTCTGCTCGTTAAGCACTCTTCCCGTCTTCTTTGCTTTGCAATGTAGGTCTCCAACTCTTCTGAAACTTCAAGTCACCCGCCTTTTTTTTTTAATTTTTTTTTTTAATTTCGTTTATCATTTCCATTTGCTCTTCAGATTTATCTACGTCAAGTTGCTCTAAGATCCAAAGTTTTTAAGTTTTTCGATATGAGTTACCCTTACTTGGGGTGACTATTAAAGTGGCCATTCACCGGGGTGGACAAGGATTTTCGGAGTACACGAAGACCGCGTCTTAAAGGGAGAATTGCTGGTGGGTGAAACCTCTTCGGGTGCAGGTAGGCCGTGACTTGGTGAGCAAGTAGTTTCCATGAATACAGGTTGCACAGATTTTTATATGGGCATAAATTTCACTGCTCACAGTTTTCACCTATCCCTAGCCTATAGGACGGGGAGGTGTACCAGACTAGCATCGAATTCGGGTGGTCTATTAACGAGCAGACACTAGCCAGTCAGAGTGTGGATTTCATTCTTTCTGACACTCGTTTCGTCGAGTTCTGCACCCAGGAAAACCCGTTTTTAGTGTGAGCTCAGGCCGTGGTACATCGGGCAGATAAAACGCTGCATTCTGCAGTGGGACTCGGACCTAGTCAGGAAGGTTCACCTGGAGTAGTAAGAGAAATCGGCTGCCGCTGAGCGCAGCTCGGATGAAAGCAATATGTTTGATTTTGAGCAGCCGAGAGTGCTACGCAGGAATGGTGGATTTCGGGACAACTCACTACATTAAACCATCCAAATTGGGACTGATAATGGTATGATAAACAACTAAGTTCAGGCAAATCGTCAGTTTATTAAACAGCCAGTTTCGGATCGAAACTAACAATCGTCAGGCATAAAGTGGCGTCATCAATCCCACGCATGACAGATCATAATTATTGATAAACATCATGCTATAAACCAACATGTTAAATCCAACAGCAATACTGGTATATTTTCAGTACACAGTAGGTGATGCGGCGAAACACATCGAAAAACTGAAATGGCATGTGTTCTGATTATGGCCCGCTAATGGTCACAAAACGCTACATGCGCTTCCAGCCGAGAGACATCCGTACAGCGAGAGGCGAGTGATGAAGCCGAAACTCGAGAGCGGTCCAGCCCTCCACTCCTAGCCACCCTGGGCGTGGGAACATTCAAATGGCTCTAAGCCCTATGGGAGTTAACATCTGAGATCATCTATACCCTAAACTTAGAACCACTTCAACCTACCTAAGGACATCACACACATCCATGCCCGAGGAAGGATTCGAACCTGCGACGGTAGCAGCAGCGCGGTTCCCCACTGAAGCGCCTAAAACCTCTCAGCCACAGCGGCTGTCAGCGGGGGAAGGGGCGGCGCATCGTGCTGCTGCGCCTATAGCAGGATAGTCAAGAAGCTGTCCCAAAAACTTCGCTGTAAAGCGATAGATGTGATACTCGTGGAAACGTCAAGCATTTCGACGAACTCAGTCGGCTGGAAACTTCAGAACCTTATATTAGGACTAGCTGAGTATACGACATTGCCCATGTATGTATATATTTCAATCTTCTATTAGACTACCTCCTCCTTCCCCTCTCTTTCTGTCAACCACCTCCCTCGCTCCCTCTCTGTCCATCTCCTCCACCACTCTCCCTCCATCCACCTCCTCCACCCTCTCCATCCTCTTTCCATCTGCTGCTGTACCTTTCTCTGTCGATCTCCTCTTACACTTCTCTTTGTCGATTTGCTCCTCCCCTTCTGTCCATCTAATCCTTTCCCATCTCTCCAACTCCTCCTGCCCCTCTCTCTGTCCATCTCCCCCTTCCCCCTTGTAATTCCATCTCCTCCACCCAATTCTTTGTCCACCTCCTCCTGCCCCTCTCCCTCTGGCCATCTTCTCTCCCTCTCTCCGTTCATCTCCTCCCCCTCCATTTCTCTGCCTACCGCTCCCTCCAGCTGTCTCTGTCCATCTCCTCTTCTTCTCCGTCTCTGTTTATCTCCTTCCCCTCCATTTCCCCTCTCCCCCTCTCTCTATCCATCCTCCTCCCCCTTATCTGTGCACATATTCTCGTTCCCCCTCTCTGTCTGTTCGTCTGCTACTCTCCCATTCTCTCTCCGCGTTATCACCTTAACCATAACAGGAGGCTAGTGATTCTTACCGCCACAGTATTTCTTTCCAAATCGAAACTGATACGTGTATCAAATTTGGTTGAAATCGTTCCAGACGCTTTGCACGCATAAGCACATGTCTATTATAATTCACATATATTTAACATATTTCACACGAATTTGTACACATATTTCATCTGTATCTTCAGTGAATTTCACCCTGCAATTTCATTTTCACGCAGCTCAATGTCTGTGACGCTGTAGAATGTTATAAATTTGCTGGTACATCCAGAGCGATGTATGAGTACTGTCTGCAGAATGTTTTGTGAAGAGAGATTGTACTAAAGATGTAGTATATTAAAACGTCCTACACGATCCTGTAGCTTTTCACGCCTCTTAAATGTTTACGACGTCACATTTCCTGATTTGTACATCGTACAATGATATGTTTTTACGGGTACAGTCAGCGGGATTTGTGGATGCTGTCTACAAAATGGAGTTAGTAGGAAAAAAGTAATAAATTTAAACATTATGCATGCGCGGCAGTCTTTTACGCTTCTCACTGTTAGTGACATCATATCTCCTGGACTACGTGTAGTACTTCGATATAATTTTGCTTGAACGTTTAGTTGTACATGTAAGTACTGTTTACAAAATGTGTCGTGAATGCACTTAGTAGTGAAAATGCAATAAATTAAAACGTCACGCTTCATGCGACGATTTTATTGTGTGAACAGTGAAAATGTAGTAAGCGATAAACTCTTTTCCTTTCATCGTTTAGTGGGGTGTTGTTACCGAGAAAACGTTTTGTAAGGTTTTTTACAGTTCGTGAGGTGCTTTCATTCTCAAACACTGGATGACTAAAGTAAGGTTATTTGCGCGTCGTGGGCTATGCAAAAGAGGTGACCACCCCTTTTATAGTGAAAGGGGTCTTACCCAAACAGTGATTATTTCCCTACAGTAACTGATAAATGCACCAAGTTTGGTTGAAATCGATCTGTAAATTTGCCGAAGATCGTTAAGCCACTAAAATTCATGCGGACTTACGCCCGGACCGTGTGCCTCACTTGGTGGTTTTGGAGAGAGTGAACAGGTAAAGATGGTAATGGCTCCTGCGAATCGTACATGATTCTGTTTGTTCTACCTTTTTCGTTCACTTCGAATACCTACACCATTTAAACGCGAAACTAATCAAATATATCTAATTAACACATACACAATCATCATTTCTTATGAAAAATGTACTTTTTCTTGTTTCCAATTACAGGTCGCAACCAAAATTATAGTTTTCATTGTAAATATGAATTCTTAATAACCGATATTGGTAACAAATCTACATATTCACTTAATTTAAACAATCTGTATGTATTATCTTTAATACATTGTCGATAGTAAACAATTAATATTTCCACTGCGTGGGTGTACCGAAAAGAATCATCCGATTTCGACGGCTATATTTCTGAAACTAATAAACACATACAATGAATTCTGTTTTTTGGTGAACGGGAAACTGAAAAACAATTTTTTTCAATTTTTTTTAAAGTTGTTCCATATGCCCCCTTGAGATGCACGGCATATGCCAATACGGTATTGAAATTGTTTCCACACTAGAACAACCGTGTCTTGAGTTACAGCTTCCACAGCTGCTGTTATGCGATGTCTCACTTCATTCATTGTTGTAGGTAATGGTGGCACATAAACAGAGTATTTTATAAACCCCCACAAGAAATAAGCACATACACTCCCAGGTCCAATAACCTAGGAGGCCAGTAATGTAAGGCTGAATCATTTGGTTCAGTGCGACCGAGCCATCGTTCAGAAATTCTTTGATTTAAAAATTCCCAGATTGGCAGATGCCAATATGGCAGTACCCCATCCTGATGGTAAATGAAGTCATTCGAATCAGTCTCCAACTGTAGGAAAACAGAATTCTCAAGCATATCGAGATATGCGCTTCCTGTAACAGTGTTCTCAGCAAAGAAAATTGGGCCATACATCTTTTCCCATGAAACTGCATAAAACACATTAAATGTGTTAAAACACACAAAACCATGTAACGCTCGAGAGTTTGCTCTTTCGAACAGTATGTTGTTCACGCACATATTTCAAATAACACAATAGTTATGTTTTTTTTATTTTTAAATCGGATGATTTTTAGATACATTTCAGATACACCCTGTATAATGGGAAAAAAGAAGACGTTCACCTTTCACAAGAATAATAATTACATATACTTAAGTAGCATATACTTGATGAATTTTATATTCAGCTGATTTAGGTATTTAAATAGAAAAAAAAATAAAATAAGAGACCATCGGAAGGTCCCAACCAACGTTCCATCGATCACTTCAATATCGTACACGACACTTCGGAATGAGCCACGGGGTTCGCCCTGGTAATCAACTTAACATTTAGGAATTAAACCTCCTCAAAAATCTTCAGAGTCTATTTATCGAGAATTTTTCAGAGCAGCATCGAACTGTACTGAGAAACTGATATTTTAGTTCTGAACTTCACATACCATATATTTACAAAGAAAAAAAATTTAAATTTCCGAGTGTTAGGTTGTCTCATTGTAAGTTAAATTTCCTCCTCTCCATATGTACACTCGCACTAATGGGCTGTCTTTAAGGATTTGAAGTTGAGGGAAAGCCATATTCAAACATTTTTCTTAATGAATTCGCCTCCCGAAACGTACATAACTGCCACTCTAACACTGCATACTGTCCTCACGTTCGACTGCTTCCACGATAATTTGTTTACTTGCTTCAAAACTATAATACTTTTTTGCTCAACATAATATTTTAATTATCAATGGAAGCTCGAATCCCCGAAATTATTCAGGCCACAATCTAATTGTCTGTCTCTCATTTTAAAGGCACAGAAATACGTCACTGTTCAAGTAATAAAACCGAAAAATAAATATAAAGCACTAATAATTCGATATTTTATCTAATCCCTTAGTTTATCTGACTGTACCCGTAGCTGAGTGAAGGAGTATCGTAGTTTTTTGTGAAGGCATTCTTTGATAAAACACCAATAGTTTTCTTCGTGCTTAGCTTCAAACGTTAACTAAATTTCCGTCATCGCCTTTAAAGTGAGAGACGGGCAGTTACAGTCGTGCTTCCATTGGTAATTTAAATAATACGTTCAGCAACAAAGAATTGTATTCTGGAAGCAAGTAAACAAAGTATTGTGGAAGCAGGCGAACGAGAGGACTGTCGTAAATGATGGTGCGTTCATTTGTATGTGGTAGCCAAATTATACACAGTACCAAAATCATGCAAGGACCCAGGAATGCGTATATGTAACCCTACCGAATGCTGGCTTCGTCTCGCAGCGTAATGATCATGTGGCGTCTGACCACATATGTTCCCAAACAAGAAATAACAGATAATTGACAATATTTCTTTTGTGTATGTATTAATTTGTCGAATTAGGTTGTGGTGAAAGGCAGCCTGAAGTGTAGCTATGGTTGGAAAGTGACGATCTTGTTATGAGTTAACCCTAGATTACGAAACTCTCGAAAAATTTACGATTGCAGTAGGTTATAAAACATGAGATCTTGTGCTTCATTTGGTGTGTAATATACCATTATAGATCTAATAATTGTAATTAAACTAATGCATAACCTATAAATTGAGACTTCCTTTGAATAAAATTGCAGTAGTACAATTTACGATCGTTTAGTATCAATGTAACATTCTTCCCCACCCCTCTTTCGTAACCTAGAGTTAACGATGTCAACAAATGTGAATATGAAGTCTTAGATGTGGTGACATACCGATCTGTAGCAATGCCCTACGTTTCCATTCTCCACTATAGGTTCAAATGGTTCAAATGGCTCTGAGCACTATGGGACTTAACATCTGAGGTCATCAGTCCCCTAGAACTTAGAACTACTTAAACCTAACTAACCTAAGGACATCACACACATCCATGGCCGAGGCAGGATTCGAACCTGCGACCGTAGCGGTCGCGCGGTTCCAGACTGTAGCACCTAGAACCGCTCGGCCACTCTGGCCGGCTCCACTATAGGTACAGCAGCTGTTCTGATTATAGCTGTTGTCGCACAAAAAAGAACAGAAAGCTGACAATATTTCTTTTGGGCATATATATTAATTTGTCAAATTAGTTTGTGGCGACACGCTGGTCTACAAGCGCAGCCTGGAGTCTAATAATAGCTGAAAGGTGACGCTTTCGATGTGCGTTAGCTTCTTGAACGGGATAATCCCAGTAGGTGGATACAAGGTAGAACGTTTCTGTCACATCACCCTCGAACGGTCAAGTAAATAGCATGGGTGGATCAGTTTCTCGCAATTAGAAAGGAGAGGAAGAGGAAAGCAGTTGTGCAAGGTAAATGGCTATTATTCTACAAACTGTGCTTTATCGTGTATCGGAACAGTACCAAATGCAAACGAATCGATTAGAAGCATTTCTAACCTGGCGATCTGATTCGTGATACGCTGCAGTGCGGCTGCAGAACTGGATGTTTGAATAAACTTAGTTTTATTTACGCTCTGCCGATTTCATTTGCCAGTCAAACTGGAGACCCATTGAACATCGTTCTTCTCTCGCAGTAACTTCGGTCAGGCTTTTGGTGCGAGTTTGTATTCACGTCGGCTGAATGCTGTCCGCTGCAATGATGTCTGTTTATTTTTTTTATTAACATTTTTTCGGTTGCGAACGAGTACAATTTTATTCCACGCCACGGATGCCAACAGATGCGCCCAAATGCCATATTTTGAAAAGCTCATGCCCATCTTGAAGCTTTTCCGTACATGCTGCTGATTTCAGTTACGCATCAGGTTATTGTCATTTGTGATAAGTAATTATTCGTTACGAAATAAGCATATATAGCATATTTCGCCCCCTTAGATTATCACGCTTTAAATTGACGTGATAAGACTTCCGCTAATTTACTTCACGTTAAATTTATGCAGTATTAACAATTCCATAACTCTCTGAATTTATTGGTAGCAACTCTCACAGATTTAAGTACACATTTCGTTAAGATAACCGTAAAGATGGAAGTTATTTTAGTATGGAAAATTAATTAAAATTAATGACTGAGAAGCTCTGTACCTACATTTCGTTTACGCCGTGATTTTTACCTGAGGAAACAATGGTCTGTGCGAAAGTTTCCGTTAGCACGCAAAATCAGGTAACCTACATCTACATCTAAGTCATTACTCTACTATTCACAAAAAAAATGCCTGGTACAGGGTTCAATGAACCACAAGCTGTCTCTCTACCGTTCCACTATCGAACGGCACGCGGCAAAAAAGAGCACTTAAATATTTCTGTGCGAGCCCTGATTTCTCTTATTTTCTCGTGATGATCATGTGCCAACAGGATGTTTCCCCTATCGGAGGAGAAAACTGGTGATTGAAATTTCATGAGAAGATCCCGTCGCAACGAAAAACGCCTTTGTTTTAATGATTGCCACTCCAATTCTCGTATCATGTCTGTGGCACTATCTCCACTATTTCGCGATAATACAAAACGAGCCCCACTTTTCTGTACTTTTTCGATGTCATACGTCAGTCCCACCTGATGCGGATCTCACACTTCTCAGCAATCCTCCAGAATATGGCGGACAAGCATGGTGTAGGGAGTCTCTTTAGTAGACCTGTTGCACCTTCTAGTTGTTCTGCCAATGAATCTCAGTCTTTGGTTTGCCCTACTCACAACATTATCTATGTCAACGTTCTAATTTATGTTATTTGTAATTGTAATCCGTAAATATTTAAGTGAATTTACAGCCTTCAAATTTGTGTGACTTATCGCGTAATCGAAATTTAGTGGATTTCTTTTACTACTCATGTGAATAAATTCACACATTTGGTTATTCAGGGACAAATGCCACTTTTCGCACCATACAGATATCTTATCTAACTCATTTTTCAGTTCGTTTTGGTCGTCACATGACTTTACAAGACGATAAATGACAGCATCATCTGCCAGAATCTAAGACGGCTACTAAGAGTGTCTCCTATATCGTTAATATAGATCAGGAACAATAGAGGGCCGGGGTAGCCGTGAGCTTTAGTCACGGTTCGCGCGGCTCACCCCGTCGGGGGTTCGAGTCCCACCTCGGGCATGGGTGTGTGTGTTGTCCTTAGTGTAATCTAGTTTAAGATAGATTAAGTAGTGTGTAAGCTTAGGGTCCGATGACCTCAGCAGTTTGGTCCCATAAGATCTTCCCACAAATTCCCAAATTTCCAGTAGCTAGCCTACGACACTTGTTGGGAAACGCCGGATATTACTTCTGTTTTGCTCGATGACTTCCGTCTATGACTACGAACTGTCGCGTTTCTGACAGTAAATCACAAATCCAGAGTCACAACTGAGGTGATATTCCATAGGCACGCAGTTTGGTTAGAAGACGCTTATGAGGAACGGTGTCGAAAGCCTTCTGGAAATCTAAAAATATGGAATCAATTTGACGTCCCCTGTCGATAGCACTCATTACCTCATGAGTATAAAGGGCTAGTAGTGTGTCGCAAGAACGATATTTTCTGAATCCGTGCTGAATATGTGTCAATAAATCGTTTTCTTCGAGGTACTTCATAACGTTCGAATACATTATGTGTACCAAAGCCCTACTGCAAATCGACGTTAGTAATATGAGCCTGTAATTCAACGGATTACTCCTACGTCTCTTATTGGGTATTGGTGTGACTTGAGCAAATTTCCAGTCTTTAGGTACTGATCTATCGTGAGCGAGTGGTTGTACATAATTGCTAAATATGAAGCTATTGTATCAGCATACTCTGAGGAATCTGACCGGTATACAATCTGGACCAGAAGCCTTGCCTTTATTGAGTGACTTAAGCTGCTTTGCGACACCGAGGATATCTACTTCTGTGCTTCTCATTTCGGCTGTTGTTCTTGATTGGAATTCAGGAATATTTACTTCGTCTTCTTTGGTGAAGGAGTTTCGGAAAACCCTGTTTAATAACTCTGCTTTAGTGCCACTGTCATCAGTGACTTCACCGTTTTTATCACGGAGTGAAGGTATTGATTGCGTCTTGCCGCTGGTGTACTTTATGTATAACCAGAATCTCTTTAGAATTTCTGCCAGATTTCGAGACAGAGTTTCGTTATGGAAATTATTAAAAGCATCTCGCATTGAAGTATGCACTATATTTCGATCTTCTGTAAAACATTGCCAGTCTTGGGGATTTAGCGTTCTTATAAATTTGGCATGTTTTTTCGCTGCTTCTGCAACACCGATCTGACCCGTTTTGTGTAGCATGTTGGATCAGTACCATCACTTATCAATTTATGTAGAATAGATCTCTCAATTGCTGTCGATACTATCTCTTTGAAATCATTTCATAACTTTTCTACACTTACATAATCTTATTGGAAGGAGTGAAGACTGTCTCTTAAAACAGCATTAAGAGCATTTTAATGAGCTTTTTTAAATATATATGCTTTGGGTTTCTTTTTGATGCTTGTAAGTGTTACGGCATTCAGCCTAGCAGCAACTGCCTTGTGGTCGCTAATCCCTGTATTCGTCATGATACTCACTATTAGTCCAGGCTTGTTCATTGCTAAGGCGTCAAGTACGTTTTCGCAACAATTCATGCTTCGAGTGGGCTCATGAACTAAATGTTCAAAACAATTTTCTGAGTAAGCATTCAGTACAATTTCGGATGACGTTTTATACCTACCGCCAGCTTTAAACGGTAATTTTTTCCCGCATCTCGAGGGTAGATTGAACTCACCGCCGACTATAACTGTATGAGTGGGGTACCTATTTGAAATTAGAATCAAGTTTCCTTTAAATTGTTCAGGAACTATATCTTCTGAGTCGGAGGGTCGGTAAAACGGTCCAGTTAATAGTTTAGTCCGATTTTCAAGTATAACATCTACCCATACTACTTCGCAGGAACTATCTACTTCAATTTCACTACAAGGGAAACTACTTCTGACAGCAATAAATACTCCACCACCAACTGTATTTAATCTATTCTTTCTGAACACTGTTAGGTCGTTTGAAAAAATTTCTGCTGAACTTATTTCAGGCTTTAGCCAGCTTTCTGTATCTATAACTATTTGAGCTTCAGTGATTTCTATTAGGGCTTGGAGCTCTGGTACTTTCCCAACACAGCTACGATAATTTACAACTACAATACCGATCGTATCTACAGCTAACTTACTGTTTTTTACCTGTATTTTATACGGGCGCCCTTTCTGTGGTTCCCTGAGATCCTCTAAACCAAAAAAACCGCCCAGTCCTTTCCACACATCCCCTGTTATCCGTGTAGCCGCTTCCTGTGTGTAGTGGACTCCTGACGTATTAAGCAGAACCCGGAAACCGACCAAAAAAATGGCGCTGAGAACTATGGGACTTAACATCGGAGGTCATCAGTCCCCTAGAACTTAGAACTACTTAAATCTAAGTAACCGAAGGACATCAGAGACATCCATGCCCTAGGCAGGATTCGAACCTGCGATCGTAGCAGCTTCGCGGTTCCGGACTGAAGCGCGTAGAGGCGCTCGGCCACCGCGGCCGGCTAACCCACCAACCGACTGCGCAAGTCGAGGAATCTACAGCCTACAAGGTCACAGACAATAAACATGGTTGACGTTTCGTTTAATCAGGTAGAGTTAGCATCAATGACCAGTCGATCTAGTAAGTATTCCGAAAAGCTGCGTCACATGCTTATATGCTATACGAGTGTATGGACAATATCGATCATCGTGGCGCAGTGCTCACAGTAGTGAACTCGTATTCGGGAGGGAAGGAAATTTAATAACTGCTCGACGATCATGCTAGAGGTCAACATCTGGGGGATTGCGGCGTGATTCATAACGCAAATTCACTCCCGACTTCCTTATCCATACTGGTCCACAATCAGTGTCTACCATGCCTGTTTAAACTCTGCCACGCTGACACCTGTTTTATTTCCGACGAATTGGGCAAAGCTTATAATTAAATTTTCCTCGAGACATTTAAGTCTCAGTTTTATCTACGATAATTATGGAAGCTGAATAAATGAATTAAAATTTGTGCGACGGCCGGGACTTAAACCTCGATCTGCTTGCTTACTAGGCAGGAATGCTGACCATTAGATCACAACATTGCTGACAGACTATCTCAGTCCAATGCCCTTCAAACTTCAATTCATATCTTCCGCTTATCTTCTCTCTAAATTGTCTTGGCACAGTGAACTTGCATTCACAAGCAGCAGGGATATTTCTTCCGAAAACACTGTGCACGAGTTCCTCTCTCGTGTTTCACCTCTACTGACTCGATGTTAAACACTAAACGTCCTTTGTTTTGCAAAACATTATGACTGCTGCCCGCTGCGGGATTGAATGCTACCTGTTTTCGTCACATGCAGGTAACGCGATAAGGGAAGTATATAAAAGGAGAATGGCGAATCATTCTGGTGACGATATCGGCCGGAAATGGGGAAATCCACTGACATCAGTGAATTTGACAAGGGGCAG
Source organism: Schistocerca cancellata (assembly GCF_023864275.1). Lineage (NCBI taxonomy): Eukaryota > Metazoa > Arthropoda > Insecta > Orthoptera > Acrididae > Schistocerca > Schistocerca cancellata. The sequence continues at coordinate 857,141,861 of NC_064626.1, forward strand.
ATTGTTATTGCCAGATGCCTGGGAACGACAAAGCCGATCGGCTGTTCACGTGATGCTGTCGTGAGCACATGTAGCAGGTGGTCGGAGGATGGTGGAACTGTTGTGTCATAGCCCGATACCACCTTCACTGACGTCTCACAGTTGGCGGACGCGCGGGGATCCGGTGGTACCAATGATGCGTGCTCGCTGAGGCACACCGTCAGCAGCTCCGACTGTGAGCGCCCTCTGCCGCCGCGGTGTAGGATGCCAGGCGGCAGCAACCCGGCCCAGGCTCAGCCGCAGCCTTAGACAGTCTTCAGTCTTAGTCAGCCTTTAACAGTTGGCTCGTGTATTAACAACAGGCCTTCACACTACGTGCCGCCCAATACTTCGTTTCTTGTAATAGCTTGAGTTTACTGCCTTTGTTCTTTTGTACAGTTTCTCCGCTACGCTTAGAGTGCACTACAAGTTAAGAAAAACTCTTTTTCATATTTACGTGTTCGATAATTATTTCTGCTCCTGTCAAGCTTCCCTACGACGACAGCCCACCTCTCATCACCGTTGTGTACGAAGCAGTACACAACAAAAACCACTAGTAGGGACAACGTATTGGACGTCAACACCTCGTCATAAAATGTGAACCTAGGATGCCTGCTCGCTCTGTAAAGCAGGACAGGCGGCAATCTGTGCCCAATTTAACTACTGACTACAAGGCTGGTGCAGGCAAAAGCATTTAGGAGCATGCCTTTCCGCGCACGTTATTGAAGATGGGTCTCCACAGTTGATGACCCATTAGCATTCTCATGTTGACCGAACGATATCCTCAATTACGAGTGTAGTGTGCAAGGGATCATCGAGATTGAACTGTGGATCGATGGAAGCTTGTCACCTGGTGGCATGAATCACATTTATTTCAACAACAGGTCGATAGCTGTGGGCAGTAACACCGGCTGCTCGAAACTTGCACCGCGGCACGAACGCTGGCCGGAAAGGGCGGAGGTGGGGGAGTGCTTTATGCTATGTGCGGGACATTTACTTAGGCTTTCAGGAGACCTCCGGTAGTGATCGATGGAACCACGACAGTTGTGTAGTATGTGAACATTGTTGCGGACCATCTGCCTCATTTCAATCTTGTCTTCCCCAACGGCGGTGGCAACTACCAGCAGGAAAACTATGTATTTCATACGGCCAGAATTGTGCTACAGTGGCTGGAAGAAAATGTTGTTGACTTGACCACCAAATTCGTCCAGTAAGGTCCCGAGGAAGCACGTCCGTGACACCAACAAATGCCAGCTCCCTGCCAGCCAACCGTGGGCACATAATACACGGGAATTGTACGGTCTGTGTGCAGACATCCAGTGCCACGCATCTTCAGAAAACAACCCAAGGTTTATCTGAGCAAAAAAACCACCACATCTGTATCTAGAGAATATCTTTATTCAATCACAGACTAGTTTCTGTGGAACATTAACGCCATCCTCAGTCTCCACCACTGCTAAAAGAGTGTTTGATTTGCTTCGTGCATTTACTGTGGGATCCTTTTTACTAGCACACGTGGGATAGCTTCCATCCGCACTCAGTACTCGACACCGTGTTATCTCTGATGCAGTCTCATGTACCTAACGTGCCCACAATTCATCGTGGGCGTGTTAGGCACATGTGATTACATTGGAGAGAACACGGTGTCTAATATAGATTCCTGATGGAAGCTACCCCAAGTGTGCTAGTAACAAGGATCCCACAGCAAATGTGCCAAGTAAATCAAATACTCCTTTGGCAGCTGTGGAGCCTGAGGATTGCGGTAATGTGCAGCGGAAACTAGTCTTGTGACTGTGGTGGTATTTTTTGGAGTATATAGAGGGTCTAGACAAGGGCGATGTACTTGAGGACAATATTATGGAAATGGAAGAGGGTGTAGATGAAGATGAAATGGGAGATACGATACTGCGTGAAGAGTTTGACAGAGCACTGAAAGACCTGACTCGAAACAAGGACCCCGGAGTAGACAACATTCCATTGGAACTACTGACGGCCTTGGGAGAGCCAGTCCTGACAAAACTCTACCATCTGGTGAGCAACATGTATGAGACAGGTGAAATACCCTCAGACTTCAAGAAGAATGTAATAATTCCAACCCAAAGAAGGCAGGTGTTGACAGATGTGAAAATTACCGAACAATCAGTTTAATAAGCCACAGCTGCAAAATACTAACACGAATTCTTTACAGACGAATGGAAAAACTAGTAGAAGCCAACCTCGGGGAAGATCAGTTTGGATTCCGTAGAAATAATGGAACACGTGAGGCAATACTGACCTTACGACTTATGTTAGAAGAAAGATTAAAGAAAGGCAAACCTACGTTTCTAGCATTTGTAGACTTAGAGAAAGCTTTTGACAATGTTGACTGGAATACTCTCTTTCTAATTCTAAAGGTGGCAGGGGTAAAATACAGGGAGCGAAAGGCTATTTACAATTTGTACAGAAACCAGATGGCAGTTATAAGAGTCGAGGGACATGAAAGGGAAGCAGCGGTGGGGAAGGGAGTAAGACAGGATTGTAGCCTCTCCCCGGTGTTATTCAATCTGTATATTGAGCAAGCAGTAAAGGAAACAAAAGCAAATTTCGGAGTAGGTATTAAAATCCATAGAGAAGAAATAAAAACTTTGAGGTTTACCGATGACATTGTAATTCTGGCAGAGACAGCAAAGGACTTGGAAGAGCAGTTGAACGGAATGGACAGTGTCTTGAAAGGAGGATATAAGATGAACATCAACAAAAGCAAAACGAGGATAATGGAATTTAGTGGAATTAAGTCGGGTGATGCTGAGGGAATTAGATTAGGAAATGAGACACTTAAAGTAGTAAAGGAGTTTTGCTATTTGGGGAGCAAAATAACTGATGATGGTCGAAGTAGAGGGGATACAAAATGTAGACTGGCAATGGCAAGGGAAGCGGTTCTGAAGAAGAGAAATTTCTTAACATCGAGTATAGATTTAAGTGTCAGGAAGTCATTTATGAAAGTATTTATATGGAGTGTATCCATGTATGGAAGTGAAACATGGACGGTAAATAGCTTGGACAAGAAGAGAATAGAAGCTTTCGAAATGTGGTGCTACAGAAGAATGCTGAAGATTAGATGGGTAGATCACATAACTAATGAGGAAGTATTGAATAGGATTGGGGAGAAGAGAAGTTTGTGGTACAACTTGACTAGAAGAAGGGATCGGTTGGTAGGACATCTTCTGAGGCATCAAGAGATCACCAATTTAGTATTGGAGGGCAGCGTGGAGGGTAAAAATCGTAGGGGGAGACCAAGAGATGAATACACTAAGCAGATTCAGAAGGATGTAGGTTGCAGTAGGTACTGGGAGATGAAGAAGCTTGCACAGGATAGAGTAGCATGGAGAGCTGCATCAAACCAGTCTCAGGACTGAAGACCACAACTACATACCATCAGCTTAAGTCCCTGGCGCATGCGATAAGATGGACATCCGTAAACCTAAGGCTTGTCGAATCCATACCGCTCGGAATCGCTACTGCATTGCGTTAGAGAGGTTAATCAACGCGCTATTAAGCATGCGCTCTTATCATTTTGGCTCATCAGCGTAGTTCGCTTTAAATAGTCCACTTTACATTATTGCACTGAACAGTCTCCTTCTGTTAACAAATTTTTATTTCCTCATATAATAGTGTGATCATTTTGTGGGCTTGACGAGGAATGGGTGCACGGTTCATGTAAAAACTCTCTTTATACTGCATGTGCCCAATTTTTTTCATTCAGACAACCGAATTACGCCTGGACATCGATGCATATTAACCCTGATAGACAGAGGGATGGAATTTCTGTCATTCCTCGGAAAGGCACCATTGTAGTTCTCTCACACAGCCGGCCGGTGTGGCCGAGCGGTTCTAGGCGCGTCAGTCTGGAACCGCGCGAGCGCTACGGTCGCAGGTTCGAATCCTGCCTCGGGCATGGATGTGTGTGATGTCCTTAGGTTAGTTAGGTTTAAGTAGTTCTAAGTTCTAGGGAGCTGATGACCTCCGATGTTAAGTCTCATAGTTCTCAGAGCCATTTGAACTCTAACACACACGGGAAGACCGGTACTGCTACTTATTAATCAAAGAGATGACTTTAGAGGCTTCGGACTATGTGTAACTCCGTCTTGATTGTGATCAAACTTATCTTTGTGCCATACATAAACTCAGCGTCTTAACTCTTTCGGGCAATTTCGTTTTTGACTGATCTACCCAGACACGGCCGAAGACCCTCATCCAGAACCAGTTCTGCCAATATCTGCCTACTATTTTTGAAATTTTTTTTTTGACAGTTACCCTACCGCGGGGTATGAAAACGATAAATTGCGATTCCCGTCCTAGTACAGAGTATTTTCTGTCATATGTTTCAAAATAGTGACACTCGGCTGCAGAATGCGTGCTATATTCTCATTGAAAACAACCAGTTCACCGAGTCCCCCTTCATCAACAGCAGTGAATAAGTCATTTGTTTGGGGCATCCTTTCTTCGGAAGAGTAATATTTTAGCAAGGTGCCCAGGTTCTGTGATTTTCCGGAATTAAGAGTGCACTGGAGAGAGCTGAGGCAGCAGTCGTCCCGGGCCACACACACACACACACACACACACACACACACACATACACAGTTTTATTCTCTCCTGAATTTTCCAAAAAGCGAACACAACCCGACAGAGTTTCAAGATTCACTCTGGTAATTTGGGTGTTTTCCGTCTAGCTTATTATTGTTTTGGATGCGGAAATCCTTAGCTGGAAGCAATAACTGACTACACCAAATTGATTTTGTAGCCTTTGTCAGCTACCTTTACTTCGAATTTAAGCACAGAACGCACAAATATCGCGGCATGTTCGTCCAGTTCATTAAAAAATCTGGACCATTCTTCATAGACGGAATAATAGCAACAGGTTTTCCACAACAGAACACGTCCTACGGTAAAAAACTATGTAAAACTACAGTCGTTGGACAACATTACGCGTTCCATCGGTCAATACTATCAGCTTTTTATCCTTTCGCCACTAAAGGTCTTTGCACTCGCCTAATTGCTACGCGATTTAACAAAAGCCTTTCTGAAAGAATGGTTTAGTTTGTGAAGTGGAAAGTTAGCGAAACTTGTTCTATACTTTGTATCATCTCATAAATCATAGAGGATGATTATCCAGCGAACTGCTCATAGACGCAGTAAATACTTGGACATAAATACATTATTGTCACTTACAAGGTGGTCCATTGATCGCGACCGGGCCAAATATCTCACGAAATAAGATGTCAAACGAAAAAACTACAAACAACGAAATTTGTATAGCTTGAAGGGGGAAACCAAATGGCGCTATGGTTGGCCCGCTAGATGGCGCTGCCATAGGTCAAACGGATATCAACTGTGCTTTTTTTTTAAAGGGAACCCCCATTTTATTACATATTCGTGTAGTACGTAAATAAATACGAATGTTTTAGTTGGACCACTTTTTTCGCTTTGTGATAGATGGCGCTGTAATAGTCACAAATGTATGGCTCACAATTTTGGACGAACAGTTTGTAACAGGTAGGTTTTTCAAATTAAAATGCAGAACGTAGGTACGTTTGAACATTTTATTTCGGTTGTTCCAATGGGATACATGTACCTTTGTGAACTTATCATTTCTGAGCACACATGATGTTACAGCATGATTACCTGTAAATACCACATTAATGCAATAAATGCTAAAAATAATGTCCGTCAACCGCAATGCATTTGGCAATACGTGTAACGACATTCCTCTCAACAGCGAGTAGTTCGCCTTCCGTAATGTTCGCACATGCATTGACAGTGCGCTGACGAATGTTGTCGGGCTTTGTCGGTAGATCACGATAGCAAATATCCTTCAGCTTTCCCCACAGAAAGAAATCCGGTGAACGTGCGGGCCACGGTAAGGTGCTTCGACGACCAATCCACCTGTCATGAAATATGCTGTTCAATACCGCTTCAACCGCACGCGAGCTATGTGCCCGACATCCACCATGTTGGAAGTACATCGCCATTCTGTCATGCACTGATACAGCTTGTAGTAACGTCGGTAGAACATTACGTAGGAAATCAGAATACATTGCACCATTTAGATTGCCATCGATAAAATGGGGGCAAATTATTCTTCCTCCCGTAATGCCGCACCATACATTAACGCGCCAAAGTCGCTGATGTTCCACTTGTCGCAGCCATCGTGGATTTTCCGTTGCCCAGTAGTGCATATTATGCCGGTTTACGTTACCGCTGTTGGTAAATGACACTTCATCGCTAAATAGAACGCATGCAAAACATCTGTCGTCATCCCGTAATTTCCCTTGGGCCCATTGGCAGAACTGTACACGACATTCAAAGTCGTCGTCATGCAATTCCTGCTGCATAAAAATATGGTACGGGTGGAATCGATGTTGATGTAGCATTCTCAACACTGCGTTTTTCTGAGATTCCCGATTCTCGCGCAGTTTGTCTGCTACTGATGTGCGGATTAGCCGCGAAAGCAATTAAAACACCTACTTGGGCATCATCATTTGTTGCAGATAGTGGTTGACGTTTCACATGTGGCTGAACACTTCCTGTTTCCTTAAATAACGTAACTCTCCGGCGAAAGGTCCGGACACTTGGATGATGTCGTCCAGGATACCGAGTAGCATACATAGCACACGCCCGTTGGGCATTTTGATCACAATAGCCACACATCAACACGATATCGATCTTTTCCGCAATTGGTAAACGGTCCATTTTAACACGGGTAATGTATCTCGAAGGCAAAATGTCCGCACTGGCGGAATGTTACATGATTCCACGTACTTATACGTTTGTGGCTATTACAGCGCCATCAACCACAAAGCGAAAAAGTGGTCCTACTAAAACATTCATATTTATTTACGTAATACACGAATATCTAATAAGAAATGGGGGTTCCTATTTAAAAATTACAGCTGATATCCGTTTGACCTATGGCAGCGCCATCTAGCGGGCCAACCATAGCGCATCTGGTTTCCCCCATCAAGCTAGACGAGTTTCGTTCTTCGTAGTTTTCTCGTTTGATGCTTATTTCGTGAGATATTTTTCCCGGTCACTATCAATGGGCCATCCTGTATAGGTTCAAAATGAGGGATTCTCCATAGACAGTTCTGTCACAATTTTCTTCCTTACTTCTCTTACAGCTACCCGAGTTTATCAACGATGTTCACATCTGAGTACTGTTCACTCAGTTTTATTGCTACACAGTAATGCTGCAGATTGGATGGGTGCTTCTATAACTACATGCATACCCCGCAAACCACCGAACACAGCGTGGCGTGGGTGCCTTTTAACACTGCTGATCACTTCCTTTCCTGATCTTTCCCCAGATGGAGCGAGGGAAAAACGACTGTCTGCATAGATCCATGCAATCCTTAATTTCTCGTATCTTCTCTTCGTGTTCCTTACGCGAAATGTACGTTGGCTGCAGTAAAACCGTTCTGCAGTCCGTCGCAAATGCCGGCTGGCTCTCTAAATGCTCTCAACAGTGTTTCGCGAAAAGAACGTCGTGTTCCCTCCAGGGACACCCAAGTGTGTGCTCGAAGCATCCCCGCAGTTCTAGCTTGTTGATAGAACAAATCTAGCAGCCCCTGTTGAATAGCTTCGATGTCTTCCTTTAATCCGACCTGGTTGGGATCCCAGACACTCGAGCAGTACTAAAGAATGGGTCACCCTAGTGTTCTATTCGTGGTCTCCTTAACAGATGAGCTACAATTTCGTAGAATTAGCCTAACAAACCGAAGTTGATGATTCGCCTTCGCTACGACCGATCTCACCTGCTCCTTCCATTTTACAGCGCTTCGCAGCGTTGCGCCTAGGCATTTAATCGACCTGACTATGTCAAAAAACATAGCATTAATATCACCTTACTTGATTCTTCCTTAGGTTCTGAGTATAACAGTATAGTAACAAATAGATCATAAAGAAAATTGTGCATTTCCTTAGTTGACATCACTGATAATGCATTCGAAAATTACAGGACTGTTTTTACTACTAATCTGTATTAACGTATACGGTTCTATATTTAGAACAAGCCGCCATTCATCACACCAAATAAAAATCCTGTTTACGTCGTCCTGGACCCTCTGGATTGACTACATCGCTTTCCTATACACTACACCGTCATCAGCCATTCGCAGACTGCTGCTCACAGAATCGTTCAGATTGTTAATGTACAGTAGACAGAGAGTAAGAGCGGTAGTACTACATTACCTTGGGAGCAGTTCTGATGATACCCTTGTCTCTAATGAATACTCGCCGTCCAGGACAAGGTACACGGATTTATTACTTAAGACGCAAAAAATAGTTCAAATGGCTCTAAGCACTATGAAACTTAATATCTAAGGTCATCAGTCCGCTAGACTTAGAACTACTTAAACCTAACTAACCTAAGGACATCACACACATCCATGCCCAAGGCAGGATTCGAATCTGCGACCGTAGCAGCATTGTGGTTCCGGACTGAAGCCCTTAGAACCGCTCGGCCACCGCGGCCGGCTTACTTAACACGTTTTCGAGCCACTCACATGTCTGAGACTCTAATCTAAGTGCTCGGATCTTCCTTAACGGTCTATAGTGGGGCACTGCAAAGAACGATTTCCACAAATCTAGAAATACGGAATCTGCCTGTTGCCCTCAGTCCATGAATCCCAGGATATCGTGCGAGAGGGTAAGCCGAGTGTCCCACGAGCAATGTTTTCTAAATCCGTAATCCTTTCGGAAAGAAGATTTCCTGCTTCAAAGTAGTTTATCATATTGTAACTTACAATATGCTCAGTTATTCTGTCAAGAATGTGGGTCTGTAATTTTGCCGGTCCTTTGTTTTACCGTTCTTATCTACAGGAGTCACCTTCGCATTTATCGAGTCACTTAGTACCTTATGATGCGAGTAAAACTCATGACAAGTTCAACTTCAGGATGGGGTCAATGTCGAAGATCGATTTGGGTTTCCATCGTGACCTGGTGACCTACTTCTTTTCAACTCTTCCAGTTGCTTCTCAACACCAGGATTGCCTATTTCTGTGTCCTCTGTAAGGACGTCCGAGCGACGGTCGGTCGATGGTATGTCTCTACTGTTCTCCTGCTGGAATAATTTTTTAAATGCGAAATTTAAAACCTCAGCTTTCCTTTTGCTCTCTTCTGTTACCACACCAGACTGGCTGACGGATGACACATCCTTCCAACCACGTACTTATCTTACGTAGGACAAGCAATGTCTTTCGCTGATATTTGACAATGGAAGTTGTATGCTTCGCGCATCGATTTTCTTTGTAGACCCACTTTTGCTTGTATATGTGTCCTCTTCCTTTTCCTAAACTGAGAATACAACAATCTCTACTTCCTCAGCATTTTCCGTATGTTGTTATGAAACGGCAGATACTTCTTTAGAGCACGTTTTACAATCAGTTCAAACCTTCCTCATAATTTCTGTAGTTCCATTATATCGGAACGAACGTTACGCAGTCATTGTCAGAGTAGGACGTTAACAACTGCTTATCTGGTCTTATCTTCACTAACCGACGTTGCTGTAATGACATCATGAGCGCTGTTACCCTTTCCATCATTACACTATCTGCATGGTCAAACCCGTTGAACATACAAGACATAAAATGTTGCCGCTGCGTGTGTGTTGTCGAAGTAACTGCTCTTCAGAGTTTTTAGGAAAACGTCTTGAGAATAAGTTCACTAGACCGTCTGTCCGTACCACCTGTGATAAATCCGTAGATGTCCCAGTCTATACTCGTTGGATTGCGGGATAGAAGTATTTTCGCGCTACTGAGCGTAGAGGTTCTTAGAGTGATATGATACACAACTGTTACGGTGGTACAGTGTGGCCGATGTTTAAATTGAGTTCACCTAAGTCGGTTACGAGCGTCGAGATACCTCTGCAGTCAATTAATTAATGAGGGTTGATAAGGCACATCCGCAGGATAGTCAGTCTGTTAGCGGATGAAAGTGTCAGGGGTAAAAAATGCAGAGGGAGGCCTAGGAGTGGGTACAGTATGCGTTTTCAAATCGATTAACGTTCCAGTAGTTCCTCAGGGATGAAGTGGCTTGCACAGGATACAGTAGCGCAGAGAGCTGTATTACACGAGTCGCCGGACAGAGGACCACAACAAGAGCAATCTGAGAGCTCTATTTGAGGTGGCGAACGGAAAAGACGAACTGAAAAAGGACGTACCTAACACATGCGCGCTATCCACCAGAAAATGACTTACTGATTGTAATAAAAATATTACTGATACTGATATTTCAGCAGAGTTTGGAAATACAAAGGCCATTTTGGTACGTATGAGGCATGGTACCAAATTAACTCCAGTAAAGATGTGGAAGCACAATGTATATTGTTAAAACACATTAATAAAGAGTGAAGTAATGTTATTAAAAAATAAAGCAGAAAACTTCTCTCACTGATAGTATTTCGGCACGACAGTATTAACGCTGATGGATAGATCTCGGGCTTCCTGTATGAATGACAACATTGTTTTGATAGATCCACGGTGTTTATGTGGTCAGAAGGATTCCTGAGTCTCAACGGCGTTATCGTAACGGAACTCTGGATGCCAGAGACTTGGCGCAGTCTTATCCGCGTTCGCCCTCAGCCAGCGATATCTGCTGCAAGGTTCCTCGCTATGATACCAGCTCCAGCTCGCTGTTCCTGATTTTTCTGCGGCGTGCCACGACTGTAAAGCATAAACCAGCCGCTCGGCTTCCTGGTGTTAGTGGTCAGAGCTTAAAACACTCGCATGTTCAGCCGTCAGAAGCAGCAAAGCTCATGTCCGTTGTAGACCTTCTTCCGATCATAAATTTGATGGCGGCAGTAAACTAGCCGTTAATAGCGATAACGAGCGGGACAGGTGTTGCTGCCATTCTAGGCAACACGAAATAAGTGGAGAACCGATGTGGTATACAATGTCGTAGGAGCAGGACGTGAAATCGAAGAAGGCTCAGTGTCACCACTTTTCCGGTAACTTGAGTGATGTACCAAGCGATCCAGCTGGAATTTTCCATATGAATGACGCAGGGACTTACTCGTAGATTTTGGCACGCGTAACGTCGTTAAAAGTCGTCCTCTGAGTTTATTATATCGGCATAAAATGTAAGTCAGAAGACGATACTTTGTATCGAGAAATTTTGTTATATTATCTAATTACTGGTCCTTGACACAGGAAACATAAAGGGAATTTAGGTTCTGACTTCCCATCAGTAACAAGGTCATTAGATATGACAAGCATAATTAAGACACGGACGGTAAAGGGGATCGTACATATAAGTTTCGCACAAACCATCCCGGCCTTCCACTTAATACATCTACAGAACTATGGAAAACCTAAAATCGGATAGCCCGACAAAAAATGACTTAAGCTACTTGCTACTGACATTTGAGTTCTTGTTTAAAAGCGTTAGAAGTGACAAATAAATTTGCAATATACATACAAAAAGTCCAACATCCAGTAACAATAATCGAAATGAATGTACACCTTTACGTCCACGTGATTACTCTCAAATTAACTCTTAACTACTTGACAGAAGGTTCATACAACTAGTCTATTTCTCTATTGTTCGCATCTCGAATAACACGTGGGGAAAACTAATAGGTACATCTTTCTGTTAGACTTAAAATGTCAGATGATGCGCCAAACATAACAGTAATAAGAACTAACAACGATTGCATAGATTGCGCGCTTACAAAATAGAAGTTCTTTTAAACCAGTACAGAAACCTCCCACACAATTTCTGAAACATATCATATCTACCAAATGCTAGGTACTAGTGTACAAATAGATTCTCTCTTCCTACATATCAAAGAAGCCGAAATAATTTTTCATAATTAACTGTTTCTTCTATGTAATTGTGCACGTAGAACTAGACAGTGTCCTATGTCTTTCATGATGACAAGCAAGTGTTGCATGTTGGCCCTGATTTATTAAAAGGAATGAAATAGGGATCTAAAATGTTTCCTTTTTTCATGTATTGTTTATAAACATCTAGCGTTTTTCCTTTGTTGTACAACCAGCTTGAAGCTGCATGTTGCGTGGCGTATGGATAGCATCGTACTGCGTTCTATTCAGCTCTTAATTTTGTTACGATTGCAATGCCAGATAGTCGTCAACTGATTTTGATAGAGTTTGATGATTTTTCATTGCGTTCCTCTTGTGTAAACTATCATGTGGAGACGTATGAAGGTTGCTAGCCGATCGGTTGCCAGTAGATTAGCATCATTCGCCCTGAAACTTACCTTTACTCACTCAGCATACTTACAGCAGCTATTACCGTGAGTGACATAATAGTAGGTATCTTAGGTGTTGCGAAACAACTCAAATCACTTATGAAAGGCAAGTCTTCAGGTCCGTATGGTATACCAATCAGGTTCCTTTCAGAGTATGCAGACACAATAGTGCCTTTCTTAGCAATCATACACAACCGCTCACTTGACGAAAGGTCTGTTCCTAAATACTGGAAAGTAGCACAGGTCACACCAACATTCAAGAAAGGAAATAGGAGTAACCCACTGAATATCAGACCCATATCACTGATCTCAATTTGCAGTAGGATTTTGGAGCATATACTCTATTCGAACATTGTGAATCACCTTGGAGAAAATGACTTATTGATACAGAACCAACACGGATTCAGAAAATATCGTTCTTGTGCAACACAGCTAGCTCTTTATTCCCATGAAGTAATGAGTGCTGTTGACAAGGGATCTCAGATCGATCCCATATTTCTAGATTTCCAGAAGGCTTTTGATACCGTTTCTCACAAGCGACTATTAATCAAATTGCGCGCATATGGGGTATCGTCTCAGTTGTGTGACAGGAATCGTTATTTCCTCTCAGAGAGGTCACAGTTCGTAGTGATAGACGGTAAATCGCCGAGTAGAATAGAAGTGATATCTGGCGTTACGCAAGGTAGTGTCATAGGCCCTCTGCTGTTCCTGATTTACAAAAAAATGGCTCTGAGCACAATAGGACTTAACTTCTGAGGTCATCAGTCCCCTAGAACGTAGAAATACATAAACCTAACTAACCTAAGGACATCACACACATCCATGCCCGAGGCAGGAATCGAACCTGAGACCGTAGCGGCCGCCTGGTTCCAGACTGTAGCTCCTAGAACCGCTCGGCCACCCCAGCCGGCTCCTGATTTACGTAAATGATCTAAGTGATAATCTGAGCAGTCCCCTTAGATTATTTGCAGGTGACGATGTAATTTACCGTCTAGTAAAATCATCAGAAGATTAATTCCAATTACAAAATGATCTAGAGAGGTCTTATGTATGGTGCGAAAAGTGGAAATTGGCAGTAAACAAAGAAAAGTGCGAGGTCATCCACATGGGTACTAAAAGAAATCCGATAAATTATGGGTATCCGATAAATGACACAAATCTAAGGGCTGTCAATTCGACTGAACACCTAGGAATTACAATTACGAGCAACTTAAACTGGAAAGACCACATAGATAATATTGTGAGGAAGGCGAAACAAAGACTCCTTTGTTGTCAAAACACTTGCGACAAACTCAGTAAAGAGACGCCTACATTAAACTTGTCCGTCCTCTGCTGCAGTATTGCTGCGCGGTATGGGATCCTTACAGGTAGGACTGACGGAGGACATCGAAAAAGTGCAAAGAAGGTCAGCTCGCTTCGTGCTAACACGTAATAGGGGTGAGAGTGTCACTGATATGATACGCGACTTGGGGTGGCAGTCACAGAAACAAAGGCGGTTGTCTTTGCGGCGAGATCTATTTACGAAATTTCAATCGCCAACTTTTTCTTCCGAATGCGAAAAATTTTTGTTGACGCCCACCTACGTAGGGAGAAAAGATCATCATAATAAAATAAGAGAAATCAGAACTTGAACGGAAAGATTTAGGTGTTCCTTTTCCCAATGCGCCATTGGAAAGTGGAATGGTAGAGTAGTAGTATGAAAATGGTTCGACAAACTCTCTGCCAGGCACTTAAGCGTTAATTGCAGAGTAACCATGGAGATGGAGATGGAGATGTAGATTTCTCGTTCGTCAAATACTTGTGTCATGTAAGGACCTTCCTCTATTTTGAGATCTTCTGACACACACATTAGTGTTGACTGAAGGTGCTCTCTGTAGTACTTAGAGTCTCTGAATTGTAACCCTCTTAGCATGATAATCATGTATAAGAATCTGTAGAATATACGAGGAAAAAATTTCATTTGCACTTTTTACTGAGAACTTAGATATAGGTCTTTTCTAGGAAAGTTCACGGCGCCTGGAACATGTTACGAATGCCTGTGTTCAAGCTCGCCCATCTCTCACTGTAACAACATTGTCTGTCAGATTAACATTCCTATTTTAGGGAGAGATCTCGGTGTTCTCCTATACTACATTTGCTGTGAGTGGTTACTGACTTTTTCTGCTTGAGGGAATTGTGGGCAGAATGTTCTTGTAACGGCATGTGTAACCTCTAGAGAGTTTGCACCATGTGGGCCTTAGCAGAGGCGACAAAGAACAGGGAGCGAGATGAATTGGGGGTCATAAATGCTGAGCGCAGTGACCTTTCCATGCGAGTGAGTGTGGGAAACAGTCTTCCGTGGTTGTTTATCTGCAGAGGGTCTTCTGCCCGAAGCTCTCTCCTCCTCCTGCTAAGGGTTGGATGGAAGGACGCCGCTTCGCAATACATTTTACCTTGACTAGGTGCCAATCTGTAATGGAAGATGGCCGGGTGATTGAAATTTGGTGGGGGAATTGTGCAATTATTGGGAAGGTCACAAAAGTCTGTGCATTCTCTTGTTAGGAGCTGGGCAATGCGGACACAGCGGCTGGCAAAGGTGTGTAGTGGAGGTAGGACTGCAACCTTCCCTCTGATGACAGGAAGTCACCAGCCTCCTTTAGTGAGTGGCACAAACATACGTTTCATGGGCACAAGTGTCTGGGAAGCTTAACAGCAAGTTTGCACATACACTCTTGGGATACTTCTGTGAACTGCTTTTAAGGTCTAAGGTACCCAAAAATTGTTCAAATGTGTGTGAAATCTTGTAGGACTTAACTGCTAAGGTTATCAGTCCCTAACCTTACACACTACTAAACCTAAATTACCCTAAGGACAAACACACACACCCATGCCCGAGGGAGGACTCGAATCTCCACCGGGACCAGCCGTACAGTCCATGACTGCAGCGCCCTAGACCGCTCGGCTAATCCCGCGCGGTTCGAAGGTACCCGATCTTTCACAAATGTTCAGTATGCTGTAAACCAGACGCACACCAACATCCAAACGATAGTCAAACTCGTCCCATACGTTTGCAAGCAAGGCTGGAGCTACGGCAGTAACACTGTGCACCCAGCGGCGCCTTAGAGTGTACGCATATAGCACATAGACTGGGCGAAGTCTTTCACAAACACCCCACAAATAATAATAATAAAAAAAGAAGTCTTGACTGCAGGTGGTCTTGAGGGCCAAGAGTGTAGTACTAGATGTGATGCTGCACTCTCGACAAAATGATGCCTCACAGTTTTAAGTGAAATTCAAATGCAGAAACAGAGGACGAAACGGTCTGTGTTATCGCTTTCTCGATTCGATGCACATTCAGTAATGAACGACTGACTGAGCAAGCTGGTTGCGCCATAGAGACACCTACCGGCCATCACATGAACCAGCTTACAACTGGCATCGATGTAAACTACTAGTCTCTATACCTAAGTTTAAATGTACCTGAAGCTTGTTTCATTTTGAAGATGTAGCCTTCTGAAATCGGACAAATTTGCCATTTATATCAAACTTACTTACATAATTATAAAATCTGCTGTATCAGCGTAAAAATATAGCAGATAAGTACTTTTAAAGGAGAGATTTTTTGCATTTCTGCCACACCTTAGTATTGTGAGGCGGCGGCGCCGTCTCTTTTTTTTTTTTTTACGGCAACCTGAAAACTATTTTTGTGGTGAGGCAGAAAGCGATGGAGAACATACTGACCATAGTTTCCAGTCTGCAAGTCCACATTACTCTTTTATTCACTGAAAGAAATGTTTCTACACTCTGTTTACTCAACAGGATCAGAAGCTGTGATTATAAATGAATGTTTTGAGTTCTAACTGATCGATATATTTTATGAAGTTTCACAGGCACAGCATAGTAATATTCCTGATGATGATAATAATAACAATAATAATTATAATAATAATAATGAAGTCTCTTTCATAAACAGCACTATGAGCAGTTCAGAGGTGACCTCTACGGTAAGTTCCCATTAAATGGTCTTCCAGCCTGACTTCTAATAATCAAAGTTAATTGCTCGCCACAAAAGTGGAAAATAATGTCATCGCTTGTCACGCGGTTTTGTTAACATTACGGGTGGCACACAAACATTTGCTTCCGTGAAATCCAAGCGATTCAGGAAGACGTACAGTCCTCGCGAGTTCACTTCCTATTTGTACCGTTTACATGCGTTTAGTTGCAGCCTGCCTGTGACGTCACCCGAAATGCACGTAAGTCAGCGTTTGACTGACGCGAACCGTACGGTGTGTAGCTGGGTGCGAAGTGAAGTGAAGTCACTGCCTCTCAGTCCGTATTTATATGGGCGCAGATGACGGCCGAAGGAAACACCTACCGTCATTGTCATGAATCAATTTAGAATCTTCATAATTTTTGTATGAATCGGACTAAAATGCCTTTAATCTCAGAAAAAGTTTCAGCTCGAATGCAATTAAACTTTACTCGCTAGAATTTTTCGAACTGAACCGACAGTAGAACATGACTTCTGAACTTCAGCTTTAAGGGACATTGTATTGATTGTTATTTACATCAAAGTCTTGAAACTTGTTGTAGCTCTATTATTTAATGGATTTCATCAGATACTGTAATAAAAACTTTTTATAATTGATAAAAATGATACTTAATCGACTATAAATAAGGAGGTTTTTACTCCAATTTTAGTTCTCAGTAAATTACTCGAAAGACATTAGAGGTAGCTTAATAGGGTCCCATAGTTAATGTTTTTATATGGAACTGACCCTTCATACGAATTTTTAGCTTTCTAGCTTTATTATATAGCGTCACTTATTTTTTCTTAAAACCATGCATTTGGGGAAAGATATTCATCTGATCACTCTGAGACTTGCCAATTTAAACATTAATATACTGAAGCATCTATACCTACATCTAGTGACTACTCTGCTATTCATAATAAAGTGCCTGCTAGAGGATTCAATGAAACACCTTCAAGCTGTCTCTTTACCGTTCGACTCTCGAACGGCGCGCGGGAAAAACGAGCACTTATACTTTCATGTGTGAGCCTGATTTCTCTTATTTTATCGTCATGATCATTTCTCCCTTTGTAGGTGGGTGCCTACAGAATGTTTTCGCAATCGGAGGAGAAAACTGGTGATTGAAACAAAAAACGCCTTTGTTTTAATAATTGCCACTCCAATTTACGTATCATGTTTGTGGCACTATCAGCCCTATTTCGCGATAATACAAAACGAGCTGTGCTTCTTTGACTTCTCCGATGTCATCCATCAGTCCCACACGATGCAAATCCTACACCACACAGCAATACACCAGGATAGAGCGGACAAGCGTGGAGTAAGCAGTCCTTTTAGTAGACCTGTTGCACCTTCTAAATGTTATGCCAATGAATCACAGTCTTTGGTTTGCTCTACCCACGACACTATCTATGTGATCGTTCCAATTTAGATTATTTTTAATTGTAATACCTGAGTATTTAGTTGAATTTACAGCCCTCAGATTTGTGTGACTTATCGCGTAATCGAAATTTAGCTGCTTTCTTTTAGTACTCATGTGAAAAACATCACACTTTTCTTTATTCTGGGTCAATTGCCACTTTTCGCACCATACAGATATCTTATCTAAATCATTTTGAAATTCGTTTTGGTTATCTGATAACTTTACAAGACAGTAAGTGATAGCATCAACTACGAACAATCTAAGAGGGCTACTCAGATTGTCTGCTATGTCGTTAATATAGATCAGGAACAACAAAGGGCCATAATACTTCCTTGGGGAACGTTGGATATTACTTCTGTTTTACTCGATGACGTTCCGTCTATTACAACGAACTGTGACCTTCCTGAAAGGAAATCTCAAATCCAGTCGCGCAACTGAAGCGATATTCCATAGGCACGTACTTTGGTTATAAGACGCTTGTGAGGAACGGCGTCGAAAGTCTTATGGAAATCTGAAAATATGGAATAAATTTGACATACTACTTCGGTAGCAGTCATTACGTCAGGAGTATTAGGAGCTAGTTGCGTTTCACAAGAACGATATTTTCTGTATCCGTGCTGACTATGCGTCAATTGATCATTTTCTCCTAGGTAATTCATAATGTTCGAATACATTATATGTTCCAAACCCTATTGCAAATCTACGTTAGTGATATGGGCCTCTAATTCAACAGATTACTACTACTGCCCGTTTTAGGTATTGGTGTGACTTGGGCAATTTTCCAGTCTTTAGGTACGGATCTTTCTATGAGCGAGCGGTTGTATGTAATTGCTAAATATGGAGCTATTCTATCAGCATACTCTTAAAGAAACCTGACTGTTACACCGAGGAAATCTACTTTCATGTTTCTCATCTTGGCTGTTGTTCATAATTGGAATTCATAAATATTTATTTCATCTTCTTATGTGAAGGAGTTTCAGAAACCGTGTTTAATAACCCTCTTTAGAGGCACTGTCATCAGTGACTTGACCGTTGTTATAGATCAGTGAAGGTATTGATTGCATCCTGTCACTGATGTGCTTTATGTATGACCACAACCTGTTTGAATTTTCTGCCACATTCCGAGACAGAGTTTCGTACTGGAAATTTTTAAAAGCATCTCGCATTGAAGTACGCTCTTTATTTCGAACTTCTGCAAAACATGCCAGTCTTGCGGATTTTGCGTTCTTTTAAATTTGGTATGCCTTTTTCGTTGCTTCTGCAACAGCGATATGACCCGCTTTGTGTACAATAGGGGATCAGTAGCATCATTAATTAATTTATGTGCTATATATCTCTTAAGTGATGTCGATACTATCTCTTTGAAATCATTCCACATGTTTTCTGCTCTTACCTGATCAGATCGGAAGGAATGGAGACTGTCTCTTAAAAAGTCTTTAAGACCATTTCTATAACCTTTTTTAAATAGATGTACCTGGCGTTTCTTTTTGATGGTTGTGGGTGTTTCGGTATTCATCCAAGCAGCAACTGCCTTGTGGTCGATAATCCCTGTATCCGTCATGATACTCCCTATTTGTCCAGGATTATTTGTTGCTAAGAGGTCAAGTATCCTTTCGCAACCATTTACGCTTCGGGTGGGTTCATTAAATAATTGTTCAAATACATTTTCTAGGAAGGCATTCAATACAATTTCAGATGACGTTTTGTGCCTGCCACTAGCTTTAAATGTATGATTTTTCCAGCATATCGAGGGTAGACTGAAGTCACCACTGACTATAATTGTATGAGTGGTGTACCTATTTGAACTGTTCAGCATCTATATCTTCTGAACTTGGGGGTCGATAAAACGACTTATTTCATGGTTAAGTCCGATTGTCAAGTATAACGTCTACCTAAACTATTTCTACTATTTACTTCAATTTCACTACTCGATAAACTACTTCTGACAGCAATAAATACTCCACCACCAACTGTACTTAATCTATCCTTTCTGGACACTGTTAGATTGTTTGAAAAAAATTCAGCTGAACTTATTTCCGGCTTAAGACGCTTTCCGTACCTATAACTATTTGAGCTAGAGTGCTTTCTATTAGGGCTTGGGGCTCTGGTTCTTTTCAACCACAGCTGCGACAATTTACAACTATAATACCGATTGTTGCTAGAACTACCTTCCTGTGTTTTACCTACCCCCTTCTAGACGGACACCCTTTCTGTGGTTTCCTGAAACCCTCCAACCTAAAAAACAGCCAAGTCCCTTCCACACAACTCTAGCTACTAGTGTAGCCGTTTGCTGTGTGTAGTGGACTCCTAACCTATCAAGCGGAATCCGGAAACCCACCACCCGATGGCGTAAGTCAAGGGATCTGCGGTCTACGTGGGCGCAGATCCGCCTGAGCCTCTGATTTAGACCCTCCACTCGGCTCTATACCAAAGGACCACAGTCGGTTCTATCGACAATGCTGCAGATGTTGAGCTTCTCCTTAATCACGTAAGCAAGACTGGCACTAGCTGCACGTAACCAGAGAGAATCTCCTCCGATCCAAAGCGCCACACTGGTGCCGACATGAGCCACCCCCTGCAGTTGGCTGCACCCTATACTCTTCATGACTTCCTGGAGCCCCTTTCTATATCCGGAATGATTCCTCCCGGTTTGAACACGGAGTGCACACTGGCTTCCTTCCCCTCCGTGGCAGCCATGTTCCTAAGGGGCCTCATTACGCGCCTAATATTGGTGCTCCCAACTACCAGCAAACTCACTCTCGGTGAATGCCCAGACCTTGCGGGCCGAGAAGCTTCGTCTGTAACAGGGTGGACGACTGCATCCGGCTTCGAGACTTCGTCAGCTACAGATAACGCCCGAAACCTGTTCGTCAAACTATCCTGGGAGGCCCTACGATCAGCCCCTCAGCAAATATTTCGCTGCCTGCCAGACTTTGGACTGATCTCCCACTCGACCACAGGTGTTGGGTCAACCTCGGTGCAAGCAGTACCCAGGCGGCCACAGCAGTGGACCGATCGGAGACACGCCCGACCCCTCACAGTGATGCGCCTTGGCAGCAGCCTCAAGGTGTGTGACAGAAGCCAACATCGCCTGGAGCTGTGAGCAAAGGGTCAACACTTCAGCTCGTATCTGTACACAGTAATCACAGCTCCTATCCATTACTAAAGTCGCTCCAGTTTGAAGTTCCTAAAAATAGCAAACGAGCGGTGTATTCGGCGTATCAGCAGCAGGAATTCGAGGGGCTCTCTCACTGACTGTCTAACCAACACTTAGCTTCACTAACCAAAAAAACAAAAGCCTGTATGGTGCGTCGTTAACAGTGGCAGTAGTGTACGCTACACGGTTATTAAAATAAAAAAGTTGTGCCTATTAAGCACTCAAACACGCAAGGAATTACAAAAATAAACTAGTAACTACACACATAACAGAAAATAAGTCGCTCCTGTTTGAAGCTCCTACAAATATATAACAAATGGTGTACTCGCCTTATTAGCAACAGGAACTAGAGGTGCTCTCCCACTGACCATCTAACCGACTCTGTCGACAAAATTTGGAAAAGCTTCTTTAATTTTTTATCATTCTTAAATTATGGCGCAATTCTTATATGCTACGCACAGTCGCGTTATAATGACGCGGCGCTAGTAGCAGTGAACTGCGGTAAGCTCTGGCACAATCGCTCGCCTTCGTATCTCTCAAATGCTAGAGCGCTTGTTTCGCCACAGTATGGATCCGATTAGAGGTAGAGATTTTGATTATTTGGCGTAAATAAGATGATTTGAGAAAGAAGTTCAAAAATGGTTCAAATGGCTCTGAGCACTATGGGACTTAACATCTGTCGTTATCAGTCCCCTAGAACTTAGAACTACTTAAACCTAACTAACCTAAGGACATCACACACATCCATGCCCGAGGCTGGATTCGAACCTGTGACTGTAGCAGTCGCGCGGTTCCGGACTGAGCGCCTAGAACCGCTAGACCACCGCGGCCGGCGAGAAAGAAGTAGTTAAAAAGAATTTCTTTGCTGCCTTGTTTCAGATTCATTGATTAGGATAATTTAAAGTATGTGTTCTTTACAGTGGGGTAAGAAAAGCTTAGCGATACCTCGTAATATCGTGGCGGACCTTCTTTTGCCCGACATAGTGCAGCAGCTCGACGTGGCATGAACTCAACAAGTCTCTGTAAGTCCCCTGCAGAAATGCTGAGCCATTCTGCCTCTGTAGTCGTCCATAATTGCGGAAGTGTTGTCAGTGCCGGAGTTGTGTACGAACTGACCTCTCGGTTATGTCCCATAAATGTTAGATGGGATTCATGTCGAGCGAGCTTGTTGGCCAAATAATTCGCTCGAATTCTCTAGACCGTTCTTCAAAACAATAGTGAACAACTGTGGCCCTGTGATGTGGCGCATTGTCATCAGTAAAAACGAAATCCATGAGTGGCTGCAAATGGTCTCGAACTATCCGACATAACCATTTCCATTTCATGTAAAATGTCGCAGTTTGAAACGAGACGAACAAGTTAAACAGATGTTAAGGGAGGCGAGTGGAAAGTTAATATTATTAGAATGGATACTGAGAACTGCTGTGCATCTGTAAAGAGAGGCCTAAGGGGCAGCGGTGCAACCATTTCCAGAGCACTTCTCGAGCGTATGGAGAGGCATGACAGCTATATCAGCTGAATCCACAGAGGCGCTGCTAGAACCGTAACAGTTCGATACTGCATCGGCGCGTCTCATAGAACTTAAATGAGGATCAGTGAAGGAAAATAAAATCTGTTCTCACTAATCTCGGTAGGGAAAATCTGGATAACTGGTTGGTTGGGTGGTTTGGGTTACACGACCAAACAGCGAGGTCATCGGTCCCGGAGAACTTCAAATGGTTCAAATGGCTCTGAGCACTAAGGGACTTAACATCTATGGTCATCAGTCCCCTAGAACTTAGAACTACTTAAACCTAACTAACCTAAGCACAGCACACAACACCCAGCCATCACGAGGCAGAGAAAATCCCTGACCCCGCCGGGAATCGAACCCGGGAACCCGGGCGTTGGAAGCGAGAACGCTACCGCACGACCACGAGATGCGGGCCCCCGGAGAACTGGTGTGTAGCATTTGTACTGCGTGGTGTACATCGCTCTTGAATAGATCACAGGCGTCAACATGCGCACAAGTAGATGAAATTGTTTTTCGCTTGCTCCATACGCAAATGGAACAGGAACAGAGTTTCGCTAGTAGTAGTGTGTTGTGTCCCATGCCCTGAAAGTTACAGTACTCTGTAGAGTTTACTGTAGCTGAAGAGCAGTTTCATTACCATTAAATGAAACAGTTTCTTCGGCAGGTGTTAAATAAGAGATCTACGTTTTATTTTAATCTT
This sequence comes from Schistocerca cancellata, assembly GCF_023864275.1. Taxonomy (NCBI): domain Eukaryota; kingdom Metazoa; phylum Arthropoda; class Insecta; order Orthoptera; family Acrididae; genus Schistocerca; species Schistocerca cancellata. Next base: position 857,164,923 of record NC_064626.1, read on the forward strand.
ATAAGAATAACTTTTATACAATTTCCGTACAACACTTCATTATTCAAGGGTGAGTTGGGTAACCGTGCGTAGCGTATAATCGTACGTCTTCTATATTTTAAGCTTCCACTACAACGTGATACCTTAGGATTACTGCTGCCTTATTCTCATTCGTGTAAACAACAAACAGGAACAAGAAGGCAGACGCTGTTGCAGCTGTGGAATGAATGAATGTGATTCAAATAAAACACAGCGGTTTCTCGTTATTTTCATCAGACAGAAAATCAGTTAAATGCTATTAAGTCCTGATATTGGCTGTAGAATTTGCTGTAACATCTTATTACACAGAACCTCCTCGTGGTAGCCTGTAACGGCAGACTATATTAAAGGTCCGCTGAAAGAGAACACGCGCATATCCCTGTGAAAACAAGCTGCAGTGGGCTGAAGAGGAAAGTAAGCTATGAAGAAAAACAACAGAGAGTGTTGAAGAACAAGAACGAAAAATCTGTACGTGGTAGCTTTGCTGAAAACTGAGAAAAGAATAAAAAGAAAATCAGAAGTAACTTTTATACAATTTCCGTACAACACTTGATTGTTCAAGGGGCAAACTCTATAGTTATCGGAATTATCTGATGTTCCCAGTATCTGCCATAATATCGACAACGATGGTTATGATAACAAGTTTACTGTTCACTGAAATCACTACCCATAATTAGTAAAGAACCTAATGAGCTATGTTGTAGCTGTGAAGAAGCGGAGAAAGACAAATAATTATGGTGAATGTGTGTTGCATGCTCTGCTAAAAAGGATGCTGCGTGCACTAGACAACAGACACCCCAAAAGACGTTGTCGGTGATGCCTGATTGTTCAAGACACGACCACTGTAAGAACTGTTGAAGTATAAAATGAAAATGATTACACATTCCATCAGTATTATAACTTCGTAACAGTAATTAGCAGAGCATTTAGGTATCAATTATTTTCACTTATGTTTATTTAATATAAGCTTCTCTTCTCAAGTACACAATTTCCTATCCGCTGCTCTTCATTGGGCCAAGAGGTGCTGAGTCGTGCGCAGTTGAATCTTTGTGAAATTTGAAACTAAATTTCATTGTGCTGATTTTTAAATTTAGTATAATTAATATAGTTAAAGCAGAGAAATTGCAACTGTCTTACACACAGTTGGTTTTACGTTACTTCTTGCGGAAGCGTCGAAATAATAATTTTTACTTCAATGTACGCTTACGTGTGTCCGCTTCTCTGTTTCGATTTGAAGGTGCTCTAATTGAGTCTCTTTTCCAACATCTTCACATTGTTCTGCACGTCGAATCTCTCTTACGGATTGTACTCCTTCCCGAATGATAGTAAGTCGTCTTTCTCCTTTTTCTTATTATGCTCAGTTTCTCCGTGCAGTCTTATAACATATCATTTTCCTTGAGAATGTGTAAAGGCTCTGATGGAATTTCATAAATAATATATCCATTTTTATAGGTTTTTAAAATAAATGTCACGATTGCATGCCAAATGTTGCTTTGTACAGGATGATCCAGCTGCCCCTACCACTGGGTTTTATGCAGCCTACTATTACTTCAATCACCACGCACACGATTTTTACATTCTCTCTCTCGCTAACCACAAACTATCAGTCCAACAGAAAGAAATGAACAGGACCTTCTTGTAGGAACTATAATGTAGTTAAATTTTGTACGGGGACGCGTTTTTGCAAGAGCCCGTAGTTTTCGAATTATTCAAGAAAAACGTACAAAAGTAACCTTTATGCGCGTTTTTGTTGAATAACTCGAAAATCGTGGCCTCCAGCGAAAACATATTCCAATACAAAATTTAACTAAACTGAACTTCCTACAAAAAGATTCTGTTCGTTTTCTCTGTAGGACTAATCAGTTGCGCGTAGTGGGCGAGAGAATATGAGAATCGCAAGCGCGGTTTTTGAAGGCGTTCTGGTTCAAAAAATCCCATTGCCAGGGGGAGCTAAATCGCCCTGTATTCCTTCGAGGATCTTAATTCATAAAGTGTAGCGTCTACGGTTTCTGGTTCCAGAGCATTCCTAAAAGCATTGTAGAATTTCCTAGACCATGCTGACCTACTCGAGCATCTTCAGTCTCTTTCGCACATTTTCTGTCTCGTTCATATATCTCTGCCACTCACTGGTATCCTTCACCACCCAAAGCTTTTTGAAACTTTCTCAGACTTCTCATGTATAAGAAAAAGAGAGAGTAAGAGACAGATTCCCCCGCACTTCATATTTTCGCCAAAAATACATACTCTGGCTCGGGCATCGGAACTAAAATCCCTTTTTCTTAATGGGGGACCAAGGCCTGCCCATATCGTAACCGCCAGTAGATGTCAGTGTGTGCCCGCAGAGAAGAACAACCTGTTAGTGGTATCAGACCCAGGTAGCGCATATCGAACCCTACGAAATTTTCCAGACGACCATAGGTCGGAAATGCACAGTTTTGGAGCTTGGTATATAAAACGGCAACCAATCAACAGCAAGCACATGGAAATTTATCCAGTAAGCGAAAGTGTTTGTGCTCTTTGGGGGGATCTGCCAGTGCTATTCCGTCCGACTACGCCGCTGTCGTGCTGTGCTGCTGGCGGTGTTCTCCACTGAACTCTTTGCCATGGGCTGCACCACGATGCTGGAGAGGCCGTACCGAGAGGGTGGTGAGGCAGGACTCCATCAAGGGCGCAGCACAGAGGGGCGCAAAAACTGACAGGAAAAAAAAACAAGCAAAGGAGACAGATAAAGAATTAACCGAGCGAGGTACGTGAACTGTACTACCTCTCGTCCTCCTGTACTCTTCCTGTGAGAAGACTCCTTTCCCTCGGCTCACGACTGTAGACGCACATTTTGGTCAGCGTTCCATCTCTACAGTTTCGTTTCGTTCAAGTACCATAATGAAGAAACAGCTATTACCGAACAAGAAAAAGAATTGGTTAAAATGGCTCTGAGCACTATGGGACTTAATATCTGAGGTCATCAGTCCCCTAGAACTTAGAACTACTTAAACCTGCGACTGTAGCGGTCGCGTGGTTACAGACTGAAGCGCCTAGAACCGAACTAGAGTCTACCGCGATCGCTAATACTAGTAACATGGCAACAGAGCGCTTTTTTCACGCAACTGCCGCCTACACCCCTAGCTCATGTCAACGATGGTTTTTGGTACCCTGCTACGACATTATAAGCTCTAAAACTCCGGCGAGTGGGTGCTGATTGCTGAAGGAAATATGTCACTTCCCTGTACACAACTGACATTTTCCAGTTTCTGCTGACTAAGGATTCTCAATAAGTTATAAGTGCAAATCAAATGATATATCATACTAAACCTACTGTAAAAAATCACATAAAGATTTTGTTTTACTATTAATTCTTTTAGAAAGTTTATTTGTTGAGTCAAATATTTTTCCTCGATGTTATTTTGAATAACGGTTCATTTCTATTAAACTTGCTTCTATAATTACAAAATTTGTTATATCTATTTAAAAACATTGCAGAGAGGTAGTTTCAACAGAGACGACCTGTTGTTTCTGCCAGCGACACAGAATCACCTGCGGAAAGTCTCACTTGGAGCTAGTAATTTTGAGTATTTGGCCTAAGAAAGCTAATTTGAGAAAAAAAGCGTGTTTCAAAAATCATTTCACTATTGTCTCGCCTCAAACGTGGTGATTAGAAAAAGTTAAAATATCTGTTCTTTAGATTTCATTGTTGAAAACATTTCACCCTGCAGCACCTCATGTTGACACTCTTAGCGAATTGTTGTTTCTGCAGTACACGTTATTTTCTTAATGAATTGGTGTAATACTTTAATAGTCAGCTCTACCCAGTAAACACTATAGAAAATCTGCATCCAAGGAATGCGCCATCGATAGGAGTTCAACGTATCTCTAACAATGACTGTCTTGTATTATATATTATATATTGTATACTAATATATTTAGTAACTACCCTCTTTATAATAAGTGGTATTAGTTGGAGCAAGTTACTTTAAATTCACACTCCTGTGCATTACAGTCGTAGACTGGTAGTCGTTTGACGGCCATAACACAACAGTGGCGCATTTGAGACATATGGCTGCTTGCAAAATTTCTCTCGATCCGATGTCCTCTCCACTCTAGTCAATCTAGTGCAGTATATGAAAACCTGCTGCAGCGTACATCCATTTCAGGCTGCTCACTCTATCGATTTCTTTATCTCCGTCTGCAATTTTTCTCCCACACATACGCATTCTTCCTTCCATTAATAAATCGACGTCTCCTTGACGCCTCAGGATACGCCACTTCTACCGACCCCTTCTTTTAGTCACGTTGTGGGACAAACTTATTTTGCCCCAGTTCGATTCAGTATCTCCTCAGCAGCTATTCGATCTTCCCATCTAATCTTCTGCAGGTCACTAGATTTCAAACATTTATATTCCTTTTTTTTTTTCTTTGGACTGATTATCGTCCACGTTTCACCTTCGTACAAGGATACCAAAAGGATTCCAAAAAGTCTTCAGAAAAGATATCCCAAACGTTAAAATTATATTACGTACAAACTACTCCGTTTCAGAAAGACTACTCTTACTATTGCCAATCTCCATTTTATACTCTACTTCCGCCTTCACTCGTTTTTTGCTGCCCAAATAGGAAAATTCATTAATTACTTCAAATGTCTTATTTCCCAGACCAATTCGCTCAGCCTCACGTGATTTAATTCTACACTCCTGGAAATTGAAATAAGAACACCGTGAATTCATTGTCCCAGGAAGGGGAAACTTTATTGACACATTCCTGGGGTCAGATACATCACATGATCACAGTGACAGAACCACAGGCACATAGACACAGGCAACAGAGCATGCACAATGTCGGCACTAGTACAGTGTATATCCACCTTTCGCAGCAATGCAGGCTGCTATTCTCCCATGGAGACGATCGTAGAGATGCTGGATGTAGTCCTGTGGAACGGCTTGCCATGCCATTTCCACCTGGCGCCTCAGTTGGACCAGCGTTCGTGCTGGACGTGCAGACCGCGTGAGACGACGCTTCATCCAGTCCCAAACATGCTCCATGGGGGACAGATCCGGAGATCTTGCTGGCCAGGGTAGTTGACTTACACCTTCTAGAGCACGTTGGGTGGCACGGGATACATGCGGACGTGCATTGTCCTGTTGGAACAGCAAGTTCCCTTGCCGGTCTAGGAATGGTAGAACGATGGGTTCGATGACGGTTTGAATGTACCGTGCACTATTCAGTGTCCCCTCGACGATCACCGGTGGTGTACGGCCAGTGTAGGAGATCGCTCCCCACACCATGATGCCGGGTGTTGGCCCTGTGTGCCTCGGTCGTATGCAGTCCTGATTGTGGCGCTCACCTGCACGGCGCCAAACACGCATACGACCATCATTGGCACCAAGGCAGAAGCAACTCTCATCGCTGAAGACGACACGTCTCCATTCGTCCCTCCATTCACGCCTGTCGCGACACCACTGGAGGCGGGCTGCACGATGTTGGGGCGTGAGCGGAAGACGGCCTAACGGTGTGCGGGACCGTAGCCCAGCTTCATGGAGACGGTTGCGAATGGTCCTCGCCGATACCCCAGGAGCAACAGTGTCCCTAATTTGCTGGGAAGTGGCGGTGCGGTCCCCTACGGCACTGCGTAGGATCCTACGGTCTTGGCGTGCATCCGTGCGTCGCTGCGGTCCGGTCCCAGGTCGACGGGCACGTGCACCTTCCGCCAACCACTGGCGACAACATCGATGTACTGTGGAGACCTCACGCCCCACGTGTTAAGCAATTCGGCGGTACGTCCACCCAGCCTCCCTCATGCCCACTATACGCCCTCGCTCAAAGTCCGTCAACTGCACATACGGTTCACGTCCACGCTGTCGCGGCATGCTACCAGTGTTAAAGACTGCGATGGAGCTCCGTATGCCACGGCAAACTGGCTGACACTGACGGCGGCGGTGCACAAATGCTGCGCAGCTAGCGCCATTCGACGGCCAACACCGCGGTTCCTGGTGTGTCCGCTGTGCCGTGCGTGTGATCATTGCTTGTACAGCCCTCTCGCAGTGTCCGGAGCAAGTGTTGGCCGTCGAATGGCGCTAGCTGCGCAGCATTTGTGCACCGCCGCCGTCAGTGTCAGCCAGTTTGCCGTGGCATACGGAGCTCCATCGCAGTCTTTAACACTGGTAGCATGCCGCGACAGCGTGGACGTGAACCGTATGTGCAGTTGACGGACTTTGAGCGAGGGCGTATAGTGGGCATGAGGGAGGCTGGGTGGACGTACCGCCGAATTGCTTAACACGTGGGGCGTGAGGTCTCCACAGTACATCGATGTTGTCGCCAGTGGTTGGCGGAAGGTGCACGTGCCCGTCGACCTGGGACCGGACCGCAGCGACGCACGGATGCACGCCAAGACCGTAGGATCCTACGCAGTGCCGTAGGGGACCGCACCGCCACTTCCCAGCAAATTAGGGACACTGTTGCTCCTGGGGTATCGGCGAGGACCATTCGCAACCGTCTCCATGAAGCTGGGCTACGGTCCCGCACACCGTTAGGCCGTCTTCCGCTCACGCCCCAACATCGTGCAGCCCGCCTCCAGTGGTGTCGCGACAGGCGTGAATGGAGGGACGAATGGAGACGTGTCGTCTTCAGCGATGAGAGTCGCATCTGCCTTGGTGCCAATGATGGTCGTATGCGTGTTTGGCGCCGTGCAGGTGAGCGCCACAATCAGGACTGCATACGACCGAGGCACACAGGGCCAACACCCGGCATCATGGTGTGGGGAGCGATCTCCTACACTGGCCGTACACCACTGGTGATCGTCGAGGGGACACTGAATAGTGCACGGTACATCCAAACCGTCATCGAACCCATCGTTCTACCATTCCTAGACCGGCAAGGGAACTTGCTGTTCCAACAGGACAATGCACGTCCGCATGTATCCCGTGCCACCCAACGTGCTCTAGAAGGTGTAAGTCAACTACCCTGGCCAGCAAGATCTCCGGATCTGTCGCCCATTGAGCATGTTTGGGACTGGATGAAGCGTCGTCTCACGCGGTCTGCACGTCCAGCACGAACGCTGGTCCAACTGAGGCGCCAGGTGGAAATGGCATGGCAAGCCGTTCCACAGGACTACATCCAGCATCTCTACGATCGTCTCCATGGGAGAATAGCAGCCTGCATTGCTGCGAAAGGTGGATATACACTGTACTAGTGCCGACATTGTGCATGCTCTGTTGCCTGTGTCTATGTGCCTGTGGTTCTGTCAGTGTGATCATGTGATGTATCTGACGCCAGGAATGTGTCAATAAAGTTTCCCCTTCCTGGGACAATGAATTCACGGTGTTCTTATTTCAATTTCCAGTAGTGTATTTTGCAATCGGTTTTGAACATCTGACGACTTTATAAGATGGTAAATGACAGTACCATCTGGAAATAATGTAAGACGGCTGCTCAGATTGTCCCCTAAAGCTTTTGTGTTGATGAGGGACAACAGAGGGTCTATATGACTTCCTTGTGGGTCGCCAGGTATTACATCTGATTTACTCGATGACTTTCCGTCCATTACTACGAACTGTGACGTTTCGCAACTTAAATCATGAATCCAGTTGCACAAGTAAGAGGATTGTATTCAACAATTTGATTAGCAGTCGCTTGTGAGGAACGATGTCAAAAGCCTTCTGGATATCTAAAAATATCGAATCAGTATCACATCCCCCGACTGTAGCAGTCATTGATTCGTGAATATGAAGAGCTAGTTGTGTTTCACAAGAACTGTGTTTTCTGAATCCGTGTTCGTATTTTCAGTAAATCGTTTTCTTCGAGTAATTCATGATGTTGGAACACGGATGACTATAACAGTGACGGAAAGGCTGATGATGTGTAGTGTGACAGTAGTAGATCAGCCGGTTACAGGCAGTCTGTGTCGTCTGTAGCGCCCAGAGACGGGACTCTCGTCTACGAGTGTCTGTATCGTTAGCTCAACGTCTCATAAATACCAACATTACAGGAAACCTGAACAGCAAATTCGCGCTGCACTTAACAGAAGCTTCCTCGTTTCTCGAGTGCTACATCTTTGCTCAGGTAGTTGATGCGAGACGTCGTGGTCCAGCGCATCTGGAAGGCTGGAGGGCCCTCGTCCTCCGGTAAATAAGGACCCGAGGCAGCGGCGGCGGCGGCGGGGCGCCTTAGCAGCGTCGTGTTTCGGCCGCAATTTGTGGGCAGGTCCGGTCGGGGCTAATAAAGCGGCGTTTCCGCCGGAAGGCTATTATCCAAACGATCCCGGCGGCAGACTGCTGCTGCTGCTGCTGCTACTCCAGAGACAACTGCCGCTCGTTTGTCAGGCGGCCGCTGAAGAGACGGCCCGGCAGCGCCGCGACTGCAGTGCAGCCGAGAGGAGGAGCTGCGGCTCAACAAGTACACGCCGCTGGCTGGCGTCTCTCTGCTGCCGTCTCGCACCATCGCGTGGAGTAAAATAGCTCTGCGTTGTGTACAAGGGACATTACAATGAAAGCAGTCCCGGCAGTCGCATAAATCAGTTTCCTCCTATTGGTAGATTTAAAAGGGGAAGGGGGGAGGGGAGGGACCGAGGGACCAAGCTGCTTGGTCATCGGTCCCTAGTTTCCTCCGGAATTTACTGGACAGACACAGGGTCATTCATAAAATATCGCTATCTTTAATATCTAACAAATGTAACTCAAAAAAAAATGGTTCAAATGGCTCTCAGCACTATGCGGCTTAACTTCTGAGGTCATCAGTCGCCTAGAACTTAGAACTAATTAAACGTAACTAACCTAAAGACATCACACACATCCATGCCCGAGGCAGGATTCGAACCTGCGACCGGAGCGGTCACGCGGTTCCAGACTGAAGCGCCTTTAACCGCACGGCCACACCGGCCGGCGCAAATGTAACTCATCATCACCTGTTTGGAAAGATTACTATGTGAGCCAAATCATTAGGTCGACCTTCCCAATATCGTGTTCGTTCACCACTGAAAACTAATAAAGCAGTGACATACATACATACATACATACAGACTGAAGCGATGAATGAAAATTTGTACCAAGGTCGGGATTCGAGCCTAAGTCTCCTGCTCCTAGGCAGATGTGCTAACCACTTTGGCAGAGTGGCCTCGCACAACTTCATGGAGAACCATAGCGTGCCACCTTCCTAAATCCAAATTTCCATTGACACCTAAGAGTGGGCTGATGCGTGAATGGAATTTTGGATTGAGGATGTAGGCCTGGTAAGGTCGTCCATGCCGCAGAGGCTTTGTGGTTAGCGCATCCGCCTAGTGAGCAAGAGACGCAGGTTCGAATCCTGACCTTGCTACAAATTATTTGTCGCTTCAGTCTTTAAACAGGGTGATTCAGACCTGATGGCCAATATTCAGAGATACGACAGGAGTAACCATTTGAACAAAAAGTCAAGAAAACCTGGGCTCTCAAACGCACAGCTTAAGAGCTATGAGCAATTTTTGTTCTTCAATAGTATGAAACATATCTTTTCTACTGCAAGCTCTTTGCTTTCCATATTTCGGGTAGTGGTAGTATGGACCAAAACAAGAAAAAAATGCCCCAGTAAACATGTGCTCTAAAATCCATACCTAAAGAGCTATGAGCACTCGTTCATTTTCACCAATTTTAATCATAACTCTTATAATTTATTTATTTATTTATTTATTGTTCCGTGGGACCAAATTAAGTCTCCAAGGTCATGGAACGAGTCAATACATGAAATTATAACACGATAGTAGAAACACATAAAATGAAATATAAGTAACATATTCAGGTGACAAGTCGTAAGTTTAAATAAAGAAAATAAACAATGTAACACTGGATTTTGCTTAATTTTTTGGCTCTTCCAGGAGCTCCTCGACAGAATAGAAGGAGTGAGCCATGAGGAAACTCTTCAGTTTAGACTTAAAAGAGTTTGGGCTACTGCTAAGATTTTTGAGTTGTGGTAGCTTATTGAAAATGAATGCAGCAGAATACTGCACTCCTTTCTGCACAAGAGTCAAGGAAGTGCATTCCACATGCAGATTGGATTTCTGTCTAGTATTAACTGAATGAAAGGTGCTAACTCTTGGGAATAGGCTAATATTGCTAACAACAAACGACATTAAAGAAAATATATACTGTGAGGGCAATGTCAGAATTCCCAGACTATTGAATAGGGGTCGACAAGAGGTTTTCGAACTTACACCACACATAGCTCGAACAGCCCGTCTTTGAGCCAAAAATACCCTTTTTGAATCAGAAGAATTACCCCAAAAAATAATACCATACGACATAAGCACATGAAAATATTCGAAGTAGACTACTTTTCGTGTTGAAGTGTCACTTATTTCAGATACTGTTCTAATGATAAATAAAGCAGCATTTAGTCTCTGAACAAGATCCTGGACATGGGCTTTCCAGAACAGCTTACTATCTATCCGAACGCCTAGGAACTATAACTGTTCCGTCTCGCTTATAATATGCCCATTCTGTCTGATCAAAATATCGGTTCTTGCCGAATTGTGAGTTAGAAACTGTAAAAACTGAGTCTTACTGCGATTTAGCATCAAATTATTTTCCACGAGCCACAAACTTATTTCATGAACTACGTTATTTGATATTGTTTCAATATTACACACAAGATCCTTCACTACCAAGCTGGTGTCATCAGCAAACAGAAATATTTTTGAATCACCTGTAATACATATCATTTATATAAATAAGAAACAGCAGTGGCCCCAGCACCGACCCTTGGGGAACGCCCCACTTAACAGTGCCCCATTGGGACTGATCATCACTTCCACTCTCAATATTGCGGAGAATTACCTTCTGCTTTCTGTTCTTAAAGTAAGAGGCGAACCAATTGTAAGCTACTCCCCTTACTCCATAATGGTCCAACTTCTGCAGTAATATTTTGTGGTCAACACAGTCAAAAGCCTTCGTTAAATCAAAGAAAACACCTAGCGTTCGCAACCTTTTATTTAATCCGTCCAAAACCTCAGAGAGAAGAGAGAATATAGCATTTTCAGTTGTTAAACCATTTCTACAACCAAACTGAACATTTGACAGCAAATTATGTGAATTTAAATGCTCCAGTAACCTTGTATATACAACCTTCTCGATAACTTTAGCAAACACCGATGGCATAGAAATAGGTCTAAAATTGTCAACATTATCAATGTCTCCCTTTTTATAAAGTGGCTTCACTACCGAGTACTTTAATCGGTCAGGAAACCGACCACTCGTAAAGGAAAAGTTACAGATGTGGCTAAGTACTGGGCTAACATACATAGAACAATACTTCAGTATTCTGTTACATACCCCGTCATATCCATGAGAGTTCTTGGTCTTTAGTGATTTAATTATTAACTCAATCTCCCTCTTGTCAGTATCATGGAGGAGCATTTCAGGTAAAAGACTCGGAACACGTTTTTCTAAGAGCGCTATATGGTTCCCTGTTGGGACTAGGTTTCTATTTAGTTCACCTGCTATATTCAGAAAGTGATTATTAAACACTGTACATATATGCGACTTACCAGTAACACGGACATTTCCACTACGCACTAATTCTATATCCTCGACCTGTCTCTGCAGACCAGCCACTTCCTTGACGACTGACCAGATGGTTTTAATTTTATCCTTAGACTTAGCTATTCTATCTGCATACCACATACTTTTTGCCTTCCTAATAACATTTTTAAGCACCTTACAATACTGTTTGTAATGGGCTGCTGCATTTAGATTTTGACTGTTTCTAACGTTTTGATATAATTGCCACTTTGTTCTACAAGATGTTCTTATCCCTCTAGTCAGCCACCCAGGCTGACTATTTGTGCTAGTATCCTGTTTTGAAAATTCTAACGGAAAGCAACTTTCAAAGAGCACGAGAAAAGTCTTGAGAAAAGCATTATATTTATCGTCTACTGTATCAGCGCCATAAACATCTTGCCACTCTTGTTCCTTGATAAGGTTTACAAAGGTCTCTACAGCAACTGGATCAGCTTTCCTAAACAGCTGATGACTCTATTTAACACGTGTTGCAGCACAAAAATCTTTTAGAGTTAAAATTTGTCCAACATGATCTGAAAGCCCATTCACCTTTTTGCTAACAGAATGCCCTTCTAGTAATGAGGAATGAACGAAAATGTTGTCTATGGTTGTTCTACAGTTCCCTTGCACTCTCGTTGGAAAGAATACGATTTACATAGGTTTATTTGAATTAAGTAGGTCTACCAGCATCCTTTTCCTTGCACAATCACTTATACAATTAATACTGAAGTCACCACATATAACTTACTTTTTGTATTTCCTATGAAGTGAACCAAGAACCTCCTCTAGCTTTAGCAAAAATGTTGTGAAATCGGAGTCTGGGGATCTATGAATAACAACAGTTAGAAGTTTAACTCCATTAAATTTAACCACACCTGCACAACATTCAAACACCTTTTCAGTGCAATACTTTGAAACATCAATTGACTCAAATGGGATGCCGTTTTTCACATACATGGCTACTCCCCCACACCGCAAAGAGCTCCTCGAAAAGCTGCCAGCCAACCTGTATCCTGGTAAAGGAGGCCTCTGAATTATCTCCTTATTTAAGAAGTGTTCAAATATACCAATAATTTCAGAGTCAACATCTATAAGCAGTTCACTAACTTTATCTCTAATACCTTGTATATTTTGATGAAATATACTAATTCCCTCATTACTCGGATACCTAAGCTTTGTCAAAAGTGGTTCCTTTGTTAAAGAGACTTCCCTTAAGCAGGAATACCTATCAGCTGACTTCAATCTAAAGAAGGTGCAGCTCTAACACCCACTACTGCAGGAATTTTCCCATGAGTGATCCCACCAACCCCACCTATGCTGTCACCTATAAGCTTTGCCAACCTCCCCTTCCCATACCTGTTGAGGTGCAGGCCATGTCTAGTGAAACCCGTTCTGCTGATAGACTCCACCGACACCACTGAAATGTGACCCATGTTTTCTGTCATCAGCGCACCCCCAAGTCTCACGTTATTACGCCTGACGGCTGTATTAAGATGAGGCCGATCGTGACGCTGAAACAGTTCCACGAAATGCACATTCGTGTTGCCAGTCAGAGTGGCTACCTTTTCCAGGTCACCATCTATGTCATACTCCCCATACCTATCAATACTCTTACCAGTCCCACCCACAATCGCTACCTGATCCTCTTTAGTTAAATCCCTACATAAACCCCCTATGTTAACAGTCACCTGAGCCAATCCTGCATTAGGCTTCACAATGCTGGTGACCTGGTACTCACTCCCCAGCACTTCCTCCAACTGCTGGCCTACACCTATGCCATGAGAACTACCTAACAGCAGAACCTTCTTCTTCCTCTTAGACTTTGCAACTGTTCTAGCCACTGTAACTACTGAGGTCTGCTGCATACTTCCTACATCTACAGCTACTAGAGATTCCTCTCCACTAGACTCTGACAGTTGGTCATATCTATTGTAAACACCAATAGTAAAACTATCTGAAAATCTTCTTCTCCTAGCAGATCTCTTGCCAACAGCCAGCTCCCATTCCCCAACCCCCTTCCCCCTCCTCATCCTATCTAGCTCCTCCTGTGCGTTTTTCAACTCCACCTGAAGGGCACAGATCTTAACTCCTGCTCTTCTATCAACTTACTCTTGCTGCATAACCAGCAATTCCAGGAGAGGATCTCACCAGAATGCCCACTGGCTTCCCCACTGCATTCCCCCAGTGAAAATACTTCGAACAAGTCTCACACCGCAATCCACTACTCACGAACCTACGGCAAAGCTCACACTTCTCACTCATGGTAAAATTTTACTTTTTCTAAGTTCCGCTACTACAATAAGAAGAAGTTAAAAACCTGACTACAATAATCACAAACTTACTCTACAAGGGAAGTAACTACTATCATTAACAGTATTAATAAACAACAAATGTGAATATAACAAAAGACTAATACAGAAAGAGAATCAAATGTCTAATGACACAGTAACGAAGCTGAAAACAGTTCCCAAATGGTTCTTCTGAAATTATTTAACCAAAAACACAAAAAACACTGGTTGAAGACTACTAAAGTTCCTAAATAAACCAATATACACAAACCATTAATTAGTACTTAGCTTTCGATGTGCCGCTACAGCTGCAACTGGTCAGCGCGGAATGTAAACACAGGTAATAGGTTACGTTACTCGATACGAAACACAAATATCGGGTCACAATACAAGAACGGCAGAGGTGAATGAAGAAACCACTAATAAGTCACTTATATAGTAAATATTATCACAAAAACCATTAAAATATGTATCTGAAACCTAAAAATATATAAAAACTTAGAGAGCGATCTCACACGCAGTCACTCGCTTATGACGTCACGCCAAAGATGAATGATAGTGAAGGTGAAGCCGCGAGTAAAATGCTAGTACACATTTAAAGGATGCGCAAAATAAAATCAGCACGGGAGGCATATATAAGAATAACCTGGAGCAGACTCTTGTTAACGATCAGGAGAGCTGGCCCTTCACAGAAAATGCTGGAAACCGTGCTTACTTATGTCTGCGCATCTCCCGCATTTGTGTTCAGAGTACTTCGTTGTGTCAGTGCGTTTAAATTAGTTAGAGGAGCAGATCTGTTTAGCGCCATGTTGAATGCAACAAAAACTGGTGTTCACGACGAAACAGTACGTGTTCATTTTCGAGTGCTATACGAAGTCCAATTCGTGGAAAACACCCTTTTCGGAGATTTGCGGCTTTTATTCGCTACAGATCTCATTTGGCACCATTTCCTCACTAAATTCTGCATTGCAGTCATTACTGGTGGTTTTTCCGAAACACTTCTAGTCTTCCACGAAATGTTTGCATAGGAGTTTAAGACCAGAAGTGTTTTGGAAAAACCTCCAGCAATGACTGCGATGCAAAACTTACTGACAAAATGGTGCCAAATGGAACCTGTAGCTATTAAAAACCGTAAATTTCCGAAAAGAGTTCTAAGACCAGAAAACATTGCTCGGGTAACGGAAAGTATGAAACAAAATCTGACGAAACCTCTACGCTTATTATCTGTGGGAGTGGTAATCAAGAGATCGTCGTGTCGAAACATTATCAACAAGGTTCTGCACCTGTATCCTAACAAATTTACTGTTGTGCATGATTTAAAGCATTCAAATGGTTCAAACGGCTCTGACCACTATGGGACTTAACATCTGAGGTCATCAGTCCCCTAGAACTTGAGAACTACTTAAACCTAACTAACCTAAGGACATCACACACATCCATGCCCGAGGCAGGATTCGAACCTGTGACCGTAGCGGTTGCGCGGTTCCAGACTGAAGCGCCTAGAACCACTCAGTCACAGAGGCCGGCTAAAGCATTGAAACGAGCTTCCACGTGTTTAGTTTTGCGCTGCTTTCTGAGTGAAGTAAAATCAGAAATGTTGGATCCTTAGTGTTTCATTTCTGTAAATGAGTATTTGTTTAGCACGTCAGGGTACGTGAACTCAGAGACAAGTGCCATTACAGATGAGAAATCCTCACCAGTACTTCGAAGAGCCATTTCATTATCTCAAGATCGGTGTTTGGTCAGCTGTGTCTGTTGTACGCATCGTAACAAGATTCTCTTATGAAGCTGTTAGTGTTTGCCGATTCAAACGGTGCTAGTCGTTCCTTCTTTGCTGTCATTGACTCAGATTTACCACTTCTGTTCGACTGAAACTGTTTATGAAAACTTGAAGGAACTGTCATTGGGCTACGTATCCTATGTCCTCCAAGTAAATATGCAGCTGATACTTCCCTCCACACTGTCAATTAGCTTGTAAAATTGGGAAGTGCCTTACTGCACGTAACAGGTAAGGGTTCTGTAGCCAAACGTTCACCAAAACACCTCGTAAACTGCTGGGATTAAAGCTTCACACACCTGCCAATCCTGTCCATTTAATCCAACCCCTACACCGTCTGTTTATAACTTGAACTAATATGACTCTGATATTACCTGGTAAATAGTGTCTGTCTCGAAGAAAGCTTGGCTTATATCTCAGATATGGGACACGAGACCACTTCAGGCACATACAAAATAAATACGTATGAGTGAAACATATAAACAGACGAACTATCTACAAATATTGTTTAGCTATGGGTCGTGTAACAATAATTAACTCTGGGTCACTGTCTGGTACAGAATACGGGTATTTGCGTTGGCAGTGATGCCTTGGTTATACGAAAACGTCTTTCACAAAACTAGTAAATTTTACGTGCATTCGCTTATTATTGATAGCAGTTAGGTCTGTTAGAATGCGGACATCTTTAGTGGGATATTTTAATTACTAAGCAGTGCAAACAACAAACAAGTAAATATCAGTGATTGGAAAAAAGTTCATGTTAGCACTAAAGAATGATTGATGACCTGACTTGAAATGACGCAGCTACAAACAGTTACGGCTTTGTTACGACATTGTCCCACGAACACTATCTTTAATAATGTGAGTTCATAGCATCAATTAAAAAACTTGTTCAATCTTTGTCCCTTGTGTCTTTAAAGTATCATTAGTTAAACTATAACAGTTAGGTCAAAAAACTGTGTTATGTCATGTGCCATTCTGCCATTGAAATTATCCTTGACAGCACTAATGATTTTAATATGAAGTTTTAAGGGAGGAGAGTTGTTAAAAGTAAATTGAATACTGACTTGAACATATGTGACACAATTTTCTAATATTTGTCTGTAGGGGTTTATTTGCACTGATGTTCTGCTGCGTGAATGTCGGTTGACAATCGACAGTGTGAGTGCAGAGATGTGCGTTCGGCAGCTTCCTACCTGAGACGACTGTTACAAGATTTTTGGTTCCGAAGCTCCGTTGTCTCGCCCATCGCTGGTCTATCAGAATACACCATAACTGAAACCTCATTGGTCCAAAAGCAGAACGGGATAAGGCCAAGAGAATTAAACGCCGATTTCCAATAACAAAAATAGACGAACAGCCGAGCATCAACGCTCACACACAGTCTGTAATTATTATTTTTTGGCTTCATTCAAATTAAACCTTTCAGGAACTGGTCCCTACCACATATTCCAATACAGTTTTGAGCATACCAGACCGGATCGTAGACAGCTCTCTGCCCCAAAAGGAGACAGCCTGTTTCCCTCGTAATATTCAGCTTATCTCGTAGTGATACGCAACATAGCTCACCATCGCACCTCAGCCGTCTCTTCGTAAGATTATTCACAAATATCAATTTTCCTAAAGGGCCGAAGCTCCTAAAATTACATCGAAATTACATAGACACATACATGGAAGTAACATTACGCCTGCAGTAAATAACAATATTGATTCTACGTAATACATAAAATACCCTGCACCTTTACGCACAAAATTGTTACAATCCAACACAAGCAACGTCAACAGAGAATAAAGGGAAAAAAATCTAAATAGGAAAAATACTTTCTGCCTTCATTAATGCTTTACACAACCCTAACCGTTTAGTAGTAACACATGTACAATACAATAACATCAGCTAAATAAGCCCGCTACACGGTGTACCCAGAGGCTGTTTAACCTACGCGTGGGTCAACAGAAGGGAAACGACAGATGTTCAGCGAGGTGGAACAACAATACATACCAACTTAACAATTTCTCACTTGTGTGTAAGGTTCAGTGAGAAGAACACAGTCAACAGAGGAAGTGCAATCTCCGGACCATCTCGATCGCCTGATTCTTACCCCCCCCCCCCCCCCCCCCCCCCGACTCTCATCCGTGGAGAAAATGGAGTATCAGGTGTATTCAAATAGTTCTCATAAACTGAATGGATTACAGCAGATCAATGAAAAGGCTGTTGCTGCTACCCCTGAGGCACAGCTGCTGTACGTGTCTCACAGTTTGGTATTTCGAACACCGCTCTGCATCGACATCAGAGGAGGCCCTTCTCAGCACCTTCTGTGATCTTCATTAAGAAGCATCAAACCAGCCAAAGTTATCCATGCCAGTTGTATGTATACGCACCCGATATAAAACAGTGTCATGCCAAAGGAAATGTACAATTCTTTTCAGAAATCTAACTTATATTCTACGTGTTTGATACTAATGAAGATCGCAGAAACATCCTTCCCGCCTGTATTCAAATTTAATTCAACCTTCTTCGTCTAGGTACGCTGTCGTAACACTCTATCAAGATGATTGCTGCACGATGTGTTCGTCTGAACCAATGTGCTTTATACATTTCCGGCGCTATGGAACCGAATCAGTAGCAGACATTCACAAGAGATTGAAGATAGCGTATTCGGATAACGCTGGTGATCGGAGTACAGTTACGCGTTTGGAAAGGAGAGTATTGGGGAATTGGGCACTACAGGGATGGCGATTATCGCCGAAACAACTATTTTTTATTTACACCGGTTCTTTTCGCCTCTAGTTACCCTGGACGTTAAAACAGCTCGAAATAACCGATTACTGAATAAGCGATTTTCCGTTTTTTCTTCCTATTACTTGCAGTAATAAACCTATACTTCGAACACAAACTGCAAAATTATAATGAAGGTGAGGGAGTAGGAGATCACTATCTATATGAGGTTAAGGCTATGGCAGAAACCGGTCTCGTTAATTGCAGCAAAGATTGTGAAGGTGAAGAAGACGGGCATGGCGATGACGGAAGCCAAAAATTACAAGTAGATGATTCGCCTGGATCGAAACTTTTCGATGGTATCAGTTTCTAACTCTGAAGGAACCATAAAATTAAACTTTCAGTTCTTATCCCAAGTTTACAGCAGATCAATAAAATTAGAGGTATATAAATGAAATATACTTTTTCTCCCAAGGAAAATTATGGATGTTTTCTTCTTCTATGACCGAGCGGGGTGGCGCAGTGGTTAGACACTGGACTCGCATTCGGGACGACGACGGTTCAATCCCGCGTCCGGCCATCCTGATTTAGGTTTTCCGTGATTTCCCTAAATCACTCCAGGCAAATGCCGGGATGGTTCCTCTGAAAGGGCACGGCCGCCTTCCTTCCCAATCCTTCCCTAATCCGATGAGACCGATCACCACGCTGTCTGGTCTCCTTCCCCAAACCAACCAACCAATCTTCTTCTATGATATCGTAAGTATTTTTGTGCCTCCTGCAGTTTTTAATCTTTTAAAGCAAACGAGGCGTTGTACTTCATTACTACCACAATTCGTAAAATACTTCCAAACTAGAGGCGATAAAATTCTCCAAGACACCTGATTTCCGAGAACGATGGCGAGAAACTGCCGTATTGACCAGTCGGACCAAATCTCGCACACTACACGTACACACATACCGTCTAATAGGTCGCGCCACACGGCAACCGTTGAATTATTGTGTCTGCAATGCTGGACAGATTCCTATGTTATATGTTTGTTGCTAGTTTCTAATTGTAGGTGTTGTTATGAAAATAGTGCTGATCGCCTTTCCCAATTTCTATAAAAACCCAATATTTCAAAGCAAAGTAAATTTTACGAATGAACATTACTTGATTTTTTTTGTAAGAAAAATTATACTACCAACATTTTAGCACTGCTACTATGGCTTATTGATATACCAGCGTTTACCCGGTTAGTAGCAAAAATTGAAAAAAAACCTATTTTAACCGAGACTAAACAAATACACAAAAATACCGTTATTTAAAACTAAACTACTGCTGTCGGTCTTAACCGGGAGGATTCTCACCTCCCTCGGGCACGTCAGTACTCGAAACCTATCGCTTAGCGACAGTGAAAGAACTGAAATACGCGTGTGAGTAGGAGAATTGGATAGGTGCAGAATACTGAAACAGTGAAGACTGAAAATATTTGCATCATGTGGGTTCCGAGATGTTGGTGGACGCCCACACTCACCCTTCGGTTATAACCCGCACCGAGTGATTACCACATCTTCATAATACTGAAGGAATCTCTTCGCGGAACGAGATTTGTAGGACTCCCTTTCGAAAGCTGCTAAAAGGTTTCTCATATGTGCTGGTCTTGGTTTCTTCCGTGCAGGTATCCATATCGTAATTCCACATATAAAATGGGAATATTTGTAATGTGGCGTGCATTTTAAACAGCTGACAGTCGATAACGCCTCGTTTCACGGAATGCAGAAGGGGTCTACGTAAATACAGAGTAGCTGAAAAAGTACCTGCTTCAATTAAAAAATTTATGGCTGTGGTGCTGACTAAGAAAAATAGGTGTGACTGAGCTCACGGTGTTTACAGGTCCAGGATGTACCAAGTTGTAAAGAATAATTAAAGAATCAGAAAAATTACTTCACCTTTCTAAAATAATAGCATCTTCCCAAGAGTATATAAATATCAGTTACGTTAGTTGAACCAGTATGCATACTTTCTATATATATACTATGTGTGTGTTTGGGGGGGGGGGGGTGAATATTATGATGACAGTTTTCTATGTAGGAGAACTCAAGCGAAATAAAGATGAGGGACTGGAGACAACAGAAAACAGGTACACTCAAAGAAAGTCACTGCAGAACAAGGATAGAATTACAGGGAAAAATACAAGCTGTAAAAGATCGCGCATAGCTCAATAGGCACAAATTTGACAAATCGCGTAGACGAGACCGATGACATTCTTATTAAAAATCGCACGTGCATGTTGTTATACCATCTCTTTATGCACAATATTTCTCCCCAGTTTTTTTGTACTCTGTAATCGATCAAGCTCCGCGTCGTCAATTCAGTTTGTAGGACGTAACACATCGAACTGTAAAAGAAAGTGTTTATTAACTTCAAAGTTGAGAGAATCTAAGTAGTTCTAGATCGGAAAATAAGTCTGTATATACACCATTTGTGTCCAAAAATTATAACCCGTGTTTCTTTTGCACTGGTGAAGTGGCGATTACTGTCAGCAAAAGTTCGTTCATACCCGACGAGCACAGCGCTGTACGAGCTGCGCCTTGATTTGTCTGGGCCACTGTAGTGTCATTATTAATTATTCTTATGTCATACACAGGTTGCGGTGGACACCTTCTTTAGACTGAGATGGTCAGCAGTTCGTCTTCGTTACAATGCAACTGTATAAAATAAGTTGGTTTTTTTAAAGCCAACTCATAATCAACCAACTCTCCACACTTACATTTACAGTTATTAATTTATTATGGGTACATGCACAGACGCTGAGTTGTAATTAATCATGTGTTATGTAAGTTACATTGAATTTGGAGGAGTTTTCTGTGAAAACAAGATCCAGAAAGGGACTACTTTGCAGTCCGAAAACATGCACCACTGACATTCATTTAACGATGTCAGTGACTCACACCAATAACATTGCAAGATATGATTTAGGTTATCACCCTAACTATTAGCAGAAGAATATGTGAGTCGCAGATAGACGTTATCAGGGATTGATTGACTTGGAATGCGTTGATACTGGTCTAACATTGCGTCGCAATGGAGATGGGAAATATTTGCAGTATGTCGAAAAGTAAGTGAACAAGAACCAGCCAAGTTTTATTTTCTGAAATGGCAACGACGCTTAACTATATATCTTAACGGATCTGATTTGTATGCTACAAATAAAGGATGACTATAGTTTAAAAGCAATCTCACTTAAAATAATTAAACATTAACTGCCGTCAGTAACATCTAAAATAAAAAGATCCTAATATAGAGCCTTCTAGACTATCTTATAGAAAGCGGAAGTTAACCTAAACGAACCTCATATAAAGTGAAAAATGAGATAGAGGGAAAGGAAGAGGCAGAGACGGAGCGACAGACTGGCAGAGAGAGAGAGAGAGAGAGAGAGAGAGAGGGAGAGAGAGATGGAGGAGGAGGAAAGAGAGAGAGAGAGAGAAAGAGAGAGAGAGAGAGAGAGAGAGAGAGAACATATTTGTTTATTTAGACTAATGCTGTACTGTTCCGGTAAATATGTATAGTATACCCCTATATGTTCCTGTGCAAATAGCTATCCTAAAAAAATTTGATTGTACTAGAATTTTTCTGTAAAGGGTAAAAACCGTCTACACTTAAAATTTTAGTAGTGACGAAAGGTCTAATTAGTCACCGTAAAGTGTTATGGTAGTATGACGCTCCTTCCCTTCATTCTCTCAAGCCATGATAATTCATCTCACCTGGTCCACATTTTCTCTGTCAACTGGAAGCCAGAGAAGGTGACGTCATACCGCGTAACCTCGAAAACATCCAACTCGATACTGCTTACTGGTTTGAATCAAGAAGTCAACTGAGACATCGATTAACCGAAGAAGCTAATCATGGTGATGCAGGAGAACGGGAAAGGCCGTGTCATACTCTTAAACTATGAGAGGAACACAAATGTCCTCATTAATTGATGTGTACTCTGAATTTAAGATTTAGAAACAAACAAGCAAACGCTGTTGGGGAATGAATCACCTACCTATCAAAGGGATGAGTTTGGGGTGAAAAAGACTATCCAGATTTTACAAGACGCGTTCATTAAGTAATGTAATACTTTCATCTCGGCCAATTTCGGTTGAAAAATTCGTGAAGTATTTACGGTTCAGCCAGTATAGTTTAAAAAAGTTTAGATAGGTGGTGTACATATATGTAGCCTTCAAAGTGCCTTCTGTAAGGGAAGTGTGTCTCAATAAGAGAGCTGTCATTGAGTTTCCTTCGGCGTAATATCAGACCATCGCAGATATTCAGAGACGCTTGCAGAATGTTTACGAAGAAAATAAAGCGACGGTGTGTCCTTGGGTGAGGCGTCCGCCACCACCGCAACAAGGTCGCGCAAACCTTCCGATTTCCAGCATGCCGGACTTACGCACGCTGCTGCGTCACTGAACATCAGCCACAAAAACGCAGACGAACTTCTCCTTCTCCGTGACAACACATGGACTCGCACAATTTTGCGCGCCTGAAAGGAGCTCACAAAACTTCATTGGACTGTTCTTCCTCATCTACCTTACAGCCCGCATCTCGCACCTGCCGACTTCCATCTGTTAGGCCCATGAAGGATGCTCTCCAAGGGAAGCAATACCTGGATGACGGGACGGTTATTGATGGAGCAAGACGTTGGCGCCAACGTCGATTATAGAGTGGAGCCACGCAAAAACACAGGCCATCCCGCTAAGGTAGCGTAAGGTCGTCGCATTGAACGGAGACTATGTTAAAAAACAGGACTTTGTAGGCAAAGGAGTGGTGAATAATGTGGTGTATAGTAATCCTGAATAAAACCAACCAACTCTCTGAAAAAGATGTATTGCCTTACACACTGAACGACCCTCGTACTCTTTCAGTATCTGAGAGTGAGAGCACTTCGTGACTTGGAACAAACTTTACACATAATTTGAAACGTTTACGAAATATTTTTCGCTGGCAGACCCCACAAATCGACGAAAGCAAAAAAGTTTTTCGCTGATTACATTTTCGCACAGTAAAACTGTCGTGTCATCCATGACTTAAATTAATTACTTTTTTGATACTAACTCGATTCGCAAGATCTTTCGCAGACAGTATCCACATGTAACCTCCCCCTCACTTACCGACCTTAATGACAGTGAAAAATGAAACCGCGTGTACCTAATGGGAGTTTTGGAAAAGCAATCGTCACCGAAGTTAACCTGTCGGTAAAGAGGGAGGAAAGGGTTACATCTAAATGAAAGGAAATGTGCTAATGAAACTGGTGGAAATCAATTTTGAAAAGGGGTAAAGTTAATAAAGAAAGTAAATGTGCAGCCGTTACGTTAACAATTAACTAGCGGTAATTAGGTATTTGAGATTTGGGGGAAATCACGGTCGCCAGTCCTAAGGACAATTACTATAGTAACTGAAAAAGAAAGGTTATTACACATATAATTAGCACTAGAAGCGTGGCAACTGAAGGTTGACACGTGTAGTGTGAAAACTGAAAGTTTGTCAGAAGCAATAAATTTCGCTACACCCTGACTTAATTTAGCAAAATAATTAATAAAACAGGAAAATCGAAAGTTAATTCAGTGACTGAAGTTAATAGTGAGCTTTCTTTCTGAAGCACATCGAAATTCAGTAAAACACGGTTAATCTTGGACTACCTCAACAATCATTTCAAAAGCTACTTGAATCTACGCAATTTATAAATAAGAGATTTAACTTTGAACTTGAATTAAATGATTCTGAACAATTAACAATAGTAAAATTTAGTACGTACCAAGCTGAGCTGCAGTCACAGGTAAGCTAAAATATGGTAACAAAACTCGCACTCTTAATTTGTGCTTGTGTAATCTAAATATTGTAGCCAGCTAGGAATGCCTTGACTGAATTTTGAAATTAAAGCAGTGCACTGCTATAATATTACTTTAATGCTGGCGTTTGAATTTCAACGACACTCGGGTTCATTCCGGAAAAGGAAGGGACCCTGCTTGGCAATGCAATTGGGACAATGAGCAACAAAGGTTCATGCTAAGTTGCTGTAATTATAGTTACGAAAATGGTACAGTTTGAAAAGCTGAGGTCTGCCATACAGTTCTAAAACGTTACGTGCTTCCAGTCTTTCTTGTTGGTTGATTGAAGGTTTGAAACCGTCGATCGAGGAGGTGGCGACAGTCACTCATTGTCGGCCGTCGCTGTTGCAGAAGCTGGATGTTGGCGCGCCTTCTTCTCGACACAGTCACCAGACGAAACGGGCTCTTGATGTGCGCCAGCTAATGCTTCCCGTCCGCGACACCATGTCAGAAAACTATCATCACAAGTCGAGCGCAATTACACGCTGCCAAACCCCGAAAGCGCGGCAACTCGCGGGAGCTTTGCACAACACACCTGCTCCACTCGCTACTCCAGCCAGACCCCTTCTCTCCGCCCGCGCTCCACGCGGCAGAGTTAACACTACCAAAGATCCTACACACTTTGATTCTTCACACGACCTATCGACGTAATCGTTCGATAGCAGTATTCTCTAGGCAAGACCCAGCGTAAAAATACAAATAATATTTACGAAACAAACCAATTATACATCGACATAAAAGCATAAATATACAAATAGTAAAACAATTACAATATACAAAGAGACAGAAATGTCATATCTTGAGGTAACAAAGCAAGGAAAAAAAATTACAGTACACTAGATGGAAATAAGAGGATATGCATTTCCGGCGTTACACGTGCCCCACATTGTCTGAGGATGTTCGTGCAATGTAAACAGACTCAGAAAATGTCCCAAAAAAGAAACAGCGGAAATGCATATGCTCAAAACATCAAAAAAATTTAGCATTCGTCTAATTAACCATAAACCAATTTTTAGACAATAATAATTGAGTGGAGACACTCCTAATCTTATTCCACTCTGTCATCTTGCACAAAATAAAACAGGTTGACAACATATCAAAATTCATAGAAAACATAGAAAATGGTTTAGCTATTCCAAAATCATTAAAATTCGTAACACTATAAGAAATGGAATACTATTTGCAAAATTGATCAGAGTACATGGTCATAAGAAACAGGTATATCAAAATACGCAAACTAATAATTAATTACATAGAATACACATTTTTATGTAACCTTTTCATAATTAATATTCTCGTCATGTCCAATTAACGCTAAACAAGAAAATATTATACAGCAGATCGAAAAAAACATAAATATTGACAGTAGAATTCTTTCAGCTTTCCAGGAAGAAAAACAGTTCCGCCTTCCGTACCCGCAAGTACAAAGAATGCCGACAGCGGCACAAGAGCCGACAGCGGCACAGAGCCGACAACGGCTTCGCCTCGCAAGTATTGTTGCGCCCGCCTGTGCGGCACGCTTGATCTCACTCACCTGTGTAACGGCATTTGCAGAACGTCCGTTTCACTGAATTCTTTCGGAAAAACTCACTCCCGAGTAATCTCAAGGAGTCCATAAACACTATCACAGTGGATAACTCAACACTGTCCATCATCACACGCATGTACTAGCCTGAAACTTAAAACAGCATCTAAGTACGTCGGCAATGACTAATAAAAACACACATTCATGAAATATTACAGAAAGTTACAAAATCATATTTACATTCCTTAATCTACTGTGACTCAGCTGAAAACTTAAACTAGCAGCTTGGATTTTTCAGATGATTACTAATCAGTTACTCTTAAATCATTTAGTCAAAATTAATTACTTATTAATTACAACTTCTTTAATGACCTCTAGGTCAGGCAAAAGCATCGTAACATGGCACATCCTTAAATCTTACACTCTATATTTACATACTGTACAAGTTACCCATTGTGTGGTATTAATCGATCCTAGGTTGGTACAATTTCAAGTCTACAATATTCCGTATACCTAATCGTTTTCCAGAGCTTGGATACTCTAAGCAATAAGCATTTGTGTGAGGTATACCAATGACTTTATATGGTCCATTATAAACAAACTTAAATTTAGAGATTTCATTGTCTATCTCGCTCGATTTCTCATGAGCTTTTACAAGTACTAAGTCTCCGATTGCAAACTTAGCAAAATGCGCTTTAGCGTCATGACGACGTATGCGAGCATCGGCTTTTAGCTTCATTACTTCTCGCAAACGATCTTTTTTCACACCAATACTAATGTCAATCCGTGGAGGGAATTTGATTATGTCTTCCAATTCACTTTCTACACTTTTGTCAATGCCGAGATTCCTCGCATTACAGTAGTTCAAATTCATACCTACGTCAATACCATCCGGCCAGTTAACAATGTGTATAGGCTGGTATTGCCTATGCACACCGTCTCCTGCCTCGTCAAAACTAACTACTATTTTTTTATCTTGTGACGTACATGTCAAAGTTTTGCTTTCGCAATTAATCACTGCACGGTACTTTAATAGCCAATCTAACCCGATAATTACTTCCGTAGTCAAGTCTGGCACGACGACAACAAACTCTTGTTCAAATCATGCCCCACATATCTCGAAGTTGACAAAAATCTGTTTTGTGACCGGTTTACTGGCCTTCCCAGTAGCACCGATAATATTCACTCCTGTTACTGGCATAACTACGATGCCAGGTCTGTCTTTCAGTAACTCAAATATTTTCCCAGATACAGCACTCAATTCTGCACCGGTGTCAATCAACACGTTTAGTTGTAGGTCATGCATATTAACAGACACTACTATCTGTCTACACTTGTCCTCGACTGTTTCTTTCTTTTCCCATAGTAAATCCTCGTCTATATCCAGGTCATTCCAGAAAAAACCATCCGGCTTTGATCCTAAATTCGGCTTATCTGGCGGCTTTTTCAGCCTCTGTTCACATACAGTTTTAATTTCAACACGTTTGTCCTGAGGCTTAGTCTGTAGCTTCGCCTCCAATACCGAAACCTTTTCCTGTAACTCGTCAACTAGTGAGTGTTGCTTTGCTATCAATTCATTAATCGTCGCCTTCGTTGATTCCACTTTGGTCAGATTAATCTCATCCGCTAATCTACCTGGAGGAATGTGTCCAGTAGCTTCTGCAATTACTTCCGCTAGATCTGCGCAACCCACACTGCTATCGTCTGACCGTATAATGTCAGCTCTAACCTCATACACGTTGTAATCTATGTGCTTTTCTACCAATCATGTCCGGCTATCACTAAAATTTTCGCAATCTTTCTCCTTAATACTCTCGCAATGTTTAAACTGGAGGTTTGCGTCGGATGGGTCGGTTACTTCTACCACTGAAACTTTCGGTAAGGTCTGCCGTTTAGGGCCAGAACTTTCCGTTACTACTTCAACATCTAACTCCTGCGGGACGAAACACGACGAATCTTGCTCGTGCTCCCCCTTAACATCAACTATTTCTAGTAAAGTCTGCCGATTAGGGCCAGAACTTTCTATCATTTCACAAACACTATCTTCCTGCGGGACGAGACGCGGAAAATCCTGCACGCGCTCCCCATAAACGCTTCTCCCATACAGACCCCTATAATCTCTTAGTTCGTCGTATAAGCGACCGAACTGCCTTAACCAGACCTCATCCCTCTCTGCATCCCCTCGCTCGATGACGGACGTTTTATCCGACATCTGATCTTCTCTCAACACGTGTGAATCATTATTAAACTCAATCTCCAGTTCCGCTGTGGGTATTACAGCTGCCACTTTATGATCGATTTCCGGAACACTA
This sequence comes from Schistocerca cancellata, assembly GCF_023864275.1. Taxonomy (NCBI): domain Eukaryota; kingdom Metazoa; phylum Arthropoda; class Insecta; order Orthoptera; family Acrididae; genus Schistocerca; species Schistocerca cancellata. Next base: position 857,192,928 of record NC_064626.1, read on the forward strand.
CTTAAATTGTTCTCACTGACAGTGAATGTACTTCCTACTGCCGTGTATACAGCTGATCTACTACATGTGGGCGCACTCCTTTCTCTTAACACTGGCACACACTCCCGCCGTTGATTATTCCACACGGAATTTTCATAATGACGATACCTGGGTTTTCTCCTGTTATTGGGCCTCCAAAATTTCTCCACGCCCGGTCGGCCCCTCAAGGGCGCGGCTAATGGTTTCCCTGTCTCGTCCCAGCAGATACGCTCCCCGGATGCTGCTGAGGCGGCTTATCACACCCTCTGGCGTTATTACTATTCTGTGATGCCCGTATCACGTTAGTATGATACCGGTTTCTGTCATCCCTGTTATTATTTGCATTGTACCGATTGTTATTACGGTCCGAACCATTATTGTTATTACTGCCATGGTTGCGGTATGCGTTATTCCCATGGTTATCGTTGTTGTGGTTGCTGTGGTACCCGTTGTTGTTACCACGGACTCTACCACTGTCGCGATTATTGCGCCAATTGTCCTCGTCCTCCACTCTTTCCAGGAAATCATTTATTGTCCTGTAATTGCTTCCTACGTAGCGTTTTGTATCATCTGGAAGCTTCTTGTAGAGTTCCCAGACTATTTCGGATTCCGTGCGGCGATCACGCAAATATTCCAACTTGCGGATCCAGCCCTCACAAAACTCCCTCATCGAACCGCGCGAATTCGCATCGAAAGGCCTCGATACGACAAATTCGCGCCAGACACTTTGCTGTTTTTGCTCTGACCAGTATTCAGCCAGAAACAAATTTTAAACTCGTCAAAAGTCAGGTTCGTAATGTTGAGGTTTAAGCCCCAACGCTTGGCATCACCAGCCAGCACATCAATGACCGCATTAATTTTTCTCTCATTAGTCCATGATCTGGGTAAAACTCTTTCACAATTTTTAATGAAATCCGTCGCGTGTATACCGCCTTTTTTCAAGGGGTCGAAACGCTCCTCTTTCGTCAACAATTCCGAACTATGTGCACAGATTGGCACATAGCTCTGTTTTTCGTTAAGTTTCTTTTCTAATTCCGACACTCTCGTAATTACTTGGCAAGTGGTTGTTGCAAGGGTTTCCACTTCCCTCTTTTTCTCTTCGCAGGTATTAGCCTGCTCCCTCACTTTAGTGTCTACTTCGGACACTAAAGCCTTTAAAGTTTCCACCTTCTGTTGATCCTCTTTTTTCACTAATTGAATTTGTTCCGTCACCTTATTCTGGATGATCGGAGCAACTGCTTCTCCTACACTTTTCTCGATTCTGCTAATTTCGGAATCAAAACGAGTATTTATGCTCGCAATTTCCGCCTGAACGCCCATCATTTCCTGTTTAAGATTACCGATTTCGGTATTAATTACAACGATATCTTCTTTGATTTTATCAACTTTTGTATTAACAACTCCAACATTGTTGTTAACAACATTAATAGCTTTGTTCTGATTGTCTAGCTTTCGTTCAATTTTTTCAGACTGAGCTTCTTGCTTGGCAGACAGAGCTACAATTTCTGCCGATTGACTCTTGATTTCATTAATCAAAACATTCAATAAATCAGTTAAATTTCCGGAGACTACCGGTTTTACTTCCGTAGCTGGTTCCTCTATATATGTTCCCCCGTATTCATCATCAAGGGGTACAGATTTGATTTTCGCTTCCGATTCCGAAACATTTTCTAAAGTTTGGAATTCCATTTCTGCTCTTTGTTGCGTTTCGGCGGTCGCGTCTTTCATGCTAGCCGCCTGCCCCTGAACAATGGGAACCGCCGTGCGCGTTTCCCACTGTTCGACCGATTATTCCGTATCCAAGTCTACCAAATTTTGGTAATTGTTGCCTTCACTCATTTTAATAATTTTCAATATAAATGACAAATCTCAAATATAATTAGGATTACTCACACTAATATTCTCGCTGACGTAACGGCCTGTACGTAACCAATACTTTGTTACGAGATTTGCACAATGCAAAATTCGTGTCCAGAACAACCTCAAATCTGAAGATTGTCCTGTCACGGTCGCCACGTGTAACCTCCCCCTCACTTACCGACCTTAATGACAGTGAAAAATGAAACCGCGTGTACCTAATGGGAGTTTTGGAAAAGCAATCGTCACCGAAGTTAACCTGTCGGTAAAGAGGGAGGAAAGGGTTACATCTAAATGAATGGAAATGTGCTAATGAAACTGGTGGAAATCAATTTTGAAAAGGGGTAAAGTTAATAAAGAAAGTAAATGTGCAGCCGTTACGTTAACAATTAACTAGCGGTAATTAGGTATTTGAGATTTGGGGGAAATCACGGTCGCCAGTCCTAAGGACAATTACTATAGTAACTGAAAAAGAAAGGTTATTACACATATAATTAGCACTAGAAGCGTGGCAACTGAAGGTTGACACGTGTAGTGTGAAAACTGAAAGTTTGTCAGAAGCAATAAATTTCGCTACACCCTGACTTAATTTAGCAAAATAATTAATAAAACAGGAAAATCGAAAGTTAATTCAGTGACTGAAGTTAATAGTGAGCTTTCTTTCTGAAGCACATCGAAATTCAGTAAAACACGGTTAATCTTGGACTACCTCAACAATCATTTCAAAAGCTACTTGAATCTACGCAATTTATAAATAAGAGATTTAACTTTGAACTTGAATTAAATGATTCTGAACAATTAACAATAGTAAAATTTAGTACGTACCAAGCTGAGCTGCAGTCACTGGTAAGCTAAAATATGGTAACAAAACTCGCACTCTTAATTTGTGCTTGTGTAATCTAAATATTGTAGCCAGCTAGGAATGCCTTGACTGAATTTTGAAATTAAAGCAGTGCACTGCTATAATATTACTTTAATGCTGGCGTTTGAATTTCAACGACACTCGGGTTCATTCCGGAAAAGGAAGGGACCCTGCTTGGCAATGCAATTGGGACAATGAGCAACAAAGGTTCATGCTAAGTTGCTGTAATTATAGTTACGAAAATGGTACAGTTCTAAAACGTTACGTGCTTCCAGTCTTCCTTGTTGGTTGATTGAAGGTTTGAAACCGTCGATCGAGGAGGTGGCGACAGTCACTCATTGTCGGCCGTCGCTGTTGCAGAAGCTGGATGCTGGCGCGCCTTCTTCTCGACACGGTCACCAGACGAAACGGGCTCTTGATGTGCGCCAGCTAATGCTTCCCGTCCGCGACACCATGTCAGAAAACTATCATCACAAGTCGAGCGGAATTACACGCTGCCAAACCCCGAAAGCGCGGCAACTCGCGGGAGCTTTGCACAACACACCTGCTCCACTCGCTACTCCAGCCAGACCCCTTCTCTCCGCCCGCGCTCCACGCGGCAGAGTTAACACTACCAAAGATCCTACACACTTTGATTCTTCACACGACCTATCGACGTAATCGTTCGATAGCAGTATTCCCTAGGCAAGACCCAGCGTAAAAATACAAATAATATTTACGAAACAAACCAATTATACATCGACATAAAAGCATAAATATACAAATAGTAAAACAATTACAATATACAAAGAGACAGAAATGTCATATCTTGAGGTAACAAAGCAAGGAAAAAAAATTACAGTACACTAGATGGAAATAAGAGGATATGCATTTCCGGCGTTACACACAGACGCTGCTGAATACACCTACAAAATTATGTTATTGTACCACACACATTTCAGGATGGCTCAAATGGCTCTGAGCACTATGGGACTTAACATCTGTGGTCATCGGTCGCCTAGAACTTAGAACTACTGAAACGTAACTAACCTAAGGACATCACACACATCCATGCCCGAGGCAGGATTCGAACCTGCGACGGAAGCAGTCGCGCAGTTCCGGACTGAGCGCCTAGAACCGCTAGACCACCGCGGCCGGCACACATTTCAGGAGATATGACATCATTAACATTGACCTGCAGTAAAACAGAACTGCAGGGCGAAATTCACTAGCGATGCAGCTGACCTGTGTTTACAAATATGTGTGAAATTTGTTAAATGTATGTGAAATATATGTGATATGTGCGTATAACCACGGGAAAAATCTCCTCCTAAAACCCTGGATCGATTTCAAGCAATCTTGGTACACATAATACTTAGTATCTGGAAAGATACGGGTAAGAGCCAGAAACCGCCTATAGGGGTAAGAGTGATAACGTTGAGAGACAACAGTGTAGGAGGAGATGGACACACATAGAAGCGGAGGGAGACTGACAGGGGGAGGACGAAATGGACAGAGAGGAAAGTGGAAACGAACAGGTAGGGACGAGGAGGAGATATACAGAGATTACAGAGATAAAGGAGAAGAAGGGTAGAAAGGAAATAGAAAGAAACAGAGGGAGGAAGGAGGAAGAGATGGACAGAAAGCGGCTGGAGGAGGAGGTGGCCATAAAGAGTGGAGGAGGAAATGGACAGAGAAAAGGAACAGAAGGAGATGGAGAGGGGGAGAGAGGGGGGCGGAGGAGATACAACATAAAGGAAAGAGGAAGAGGAGGAGATGGAGAGAGAGAGGGAGAGGAGGAGATATATTTAGAGGGGGAGCAGGAGATGGATGGGAAAGGTTTGAATTATTAACAGGGCGGCAAAGGTGATGGATAGAGAGAGCGGAGGAGGAGATGTAAAAAATAGAATACTAGAACAAATAAATACCCGGGAAATCTCGAGAACTCAGTCGGTAGAAATGAAATGAAATCAGTCGCAACGGTTTGGAAGCGAGCATCCATGAACCTGACAGAATATTTTTACGAAATTATGGCATATCTACACTGGGATACATGATAAGCGAACTGAACACCACATTTTTCCAAATACTTGCTAGTACTCTGAGCACTGTGTTACTTTCTTTGATAATTAATGGCAGATCCATACCAACTATTGGCATCTTATCTGGAACATATTAGAGAGCCTTGTTTTACTCGTGATCAGTTCAACATAATGCAATGTTTTTTGCGATGTATCCCATACCATCGTAAAAGTGCTGTAGCGATGCATTAGGCTGTTCCTACCATATGACTGTCATTTTCGTCTCCTGGTCTAGGCACTAATGATTCGCATCAAACACAGATACAAAGGGATTGCTTCTATAATAACCAACAACTGCATACTTACTTTGAAATGAATTAAGCTACACCTAATCAATAATTGAAATTGGTCGATTAGAGGAAAAGTTTTCGTCTTACATGTTGAAACGAGCTAGCTTCAGCTATGCATGAAGATGCACAGTACCATTTTCATACTGAGAAAAGCTAGACGTGGTGCCTATGAGAGAATCACAGATTTATTTCCAATAACTATACTCGTGAGCAAAACTTAAAAATGGATTTCACTTTAGTTTGATGTGTCACTGCAAAAAAACATAGCTCGATAAAACTTGGAACATACATAGAAAGAACTGGTACAGTCTAATAAGGAAAGTAGCTGGTAGAAAAAAGTAATGTTACTAAAAGAAACGACACTTTTGTACTAAAATGCTAATTACACCCAAGAAACCGCGATTTATAACTTTCTCTTGGCCCTTAAAATAGGTGGGGCATGGTTTCATAATTGGGTGCGTGATCACCAAAATGAGTAATACATGCTCTGAAACGTGTTCCCATGCTGACCGCAAAGTCGGTAAGAAGTTCTTGTTTTAGGGCGTTGCTTTCCTCCCCTAGCGGGTTTGAAAACCACTGGCTGATTGATGGTGCAATTGGACGCACTGTAGTACGTGTCCCGAATGAACCTCACACGTGCTGGATGGAATTTAAGTCGGGGGAACGGGCAGGCACGACCGTTCACTGGAGATGCTCTAGTTCCAAGAGCCCCTCCGCGCGCACTGTTCGATGTGGTCGCGTATTGTTATTCATAAAAATGAAGGCTGGGTCGAAATTATGTAAGTGGGGAAGGAATACAATGTTACAATAACATTGACTATAGATTGTACCGTGTTCAAAGATTTGAGGTAAGTACGCCCACCTACCATTATGTCTCTCTACACCATTTAAATCTAGATTACCAAAACGTGATATTCGACGATGTTCCTGGATACATTATGTGTTCCCACCTTCCACTACATAAGGGAATGTCCAAAATCACTACTCAGACTAAATCCGCTCTCACATGAGAAGAGCACGTGACCCCATTGAGTCCAGTCCCTATTCTCTTAACACCATAGTAAACGACCCCACCGACGTGAGGGTGTTAACAGAACTCAACGTACTCGTCGTCGGGTGAAGAAACCACGCTTACACCGTCGCCCTGTGGAAAGTGAATTGGCTGCGTTGTCGTCCTCTTACATGTAGATGCTAATGCATCCGTTGTTTGTCCTAGGTCCCTTCTTGTCTGCTACACAAAGTAGCGGTCATGAGCTGCTGCAGTACCATGGTAGACCAGTTCCTACCCTTCGTGCAGCAGTGCTTGTGGTTCGGAACACTCCCCATGCACGTGAAAAAAATTCTGTGATCAGTGTCAAACTCCTGGGCTACCGTCATCACAGTTTGCCCTCCTGACAGCTGTCCGATGATTTTTCGCGATGTGAAGCCATCCAAATGTTGTTTCCAGGACATGTTGTAATGAAGACCACCACCACAGTGCACACTAACTGGTAGCTGATTGAGACATACTGTTTTTTTTCCCCTTGCCTTCAACTGCTTCTAGTAGCGAGGTGAGCGGCACCTGGTGCTACAGTCACTCTGACCTCACGGCATGTGACTTTCAGCTTTGTGTGCACGACTGGCAGTCCTCTGGCAACATCCGCCTGCACTTCCATTCATTTTCACTGAGTCGTTAATAAGTTAGGGTACTTCTGTCTCGCACTTCATTATTGCAGGGCAGTGTATTTTTTTTATCAACGGAAATAATGTATCTTACTTACGTCAACTGGATCCACTCTTGAATGACCATAGGATTTCCCCGGAATTACGTCGTCTTTCTTCGAAGGATTTTCACTTAAATTCCACATTCTTCTCAGTAGCATTTTCATATGGTAAATACCGACCTGTAGCAATCCATGTAGCGAATATGATAAGAACTCCAAGCTATAGGACAATACTCTAAAATTAAACTCATTAATGTCTTTTGTACGATTTTCTCCACATTTGCATTCTACTTTTCCAGAAGTCCATTCAGCAAATGTCAGTCTTCCATTTCCCTTGCGTAACGAAGATTAAATTGTCAATATGTAGGGCCTCTTAGTCTCACAATTAAATACTTGTACGATGTTATGTTGTCTTGGTGTACGTCACTAATCTTGTAATAGTGACTATCACATGTCTTGTCTATTTGTAGACATCAAAAGAGCTGTGGTGATTAGACAGCATGTGGACTGTTGATTGTACCGAACATTTTATATTGTGGTCATTGACGACAGTAAACCAGTTTTGAAATACAAATTGTTCAAACGGCTCTGAGCACGATGGAACTTAACGTCTGAGGTCATCAGTCCCCTAGAACTTAGAACTACTTAAATCTAACTAACCTAAGGCCATCACACACATCCATGCTCAAGGCAGGATTCGAACCTGCGACCGTAGCTGCAGCGCGGTACCGGACTGAAGCGGCTATAACCGCTCGGCCGCTCCAGCCGGCTTTGAAATACATTTTTACGTACCACTACAAATGGAAAAATAAGTAGCCAAGTAATCAGGATTTATAATTCTTACTAGGTTTTCTGTTCTAAAATTTTTTGAATAAAATTTTCGATTTAGACTGTAAAAGCCACCTTCAGAAATCACAACGAAAGTGAAAAAATGAATTAGTTGCTACTACATTAAGAGATTAAAACAAATGAACTTATATCGTGTTTTTGTTCTAACTACTGTCATTTTTCCATCTCTTAATACAGTAGGTAGCAATTTACTTTATTTCACTTATATTTTAGATTCTGAAGAAGGCTATTTGTTAGCTGAACCCGATAACTTCATAAAAAACGTTAGCCACTAAGACAACCAAATAAAAATTATGTACGACATGAACGCTTTCGAGATTGTCATGTTATGCCAAATTCTGTTTAATGAGGGTTCCTTGTAGTTACTTCCTACGATATTCTGTAAACTGTGCTCGTATTACTCCAAAAATAACAGAAAATATCCAATAGTTTCATGCAACTATGATACTATAGACATTAATTTTTACAGCAAATGATGATACACAAATTGATAGTTGCCTTTCACGCCTCATATCATTGCCGTCATGGGTTATACGACTTAATTATACTTTTTACCACTCCAGTCGTTAACACGCATATCCCTGAAATCGAGTGGAAACGTGGCAACAGGGGAGCTGGTGCTGCCTGTGGCAACTCTGGTGTGGCAGATAGGCGACGGCGCTGTAACTGTCATGCGAGCGACACCTGTTCACGAGAAGCGTGTTCTCATTATTACAAAATATATCTACTCGTTTTTCACCCCGGCCCAATCCTCTCCCACCCCCGCCTCCCGCCCCCCGCCCCCTTGTTCCAAGCGCGACGTGTGACACGGACACGGAGTACCGGGTGGCCTAGCATTGTGTGCCGGCCGATGGGTGTCCTGCTGCGCGGCGCCTGGCAGATAGGCACGCCCGGTGCACACAATGGCCGCCTGTTGCTGCCGCGGCGGGCACAACAGCTCGCATCAATACCTGCCAATACCCGGCACCTGCTAGAAAACGGGCACGGTTTAATACACTGCAGCGAAGCGCCCATCTATCCCCCTGCGAGATTAACGAGACCAGCCGTGCTGTGCGAGTACTTCGGCCAGATAAAATTAAACAGCATCGCTGGCACCTGTCGAGGGTGAATAACATCTCGATGATAGTTTGGTCGTGAAATACAGCCACTCCTGTAGAGACATTTTCGATGTGTTGCGTTTGACCTTATATAATACAAGGGCCGTTCAATAAAAGGAGCAACGAATATTTATTCTCGGCCTGTTTCGGTTCAAAAATTGCAGATGTTAAGGAACGTCGTGGAATATTCCCGTTTCAGTCCCTATAGTTTCATGAAGTTCTGATAGGCTGCGGCGCTATACGTAGACTTCAAAATGGCTTTTGTAACAGATATGCGTTCTGAGCAGAGAACGGCCACTGAGTTGCTTTTAGCGGAAAAAGCAGAGCATTCCTTATATTCATAGGCGCTTGGAGAACGTCTACGGAGAGCTGGAAGGGAACTAAAGGATGGCGACTCGTTGGGCGAATCGTCTGTCCTCATCGTAAAAAGGTCGCTCAAACATGTCCGATCTCCCACGTGATGGCTGGCCGCTCACAGCTGTGACTCTTGGGGTTTACGGGTGTAGCTACGTACTACACTCTCATTCGAAGTGATCGACACACCACAACCAGACACCTCCCTGCCCAACTGGACGTGGTTGGTAGTGCTGACACGCTCGTCCACCAGTTGAGGCACTCAGACGTGTGCACCCGCTGGCTTTCCCGCTTCCTAACAGAAGGTCATGAAAAGCTACGAAGGATAATCTGTGCTGTATTGCTAGCGCATTACGGAGTTGATCTTGACAGTTATTTGTCGAACATCGTCACAGGCGATGAAACAGGGGTTCATCACTTCGAACCGGAAACAAAACGGCTATTCATGGAGTGACGTTACACCACGTCTCCTCCAAAGAAAAATTTCGAAGCAGAATTGTGGTGTTTCAAAAGTCTAATCAGGAAAAATTTCGTTTCTTTGCCACTTGAGCGACGCCAGGTAAGAAATATTAGTATATATAATAATTTATTTGTAGTATGTAAAGTAGAAACGTGTTATTTAAAAAGATATTCTTTCTTTTCTTTCATGTCGAGCGTGGCAGCAAGATGATCCAGTGGGGACTCCAGATGCGGCGGACGACGAGAGCTAACCACTATTGCATCGTAGTCGACGGCCGACGGCTGGAAGAACCTTTGAAACATCATGCTGACCATTATTAAAATATGTTTTATGTTTTTTTTATATTAACAAATGAAAAGGAGTTCAATATTGAAGGTGGAATGATAAAGTTTATAACTGGATATCAATTGGTTGTCAACTGTTAAATAAACTTCGAGTTGGAAGTTAAAACAATCAGTTGACTCTGTTGTTACGACATACATCGTAAATATTACTTATGTGTGAAATTTGCAAATTTCATTAAAATTCAGACTTCTTGAAGAGATTCTGTCAGAATTTTATCAGGAGTGTGGACGATCTTCAATAATTAACTAGTTTAAAGTTTTTTTAATGAGAAGTCGACACGTATTGACATTTTGAAAATAATCGAGACTGTGAAGTGTATTAAAATTCTGTTTTAAATCTTTATCGGCGATTGTGGTCAAGAAGATCGGTTTTAAAGTGGAATATTTCGTTAAATGAGAACAAGATTGATTCTTTAGTGACATTAGTTAATTATTTAAGGAAAAATTAGGAGAATTTCAATTTATTCTGGCATAGATATCAAGGAGTGTCAGTCCGCACAACGAACATATAGAAACTCAGTGACTTTGTTGAACTGTCAAAAATTATTTTACGATAAATCTTTTCTACCACAAGGACTGGTGAATTTTGCTGCGTCTGTCCTTATGGTCCAGGTTCAATCTGCTACAGCTTAATGTTTTTCGTTATCGATTTTTCAAGTAACTGGGAAAAGAACTTATAATTTGATCTGCGGCGGACCGTCGATGTTGGGTACACGGTTAGGCTGTTGTGAAGCCGGTTGGTTTGCGGATTGCCTTTCTTTCCCCTGCTGCAGACATCGTTGCTGAGTTGCTGCTACAGGATCGGCGGTACAGCGCAGAACCCTAAACCAGTTAAGTCATGGCATCGGTCTTCTGGGACTCTGGAGAGACTATTCTGTTTAATGACTTCCCTCATAGTGCAACGATAAACTCTGAACTGTATTGTGCTCTCCACATGAAATTGAAGAAACGACTTCAGAGCATCCGTCTCCATGCAAACGAACCTCTCCTTCTCCATGACAACGTAAGGCCTGACGAAAGTCTGCGCATCCGAGAGCTGATCACAAAACATCATTGGCTGTCATTCCTCATCCACCCTACAGCCCGGATCTCACACTTTCCGGCTTCTATCTGTTTGGCCCAGTCCGCGAGATGCACTTCGCGGAAAGCAGTTCGTGAATGAGGGAGCGGGTACTGATGCAGAAAGACGTTGGCTCCAACGTAGAACAGTAGACTGGTACCGTGCGTGCATACAAGCCCTTCCGGTAAGGTAGGGTAAGGGCGTCGCATTGAACGCAGATTGTGTTGAAAAATAGGGTATTCCTGAAATTCCCTGAACATTTTTTTACTTCCTACTTTCATCGAACCACTGAAGTATTTTTTCCGTCACCCATAGTTTCTTGGCAATTATCTTTTTTTATACATATGTTTTTCTTTCCCAATTCTGTTTGCCCTTTTTAGAGTTCTTTCCTCTTCAACTGTACCGCCTACTGAGGTACTCCTTATTGCTGTATCTACAGCCTTAGAGAACTTCAAGTGTGATCATTCCTTAGTACTGTCGTATCCTACTTCATTGTGTATTGATTCTTCCTGACTAATCCCTTACACTGCAGCCTACTCTTCATCACTACTACATCGTGACCTGAGTCTATATCTGCTCCTGAGTACGCCTTACAATCCAGTATCTGATTTCGTAATCTCTGACCATGATGTAATCTAACTGAAATCTTCCTGTATGGCCCAGCCTTTTCCAAGTATACCTCCTCCCCTAGTGATTCTTAAACAGAGTATTCGCTATTACTAGCTGAAATCTATTACAGAACTCAGTTAGTCTTTCTCCTCTCTCATTCTTTGACCCAAGCCCATATTCCCCTGTAACCTTTTCTTCTACTCCTTCCCCTACAACTGGATTCCAGTCCCCCATGACTATTGGATTTTCATCTCCCTTTGCGTACTGTATTATGCTTTCAGTATCCTGAAACACACTATGTGATCAAAAGTATCCGGAAACCCCCAAAAACATACATTTTCCATATTAGGTGTACTGTGCTGCCACCTACTGCCAGGTCACCCGTATCAGCGACCTCAATAGTGATTAGACATCGTGAGAGCAGAATGTGGTGCTCCGCGAAATTCACAGACTTCGAACGTGGTCAGGTGACTTGGTGTAACTTGTGTCATACGCCTGTACGCGAGATTTCCACAGTCCTAAACATACCTAGGTCCAATGTTTCCGATGTGATAGTGAAGTGGAAAAGTGAAGGGACACGTACAGCACAAAAGCGTGCAGGCCGACCTCGCCTGTTGATTGTCAGAGGCCGCCGAAATTTAAGAGGGTCGTAATGTGTAATAGGCAGACATCTATCGAGGCCATAACACAGGAATTCCATACTGCATCAGGATCCACTGCAAGTACTATGACAGTTAGGCGGGAGGTGAGAAAATTTGGCTTATGAGCAGCTGCTCGACCATGAAATCCACACATCACACCGGTTAATGCCAAACTCGCCTCGCTTGGTGTAAGGGGTGTAATCATTGGACGGTTGAAAAGTGAAAAATCGTTGAATGAAGCGTCGAATCACGGTACACAATATAGCGGTCCGATGGCAAGGTGCGGGTATGGCGAATGCCCGGTGAATGTCATCTGCCAGCGTGTGTATTGCCAACAACAAAATCCGAAGGCGGCGGTGTTATGGTGTGGTCGTGCTTTTCGTGGAGGGGTTTGCACCCCTTGTGTGTTTTGCGTGGTACTATCACAGCACAGGCCTACATTAACGTTTTAAGCACCTTCTTGCTTCCCACTGTTGGAGAGCAATTCTGGAATGGCTATTGCATCTTTCAACACGATCGAGCACCTGTTCATAATGCTCTGCCTGTGGCGGAGTGGGTACACGACGCTAACATCCCTGTAATGGAATAGCCTTCACAGAGTTCTGACCTGAATCCTATAGAACACCTTTGGGATGTTTTGGAAAGCCGACTTCGTGTCAGGCCTCACCGACCGGCATCGATACCTCTCGTCAGTGCAGTACTCCGTGAAGAATGGGCTACCATTCCCCAAGAAACTCTCCAGCACCTGATTCAACGTATGCCTGCGAGAGTGGAAGCTGTCATCAACGTTAAGGGTGGGTCAACACCATATTGAATTCCAGCATTACCGATGGAGGGCGCCACGAGCGTGTAAGTCATTTTCAGTCAGGTGTCCGGATACTTTTGATAATATAATGTACTTTCTCTATCTCTTCAACTTCAGCTTGCGTTTGAGGCATGCATACCTGAACTATCGTTGTCGATGTTTGTCTGCTGTCGGTACTTGTAAGAAAAACCCTATCACTGAACTGTTGACAGTAACACACTCCCTGCCCTATCTTCCTATTCATAACGAATCCTACTCCCGTTGTACCATTTTCTACTGCTGTTGATATTACCCTATACTCATCTCACCAGAAATCCTTGTCTGCTTTCATCTCACCTCACTGACCCCTACTGTATCTAGACTGAACCTTTGCAGTTCCCTTTTCCGATTTTCTAGCTTCCATACCACGTTCAAGCTTCTGACATTCCAATCCCCGACATATTGAACGTTATCCTTCCGTTCGTTATTCAGTCTTTTCCTCATGGTCACATCCCTTGGCAGTCTCCTTCCAGAGATGCGAATGGGGGACTATTACGGAATCTTTGCCAATGTAGAAATGATCATGACACTTTTTTAATCTCAGATCACATGACCTGTGGATACACTTTGTGTCTTTGATGCAGTGGTTTCCATTGCCTTCTGCATCTGCATGTCGTTGATCATTGTTGATTCTTCCGCGTTTAGGTGCAGTTTCCCACTCTAAGGACAAGAAAGTGCCTTGAAACTCTGTCCGCTCGTTCGCCCTCTTTGACAAGGCCGTTGGCAGAATGAGGGTGTCTTCTTATGCCAGAAGCCTTCCACCGCCAAACCATACTATCTATGTTCTTGAGAGTCCGCTAGTGCATATAGCCTTCCCCTCTTGCAATAAGATGATAAGTGTGCAGCCAACAAGATTTGTATAACTAACATAAGAAATATGGTTAGCCATTACAATAATATCTCTACAATTCTCAATGCATTATAAGCAATTCTGCGATCGATATCAGGCAGTGTGTTTAGAAGTAAATGCAAAACGTGACATATGTATTAATGTGAAAAAAGATTACCTTTCCAATATAATTTTGACTGCAATTTTCATACAAACATCGTTGGCTTTTAATTTAAAAATTTTTCCTTGCAATATACCTTAAACTATTAAAATCATAAAACAGATGGAAAGATAATAAAACAACATTCATAATTAAGCGTGGAACAGTACAAACGTAAATTCCTTCTAACACTAGTCCTGAAATTACATGTATCATTCTTTCTTAAACAGTTTTTAATACTTCGAAGAATGATTTTATTAGCGCCTGTTAAATAAATTACTTACTTTCAGGCTAAATTTCTTACTTAATGGAATAAACTTGTGAAGATAATTTTCTATTGCAATTATTGGGTTCTCAATGTTACACACTTTTGTACTAAAAGTTCTCTGCTTAATACGAAACCAAACTGTTATTTGTGCTGAAATAATGAAGTTGATTAGTTCTTGTTATCTGTTTTAATTTATTTTCATGGAAATGAAAGATAGCCAGTTGCTGTAGATTATCACACAAATTGTCTCTAAAGCCGATTGTAGCCAAATTATTATAGTATCAGACAGTAAACATATGGCAATGTTTTCAGAACTCTATATTTGTAAGAAAAAGGGCTACGTCAACACTAAGCAATCAACATTTTAACAGAAGAAAATAACTCTCTTTAGTGATATATTATCTTAGTTCAGTAATTAAGCTATTGCTCTGAGTATCCTATCCAATGTATAATCTAGGACTCAGAGAAAGTAAATGATCTGAACTAACTTTTGGACCTTATGTAAAATACTGCGAATTATCTCTGAATCAATGGAAATGATGATGATGATGATGATGAAATTGGCAAAATTGTATGGGTTCATGATTTCGAGTTTTTCAGTATCCATACTAAAAGATCTAGAGTTGAGTGACTGAATATAGTGTAATACAGGATACAATATACGCTGGTTATAGTCATAGTTTTGCAATTTGGGGAGCAAAATAACTTATGATGGTCGAAATAGAGAGGATATAAAATGTAGGCTGGCAATGGCAAGGAAAGCGTTTCTGAAGAAGAGAAATTTGTTAACATCGAGTATAGATTTAAGTGTCAGGAATTCGTTTCTGAAAGTATTTGTATGGAGTGTAGCCATGTATGGAATTGAAACATGGACAATAAATAGTTTGGACAGGAAGAGAATAGAAGCTTTCGAAATGTGGTGCTCCAGAAGAATGCTGAAAATTAGATGGGTAGATCACATAATTAATGAAGAAGTATTGAATACAACTGGGGAGAAGAGGAGTTTGTGGCACAACTTGACTAGAAGAAGGGATCGGTCGGTAGGACATGTTCTGAGGCATCAAGGGATTGCCAATTTAGTATTGGAGGGCAGCGTGGACGGTAAAAATCGTAGAGGGAGACCAAGAGATGAATACGCTAAACAGATTCACAAGGATGTAGGTTGCAGTAGGTACTGGGAGATGGAGAAGCTTGCACAGGATAGAGTAGGATGGAGAGCTGCATCAAACCAGTCTCTGGACTGAAGACCACAACAACACCAAGAATAGTCATGAAATTATTTGAATATGATGAAAGTGTGTAGTAAATACGTGTGTAGCATACTAGTCTTTTCCCAGTGGTTTTGTTCATGCTCACATTTAGCACATACAGGTATAATGAATGCACCTTCTCCACCCTCTCTGTGTGTCCACCTCTTCCTCTCTCTGTCTGTCCACCACATATTCCCACCTCTTTCTATCAGTCTCCTGTTCACCACTCTCTATGTCTTTTCATCTCTGCTCGCTCTCTTTAACCATTTCTTTCACTGCTCTCTTTGAAAATACCTTCCTCCCGCTCACTCTGAACATACCTTCCTCCCCCTCTCTCTTCCTGCTTCTGCCTCCCCCTCTTCCTTTTCCAGGACGAGAGCCCATAAGTTTGAGCCCACAAATTTCTTCATGTATGACAAATTCAATGGAAGCCACTTGCTGATGATTAGATCCTGCACGCCTTCCAAAATGTGAGTATGTTGACTCCTACATTTGACCTGCTGGTTCAAATAGTCCTAGGTATTTTCTATGAAGTATCTACACCTTCCACCTGCCTCATGCATCTCCCCCTCCTATCCTCAATCTGCACTTTTTCTCCTCCCCCTCACTCTGTCTTACCCTCTTCTATCCTTCTCAACCTGTTCATATTCATGCCAATTGGCACATGTAGCCGAGGCAGTACAATACAGTAAAGAAGTCCAGGCCACTCCCACAATCCATCTTTCATGAAGGCCAGGTTACACACCAGGGACCTGTCTCTGACATGTAGGCTGTCATGCAAAGAAGGCCATAAAACAGGCTGGAAAAGCTGTATCTTGCGCCTGAGATATAGGCTGCATTGCAAAATCAGGTAGATTTGGCAGGCTGATCTGTTCTTATGCAACATGTCTGTGATGAAGGGCAGCCTATATAACAGGGGCTGGAGAAACGTGTTCTTGCCTTCTTCTCCACTGCTATTGGACCTAGGACTTTATAAATCCCTCTGTGCTGATACTCATGAGGCCCACTGGTTCTGTGCCAAACTAGGTTGAAACGAATTCGTAGGTTTTGGAGGAGATTTCATTCATACACACATATGCTCTACTTTATATTCATGACAGATATACTTCATCAACTTGAACTGTGTTGATTTTTGTTGATGCTGCTATCTCTCATTGTCAAAAGATCTTAATATTAATTACAATATGTTGTGACATTACTCACTCATTTTCTGCTGTTAAAATACTATTTATTCGCTTGTTGTGGTTGTCAGCGCAATTGCTTGCAGAAATAGCCAGGAAATATAAGTACACTAGAGAAAGTTAGTCCCCATCAATGGTCACTGTGTAACACCACCTCTAGACTTGATAGCAGCCTTAGTTTGGCCAGTAAGAGAGCCCACAAGTCTGAACCCACAAATTTCTTCAGGTATGACAAATCCAACGGGAGCCATTTGTCGGTGATTAGATCCCGCACGGCTACCAAACTGTGATTATGTCGACTACTAAATTTGACCCACTGGTTCAAATAATTCCAGACATCTCCTAATTCCAGAGACGTAATTATTTAGCGAGCCAGTAGACGTGTGATAGAAAGCCAGAGTTATTGTCAAATCAGAGTGTATGGTCTCAATTCCATGAAGATGGCTGTTGTCATCACAGAAGATGGGAATGTCTATGGCGTACTTAACATGAAAATGTAGAACAAATTGTAACACCTGACCACCGAGAACGTTGAATAAAAATTCTAGTTCATGTTCACGCTAACCCGAATGCGCTGACAGGAGTAATGATTCGAAAAATATCCACAAAGCATCTCACAATCACTTCGTGTCTGATTTACGCCCTACACACGCCGCGCCATAACGCGTTACTGAGCACTAGGTGTCACTGATGCCTTGCATCACTAGAAAAGTGGCAACACCGCAACTCGCAATGTCACAATACACGCCATCAGAAAGCTATTATCCAGTTCCTGTATTTGACCAATTAAAGAGCTGCAAATTTTTGTGGAACAGTGAACAATGGCCTTTGTAAAGTGTTCATTGCATGAAATTCCATTTGCAATGTTTTATAGAAAAGCAGCTGAGATGTACTGGTATATGTTAGCAGCTGCAAGTCATGTTGTGTTTAAATTCAGTGTTATTGGTACTTGTAGATTAGGATGTTTCTTGGCCCACAGGTCTTACATCGTATTACATGCCTGGGAGTGGTTCACCATTTATTGTAGACCCATTGGACAGTCCTCACATCAAAAAATCGGTAAATTTCATCTCCTTCTTTCCATTGCGTCATACATGCATACGTGCATACACACATAATATTAACCAGCATTTTGTCACTAAACAAACTGGCTGGTCCCTTTGTCAGGACATCTTTTTTTTTTTAAAAAAAAACAATAAAGTATGTGTAACTATGCTGCACAGAAAGTTACTTTTATAATAATACATCAAAACAGTAACACATTTAAGGTCTACAACTTGAGATAAACCTTGTACTTTACATCCAGCCATTAATCAGACACGAGGAATGTCTTTTCTGTGTCAATATTATTTGCACTAGAGCCGATTAATAGTTTCTTTCAAAGCCTTACCATAATTTCTGTTTGTTAAAATGATTCCTTTCATAGGGTGGTGACAACGTAGTAAGGTGGGACTTTTTAGAGAAGTGTGACAACGTTGGTTCTTCTCCACTTGTCATGGGTAAACAAGTGACTTAACGCAAGAGAAACATAAGAAGTGAATTGACTAATAGCTGGAAATGAAGTGTCCTCGCCGGCCTAAGTGGCCGAGCGGTTCTAGACGCTACAGTTTGGAACCGCGCGACCACTACGGTCGCAGGTTCGAATCCTGCCTCGGGCATGGATGTGTGTGGCGTCCTTAGGTTAGTTAGGTTTAAGTAGTTCTAAGTTCTAGGGGACTGATGACCTCAGAAGTCCCGTAGTGCTCAGATCCATTTTTTTAAGTGTCCTCATAATTTCATTGAGTTTATAATGAAACTTAAGATTCTGCTTACAAAGATAGACTTCAGTTGCAAATATCGTAACTGAGACAAGGTATTCTAGATCTGTAATTACATGTGCAGGAGATGTAGTCGTCTATGTATAAGCAATCATTTCGTTTCATTACATACCGAATCTGTTAATATGGCAAAAGTATATAATTAATGCATAACACAAACAGATGAATAAAATTGACAGAATGGTTTCTTAAATTAAGCACTGTTTGTGTGAGAAATATCATAAACCTGAGTCCTGAAGAAAATTGCAACAAGTCATAAAATCTAATAGATGACTAGCAAATATTTTTCCAACACTTAGGTACAGTTTGGGTTTCTAATGGGATTAATTTGCATGAAATCTGGCAAACATAATTAAGAAACCCTATATGTCTAAGACTCAGAAGAGCGGAATATGCTTCAAAACTATTAAAAGTCTTGCTCTTTTGTGTTATGGTAATTACTGGAAGTATAATCAGTTACCTAATTGAAATTAGTGTATTAGTAGCATACCTCTGTTCAACTGTCATTTGCTTTTAATGTAAGTATTTGAGGCCACATTAACATTACGTTAATAGAAACTCTTAAGAATTTCATTGAAAACAATATTGCGTAAGATATGGAATATTTACAGTGTGAAAATATGTGATAGCAACTCATAAATATTATACGATTATTTGCAAGAAAAAATCTAAATGTGTCCCATTACAAATTTTTCGTACTTTCTTTTCTTTCGTCAAATCCATTTCAGTATTTCTTAATGCTGATAATATTTTTCCATTACGTGTTCGTTTCAGTAAGGAACTAAATCATTATTTCGCTAGAACTAGCCAGTTAACCAATTGCAATGTATAATACTGTAGCTCAGTATTGTATTCAGTACTGTGGCACTGCATCCAAAAACAGATTTGTCAATAAAGTTCTTGAAGTAACAGAGGCACAAAATCAAACGAGACCGGCCTCGTAATTATAGTATGGTTTTATCTACTATGATCCATTTCATAATGATTAACCCCTGACTTTGAGCTCATATTCTGGTCACATCGCATCACGAACACCTTGCTGGGATGGTGGAAATGTCGATTTTTACTTGTTGTATCATTGTTACATTTTAGTTGAGAAGGGGGCGGCATACAAAGTAATTTTTAAGAGAAAGCATGCCTATTTGACCATTTTTTGTGGGGTGTCAAATTTGAGTAGTCATAGAAGTCACACCGCAATTAGGAGAAAAATTTCCTTTTGCATACTCAACCTCCAGACAAATAGTCGTAGCTTCCTAATTAGTCATTTTGTGCTGATAGTCGTAGTCATAGATTGCTGCAATTCACCTAATGGTGATGCATACTAACAAGACAAAAAGTGTAAATACAAGCTCTGTTGTTGCCTTCCACAACTGTTATGTTTTTAAGCATGTAAATCTACATAACGCCCTACTATCATATCTCTAATTTATTTGTTTTTGCATTTCTATGCGCAGCATGCCCGCGTGAGCTGTTGCCGGACCTCTGAAAAGTATTTCCACTTCATAAATCATTGTTGCGCTGTTTACATCCTGGCTTCCCATCACGAAGGAAACAATTGTACGCCTATTTGTTGTTGTGTATTCGTGTGAGACACTGCTCGTAGCATAATTAGTTGCCTTTAGTTATGAGAAGCGATGCATCATTTACGGAGTGGTGATAAGTCTATGCAGGTGATCAGTGCACGTGCTTACTTTGAAACTGAGAAAGAACAGGGAGAGAGAAGTTCCGTGTCACAGCCAGTAAACAGAACTTCTGAATGTCTCGGTATTAGTGAAAGTATAGTGAAGCGAATTTCGAGGGAATATGGAGATACCTCATGCCTTTTATCACCAAAAAAGAGTTCTGGTAGGCAAAAGAAGTTAGTACTGGACGAGTCTACATGGGTACTCATAAGAAAAAAAGAATCCACGCTTCCTATGTGGGAAAGTAGTTTACAACAGTGGCAGCCGTGTCGAAAATGTTGAAGACTGAAGTGGAAGATTTTCCCGATATGAGTGAAACAATCTTTATCGTGGTACTCGAAAATTGGGCTTCAGATACGAAACCTTCAACATAAAACCTGTGCTGGTGGCAAATAACCAAGTATTAGGAAAAAGAGACGAGTTCTTGCTAGAAATAAGGCACTTGCGCAACACTGGACGGGCTATTTATTGCACTGATGTGATTTGGTGTCGTGTAAATTATTCCAGAAAGTTTGGCTGGCAAGAACAAAAAGTGCCTTATGCGTCAGAATATGTATACGATTATCACGGAGGAAGTATTCAAGAGTGGAATGGCCGGAAAGGAGGAATTCAAGCACTGTCCGATTCTGTGAGACCCCAGCCAGCATCGAAAGCCATTAAGGAAGGTTTTATTTCAGTCACCATTCTTTCTGCAAAATATATTTGAGCTAATCGACTTTTCCATTTACTGTTGAAATCTGGTGTACAAATGTTCATTTACTGTGAGCTGCTTGTGTATCGAACGTTTATTTGCCGTTTCCCATATTATTTTCCTCTACTCACAACAAAACCTAAACACAGCAATGCTCTCTAGAACGCGACTATGAAGCTGTCATTCTTTGCTGATGAACAGGCGTTTACATCCACATCAACATCAAAATCCGCAAGCCACCTAAAGGTGTGTGTTGGAGGTTACTTTTTGTACCACTAACTGAGCCCTCCAACCTTGTTCTACTCGCGAATAGCGAATAGCTTGGGAACAGTGATTGTCGGTAGACCTCTGTATTGGCCCTAATTTCTCGAATTTTCTCCTCGTGGTCATTACGCAAGACGTATGTGAGAGTAAGTTATATGTGTTCAGACCCTTCCCGGAAAGTGCTACCTCGAAATTTCAATAGTAAATGTCTCCGTGTCTCTTATGGCGTCTGGCAATGGAGTTTGTTGCGCATCTTCGTAACGTTCTCCCGCCATCTAAACGATCCCGTGACGAAACGCGCTGCTCTTCGCTGGATCCTCTCTATCTCTTCTATCAGTCCTACGTGGTAGGGATCCCAGACAGATGAACAGTTCACAAGAGTCGGTCGAACAAGTGCCTTATAAGCCACTTCTTTCGTGAATGAATTACGTTTCATTAAGATTCTTCTTATGAATCTGAATCTGGCATCTGGTTTTCTCACAATCTGTTTTATGTGGCCATTCCACTTAAGATCGCTCTGGATATTTACTCCTAGATATTTTACAGTAGATACTGTTTCCAGCGCTTTGTCATCATTAATGTAACTGTCAGTAGGGAATTTCTTTTCCTAAATATGCGCAATGTGTTACATTTCTTTGAGGGTCAACTGCGAGAGCCTTCATCATTCAGCAGTTCTCTTGAAATCGTTCTGCAAATAGTAACTATCTTCTAGCATTACAACTTTGTTATAGACAACCGCATCGTCTCCGATCAGCTTTAAAGAGCATCCAACGCTTCCTAATAAATGACTTATATATGAAGGGCTTATTTCGATAGTGGTACAAGTCCATTACCCCCACTTTTATGCCTATAATGCTTCTGAAATTAATGATCCAAACAAACAGAAGGAAAGGTTCATCTCTAGCAAGAAGTCATATGGTTGAATATTTCTGGTACCTCAACTGCAGATTTTTCAGCGCTAATTTAGATTTAGGACTCTGTATCTCAGAATGAACAAAAATGGACTTCTACCACTACTGAAATAAGCCCTTCATATATACTGTAAAAAGTAAGGGGTCCTATAAAACTTCCTTCGTATACTCCAGAAATTACCTTTACTTCTGTCGGTTTTGTTCCGTTAAGAGCAACATGTTGAGTTACGTCAAGGAACACGGCGTCAACCTGAACGTTGTTGTCTACGGCACTGTGGGTCTCAAGGAGGAACAGAGTGAGCTGAGTTTCACAGGATATCTGCGGAATCCATGTTGATTTTTGTAGAGGAGATTTCCGTTATCCAAAAACGTCACAATTCTTGAGCATGAAAGATGTTCCTTAATTCTACAACAAATTAACGTCAACGATGTGATTGTGTGCATCTGTCATGCAGCCCTTCTTGAAAAAGAAATGACCTGCGCTTTCTTCCAATTGCTAGGCACCCTTCGTTGTTCAGTCGATCTACAAGAAATTACTGCTAGAACAGCAGTAAGTTGTTTCGAATAATGTTTGTAGGTTAGGTATTTCATCTGGTCCTGACGCCTTTCCAGTACTGAATGACTGTAGTTGTTTTTCTGTTCTGCAATCGGTTATCTCAATATCTGCCGTTTCGGCGTTCGTAAGACGATTGAAAGGAGGGACTGTGTTACGATTCTCCGCGATGAAACAATCTCGGAAGACCGAATTCAGTATTTTGCCCTTCTCTCTGGTATCTTCGGTCTCGGTGCCGGTATGGCCAATTTCTCTTAAATATTACCGCGTACGCCACTCCACATTTCGCCTAATACGAAATATTCATTCACTAAATAAAAGTACACAACTCCATGATTTCGGAAAGGTATGATTTCGACCCACTCACTGGTTTTACATACGCCCAAAACCTCTTACGGCTTTCACTCAGATCGGTTGGGAAAGTTTTGCTTTCAAAGACAGCGAACGCTTCTCCCATTGCTCTCCTTAGGCTCGTTTCCGCGTCGGTCAGCTTTTGTTTCTCAGCTAGATTTTTACTTCACTTGAATCTGAAATGAAGTTCTCTTTAGTTACGTAGCAGTTTTCTAATACCTCTATTAAACCATGGTAGGTCTTTTCGGTCCCTTAAGACCTTACAGCGCGATCACAGTGTCTAGCGTTTGACACTATAGCGATGAAAGGAGTCATCAGAAAATAACGAAACTCCGCCTATAAGTAGAATAAGATTGTATCTTTAAACTGCGCAAAGTAAATTTTTCTGCTAATGATGGTCTGATTTTTATGCGTTCTTAAAGTTGACATTCACCTAAATATGCTAGAAAAAGCAATTTCTCTTAAATATTACCGCGTATGTCACTCCACATTTGGCCTAAGACGAAATATTCATACACTAAATAAAAGTACACAACTCCACGATTTCGAAAAGGTATAACATATCGGAGTTCGTAATGCAGTGTGACAAGAATATGAGCTCAAAGTCAAGGGTCAATCATCATGAAATGGATAATAGAGAGCTCATTTCGATGAGTTTGCGGTGGTCTCCGGGGTGACTGCGCCGCAGAACACTGCGTCTAATTAACTAAAATAAAAATACGTCTCTGTCATGAGTACAGAAGCAGATACGAGATTTGAAAATTAATATGAAGCAGAAAGCGTAAAATATTGAAGAGCTCAATACATATAAACCTATTTCATCGTGTACACAAGCCTAAGCTACTTTGATGAATGAGTCCAATATTATACATTTTATTACATTTTCCATGAAATGTTTCTGCAGTGAGCAGTCAGGGACTGGGTCAGACGGTCTGTACAGTGAGATTAAAAAGCCCCGCAATCCTGATTAATCGCTAACGCAGGCGTTTCCTTCATCCTCTCTTTCGCAAACTAATTACGAACTGCGTTATGTATTGCGCTTCTATATTTTTGTCTCCAGTAATTACGTTTTCTATTTCTGAACTAATTAAGCCAAATGAAAGAAAAGTTTCCTTGAGTTTTAATGAACACTGTAGTAATAAATCACCAGTTGTGATTACATTCTCCTGCTGCTCGTCATCAGCTAACGCAGATAATATTATGACTGCTATGTGATCACAGCGTAGTACGTTGCGAATGGCATTTATATTACGTGATGTATCTACATCTACATCCACATGGATATTCTGCAGATCGCACCTAAGTGCCTAGAAGAGGGTTCGTCGAACTACCTTCACAATAATTGTTTATTCTTCATATCTAGAACAGCGTGCGGAAAAAACGAACACGTACGTCTTTCCGTGCGAGCTCCGATTTTCCTTATTTTATTATGATGATAGTTTCTTCCTATGTAGGTTGGCGTCAACAAAATATTTTCACCTTCGGAGGCGAGAGTTGATGATTCATATCTCGTGAGAAGATTCCGCCGTAACGAATAATGCCTTTGTTTCAATGCTGTCTACCACAAATCCTGTATCATTTCAGTGACACGCTCTCTCCTATTTCGCGATAATACAAAACGTGTTGCTCTTTTTTGAACTTTATCAATGTACCCGGTTAATCCTATCTGGTAAGGATCCCAGACTGCGCAGCTATAGTCGAAACGAGGATGGACAGGCGTAGCGTAGACAGTCTCTTTCGTAGATTTGTTACATTTTCTAAGTGTTCTGCTAATAAAACGCAATCTTTGGTTTGCCTTCCCCACAATATTTTCTAAGCGTTCTTTCCAACTTAACAAAATAGAGTGATTCTGCACCTCATGCAATACGGTGCATGATCCCTACATTGTCAAAATATTGTAAAGACATAATTTAAACATAACATACTGACGGACTGTACCATGATTTGGAGCATACAATCAACTCACGTCCGAGATATACTTCGTTGGTCAGGAATTGAAGCTCAAACTACCAGTTGAAAGAAAATGGTAGTTTATGGTGCAATATGATGATGATGTCCCATACTCCTTGACAGAGTATGAAACGTCCCCTTAGAACAATTTGTACAATATGAAACGTCCCCTTAGAACAATTGTACAAGACTGTGCTTAACCTGACACACAATAATTTTAGCGCAACGCAATCTGACTATCAAAAATCCCTGCAAAAGAATGGCCCTGAGTAACATTAAACTATACCTTTCAGAAATCACTTACCTCACAAAAATCTTCGTTGCTCGAACTACTGCAATATAGCGAGCGCCACTACTGCCAGCTAAATAAAAGATTCAAACTACTGAAGGCACTAACTACTGATAGGGATGGTTAGCAAATGAAAGATATTAATAGAGAACAAACAATGTATTTACCTTAATATTCATAATTGACATCCAGTATTACAAATTATCAAAACTCCGCCATCTCTCTGCCCACATCCACCACTGCTGGCGGCTCACCTCCAACTGCCCAATGCTACGCGCTGTTCACATCCAGCTGTAGCAGTTCATGACAACAATGGCAGACAACAATGCAAACTAGCCACATACTGCACACAGCACAGCCAGTGATTTTCATATAGAGCGCTACGTGGCATTACCCATATAAAAATCTAAACAGCCTACTTACATAGCCCCCATGCTCCCCACAAAAAATTTTACAAAATATTTTTGGGCAGTGGCCAATAAAGATTTGATAAAATTTTTCATAATTACAATAACAAAGATATCAAATGCACACACTTATTGATACAATGTTGGTCAACAGCTAAAATTTTTTTCACAGTCAATAAAGACAGTCCTGATCATTCATCATAAGAGTAAACCTGCAGTTTGTTTGCTCAAAGTCTGAGCAGTAAAATACAATGCACACGGAAGTAGTGGATTTCCATGCAGTCTTGAAGAAGTAGTATTGTCCTTCCAACGGTAAGACAGTGCTGACTCTTGACATGCTGACAGGTAATGGGCCACAACAGAGCAAACCCACAGCAGAGTCAGTCGACGTTTCGAAGAATATTGGTAGGTAGGTCATCACAGAGTAGACCCACTGTAGTCCTGGTAGAGATTGTGGTATTGGTGGGCCACCAGAGGTGCAGACCCACTGTAGTCCTTGTAGAGATGGCCAGCAGCCATCTGTTGCGACTGTGCAGGTGCACAATCACCATTGAAGAGTCTTGCGGATAATAGAGCAAGTCCATAACCACCACTTGTGCACTCACAAAGTTTTTGGAATTGTCCTTAGAACCAGCAATGCTGTTATCCAGTCCCTTGCTGAATTAGTAACACACGTGCAAACACTAACAGTCCCAACTTCTCACATAGTGTCCATATAGTATGACCAACAGAAAAGTGTGCAGTGAAATGAATGCTTACAAGTTAATAATATGATGAACTGGTGTCAATTACAATTTTATGACGTAAGAATACAATTACAAAGGTACAAAATACATCATTAAAAACATAACAATACAGATAACATTTTTAGTAATAGGGGCTTTACAAAAGAATAGAAATAAACATATACATCAGTGTTACAGGAATGATGACATGAGTACAAAAATAAAAGATCAGAATCACTTTCGAAACATCAATTTCACACATGAGCATTAAAACAAAACAGAATAAATAATGTCTAAGCATCATTACAAAGAAAATAACAGAGTATTAGAAAAATTCTACAACATAGCTCTCATCAGCTAAACACATAAAGACAGGAAAAACACAAATACACAAGGGTACACAAACATATAGCGGAATAATAGAAGGAAAGGACAGGGTTTGTTTTACTGCAGTATTTTCAAAACTTTCTTTACTTCTCGGAGATCTCCCTTCATTCATCATTATTCCCAAAAAGTCCTATCTATACCTCCTTCCTGTATTCTATTCATATTATTTCTGATTGTACAATACTCATTTGGGCCCAATCTTTTTCATATCACTTCGCATTGCATTCTTTACCTATTCTCCATAGTCAGTTTCTTATATAGTCTACCCCCTCTTAAGCTAACTTAAATCTACTGAGCTCAGATATATATACCAAGGGACGAGGCAATGCAGCATCACATAACACAGTTAATATAAACAGCAATGAAAAAAAAAACGCAGATTTGCGAAGCAAGCAGCATTAAGAAATTAGCAAAAGTCAAATTCAATAACACTATACCTGGCAAACAGTAGCAACTTATACCTAGACATGACATAGCTCAAGCAGAATAAATATTACAGTAAAAACAACAGTGCAGACAAGGGAAATGTCTATTCACATCTTAATGTCTATGTAATTAAAGTGGTGCACCATAACAACTTATTGTAAAAAAAAATATTACCATGTACTTGAAAAGAAAATTATGTGTTACTGTTACTAGTTCCTTCTTATTGTTCTTCCCTTTCCAAGTGCTCCTTTTTTAAAGAATGTGGATCATAAAATAATTATTTAATAGATCTGTTGACAGAAAGAGTTCACATTAGCAAATGCATCTCAGTTTATTTTGTAAAACTAATGCTGCAACACAGCTGGAAACCAGATATTAAATGAAATAAGCAACTATGAAAAGCAAAGCATAAAAATATCATTCAATAGTCATGTGGCATTTCGTAAGTCAGTAGCACTCAACTCTCGGAGAAAGACACTTGTCATAATCAGGTGTGCAGATGTACGAATATTTCTCATCAATTCATAAGCATTTCAATAATTAGCACAAAGTGCGAGTAATCATATGTTTTTAAGTAACGAGGGTGTCGCATTAGCGATGAAAGGCACACCCTAATGGCTTGTTCTCCAGGTGTTTGACGCAGCTGTGTGCCCACAACGCATTACAAAAATCATATGTTTTCAAGTAACGAGCGTGTCGCATTAGCGATGCCCTCTACAAAGGATTGTCAATAGCATGGTTAACCCCTTTTTTGTTTTTCTACCTGTGCTTCCGGAAAGGCCCTCACTCTAATGGCTTGTTCTCCAGGTGTCTGACACAGCTGTGTGCCGACGACGCACGTGCAGGTGGTCACTTTCTTACGGAAATATTTACGACAGCAGTTTCCGCTGCAGTGACAGTCTCATTCACGCATTTACACACACATTTCATAACTCTTAAAGTACGATTCTTGGTTTCCAACAACCTTTTTCACAAGTCAAGAGTCCCTATCTTCTATTCATTATTCATATACATATAAACAGGTAATCACCTTCCTCATATATGGTAGCATCATCTTATTGACATAAACATACCTCAACAGCATAATACACATCGTCGTCGTAATAATAACATCATAACACCTCAGTCAAATCTCAAAAACGTCGTAGCTTTCTGCAATTGTTTCAAAACCTAAAGAAAATTCTCTGCTCATTTCAGTAGTGTCATCTACCTCAAACGTACTTTAAAAATCATGATCTCATACCAAATACATCATTCAAAGCTCTCATAATATCACAATGGTTCCGAAAAAATATGAACAGTTCACAAAGTACAGACAAAGTACAATTTCTTAAGTGTGAAGTAATCCAACTCTGTAATTGCGTAAACATGTGTCACTGACGTAGTAAAAAGATGTTTGTTTCTCTGTTAAATGATCAGATAGCTGTGTAATTTATGTGTTAGAGAAATATGGTACCGATGTGTTAAATTGTATAAGCAAATACCATATTAGCTAGGGCTCCTTGTGCTTGCCAAACACATGGTACACAAAGTAGGCGTGTACCCCCCTGAGGTTTATTGTAATTACACCCTCAGGTGTTACAGATTACAGCTATGGAATGAAATGTATCACGAAAAACCTTCTTTGTAATTCAAAAATCTTTAAAAATAAATGTTTTAAGTACAAAATTAATCACTCAAATACGTGTCCTTTAGCGCTAAATATGCGTCTTGCTGTAAGATAATCTCTGGGAAGTGTCGTAGTTATTGTCCTCCGAAAGCTAAGTTCTGCAGAAGTCAATGTACTTACCTCATGATACACAAAAGTGAAATGCTTTGCGTATAGATAACTTAGTTATTACGCTTATTGCCGTGATGAAGAAAGTACTGTGCTGTAACGTATTGTTGTGCTACAGAAAAGGCTGTTTCCTTGTACCTATACCACAAAAGTCACCACTAAAACATGTCTCACTTTATAGAAGAATTCAGAAAAAACTGTGCAGATATAAAACAGATACACCGCAAAAGCAACATTGTAAATTGTCACGCATTAGCAGCGTCGTGATAAAATCGTGT
Organism: Schistocerca cancellata; assembly: GCF_023864275.1. Taxonomy (NCBI): domain Eukaryota; kingdom Metazoa; phylum Arthropoda; class Insecta; order Orthoptera; family Acrididae; genus Schistocerca; species Schistocerca cancellata. The sequence goes on from NC_064626.1 coordinate 857,222,172, forward strand.
AGCTGTCACATAAACTAACCACTGTGTCATCTGGCATTTCACAGAAAGCACCTCAAATCCTGAATCCACTCTCAAGCAAACCAAAATGTTGCATGAAAATTTCATTAGCAGTGCTGGTATATGTTCTAAGTATGTAAGCCGTATATTCGTTACGTAATCGTGCAACTAACAAGGAGGAATGTATAAATAACAACACTGTGTCGTCTGTTCGCAATAACAATGCATTCGTAATTTCTGTTTAAATAAGTTCTCTTGGTTCTCGACTGGATATTTAACTTCAAACATTGTTGCATGGTAACAGTTTCTCAGTGGGACAAATTGTACAAGTAGCGTGAAGTGAAAATTGCAAAGACTAAGTTAAAAAGCAGATTATCTGTCAATAAATGGTTTTACATGAGAAATGTGGTGTAAACCTTTACTCTTACTAGTACGCAGCGTTTCAACTTCAACGCAATTATCATGTGGTATACGTCGGATTCTGTAAGGTCCATTGTAAACTAGAAAGAATTTGTGACTCAAGTGTTTCTTCTTATGTGACAATGAATGAGCTTTAATGAGAACTTTCTGACCAATATATAATTTCTTTGCATTTGCTTTACCGTGTAGTTTTCTCCTTTTGTCTGCTGCAGATTTTATATTTTTAAGAGCCAAATCAATTATGTCTTTGTGTCGAAGTTTACGTGTATTCGGGAAAGGTACAAGCTCTCTGATTCTGTTCGGAGGTTCTACATTCTTCAGTACAAGAGTAGGTGGTAAAGCAGTGGAATCATGAGGCATTTCATTCAGCACATTTTGAAATAAGTGTAAATATCTGTCCCAATGCTGATGCTTTCTGTGACAATAAAGTCTGCAAAGCTTATTGATTTCTTTCATAATCCGTTCAGACGGGTTACAATGTGGTGAATACAATGAAATAAAAACAGGTTTGATTTTATGGTTCCGAAGCATGCGTGACCAAACAGCAGATCTGAATTGTGGTCCGTTATCTGAAATGACTTTACTAACGTGTCCAACTTCACGTAAGAAATTTTTAACAAAGGCGTTGGATACAGACCGTCCAGTGGCTTTACGTAACGGAGTGAAAGAAACAAATTTTGAAGTAAGTTCAACAGCGACTAGAACGTACGAAAATCCATTCGATGTTCTGACAAGGGGTCCCAAGAGATCAACAGCAGCAAATTCTTTTAATTTAGAAGGAATGATAGGAAACAGCGGAGCACGATGGGAGACAGTAGATGGTTTCGCCTTTTGACAAAGTTTACAAATAGACAAGACTCTTCGAATTCTCTTTTCCATATTGTTAAAATAACAAGTCGTTCGAAGAATATTATAACATTTTCGTGGGCCAAAATGTGCGTAGCTGAAATGAATGTACCAAATGAGCTTATTAACAAAATCGTCTGGAATGCAAAGTACCCATAGCTTGTCATCAACAGTGCAGCGTTTGAACAGTATGTTGTTTCTAACCAGGTAATAATGCCGAATCTGAGTGTGTGTCTTTTCATGCCATTTACTTTTGATGTCTTTCCAAATCGGATCTTTATCTTGTTCATGAGCAATGTCCTTTAAAGATGTGGTGATGAAGTTTTCAAAGGCGACTTTCTGAATGTAAAGAATACCGAAATTTTTCTCGAGGTTGCCTTCTGTGTTACTTTTCTCAAGCCCAGCCGGTGCGCGTGACAGCGCGTCCGCAACAATGTTCTCCTTGCCGGGAATGTAGACTATTGTGAAGCGGAATTCTTGCAGAAACAATGCCCAACGTTTTAACCTATCATGATTTAATTTTGAAGACATAAGAAATTGTAATGCACGATGATCACTGTATACTTTTACGTGCTTACCAGAAAGAAAGAAACGGAATTTGTTAAATGCCCAAACGATAGCTAAAGCTTCTAATTCAGTAACGGAATAATTTTTTTCAGATTTTGTTAGCACTCGGCTAGCAAAAGCAATGGTTTTCTGAACAGTAATGTCATCTTCTATGGCTTCTTGAAATAAATGGGCACCAAGACCAACTTTGGAAGAATCAGTGCTAAGGCAGAAATCTTGTGACAGATCTGGATGAGCTAGTATTGGCGCGTGAAGTAACGCTTCTTTCAAAGAATTGAATTCCAACTGTGCTTGTTCGTCCCAGTTCCAAATAGTATTTTTTCCAGTGAGAGAACAAAGTTTTGGTGTAACTAGAATTTGCATATTCAGAAAACGACGGTAAAAATTTACGAGACCTAGAAAACTGCGGACTTGTTTTTTTTGTGGATGGAACTGGAATGGCTCTAATTGCTTCTAACTTTTCAGGATCCGGCTGAATGCCTTCAGAAGAAATAATATGTCCCAAAAACTTCACCTTTGACCTACCGAATTCAGACTTTTCCAAGTTAACTGTAATTCCAGATTCTGCAAAAATACGTAACAAACTGTTGAGGATGCGGTTATGTTGTTCCCATGAAGCTTCTGCTATTAGAATATCGTCCACATATAAGGTGATGTGACGTTTTAAGAACTCAGGTAATATGGAATTTAACCCGCGAATGAATGCTGCCGAAGAAATGTTCAAACCAAAAGGAAGTTTCCGAAACTGATAACAAACGCCGAAACAAAGGAAAGCTGTGTATTTTCTACATTCTGGATGAAGTTCGATCTGATAAAAGCTGGATCTGAGATCAATGGAAGATAACACTTTTACACCATTAAAATTTTGAAGAAGTTCTTCCATCATCTGCGGCCTGTCTGTTTCAGGAATGATGATAGTATTGATTTGTCTCGAATCTAAAACAAGCCTGATCGATCCATTCTTCTTCTCAACAACATGTAATGGGTTGTTGTATGAGCTTACTGCAGGCTCAATAATGCCCTCGACAAGCATAGATTGTATTTCTGATCTAACACGGTCCCTATAATGCGCCGGAATTACGTATGGTCTAACACAAAATTTAGTATGCTCACGAACACGAAATTGGTATTGAAATCCCTTGATTGTTCCTGTTTTGTGAGTAAAAACTGTGGAATGTGCTTGTAAAATCTCAAAAAGGTCCTGCCTATCAGTGTCATTACAATTCTCACTTATTTGAATTTTATTCTGAATTAACTCATTAATTTCAAATATGCCGTCAATATCATCCCTTTCAGTACTTGCAGAGTGATTGTTGGTGTCTAGTTCCGTAGAAAATTCCGAACTGTTGTCTAACAGAACGTAAAGCCGATTAATGTCCTCATCATGGTTTGAGAGCCAGTCTTCAAATTTCAAAGCTATTGACTTACCTTCTTTCTCTAAACTTATTTCAGCATCGTGAAAGCTTAAGATTGCTTTATATTCATTCAAAAAGTCTACTCCCAGTATAATTTCCGTCGACAATAATGGAACAATAAGGAAGTTCATAGAGAAGCTGTGGCTTTGACAAAAGAATTCTAAATTGGTTTGTTGGCGTACATCTACACTTTTTCCAAAGATTGCACCTTGTAATTTAATCTTACGTAACGGAAGTGTGGGGCAATCGTTCGCTTTGTTGCATTTGCTAAAAGCTGTTTCGCTAATTACTGAAATGGGACTGCCCGAGTCAAGTACTGCCGTAAATTTTACGTCATTTACAGTAATATGAATCACAGGATATGCAATGTTGTTATGTTTTACGTCGTGTTCCTGGAGTAAGATGTCCCTAATGTCTTCCATTTTTACGTAATTACTAGCTACGGCAGCTGCGTCGTCAGTTTCATAAGTACGTCTTGTGGCTGCCAGTGGTGTGAGTCATCGCCTATTGTCTCTTTGTTGGCGCGCGTCGTTATTGGGATTTGGAGACCTAACTTCTACAAATTCATCGTGACGAGAGTGCTCTGCTCTATTTAAATCTCGCCAGTTCTGATGCAATTCAGGTCTGTCGTTACGATCATATCGTCTGTCGTCATGTCGGTAGGTTCGATAGTTTCTTTCTTGTCGGTCATGTGGTGGAGAATTTCTCCCAGAATCGTAACTACGCACTGGACCGTTGCGTCTAAAGTTATTCTGTCTCCCTTGATAATAGTTATTTTGGTTCCCATATTGTCTGTTTCTCTGATTGTTTCTGTGATAGTCATTACTGCGGAGAGGTGATCTTTCCCTGTAATTATTACTACTCTGCCAACGGTTGTCATACGGGTGGTGTCTGTTTTGGTCACGATTTGCGTTGTAAGAATAGACTTGTCGTGTCCAGTTATTATTTCTGTCGTCACGGAATTGTGACGGATGTGACCTGTAGTGATTGTTTTCCTGTTTTCGCATCCCGCGACTGTCTGTGTCAATTTCTAGTTCTTGTAACAGTCCCTGAAAAGCTTCAATGTCGTCTTTGCAACGTCCTGCTAAAATAATATGTCGTAAATTTTCAGGCAGTTTGATTAAGCAAATGCGGATGAGTTCTGAGGGGCTGTATGGGTTTGACAGGTATTGATTCTTGTGCAACATGTCTTCAAAATATTTCACAAGACTGGAAAATTCAGATTGTTCAAAGTGTTTCATCATCATGATGCTATGTTTTACGCGGTCTTGTGTAGCTTGAGACCAATACGCTGAGAGGAAGGCGTGGTAAAATTCTCCTTCACTGTGACAATCGTGAATGACCGATCGCATTCTTACAGCTGGTTCATTCTCCAAGTAGCCACACATAAATTCTAACCTGTGCTCCAATGACCAGTTGGGAGGAAAACAATGAGAGAATTGATGGAGCCACGCTTGTGGATGAATGTCGTTGGCAGAATTCTTAAATGTTTTGAATTTACGTGTAGTAATGAACAGCTTACAATCAAAATCATCGTGTCGGCGAGTAGCATATCGGTCATTGTTACGTCGTGTCGGCGATTCCATCTCAAAATTCGGTGTACCTTGCCAATTTCTTTCATAATTACCGAAAAGCCCTGTGTTATTATTTTGTGGCTGTTCCGTATTTCTATGTCCGTCTTCCCTTATTGGGGCGCGAGTGTCCTCTGAAATACGTAATTCTTGTATTACCTGTGTCAGCTGATCTTGTACTTCCCGCATTTCTCTTTTGTATTGCGTATTAATTTGATTCTGATTTTGTTTGAATTTTCTTATTTGTTCATACTCTTCTGTGTCAGTGAAGGCTACGGGTCTTGTGTCATTCAGATCATCATCTACCTTTGTAGATAAGTTAGTGACCTGATCCGAAAGTTCAGCTACTTTCTCCGATAGTGAACACATTTCCTCAGTGTGTTTTTCTGAACCAAGTTTCAGAGTGTCCAATTGTGTTGAAATCGAATCTACTGTGTTCTTTAAGTTTTCCTGAGTTTTTGCCAGTTGCGTAACCGAATCGGTAGATGCAACTGAGTCAATTTTAGCCCACAAGGTCTCATGATTTTCATGAACAATGGTTTCCAGCGCTTTTATGGCTGCTTCGTGATTCTGTAATGCATTTTCATGCCGCGAAAAAATAGGTTGGAAATGCTCACAAATTTGTGTTTTTACGTCATTACAGACTTTTTGACATTTCGATTCGATGTTATGTAACTCAGTAGTTAAATCTTCACGTGTTTGTTCAAGTGTGGTGTCTAACTTCCGAAGATTTTGTTCCATTGTGTCTAACTTTTGCTGTGTTTGTCTCTGGTGTTGTTCCACTGTGTCTAACTTTTGAAGCTTTTGCTGTGTTTGTCTCTGATTTTGTTCCATTTGTTGCATTAGTTGTAATAACAATGCATTAGTGTCTGGAATCTGTTCCTCTACTCTTTTCGGCAGTGCATTTGCACCGGCAACATTCACATTTTGACAAGCTGAAAATGTGTCTTGACTTATTTGAGAAAACGGTGAGGACGCAAAACCTGAATCTACAGTATTTGCAAAATTGTGTCCTATCATTTCGGATTCCTGAGGCGAGCTGTTGCCGACCGATCGGTCGACAATGCTTCCCTGTTCACTACCTGTTTCACTGCCTACGCCATTGTCTGACGCCCGCTCCATTTCCCTATGCACAGTTACCAAATTACTACTTTGAATATTAGTTAACTCATTACATGGTGGGGCCAACACACTGCTTTCGTCTTCACTGTCATTTCTTAGTTTACTTTGGAGCCGAGTGTTACGTTTTTCACACGCCATTATTGTCACAATATTTCACACGATGACACAGAAAAGCACAATTTGAATAGCAAAAATAAGAGAACACATTAACATAGCACTGAAAATAATATCTAGTTAATTGCAGCAGCGAAATACTTGGCGCAAAGCTACATGCATGCCACAACTGTTTTACTGTACAACAATGAAAGACTGCAACTACCAAGGAGATTCTCTCTACAATTACGCGCTAAAGCTACACTAAATACACAAACTACAAGAAAAAATCAGAAGATTCCAGTGAGGTATCCTAGGCTAAGGGTCGACATATGAAACGTCCCCTTAGAACATTTTGACATATGAAACGTCCCCGTAGAACAATTTGTACAAGACTGTGCTTAACCTGACACACAATAATTTTAGCGCAACGCAATCTGACTATCAAAAATCCCTGCAAAAGAATGGCCCTGAGTAACATTAAACTATACCTTTCAGAAATCACTTACCTCACAAAAATCTTCGTTGCTCGAACTACTGCAATATAGCGAGCACCACTACTGCCAGCTAAATAAAAGATTCAAACTACTGAAGGCACTAACTACTGATAGGGATGGTTAGCAAATGAAAGATATTAATAGAGAACAAACAATGTATTTACCTTAATATTCATAATTGACATCCAGTATTACAAATTATCAAAACTCCGCCATCTCTCTGCCCACATCCACCACTGCTGGCGGCTCACCTCCAACTGCCCAATGCTACGCGCTGTTCACATCCAGCTGTAGCAGTTCATGACAACAATGGCAGACAACAATGCAAACTAGCCACATACTGCACACAGCACAGCCAGTGATTTTCATATAGAGCGCTACGTGGCATTACCCATATAAAAATCTAAACAGCCTACTTACAAGAGTGTTGGGGAGCGATCGGGACACCCGCACCGTCGTGCTAGCCAAGGTCTTATTGGGGGTGGTTTGCCATTGCCTTCCTCCGACCGTAATGGGGATGAATGGTGATGACGAAGACGACACAACAACACCCAGTCATCTCGAGGCAGGTGAAAATCCCTTATCCAGCCGGAAATCGCACCCGGGACCCTGTGCCCGGGTAGCGAGAACGCTACCGCGAGACCACGAGCTGCAGACGTGGTACAATAAACTATGAGCTAATACTAATGGTCCTAATTTGTAGCAAGCATTCAGTACTTCGTATCAAAATTAGTAATCTTACTAAAGATCTAACGATTTAGACGTCATATTAAAACAAATATTGTTTTACAGATAGGAAAATACATCAAACAGGTATGAGAACACGTCTGACTAAATAAATACTTTTTAATTTGAAGTCAAAAAGTGTCTGACAACTCTTTCGAAAATGGTCAACTGTATACTCGTGGACGATTATTCATACTGCTAAGCATCGTTGGAATCTCGTGTCTGAAGTGTATAGCTGTCAAGAAAATGAAATAAATTATGTGATTCGGTGAAGCTACACAAGTAAACAATAACTAAAGTGAGGTGACATAAGTCATGGGATACCTCCTAATGCCGTGTCGGACCTGCTCTTCCCCCACGTGGTGGAGTAGCTCGACGTGACGTGTACGCAACAAGTCGTTGGAAGTCCCCTGCAGATATACTGAGCCATGGTGCCTCTATAGCGGTCCATTATTGAGAAAGTGTTGTCCGTGCAGGATTTTGTCCACGAACCCACCTCTCGATTACGTTCCATTAACGTTCAATGGGATTCATACGGGTGGTCTGGATCACCAAATCATTTGCTCGAACCATCTACATTGTTCTTCAAACCAGTCTGGAACAGTTGTAGCCATCCACAATAATTCCATCGTTATTTGGGAACTTGAAGTCCATGAATGACTGCCAGTGGTCTCCAAGTAGCCGAATATAACCATTTCCAGTCAATGATCGGTTCAGTTGGACCAGAGGATCCATTCCATGTAACCACAGCGCACATCAACATGGAGCCACCACCAGCTTGCACAGTACCTTGTTGACAACTTGGGTCCATTCTTCCGTGGGGTGTGCAGCACATTCCAACGCTACCATCGGCTCTTGCCAACTGAAATCGGGACTCATCCTACAGGTGTCTAGGGTCCAACCGATATGATCACGTGGCCAGGGGAGACTCTGCAGGTGATGTAGAGCTTTCAACAAAGGCACTAGTGTCGATTGTCTGCCACCATAGCCCATTAACGCGAAACTTCGCCGCACTGGCCTAACGGATACGTTAGTCGTACGTCCAACATTGATTTCTGCGGCTATTTCACAAAGTGTTGCTTGTCTGTTAGCACTGAAAAATCTAAGCAGACGCTGCTGCTCTCGGACATTTAGTGCAGACCGTTGGCCCCTGCGTTTTTAGTGGTGTTCTCGTCAGACTCTTGACACCGTGGATCTCAGAATATTGAATTCTCTAATGATTTACGAAACGGAATGTCCCATGTGTATAGCTCCAACTCCCATCCAGTCTTCAAAGTCTGTTAATTCCTGCCGTGCAGCTATAATTAAGTGGGAAAGCTTTTCACGTGCATCACCTGAGCAAAAATGACAGCCCCACCAATACACTGCCTTTTTATACCTTGTAAATTACCGCCATCTGTATATGTGCATGTCGTTATCTGTATGAAACTTATACATCTGTGTCTCGTGCTGTGAACCTAGATACCGTAGAGATTTTGGTCAAGGACATAGAGCTAAATGAATGAAATTACATCCATTAATACTTCTCGTGAACGTTACCGCATCAGCTTCAGGGAGGCATTCACAACAGCCAAGAGGTAGGCGAGCAGCCATAGACGTAATTCTGCAGCGCTCGGCTCTAGTACTTATGTGACATCATGCACACTGACGTTGTACCATATGTACTGCACTGGATTGGACTTCACTGGATTGCTACGTGCTGCATCACAACCCGGCGTTCCCACAGTCAGCTATGTGACAGAACTTACCACCTACCACAGTACAACCGGCCAGAGCGAGTATTAATGCCCTCAGCTCAGCCGGTGGCTGCATTCCTTCAGCGCCGAGCATTCGACTGGCGCAATCTCCTCGCCAGCATCTGGGCTACTACAGACTTATTGGGTAGCAACACCAACTAGACGAAGCTGCTGATATCAGCTAGCGTTAAGGGTTCAATGTTCTGAACTGTCTGATGCAAGGTCGCCCAGTGGGTATCATCAGCTGGCAACCCAGCCAGTTTCTGAAGGTCTTCGGTTCAACGTAGGGCGACCACGCATTCCTGTCACCCAGCCCGTATTTTGTGTGGTGTATATTGTCCCAGGTGCACCTGAACGGGAAATCTGACAATTGATTTGAGTCAGCAAGGACTCTAACTGACGGCAGCACGGTTGTGCTACTACTGTACTCTGCTGCCTCGGATGACATCACCCGCTTCACTGCAGTCGCACCAGGGTCGTCTTCATTGGACGTCTGTATCGAAAGCAGTTAATAATAAGGTATATTTCTGTTGAGAAAGTATTCTTAACTCTACACTCACTCTTGTGCAGCATACCTCCTTCCACAGCCTTCCACACACGTCACCCTGGAGTCAGAAGCGGCCATGTTGCAACACTGGCATCAGCCGGCTGTAACAATGGTGTCAGAAGATCCATTATCTTCGGGCGGCATCGCAGAACGACCTTCTGCGGCTTCACCTCAACGTGGTGAGTGAACATGAACGTCTCAAAACGTGGTGAGTGAACATGAACGTCTCAATCTGACAGGGTTGAGTACGCAGTGTCTAATTGCCCAAATAGCTGGACTGGGCGTAACACTGGGGAATTGAAGGAATGCCCATGGTCAACACTCAGATGCAGAAATTAGATGTGTTCGTTGGCAAGAAATACGATTGTGGTGTTGGTGTTGATTCCTTTCCCACTGAAGTTTTCCGACTGTTACAGAAGCTTTGAAAAGAACGAACAATACGTATAAAAGATTACCACTGCATAGGAGGTTAAGAACTTATTGAATCAGATGGTCCAAAAACAGATAGTATAGAGCTAAGCAACCGATTGAGTGCACAGAGAGAAAATTGGGGTTATCAGTCCATGTCTAGTATGCTTGTACCCTTCCAAGACGCTAGTACCACTAACCTAGTCTCTCCATAATCGCGTAAAGTATGAACTGTTAGGGGTCACATACATTGTTTGACAATTGCTAAGGAACAGAGACAACTTTCGACAGGAATCATCGCAGGTAGTGATGGACGACATGAAACACTGTACGTACGTAATACAGTTGGAGAGGTATTTTTTAACGATAACTGGTATATGTTTCACCACATGGAGAACAGAATAACAGACATAAATAGCGTCCATGTTTGATATAGGTCAGACAGGAAACATAAAGGTCGATATCGGACTCTCAGTAAGGAATATGCCCTCCTTGAGCACTAATGTGCATTTTGCACCCGGTACTCATGCTGGATGTTGGGGAATGCTCGGGGAATACATCCCAATTCCTATCTCCAGGCTGTTTTTAGTTCTTACACGGTTCGGAGAAGGGGTGTTTGTTGAGAAACACGTCTGCCAAGAGCATTCCAGGCCTGAAATGTAGGGTCTAGGGCCGGGGAGTGTGCAGGCCATTCCGTACATTTAATCTCTGCACTTTTCAGAGTGTCTGACCCTTCAGTCTTTCTGTTTGAGTGAAATACGTCTACCAAGAGCGTCCCAGGTTTGAGATATAGGGTTTATGGCGAGGTGGTATGTAGGCCATTTGGTACACTCAATCTCTTCACTTTTCAGTGTGTCTGACACCTCAAGCACTCTATGTGGGCGGCTAGTGTTGTCCATAAAGAGGAAGTCGGGACCTACAGCACCCCTAAACAAACGGAAGTGACCCAGAATAATTTCCCTGCAATAACGCTGTGCTGTAATGGTACCTCGCACAGAGATATGCACCGCTTTTCGGCCATTTTGCATAATGCCAGCCCACAACATAACGCCTAAACCCTTTGCCACGGTGGAATGAGATTCGTCGGAGAACATCACTCTGGGTCATTGTTATTGACCCACCAGCGAACTCTTCCTCGACGATGGCGTGGTTGAATTGGGATGTTGTTTAAGAGGCTTCTGATCATATAAACCAGCCTAATTTAATCGCCGTGAAATAGTGTTGGCAGGGACACATTAACTGGTAGCGATTTGAGGTCTGGAGAAGTCTATTGCTGTTCACACTAGGGCTTCGTATCGATCCCCTTGCCATGTGATAGTCCGCCTACGACCATCGGCAATCGTTTAAACCATCAGCGGCGTTTCTTCGCGGTGAGAAGACACTTTTGGACACACCTACTTCTGTGGCCACAGTAGTGACGTTCTCACTAGCTTCGAGCCGTCCAGCTGCTAGTCCACTGTTGTAAACACTCAAATGACGTCTTGCAGACATGTTGCCATACCACACGGAGTGTCACACTAATTTCTTCCACAACAACCTTAGTCAAACACCATACTGCCGGAACTGTCGAATGCACACAGAGCATTTGTGTACAGGAGTTCCGCTCTCCACAGTTCCTTTCGCTGTCACTGGTCGGCTGTGGCATAGCAATTGTTGGTTATTTCATAGCAATGGTCAATTGTTCCCCAGGAAGCACCAGTTGTTGCTTAGCAGTTGTCAAGCAGTGTACAACTTTTTAGCATTAGTAAAACTGGGATACTAAGCAGAGGAACAGGTTTTACATGTGGATAAACTACGTTTGCTGGGAAACACAAGTCGTACACAATGAATCGTGAGGAGTGAAGAATAGGAATCTGGTCCCACACTCTACAGTCGTCAAAAACAGCCACTTGGGTTGCGGTGGTGAGCGTCTAGTTACGCTGGAGAGGGTGAAGGAAATTTCATTGATAGTGGCACATTTTTAGGCAGTGATACAGAATTGTCTTCTAAAGTGCCACGCCATAGCTAGACCGTTGGAGCGATGCCTTGTAGGCAGTGGAAATCCAGTGTGTGTTCGGATTGCAGTGCGGCCAATGCAATGAACCGTCAGGTGGCGACTTCTACGTCGTGGGACAGCCGTCGACCCGCGGACTCCGGCGGCCTTCTGCTCTACGTAGCGATCTCCAAAGTACTGTCATTGATGTCGAAGATTTGCATTTAAGAGTGTCACCTCAGGTCAACCTGAAGTACTCGTTGGCACAACAGGATTCAGATCTCTGCGCCTGCTTAGGAGACAGGAGCCGGCAGCTTCGGTGTCGGCCTCAGGAACGAGCTGAGCAACAGCAGTGCTCCCGATCTCGAGGGTGGATGACGAACAGCGTCCAGATCACGCAGATCAAGCCTCCAGTAGGCCTTCAGAGTGATGGCGGTCTCTGCGCCCCTTCAGTGTTGCCTCGGAAGCTGGCAGTGCAGCTGGCAGAAGCAGCGTACTTCCAACTGGATTTGTGGTTCCATACGTGATTGGGGATCGTTATGCGGGTTCAAGATCGACCTCCATAAACTCCCTGCTCATTCGATAGCTGGAACTGACACGAGGGCCGAGACTACGTGCTGGGCAGTCGGCAATCAGCAATCAGCAGTCAGAGAGTTATTAGGAAGCGTGGGGTATGTATGTTAGCTGTTCCAATGCGCTCTGCAGCAGTGAGGATTGCTATGACGTGTGTCTTGGTTTTCTCTCGCTGTCAGCTCTTCTAGTGGCTTCAGATTTTCGCAGTTATTCCTTTAAAAGGCTCCTTTCTGCTGCCTCAACACCAGAATACTTATTGTAGCGTTGTACCTAGCCTTTCTTACGAAACTCCACTTTGTCACTAGTAATGACGATATTTCTCGCATTCCAAAATGTTATTGTGCTTTGCTTGCAGACCTGGGTGCTAGGTCGTTCCCCCTTGCTGTGACGGCTTCCGTGTTTGCGTAACTCGCTCAGCATTTCCCTTTAGCTGACCGTCTAGTGGTCACTGACACAGACAGTTCAACTTCCAGGAGCTGCAAAGGTAGAACCATGACAAATTTTTTGTGTCTGCCAGGGATTCTATCCAGGGGCATAACATAACGAAAGCACAGCCTTTTTAAATTCTGTGGGTGGAACTGAATAAGGAAAACTAGCTGTTGGTGCTATACGGAAAAGTTGAACAATGTCTCGCAAAAAGAGGGGGTGTACATTGAAAAGTTTCTGGACATGAATAGAAAGCTAATTGTCAACACGTACGAGCTGATGGCCAACGATGATACCAAAAGGATCATTTGGAAGAAGAACAGAAGACATTAGATCTATTTTCGCAGAGGTTTGCCACATAGTGTGTCAGAAACGTAAGGTCAGAGCTCCCTGAGAACTAAAGTGCGACAGTGTTACAGAGACAGACGCAGTGGCATGCGTTCAGAACAGAAAGGAAATTTTCACTGTGGAAGTTAAATACTAACAGATGATGCAAGACTACACTGGTATTGCAGTATGTCTTGGAAGGCAACAAGCGACTATGAGTTTCCGTTCTGACAGCAATCACTTTAACTAGTAAACCTTCCACTTGACTACTTAACCCATGCGTCTGCTAAATTATTTTACCTTTGACTGTGTTTCTTGTTGATAGCGTACATTAGAGGTTATCACATTTATTAGAACTTAATGTACTTGAATACTTAAATACTATTAATGAAATGGTTATCCTGTCACTATTTTAGTCAATCGTTGATGGGTGATTAATATACCAACATGGGTTTGATCCTTTATAGAAGTTACAACAAAAGTTTATTGATGAAAGAAACAGGACAAAATATACATGTTAAGCGTGAAGACAAAATAAAACATGAACTGATAGCAGCACAAGTAACACTCCTCTCTGTGGTGGCTGGTTGATAAAGAGTAAGGTTTGACTGATTGAACTATTTACCCTGGCTCAAATTTCATATAATTTAAACTGAAAGTATCTAACACTGAGTAGACTTTGATGGATTTATGCTACACAGAAGTTGGTTAGTTGGCTGATTTGGTGGACGGGACCAAACAGCAAGGTCCTTGGTCCCATTCGATTAGTGAAGGATGGGGAAGAAAGTCGGCAGTGGCCTTTCAAAGGAGCATCCCGGCATTTGCCTGAAGCGATTTAGGGAAATCGTGGAAAACCTAAATCAGGATGGCAGGACACGGGTTTTTGAACCATCATCCTCCCAACTGCGAGTCCAGTGTTTTAACCCCTGCACGACATCGCTCGGTATTCTACATTGGTGCATCTGACAACAAGTGCTGAGATTGTTATTCTGTTTTCCCTAACAAGACGGGGCAGCAATACAAAACCTCTTTCTCGATGTGTGGCTCTGTCTCAGGTGATCGTCATGGTTCAAGTGTCTGATAGCAGCGACGTGTGCTACCTGTAATGTGCTATCGCGGGCATGAAATATGCAAAGACGTGGCTGGCGATCACAATTACTCTCTAATGGTACCCTGAAATCTCGTCAGATTCCAGTCTGTGACACTTCCATTCGCTGGTTATACAATGGGCCAATTTGTCTCACTTATGCAACAGTGCACCCAAAGACATCAAGGCGGCAGACTTGTCACGAATAAGACTGCGAGTTGTCAAAGATGTCCTTACCACAAGCTTCCCAGTCAAGACCAGTGCTAGCAGGAAGTCACTCCCCGGATAAGCGTCCGAAGTGCAACCCATTCATAACAAAAGTCAAGACCACAATCCTCTAAAGAACGGTGTCTCAATCAGAAAACCCAATCCAGGCTGGAGACTGAATAGGAAGAGCAAGTTTCTCCTCACTTTCCATCAAACCTTGGTGAACTCCACCAAAGCAGTCTTACAACTGGTCCCATAAGGGTTTCACGATATCACAATACGCCATGAGCACCCTGCCTTCCCTCTAACTCATCTGCTCTACTCATAGGCCAATCCTTAACAAAGTTAACAATATTCTTCTCTTTTCTGGAGAAGCAGCCAATCTCTGACTCACAAATTCTCAAGAAGAGAAGAGAAGACATTGTGCTCCCAATTTGTTTCTCCCTTGGCCACTTTAGGCAGCATGTTTCGAGTTTTCGTACAGCTCTAAAGTGAACAACACATTTATCTGGACGGTCTGACATTACAAAGTGTCCATCCAGGTACCCTGGATAAACTACGAGGGTTGTCCAGAAAGTAAGTTCCGATCGGTCGCGAAATGGACACCACAGTGAAAACCCGATGAAGTTTTGCTTAGATGTGTTGGGCAGTGTCTCTAGTATGACCGTCAATCGCATCAAGACGCTCTTTTCAGCTGTGAGCGCACTGTGAGCGAGTAAAGGTGCCTAGAACAACGAGGGCTCCCGCCAAGTAGGAGGGCCCGCTGAGAGGGTTCGCCTTAATCAATGCAGCCCACCTAACACAACTGCCACGCATTTCCTTCTTCATGGAAGATCTCAGCCGCACTTTGCAGGGGCAGTGAAGATGCTCCTGCAGCCTTTTAGATGGGAAGTGTTTGATCACCCACAATACAGCCCTAATTGGCTCGTCCTGAGTATCATCTCTGTTCACATGAAACGGTGGATACGAAGACAACACTTGAGCGCAGGCTATGCACTATACACCAGCGTAGAGAATTATAGGAAAGCACAGGCAGTTGCCTTCTATGACGATGGTGGTGGAAATTTGGTATAACGCTCGACAAATATCTAAGTCGGAGAGGCGACTATGTAGATAAGTATCTGGAAAGTGTAGCTAACAGACCATTTCAGAGCCGCCATAAATGTTGTGTTCCGTCTAAAATTGTTTTGAAGATCTGAAGCAGGCTGAGGGACGACACCACCTGACGGTATCCTTGATAGATTCTGGTTCACCGTCAACGTGGAAAACCGCGAATTTTTATGGCCACCACCCTTCTCACAAAGGGCCTTTTGCTACACTGTCGAAACGTTTTGGCTGGGCTATCTCGATTTAGCTTGCGGCCCTGCCCTGTTGCGGCTCAAGCCACCTAACATCTAAGTTGGGGTAGGCAGTTTTTTTGTTTCTTGGGCCGAACGCATTGTCTGCACACCGGTGCAAGAAATTCGTAGGACCAGCATTCTACCCCCGGTAAGTGCTTTAAGGTGTTCCTAACCCTAATAGCTGCATGTGGCTGCCAAGCCAAAGACGACCGCAGCAAGATTTACTGACCAAATGGCCTGATGGGTTTCAACTCTAGGTAATACTATTCGAAGGAGAGCCACCATAAAGATCCCACAGGCATTAACAATGTACAGTCATACTCAAAAGTATCCGAACGACCTGAATTGCATTTCACCTGATTCGCATGCAACCGGCATAACGCAGCTGTCTAGCAGGTCCTCTAATCGCTCCTTCATACAGTCGATTGACTATTGAAAATGGTTCCGACAAGTCACCACTAGAAAACACTGGTCTGTATCGCAGTAACTCAAGATGTAAAGTAATACCACGATGCTACAAATATCAGGGAATACCTTATCACAGATAAGACTGTCCTTAAGGTTTGTAAATTCACATTTATTACAATAAATGACACACCTGAAATGTTACCACTCTTATTATTACGTCAGATAGGTAACGCACGTAGTCAGTTCGTCGTATTCATGATTTGCTCTTCAAAGTAACATACCGTACTTATTATTTAACACAAAATGACATTAATATTTAAGTTATTCACGAGCAGCTAGTTGAGAATATGTATGAACTTCAAACGTCTCGTTCTGCATATGGATTCAAACCCAGGTCATGCAGACTAAGCAAAGATTTCGTGACTGACGGAAACTAACAGTCATTCCTGATTAAGCATACAGAGAGTGATATACCTCGATTTTAGACAGTATCAGTTAGCAAATATCAACTTCAAATAACATAACGTAAACATTTTTAACGGATACGAATTCCTACCCAGCATCTATTGTCCCTGTTAACGAACTACGAGAGATGTTAAATATTGCTTCTTCACAAGTAACTTACTTGAAATGCCGTGAGGTAAAGCTTTGTGTTGAACAGGGATTCTAGCCCAAAACCTAATCGGATTGATATCGAAGCACAGTCAACTGTGACATATCGAATTTTCGCGGCAGTAGCTAAATGTTTTAACTGAAATGACGAGACGAAACATTAATTTTTTCCTTCCCAGGACTCCAACCCGGCACCTATCGCTGATATATTCTAGAGAAAACGAACGTTAGATATGGGTTTGTTGCACCAGCAGTGACATGTGAGCATGTTTGAACTAGAAATAATATGACGAATAGTTTAGTGCTCACTGGGAATAGAGCCCCACACATATCGTTATCGACTGCACTCGAAGAGACGTCAGCTACTGAATGTTTCTCCACCAGCTGCTCGGAATAACATCTTGAACTTACAGTCATCTCGCAAATAGTTCTGTGTCTCACTGGGAATCAAAAACGTCAGATTTCGTTAATGTTGACGACGAATGAAAATACATTAAAAATCAAAATTATTATCCACCAGCAGATAGGTGCTCTTATGCTAGAGCTTGATAATACATAATGAAATCTTTAGTGCTGGGCCAGGATTCGAACCCATTCACGCGTAATATGTGGAGATGTTGAGGAATCTTCAGTTTTGAACAAACAACAAATTGTAGCCGAGCTGTATTGTCACGAAGGGATCAAATTCCGCGTTAAGGGCGTTCTGAGTTGCATTCCCAGTACAGAACCAATTTTATCGACATACACAAGCTCAGATAAAAGATGAAATAAGTGTCCTGTGACCATACATAGCGTTTGTTTCGTCACTAGAAATAAATAACTAGTGTAAGAAAGGTTACTGGTGATAGAGATTCTACATGTCACCACTCCTGGTATTATTGTGGTTCAACTTAATGTCTACTTGGTAGAGAAGAAATATCATCTTTAATGTGAATATCAGACCACAATGCCATTATATATTCTTCACTTGGTGTAGCCAGAAGAGATTGGAATTTGTCTCTCACTATATAAAATCATTGACAGAAGTGGGAATCGCACCCAGACCATACGTGTAAGAACCTACCATCAGTCCAACAGACCACCAAATCTTCTCCTCTGTGACGCATTTTTCTATCCTAACGCCGTTGCGCCACACTGGATGAGAATTCTGACACACATGCTCCCTGTAGTAATTTGCAGCATGTTCAGTAAATTCATTTACTTTGTTGACAGAATCACCACGAACTAGCTGCCTCGGCTACTCAGTGCATACATTCGACTCTATTTTGTAATCACCGAAATAAAAACACGTAACTGCCACCTACACAGAACTGCCAACAGTGTAGGATGCAGAAATTTAAGTAGGAAGTGATCCTTTCCACTTGAGCTATTCTATTGCGCTATCTGCTTGTAGAAAACGTGGTTCAGTGCAAAAGAAGAGATGTAACTGTTTGTCTCTCAGAAGTCAAGTCCCGGCCATATGCATTATCTGACAGCGCTGTGAAATGCAAAAGTTCTGGAGGAATTGTTGTTGAGCTCTGGAGGTGTTGTAGCTACGTGTGAGCTAGTAACGTAATGGTAAGTGTCGCGCCTTCGAATACAGTCACTGCTACATTTTTTAAAATGCAATTCTGCTGTCTGCTGAAGTTATCAATGTAATGCAACTTTGAACACAATTCCCTTCACTCCTCAACCCAAAGTAGTCGCATGTGGAAAAAGGGCTAACTTCTGCGACATTGTGTTCTTTTCAGATTTAATAGACAGCCAGGCAGCAGATGCATCTCCAAGATGTGTAGGGAGAGCGCATCATGCCATAATACGTCAGAAAAGTATTTTATACATTAGCTGTCGTGTGGTAGTGGCATTTTATTCTTCTTCAAACCTCATTTGACAGCTTTAGCTCAGAACACGTTTTCTACATGCATGTATTCAATAAACTGCATGTTACAGATAACATCAGAGAATTCGCATATATCGTTGATGATTAATTTCTCTCTCATGTTTACTATTGTTTTAACAACACTAAAGGAAACCTTACGAAAATTGTGCTCTGTATTATAAGAAATGAAATAAACTACCCACGATAACCTTACGACGAAAGTCTGTTTTAATAAAACAGTGCGTCCGGCCATCCTGATTTAGGTTTTCCATGATTTCCCTAAATCACTCCAGGCAAATGCAGGGATGGTTCCTCTGAAAGGGCACGGCCGACTTCCTTCCCCATCCTTCCTTAATCCGATGAGATTGATGACCACGCTGTCTGGTCTCCTTCCCCAAACAACCAACCAACCAATAAAACTGAGTGTCTGTACACAAGCGTGCCTCTATCGACACGAATTAGTAAAATACTACTCACTTAGAATTTGATTGGGTCTGCGTTTAATTGGTATGCTGTGTCATACTCAAGAGGTATGCAAATGTGGCATTTCATAAATATAGTTATGTATTTCTAGAAACCCAAAATTTGCTTGTCAGCAGCGGCAAGAGGCGTTACTTGTTGTGCAGCATTGTAAGCCTTTCAGCATTGCACTATGAGCCGAAAGTATTTTCTTGCGATTTCCTTATTGATGTTTGATCTGACTGCTTGTAGCTCTTTCACCGAAGGGATAAAAACGTTAAAGTCAGTGAGACAGGAACCGCGAACCGTAACAGACGCTTTTTCACAGCTCAGAAAGTTACCACAGTGCTGGCGTAGATATATGTGTCTGAGCTTCCTCTTACGAGGCCAATAAGGTCTAGACCTCGTAAGCCGCTATTTAAAGGACGAGGTTAGTTGCGATTTCCACCTGCAACGACTTTTCTGGGCTGAAAATCGTAAATTTACAATCTTTTGTTACACCTCAAGCGATAACAACTCCGATTATTCAATGGAAATGACAGGTAAAATCAAGTGAACTTTGAGGCTTAATTCCGTGCACACCAGGAAGTAACTTGTGGATCAAAGAGTTGCCAAACATACGTTGCCTTGTTGCCAAATCTCAGTTACAGTACCAGCAGCAAGAAGACGAACCGATGTGATCCTACAGCGGGCTGGGAAGTGGCCATAGCTGGTGTCTCCAAGTCACGGCTGCTAGGCCTCTAATAAGTCATGCGTCTGATTCGCATTTCTGTAACTAGGTTTAGGTACTGGAGCGTAGTTACTAATAATGCTCAGAACCGACTGCCAACTAAGCATCAAAATCTGTAACTCTCAGCTGGATCTATATTTCTTTCGTAAGTGTACTCAAAATTAAGAAACTCATTCACAGGAGTTTTCGTGCCTCGCTGATAGTTGAGCACAACAAACACATAAAAACAAAAATAAAAGTTTGTGTGTGTGTGTGTGTGTGTGTATGTGTGTGTGTGTGTGTGTGTATGTGTGTGTGTGAGACAGAGAGAGACAGAGAGAGAGAGAGAGAAATAAAAAAGAATGAGAGAGAGAGTGTAAAAAATTGTTGTAATGAAATTGAATCATGATATGTAAAGAAATGTTTCGTTAAAATGACACGTTCCCCATCATTACGAAATGTCGTATTCATGATCTATGGAACAAGAATTAATCTAATGTAATGTAATCTAATCTAATCACACAGTATTGATGACTAGCCATGAAGAGTCATGAATTACCGAAGTTTTTGCCAATACCAGTAAACCAATCTAAACTTGAAAATAAAAGACGACAATTTTTGTAATAAGCCGGGACTCCCATCAATACCCTTTCGTCCCTGTTAGGTGACCACGAAAGATGTCTGATATACCTCTATTCTGAAGTAACAAAGTGTGCATGCATTTAAAGATGAAGGGCATGATGTGAAGTTTTGTGACGGAGATACGAACCCAACACGTAATCTGATTGATGACTAAGAAAAATCAAATGGTATGTATCGTTTTTTTACGAGCCGCTAGGTGTATGAATCTGAAATAAGGATACAAACTTTTGTGCCTAAGCGACGATCGAACTTCACACCTACCGTGCATCCACGAATATAGCTTAAGTATCAGTTGCTTAAGCACCAACAGAAAGATGTGTGCGTGTTTGACCAGAAATAACGACACCTGTTGCGATTGTTGGCAACACATGAACACACATTAAAAATGCACGTTAATTTTCACTAGAACTTGGGTGTGCACTTAATAGAACTGTAAATGAAGTTATGAATATTTTTGTACTGGATCAAGAATCAGACCCACATACTTAGCTTTGGAGGAGACCTAGAGAAGATTGCAGTCTTGGGAAAAGGAACGAAATGATTGAACTATACTGTTCCGAGAGATTCAGATCCTCGAAAGAGGTGATACGAATTCGAATCACAGTCCAGCGCCAAATTTTTCAACGTCTCTGGTTCAATCAGTACAAGTAAAATAAGAGTCCTGATGTGTTCTTTAATGCGGATTCTGGATTATAACGTCATTCTCTTGAGGTTACCAGAGGTAAAATAAATGTGTTTGTGCCTCTTAAAAGTAAATGCCTGAAACCACGCATTGCACCTGTGATAGTTCGTTCCACCAGACCATTGTGGCCACATTTCCCAGCCCCAGGAGTGTGTTGTAACGGATGGTGTGCTTAGCGTACAAAGTTAGTCGCAGTGGAAAAAATGCGAGTGTATTAAATGGTTAAGTAGAAGCAAACTTCTGACGTGAAGATTATGCTATTCTCATGTCCGCAGGATGTAAAGAATCTTCCAGGCATCATAGGTTCGATGTGAAGCCATTTTGATTTTTCACAAATTCAGCAAATTTCTTAGTTCGAGAAAATCCACTGTGAAGTGTTAAGTTACCGGATATATTCGATTATTAATGTCATTATTACTATCTTTTTATTCGTACCACAGCTGGAACACATGTGCTTGAAGATCTTGTAATGCCTTTTGTTCATTATAGACGTAGTTTCCCAAGAACAGTTTCTTTCCCTGTCTTCGGAATCCTTTTCATGTTAATATCAAACATCAGCAATTACTCGTAGATTTCATTAAAACTGACGTAGTTGACGAAAACGTTACTTGATAACAAAAACGAGTTGCCTTTCTTCACTTACTTGCGCCTAGAAATGGCTATCGAGTACCGACAAACCAAAAGGTAAGAGATCTTACTGCCTTCCGATATAGGTCGCTGTCACTTCTTCCACATGTTTTGGTCGACATGACCTGATTTAAGTTGTGTATGACAGGCAATGTTTTAGAAAATCAATTGTTTTCCTTTGAAATAAACAGAAGGAGTTTCATTCTAAGCTATCCAAGTACAAAATTTTCGCAATATTAGTTCAAATTTAATATTCGCTTCTATAATGTAGGAAAGTATCTCACAGTTGCAAAACTCGCATCCGACACATTGTCCTTACACTTAGTCGCTGACCATAAATTCTAGCTCAGAGTGACACCAGTTTAAGTAACCTAATGTAGCGAAGACTGTTTGCCACTGCTCTTTCTCACCGGAAAATACGCAATTCACTCATTTGGCCCCATAAGTACACTGTAACAGTAATTTCTGTGAGAAATTTGTCAGAAAGCTTTTGCCTTCCAACCAGTGAAAAGCGTCAGAGTACGGCCGGTAAACGATTCACAACCATGATTTAGTGCCGATAAGACGATTTCTTTAAGCATTGTCGAAGCTGAGGCAATTTAGTTTCTTCTTAAATCGACTTAAGCGGAAACGTTCACAGATATCTCAAATAGGAAAAAGCTCATTATCCAGGCACGAAAGTTGTAAAACAAACTTCCCACAGTTCGTGTCAGGTTGATCTTTTCGTCTGATAACACTGTGTAAGTATTTTGTCTAAGAGGTATCACAAGTACTGTTCCTGTAGCTGTGGGAATCATTTGTTGTTAACGAGTTTAACGCCAGTGGGAACAGTACTGCTAAATATTCCAAATGATTATCAACTTAAGTCTGAGTTCATCCACAAACTGAGGCGTATTTATAATATTGAAGCTAGACTGTGTATCCTTGTCTTCCTTGAGTGGTCATTGGAAGGCGTTTACATACA
Organism: Schistocerca cancellata; assembly: GCF_023864275.1. NCBI lineage: Eukaryota > Metazoa > Arthropoda > Insecta > Orthoptera > Acrididae > Schistocerca > Schistocerca cancellata. Next base: position 857,245,010 of record NC_064626.1, read on the forward strand.
CGTATACAATACTATGAATACTTCAAACGCTATAAATAATGTTGCTCTAATAAAATACTTTTATTTTTTTAATTCCTCTGGGTCTTCAGCATGCAATATGGGTTGTAGATAGAGTCTTAGACCAAAAAATTGACCGCAGAGTCGTGCTCCTCTCGGAATCCTATGTCCGGCAATATGCTCGATCTGGCAACATGTAGACTGCGACACTTCCCAGAGGAAGTCTTGACTGCAGTCTTAGTACATTACTCTTGACTACGACCGTAGTCTTGAGGTAAAATGCGAGACTAGCTAATATTACGTCTGGTGCCCGAAAGCACATATCGACAAAATTTTTATCGCCCCTTTCCTTGCAGTGCTGAAGCTGTGAGTGTAATTCAAGCGAATCTACAATATATTTCGCTTTCTGTCACATTGGTAATAACAGTTTGGTTCAACAATGTTTTAGCGAGAGATTTCTTGGCCGACCATCTGCCTCTGAGCACCGCATGCGTCTGAGTTCCCTGGGACCCATTTGCTGCCTACCGAGGAGGGCTGAGGCACTGCGCTGTCTCGCCTTCTGCAGACAATGTCTGCTCCACTCCGCACTCTCGACCATGTAAAATGCTTTAATGTTGTTGAGTGGTGACCCATAAAATCTGTCTACGATTTGTGTTTCACACTTGATAGCAACGAAGGCACAAAACCGTTTTTACTTGATGATTATTTCATTACACTAGAATGCCATACATCAATGTGGCTCAGAATTAATTTCATTGTGTGCTATAATTAGTGCTTAATAGTAAATGCCTGAATCCACGCATTGCACCTGTGATAGTTCGTTCCGCAAGACTGTTGTGGCCACATTTCCCAGCCCCAGGAGTATGCTGTAACGGATGATGTGCTTAGTTTACAAAATTAGTCACAGTGGACAAAATGCGAATCTATTAAATGGTTATGTAGAAGCAAGCTTCTGACGCGCAGATTATGCTATTCCAATGTCAACAGGATGTAAAGAATCTTCCAGGCATCATAGGTTCGATGTGAAGCCATTTTGATTTTTCACAAATTCAGCAAATTTCTTAGTTCGAGAAAATCCACTGTGAAGTGTGAAGTTACCGGATAATTCGATTATTACTGTCATTATTACTATCTTTTCATTCATCCCGCTGCTGGAACACATGTGCATGAAGATCCTTTAATGCCTTTTGTTCATTATAGTCGTAGTTTCCCAAGAACAGTTTCTTTCCTTGTCTTCGGAATCCTTTTCATGTTAATATCAAACATCAGCAATTACTCGTATATTTCATTAAAACTGACGTAGTTGACGAAGACGTTACTTGATAACAAAAACGCGCTGCCTTTCTTCACTTACTTGCGCCTAGAAATGGCTATCGAGTACCGACAAACCAAAAGGTAAGAGATCTTACTTCCTTCCGATATAGGTCGCTGTCAGTTCTTCCACATGTTTTGGTCGACATGACCTGATTTAAGTTGTGTATGACAGGCAATGTTTTAGAAAATCAATTGTTTTTCTTTGAAATAAACAGAAGGATTTTCATTCTAAGCTATCCAAGTACAAAATTTTCAACGTCTCTAGTTCAATCAAGTACAAGTAAAATAAGAGTCCTGATGTGTTGTTTAATGCGGATTGTGGATTATAACGTCATTCTCTTGAGATTACCAGAGGTAAAATAAATGTTTTTGTGCCTCTTAAAAGTAAATGCCTGAACCTACGCATTGCACCTGTGATAGTTCTTTCCGCAAGACTGTTGTGGCCACATTTCCCAGCCCCAGGAATGTGCTGTAACGGATGATGTGCTTAGTTTACAAAATTAGTCACAGTGGACAAAATGCGAATCTATTAAATGGTTAAGTAGAAGCAAGCTTCTGACGCGCAGATTATGCTATTCTCATGTCAACAGGATGTAAAGAATCTTCCAGGCATCATAGGTTCAATGTGAAGCCCTTTTGATTTTTCACAAATTCAGCAAATTTCTTAGTTCGAGAAAATCCACTGTGAAGTGTGAAGTTACCGGATAATTCGATTATTACTGTCATTATTACTATCTTTTTATTCATACCGCTGCTGGAACACATGTGCTTGAAGATTCTATAATGCCTTTTGTTCATAATAGAAGTAGTTTCCCAAGAATAGGTTCTTTCCCTGTCTACGGAATCCTTTTCATGTTAATATCAAACATCAGCAATTACTCGTAGATTACATTAAAACTAACGTAGTTGACGAAGACATTACTTGATAACAAAAACGCGCTGCCTTTCTTCACTTACTTGCGCCTAGAAGTAGCTATCGAGTACCGACAAACCAAAAGGCAAGAGATCTTACTGCATTCCGATATAGGTCGCTGTCAGTTCTTCCACATGATTTGGTCAACATGACCTGTTTCAAGTTATGTATGACCGACAATGTTTTAGAAAATCAATTGTTTTCCTTTGAAATAAACAGAAAGATTTTCATTCTAACATTTCCAAGTACAAAATTTTCGCAATATTAGTTCAAATTTAATATTCGCTTCTATAATGTAGGAAAGTTTTTCACAGTTGCAAAACTCGCATCCGACACATTGACCTTACACTTAGTCGCTGATCATAAATTCTAGCTCAGAGTGACACCAGTTTAAGTAACCTAATGTAGCGAAGACTGTTTGCCACTGCTCTTTCTCACCGGATAATACGCAATTCACTCATTTGACTCCATAAGTACACTGTAACAGTAATTTCTGTGTGAAATTTGTCTGTAAGCTTTTTGCTTCCAACCAGTGAAAAGCGTCAGAGTACGGCCGGTAAACGATTCACAAACCATGATTTAGTGCCGATAAGACGATTTCTTTAAGCATTGTCGAAGCTGAGGGAATTTAGTTTCTTCTTAAATCGTCTTAAGCAGCATCGTTCACAGATATCTCAAACAGCTAAAAGCTCATTATTCAGGTACGAAGGTTGTAAAACAAACTTCCCACAGTTTGCGTCGGGTTAATCTTTTCGTATGATAACACTGCTTATGAATTTTGTCTAAGAGGTATCACAAGTACTGTTCCTGTAGCTGTGGGAATCATTGGTTGGTAACGAGTTTAACACCAATGGGTACAGTACTGATAAATATTCCAAATGATTATCAACCTAAGTGTGAGTTCATCCACAAACTGAGCCGTATTTATAATATTGAAGCTAGACTGTGTATCCTTGTCTTCCTTGAGAGGTCATTGGAAAGCGTTTACACACACGTATACAATACTATGAATACTTCGAACGCTGTAATTAACGTTGCTCTCATAAACTACTTTTAGTACTTTTATTTTTTTAATTCTTCTGGGACTTCAGCATGCAATATGTGTTGTAGATAGAGTCGTAGACCAAAAAATTGACCGCAGAGTCGTGCTCCTCTCGGAATCCTATGTCCAGCAATATGCTCGATCTGGCAACATGTAGACTGCGGCACTTCCCAGAGGAAGTCTTGACTGCAGTCTTAGTACATTACTCTTGACTACGACCGTAGTTTTGAGGTAAAATGCGAGACTAGCTAATATTACGTCTGGTGCCCGAAAACACATATCGACAAAATTTTTATCGCCCCATTTCTTGCGGTGCTGAAGCTATGAGTGTAATTTAAGCGAATCTACAATATACTCGTATTTCGCTTTCTGTCACATTGGTAATAACAGTATGTTTCTACAATGTTTTAGCGAGAGATTTCTTGGCCAACCATCTGCCTCTGAACACCGCGAACGGCTGAGTTCCCTGGGAACCGTTTGCTGCCTACCGGCGAGGGGGGCTGAGGACTGCGCTGTCTCGCCTTCTACTGACAACGTCTGCTCCACTGCACTCTCGACCATGTAAAATGCTTTAATGTTGTTGAGTGGTGACCCACTTTTTCCTTTAACAAAAGATTCTTCAAATACTTTATTTTTGTCATAGATTCATATATGTTAGTCAAGGCACAGAAAGTAAATACAATGTAATGTGTTTGGTTTCGTTCTTTGATTCCCTATGGTAAAAGGATGCAAAAGATTGTGTCAATACCTTTCAGAACCTGCTCTGTAGCTACTCAGGCAACTTCCTTGTTTTGAGGTCCACACATTAATTAATGGAGAAGTGATCGCTGTTTACAAGTGATATTTAAAATATTCAGTTGGATTTAAGGCCACAAAATTGCCCATATTTGAAGCTACTCAGAGAAAAAGTAAGTTGCTAGAGCCGCTATCAGCAGATGTCTTCAGAGTTCGTAACTGCTACTGTGGAAATTTAGCATAGAGGCCCTATAGTAATCAAGAGGTTCATTACCTTCATACTTATCACCCTGGTATGTGAGTCTTAAGTGAAGAACAATATTGAAATTTGTATCGTTGACGGTCAATTCGAATTTCTTCAGAGATGCCGGTATTGCAAAGCACCTTGGTAGTCAGAAAGCTGATACCTATGACCATTAATAAAACTTACTGAGTAGAGCCACCAAGAGAATTTGATGTGTAAAGGTTTTCATCCGATTTCGTTACAGAATTCTTTCGGAAATTCGCCGCTCCATAAAACATATCAGAAAAAAATTCTTGCAAACGCTGGCCCCTACCACGGTTAGAACTGACGACTGATTGAGTCGTTCTGACACGAGACATAGGCGATACCACAACTTTTAGTGTCTTTCACGATGTGCAATGAGGCTGAGCGACCAATAACATGATGAGAGTGGCGTGCAGCCAGAAGTGTGTCCGTAGCCTGGTGGTACCGCCTGTCTCTCGTGTCTCTGGGTAAAACAAGCAGTTTGCCTACGTAGCTATAGAGAAGGTTCTGAAAGGTATTGACACAATCTTTCGCATCCATTTGCCATAGAGAATCAAAGAAAGAAACCAAAGACATTACTTTGTATTTACTACCTGTGCCTTGACTAACATATATGAATCCATGACGAAAATAAATTGTTTGAAGAATTTTCTGTTAAAAGAAAAAGAACATAATGTGACGCTTTACTTATAGGACACTGGATCAGAAACAATGAAATTAATTCTGAGCCACATTGATGTATTGCATTCTAGTGTAATGAAATAATCATCAAGTAAAAACGGTTTTGTGCCTTCGTTGCTATCAAGTGTGAAACACAAATCGTAGATAGATTTTATGGGTCACCACTCAACAACATTAAAGCATTTTACATGGTCGAGAGTGCAGTGGAGCAGACGTTGTCAGTAGAAGGCGAGACAGCGCAGTGCCTCAGTCCTCCCCGGTAGGCAGCAAATGGGTCCCAGGGAAATCAGACGCATGCGGTGTTCAGAGGCAGATTGTCGGCCAAGAAATCTCTCGCTAAAACATTATTGAACCAAACTGTTATTACCAATGTGACAGAAAGCGAAATATATTGTAGATTCGCTTGAATTACACTCACAGCTTCAGCACTGCAAGGAAAGGGGCGATAAAAATTTTGTCGATATGTGCTTTCGGGCACCAGACGTAATATTAGCTAGTCTCGCATTTTACCTCAAGACTACGGTCGTAGTCAAGAGTAATGTACTAAGACTGCAGTCAAGACTTCCTCTGGGAAGTGCCGCAGTCTACATGTTGCCAGATCGAGCATATTGCCGGACATAGGATTCCGAGAGGAGCACGACTCTGCGGTCAATTTTTTGGTCTAAGACTCTATCTACAACCCATATTGCATGCTGAAGACCCAGAGGAATTAAAAAAATAAAAGTATTTTATGAGAGCAACGTTATTTATAGCGTTTGAAGTATTCATAGTATCGTATACGTGTATGTAAACGCCTTCCAATGACCACTCAAGGAAGACAAGGGTACACAGTCTAGCTTCAGTATTATAAATACGCCTCAGTTTGTGGATGAACTCAGACTTAAGTTGATAATCATTTGGAATATTTAGCAGTACTGTACCCACTGGCGTTAAACTCGTTAACAACAAATGATTCCCACAGCTACAGGAACAGTACTTGTGATACCTCTTAGACAAAATACTTACACAGTGTTATCAGACGAAAAGATCAACCTGACACGAACTGTGGGAAGTTTGTTTTACAACTTTCGTGCCTGGATAATGAGCTTCTTCCTATTTGAGATATCTGTGAACGTATCTGCTTAAGTCGATTTTGGAAGATACTAAATTCCTTCAGCTACAACAATGTTTAAAGAAGTCGCCTTATCGGCACTAAATCATGGTTTGTGAATCGTTTATCGGCCGTACTCAGCCGCATTTCGTTGGTTGGAACGGGAAAATCTTAGTGACAAATTTCAGAGAAGGAAAAGGGGGACGAAATGTCTCCCACTGGAAGGTCATGTTGTTTTGTTTAAATGATTACAAAATCAGGTAAAACGAACAGTAGGGTTGTCAGTATAAGCACATTACTGTTGTCAGTATGATGTTGCACTGCCCAGTGCCTGTAATGGTAAAGGGCCCATTTATGTCAGGCAATTGTATACAGAAGTGGAAGAGAGAGCACCACTAAATTCTACAATCCGTATGCACTGCATACACACACAAATTACTGTTACAGTGTACTTATGGAGCAAAATGAGTGAATTGCGTATTTTCCGGTGAGAAAGAGCAGTGGCAAACAGTCTTCGCTACATTAGGTTACTTAAACTGGTGTCACTCTGAGCTAGAATTTATGGTCAGCGACTAAGTGTAAGGTCAATGTGTCGGATGCGAGTTTTGCAACTGTGAAAAACTTTCCTACATTATAGAAGCGAATATTAAATTTGAACTAATATTGCGAAAATTTTGTACTTGGAAATGTTAGAATGAAAATCTTTCTGTTTATTTCAAAGGAAAACAATTGATTTTCTAAAACATTGTCGGTCATACATAACTTGAAACAGGTCATGTTGACCAAATCATGTGGAAGAACTGACAGCGACCTATATCGGAATGCAGTAAGATCTCTTGCCTTTTGGTTTGTCGGTACTCGATAGCTACTTCTAGGCGCAAGTAAGTGAAGAAAGGCAGCGCGTTTTTGTTATCAAGTAATGTCTTCGTCAACTACGTTAGTTTTAATGTAATCTACGAGTAATTGCTGATGTTTGATATTAACATGAAAAGGATTCCGTAGACAGGGAAAGAACCTATTCTTGGGAAACTACTTCTATTATGAACAAAAGGCATTATAGAATCTTCAAGCACATGTGTTCCAGCAGCGGTATGAATAAAAAGATAGTAATAATGACAGTAATAATCGAATTATCCGGTAACTTCACACTTCACAGTGGATTTTCTCGAACTAAGAAATTTGCTGAATTTGTGAAAAATCAAAAGGGCTTCACATTGAACCTATGATGCCTGGAAGATTCTTTACATCCTGTTGACATGAGAATAGCATAATCTGCGCGTCAGAAGCTTGCTTCTACTTAACCATTTAATAGATTCGCATTTTGTCCACTGTGACTAATTTTGTAAACTAAGCACATCATCCGTTACAGCACATTCCTGGGGCTGGGAAATGTGGCCACAACAGTCTTGCGGAAAGAACTATCACAGGTGCAATGCGTAGGTTCAGGCATTTACTTTTAAGAGGCACAAAAACATTTATTTTACCTCTGGTAATCTCAAGAGAATGACGTTATAATCCACAATCCGCATTAAACAACACATCAGGACTCCTATTTTACTTGTACTTGATTGAACTAGAGACGTTGAAAAATTTGGTGCTGGACTGATATTCGAATTCGTATCTCCTCTTTCGAGGATCTGAATCTCTCGGAACAGTATAGTTCAATCATTTCGTTCCTTTCCCCAAGACTGCAATCTTCTCTAGGTCTCTTCCAAAGCTAAGTATGTGGGTCTGATTCCTGATCCAGTACAAAAATATTCATAACTTCATTTCAAGTTCTATCAAGTGCACACCTATAGGGTACAAAAATATTCATAAGTTCATTTAAAGTTCTGTCAAGTGCACAACCACCTGGTAGTGAAAATTAACGTGCATTTTTAATGTGTGTTCATGTGTTGCCAACAATCGCAACAGGTGTCGTTATATCTGGTCAAACACGCACACATCTTACTGTTGGTGAGCAATCAACTGATACATAGGCTATATTCGTGGATGCACGGTAGGTGTGCAGTTCGATCGTCGCTTAGGCACAAAAGTTTGTATCCTTATTTTAGATTCAAACACATAGCGGCTCGTAAAAAAAAAAAAGAAAAAAAAACCGATACATAACATTTGATTTTTCTTAGTCAACAATCAGATTACGTGTTGGGTTCGTATCTCCGTCACAAAATTTCACATCATGCCCTTCATCTTTAAAAGCATGCACACTTTGTTACTTCAGAATGGAGCTATATCAGACATCTTTCGTGGTTACCTAACAGGGGCGAAAGGGTCTTGATAGGAGTCACGGTTTATTACAAAAATTGTCGTCTTTTTTTTCAAGTTTAGATTTGGTTACTGGTATTGGCAAACATTTCGGTAATTTATGACTCTTCATGGCTAGTCTTCAATACTATGTGATTAGATTAGATTAGATTACATTAGATTAATTCTTGTTCCATAGATCATGAATACGACCTTTCGTAATGATGTGGAACGTGTCATTTTAACGAAACATTTCTTTACATACCATGATTCCATTTCTTTACAACAATTTTTTACACTCTCTCTCTCGTCCTTTTATTTCTCTCTCTCTCTCTCTCTCTCTCTCTCTCTCTCTCTCTCTCTCTCTTTTCTCTCTCTCACTCACACACACACACACACACACACACACACACACACACACTCACACACACACACACACACACACACACACACAAACTTTTTTTTTGTTTTTGTGTGTTTGTTGTGCTCAACTATCAGCGAGGCACGAAAACTCCTGTGAATGAGTTTCTTAATTTTGAGTACACTTACGAAAGAAATATAAATCCAACTGAGAGTTACTGATTCATGATGCTTAGTTTGCAGTAAGTTCTGAGTATTATTAATAACTACGCTCCAGTACCTATACCTAGTTACAGAAATGCGAATCAGACGCATGACTTATTCCAGCTATGGTCACTTCCCAGCCCGCTGTAGGATCACATCGGTTCGTCTTCTTGCTGCTGGTACTGTAACTGAGATTTGGCAACAAGGCAACGTATGTTTGGCAACTCTGTGATCGACGAGTTACTTCCTGGTGTGGACGGAATTAAGCCGCAAAGTTCACTTGATTTTACCTGTCATTTCCATTGAATAATCTGAGTTGTTATCGCTTGAGGTGTAACAAAAGATTGTAAATTTACGGTATCCAGCACAGAAAAGTCGTTGCAGGTGGAAATCGCAACTAATCTCGTCCTTTAAATAGCGGTTTACGAGGTGTAGCCCTTATTGGCCTTGTAAGAGGAAGCTCAGACACATATATCTACGCCAGCATTGTGGTAACGTGCTGACCTGTAAAAAAGCGTCTATTACGGATCGCGGTACCAGTATCACTGACCTTAACGTTTTTATCCCTTCTGTGAAAGAGCTACAAGCAGTCAGATCAAACATCAGTAAGGAAATCGCAAGAAAATACTTTCGGCTCATAGTGCAATGCTGAAAGGCTTACAATGCTGCACAACAGGTAACGCCTCTTGCCGCTGCTGGCAAGCAAATTTTGGGTTTCTAGGAATACATAACTATATTTATGAAATGCCACATTTGCATACCTCTTGAGTATGACACAGCATACCAATTAAACGCAGACCCGATCAAATTCTAAGTGAGTAGTATTTTACTAATTCGTGTCGATAGAGGCACGCTTGTGTACAGACACTCAGTTTCATTAAAAAAGACTTTCGTCGTAAGGTTATCGTGGGTAGTTTTATTTCATTTCTTATAATACAGTGCACAATTTTCGTAAGGTTTCCTTTAGTGTTGTTAAAACAATGGTAAACATGAGAGAGAAATTAATCATCAACGATATATGCGAATTCTCTGATGTTATCTGTAACATGCAGTTTATTGAATACATGCATGTAGAAAACTTGTTCTGAGCTAAAGCTGTCAAACAAGGTTTGAAGAAGAATAAAATGAAACTACCACACGACAGCTAATGTAGAAAATACTTTGTCCGCAACTCGTGGTCGTGCGGTAGCGTTCTCGCTTCCCGCGCCCGTGTTCCCGGGTTCGATTCCCGGCGGGGTCAGGGATTTTCTCTACCTCGTGATGACTGGGTGTTGTGTGATGTACTTAGGTTAATTAGGTTTAAGTAGTTCTAAGTTCTAGGGGACTAATGACCATAGATGTTAAGTCCCTTGAAAGAAAAAAAATATATTTCTGACATATTATGGCATGATGCGCTCTCCCTACACATCTTGGAGATGCATCTGTTGCCTGGCTGTCTATTGAACCTGAAAAGAACACAATGCCGCAGAAGTTAGCATTTTTCCACATGCGACTAATTTGGGTTGAGATGTAAAGGGAATTGTGTTCAAAGTTGCATTACATTGATAACTTCATCAGATAGCAGAATTGCGTTTTAAAAAATGTAGCAGTGATGGTATTCGAATTCGCGACATCTTAGCTACATTGCGCAACACTTACCATTACGCTACTAGCTGACACGTAGCTACAACACCTCCACAGCTCAACAACAATTCCTCCAGAACTTTTGCATTCCACAGTGCTGTGAGATAATGCATATGGCCGGGTCTTGACATCTGAGAGACAAACAGTTACAGCTCTTCTTTTGCATTGAACGACGTTTTCTACAAACAGATAGCGCAGTAGAATAGCTCAAGTGGAAAGGATCACTTCCTACTTAAATTTCTGCATCCTACACTGTTGGCAGTTCTGTGTAGGTGGCAGTTACGTGTTTTTATTTCGGTGATTACAAAATAGAGTCGAATGTATGCACTGAGTAGCCGAGGCAGCTAGTTCGTGGTGATTCGGTCAACAAAGTAAATGAATTTACTGAACATGCTGCAAATTACTACAGGGAGCATGTGTGTCAGAATTCTCATCCAGTGTGGCGCAACGGCGTTAGGATAGAAAAATGCGTCACAGAGGAGAAGATTTGGTGGTCTGTTGGACTGATGGTAGGTTCTTACACGTATGGTCTGGGTGCGATTCCCACTTCTGTCAATGATTTTATATAGTGAGAGACAAATTCCAATCTCTTCTGGCTACACCAAGTGAAGAATATATAATGGCATTGTGGTCTGAAATTCACATTAAAGATGATATTCCTTCTCTGCCAAGTAGACTTTAAGTTGAACCACAATAATATCAGGAGTGGCGACATGTAGAATCTCTATCACCAGTAACCTTTCTTACACTAGTTATTTATTTCTAGTAACGAAACAAACGGTATGTATGGTCACAGGACACTTATTTCATCTTTTATCTGAGCTTGTGTATGTCGATAAAATTGGTTCTGTACTGGGAATGCAACTCAGAACGCCCATAACGCGGAATTTGATCCCTTCGTGACAATACAGCTCGGCTACAATTTGTTGTTTGTTCAAAACTGAAGATTCCTCAACATCTCCACATATTACGCGTGAATGGGTTCGAATCCTGGCCCAGCACTAAAGATTTCATTATGTATTATCAAGCTCTAGCATAAGAGCACCTATCTGCTGGTGGATAATAATTTTGATTTTTAATGTATTTTCATTCGTCGTCAACATTAACGAAATCTGACGTTTTTGATTCCCAGTGAGACACAGAACTATTTGCGAGATGACTGTAAGTTCAAGATGTTATTCCGAGCAGCTGGTGGAGAAAAATTCGGTAGCTGACGTCTCTTCGTGTGCAGTCAACAACGATATGTGTGGGGCTCTAGTCCCAGTGAGCACTAAACTATTCTTCATATTATTTCTAGGTCAAACATGCTCACATGTCGCTGCTGGTGCAACAAACCCATATCTGACGTTCGGTTTCTCTAGAATATATCAGCGATAGGTGCCGGGTTTGAGTCCTCGGAAGGAAAAAATTAATGTTTCGTCTCGTCATTTCAGTTAAAACATCTAGCTACTGCCGCGAAAATCCGATGTGTCACAGTTGACTGTGCTTCGATATCAATCCGATTAGGTTCTGGGTTCGAATCCCTGTCCAACACAAAGCTTTACCTCACGGCATTTCAAGTAAGTTACTTGTGAAGAAGCAATATTTAACATCTCTCGTAGTTCGTTAACAGGGACAATAGATGCTGGGTAGGAATTCGCATCCGTTAAAAATGTTTACGTTATGTAATTTGAAGTTGATATTTGCTAACTGATACTGTCTAAAATCGAGGTATATCACTCTCTGTATGCTTAATCAGGAATGACTGTTAGTTTCCGTCAGTCACGAAGTCTTTGCTTAGTCTGCATGACCTGGGTTTGAATCCATATGCAGAACGAGACGGTTCGTCGTGTCATTTGAAGTTACTTTGAAGAGCGAATCATGAATACGACGAACTGACTACGTGCATTACCTATCTGGCGTAATAATGAGAGTGGTAACATTTCAGGTATGTCATTTATTGTAATAAATGTGAATTTACAAGCCTTAAGGACAGTCTTATCTGTGGTAAGGTATTCCCTGATATTTGTAGCATCGTGGTATTACTTTACATCTTGAGTTACTGCGATACAGAGCAGTCTTTTCTAGCGGTGACTTGTCGGAACCATTTTCAATAGTCAAACGACTGTACCAAGGTATGATTAGAGTACCTGCTAGACTGCTGCGTTATGCCGGTTGCATGCGAATCAGACGAAATGCAATTCAGGTCGTTCGGATACATTTGAGCATGACTGTACATACTCCCATCAGTGCCAGGTCACGTTGATAACTTCCTGTTTTATTAAAAAGTGGTGACTTGGCTGTAGAATCAGTATTAGGTAGTACCCTTGAATGTGCGTCCGCAGCTCGTGGTCGTTCGGTAGTGTTCTCGCTACCCGCGCCCGGGTTCCCGGGTCCGATTCCCGGCGGGATCAGGGATTTTCTCTGCCTCGTGATGACTCGGTGTCGTGTGATGTCCTTAGGTTAGTTAGGTTTAAGTAGTTCTAAATTCTAGGGGACTGATGACCATAGATGTTTCAATCCCATAGTGCTCAGAGCCATTTGAACCATTTTTGAATATGCGGAATCGTGAGAGTGACTCATCCTCTCTCAATGTGTACAAACGAAGCACACAGAACCGTGACTGAACTATAACAAATGCAGGTGAACAGGGAATCCAGAAAGAAGGCATGATAGGTAGATGTGCGGTGGGTATAGCAACTCATCGTTGAACGACAATGAGGGTACCGGAACCACCATGCGGTGCTCCCATTAAATAAATAGGTACAGCTGAATTTTCTGCGATCGTAGAATTTTGCTTACATAGCTCCATGGATGAAAGGAAGCGTATGTTTCTATTAGACAAGATTATGACCCCATCGTTCATAGGAGGCAAAAATTTTCTGGGCTTTTATGGAGGTCTCTCTTCGTATAAGCAATGGTTAAAGCACCATTTTAGGGTTATATTTCTTGTTTGACCATGTCGTCAGAACTTAAATGATCAGCCAACGGTAGAAATCGATCGGGCATCGTTCCATCTCGGGGAAACTTCCGAAAATGCCCCAAAACTGCGAGCGCCATCCCTGATGCAAGATCGTGCGCACAGCCACTAAGGATCGATTTGTCGCGATAATGTACTGCAAATTACGACAAAACTTCTGACGCTGAGAGTAGGAACTAGTTTGCTGGTATACGTATAGTGGACACATGAGGAATTATGTAAAACACTGTGAATCATATGGAACAGTTTTGTGCGCATGCAGAAACTATATGGTGAGCATTTAGTATCCATTGCGATAGATAACTTTGGGAAAGCCAACAGGATTGCTGGCCTTGAAAACTGGACAGTTTATTATGTATTTAAATGGCATAACTATATTTGCAGATGATATGGAAGAGAATTTGCTGCAAATAAGTGAAGGGCTTAAACATGTGCGCTTGGTATACCTAACACTTGTTTTAGAAAAGTAGCATTATATGAAGGAAGATGTACAACATTTAGAGCATGTAACAGACGTCATGTGGCCCAGATGACCTCAGAATAATAAAAATTGTAGACATTTTTTGGCATCGTATACAGAAATAGAATTGTATATTTTCTTGAGCCTATCGAATTATTAAAAGAAGTCTGTACCAAAATTTACAGCAATAGAATCACCACTTACGCATCTATTGTATCGGATGCATTTCATCAGTTGACAGGATTGTTAACAACTGGACCGATGCCTGTTTTGCGAAATTATTAAAATGGAGTTTGCGAGGCGTGCGCGTGAGCAGTCATGCTTTCAGCTGTATATTAAGGCAGAACGTTTGGTCACCTACGGCTGACGACGGTTGGACAAAATGGAAAAGAACTACTCTATTTTGGAGAAAGAGTTGTTGAGTCCCATATGTGGCATAACATATTTTGTATGTCGAGCGTATGGAAGAACATTCAGGGTAATAACGGAACACGCAGCACTGAGATAGCTGTCAGGTTTACAAAGGCCACCGAGCAGGTTGATGTACTGGGCACTGAAACACAGTGAATCTGATTTTGATGTGATTCATAGACCCAATAGTCATACGGAAATACTGATGGCCTAGCTTGGAACGTTTGTGCATTACAACACGTATGTTCCACTTCTGCAGAGTGGTAGAAGATGCAAGCAGCTGGCACAGATTGCAAGATATGCGTACTGCAATCACAGTACATGATAAACGAGTGACTGTTACGTAAACAATCAAATATCAAACATTATATTGTAGTACCAGCTATGTTGCGCAATGCAGTGTTAAAACAGATGCATGATCATCTGGTAACAGTACACGGAAGTTCCAGATGTAGGCAGAATGTACACAGCTTTTAAATAATACAACACCAGTATAGAACAACCTAAATGAAGTCACAAGTGTATTCTGCTGCAGGTCATAATAAAGGCCAGCAAACCTCCTGCTATATCACTTTGGACATCTTAGATCGTTTTGGGCTGACACCACCGGGGAATCTTTATGTGATAACGACGATACAGGGTGTTACAAAAAGGTACGGCCAAACTTTCAGGAAACATTCCTCACACACAAACAAAGAAAATATGTTATGTGGACATGTGTCCGGAAACGCTTACTTTCCATGTTAGAGTTCATTTTATTACTTCTCTTCAAATCACATTAATCATCGAATGGAAACAGACAGAAACAGAACGTACCAGCGTGACTTCTAACACTTTGTTACAGGAAATGTTCAAAATGTCCTCCGTTAGCGAGGATACATGCATCCACCCTCCATCGCATGGAATCCCTGATGCGCTGATGCAGCCCTGGAGAATGGCGTATTGTATCACAGCCGTCCACAATACGAGCACGAAGAGTCTCTACATTTGGTACCGGGGTTGCGTAGACAAGGGCTTTCAAATGCCCCCATAAATGAAAGTCAATAGGGTTGAGGTCAGGAGAGCGTGGAGGCCATGGAATTGGTCCGCCTCTACCAATCCATCAGTCACCGAATCTGTTGTTGAGAAGCGTAGGAACACTTCGACTGATACGTGCAGGAGCTCCATCGTGCATGAACCACATGTTGTATTGTACTTGTAAAGGCACGTGTTCTAGCAGCACAGGTAGAGTATACCGTATGAAATCATGATAACGTGCTCCATTGAGCGTAGGTGGAAGAAACTAAAATGAGCTCTAACATGGAAATTAAGCGTTTCCGGACACATGTCCACATAACATCTTTTCTTTATTTGTGTGTGAGGAATGTTTCCTGAAAGTTTGACCGTAACTTTTTGTAACACCCTGTAGATCACTTTTTGCATTTCGTGGAAATGATAGCTGTTCCAAGCCAACAAGCCGACGCAGTTGCTAAAGCCATGGTTTACACCCATATCTAAATATAAAGGGTTAATGTGTGTACAGACAGAAAGACTTTTCTTCACGTCCATCCACTGCCACTCATTCGTGATTGTGCTGTCAGGTAGCCATTGGTCCCAAGCTCTAAGAAACGCAGTTTAGTCGTGTGGCGAGCAAATATCCGCAAAATGTGGAGCAATAAATATTCTTATGGAAAGGTATATACTCTATGACTTACGAACTTTACCGTACATGTGAAAATGCTTTTATTGTTTCATTCAACCGACATTTTTCGATGCAAGCGCGGTTTCGTCCGTCAGAAGTTAGTAACGACGTGAAATATTAAATAGATCAATTTTTAATCTTGACAATCACATTTTACCGACGGTCAACAGAGACACGAAGAATAAATCCTGATATACTCCAAGATAGAAATACTCATGACTAAGAAATGAATATTCTAATGATACACTGCAGTGATTTCGGGTAAAGATTTCCCTCATTCTTCTTGACTATAATCCTTTTATAATTTAGCACGTTTTCGTCTATCACTTCGCTTAGTCTTCTTTTGCATCATTCTTCGTAATCTGGTTTGCCCTTCACCATAAGATGACTGAAATTTCCAGTTAAATTAACATGCAGCATGACCATCAACCGAGCTCAAGCGTAGACATGCAAATGCGGCGGCGTTTATTTGATGCATTCATGTTTTTCTCACAGACAATTGTACGTAGCGTGCTCACGAGTTGGATCTCCTACACATCTGTTCCTTGTTCCTTTACAGTACAAACAAGGAAACTGCAGATATAGAGTGTTCGGAAATTCCCAATACAAACATATGGGATTTGTGGAGGGGAGTGAGTACATAATATTTTGAACAGGAACCCATGTCCGTAAACGCACCGCCTGAGGGGCCGAGGGAGGTGGCGTAGTGATTAACACAATGGGTCGCATTCGGGAGGACGACGGAACAAAACCGCGTCCGGCCATCCTGATTTAGATGTTACGCGATTTCCCTAAACCGCGGGGGTAGTTATTATGAAAGGGCACAGTGATTTTCTTGCCTATCCTTGAAACCACCTGTGCTCGTCCTCCGTCTCTACTGACCTCGATGTCGACAGAACGTTAAACTCTAATCTCCCTTCCTTCCTTTCTGCTTGAGGAATTGAATTGGGCGTGATGCAGTACAATTATTAGGTAACAGTTCGAAAGGAAACATAACAGAACATCCATTTATCACTTATGCGCATCTAAATATTAAGTGTTTACATACAGGAACCTAGCATACTGTACGTACAGAACAGTAGTGACACATGATAATAGCTGCTCGATGTGGTGACCACCAACGTTGTTACAGACACTGTACACGTCATCCTGTCTGCCCTATTGCATACCAGGACAATCAACTCTGAGACTTTTCTCTTTCCCTCAGCAGACGTGGACGCGTTACGCATTTGAATTCAAACCGCCGTAGGACGGAAACATTACGTTTCCGGACATGGGTTTCTATTTTAAATATTATGTACTCACTCCCGTCTACAGTTCCTAGAATTCTGTAACGGAAATTTACGAAAACCACATACAGTCTATGAGCAAGTATTTGAATACAAGATATTATACTTATTTTTGTGCAACGAAAAGTAAATGCCTAATGAAATACAGTAACTTTTATTCCTTTTCAGCTTCACTTAAGTGCTATTATGGTAAGAAAACATTACTAAACTAGCATTTGCCCTGTGGTGTTAACCCCCAATTAAATATAGCTGCGTAACGTTATGTTAATGCGGGTGTGAAGGTTACAGTATGGAAGACTATATAAACGAGTATATTCAGCAATATGGCAAAGTTCCAAAGTCATAGAGAATATAGCTTCTCCTAAGAGAATTAAGTGTTTCACATCACACAATTGCATTGAGATATCTTCCAACAACAATCGCCCGCTTGCACCCACCACAGGTATGGATGAAACACGTTGAGAACTCTATCACCATTACATTGCATCGCGAGTAAAACAATAAAAACATTATCACATATACGGTGAAATTTGAAAATATGTATTATTTAGCTTCACCTAAGAATATTTATTGCTCCATATTTGCCGGATTTTTGCTCACCACACTCACCCACTGCCACACACCTCAACCAAACTGCACTCATGGAATCCTTAATGAGATATACGTGTGTATGCGTCTCATATCTAGAATGGTTCTGACGCCTCCTCGCATGCCATACATTCTGACCCAGGCAACACCAGATTTCTCAGGTAGTTGGTTGTTCTGGACTCCAGAGACATTGATTACTGACCAATACACTAACCCCATTCCAGAACTAATGAAGCAGTAGGTGGAAACGGTGCATCAATGTGGAATTTTGAAAAAACGTATGGTCGATTAGCAAACAGTGTGTTCGAAATAGCTAGAGCGACAGGGGCGAATGAGACAAGTTGCCTACATACCATGTGTGGCAACAGGGGATGTTGACGGGTCCTTACTTGTTGAAGGGAGAAGCTAAATAAAATTATACTCTTTACCAAGGTCTACAGCTAGTGAAAGAGAGGAATTCATCGCTAAATGTGAAATTACAGTTTCCTTCTCGACAACAGTCATCCACGTTGGCCGTATTCACCCCTTCTGGGGTGACCATTTCCGACGTTCGTTCCTAAAATGAGGAGAGAACGTAAGTCAGGCAAGGTGCTACAATGAGCATGCCACTCCCACATAGCCTGCACGTATCTTGCAATAGGCATTAAATTCAAGAGATAGGCCCATGTAGAGAGGATTGGACTAGTAGACAACAACGACAAATAGGAATGCTACGCGTTGCACTCATATTTTGGGAAACTGGGAACTTTAAAGAAATTAATATCTCTCGAAAGATGGGTGATTCTGCCGGTCACACGAGAAGTCATGCATTGATGGTCGCAGAAGAACTGCGCTGACACCAGAGACTGCATACTCTAATACGCCCCTTCATGCTCGTCCGAGCTGCCGCTGGCACTTGCGAAACGGAATTATTCCTCATAGGAACATATGCGGGAGAATGCCCACAGGACATCTTTCCAGTCCATCCATATTTACAGAAAGTAAAACTTCACTGCGTTTATTTACTCAGTGTGCAACACAGTCGTAGCTTTCACCATATGGTGTGTGCAAGGACGCCTCAGAGGAACAGAATGATTGGATTATGAAACATAAGAATACTGCAAAACAGATTAAAGGGATGTCTTGGGACCGACTTTTCGGTTTCCAGTGATTGTAACAAGGGCTATGGCTCTCAGTCCAATGTATCTTCTACTGCATCTACCCGACTCACCTTCCGAAATCCGCCCAACTTAGAACCTAAACTACGTCAATACTATCCTCGGTTCCAACATACTTAGTCACCTTGTCAAGCTGTTAGCGGCATGGAGTGGACGCATTAGTGCATGACAGTTTCCCAGCATGCTCAGCAGTACTGCACTGGGTATCAGCTCCGGGTCATGATAACGGGACTCGGAAATTTTATTAATCTTGCTCCTCGCCCCTGCGGCGTACGTCTACCATCTGCCTAACAGAACTTACAGTCCATTTCCTTCCAACCCTATTGATCGATCACAAGATCTGTCCGAAGAGACGGAGCATTCAGTTACTATACACCAGTTACTATATACCATGTGATGGAGTGTGTAGTGAAGAAAAACAGACAATTGCATTTTGTAACTAGTGGTGTGAGGTCACACGGCAGGGGGCAAAACGTAGACACACTACTGCCATGCTTCTTTAGTACTTTAGCAGCAGCCTGGAATTCGGAGGACCGAATTCTCCAAAGAGGGACGAAACGTTCTGACAGTCGCTTCAGGCAGACCATTGCAAACAACCAAGAGATATGCGAGCAGCCACCAAGGTAATTCAGCAGTAACGCAATGCACAAGTGGGGGTGTAATATTATGCAACACGACTTTGTACAATCAGTGGTGGACTGGATCGCTACGTGGAGTAGCTCAACGTGGCTTCTCCACAGGCATCTACGCGTCGGGAGACTAGATCCTGTCATAAAACACCTAGATGGAGCATAGAAATGCATCTAGCTCAGCCGCTAGCAGCATTCGTTTGAAGCCATGCATTCGGTCGGCGCAGTCTCGCCACCGCAGCATCAACAACTGGGCGAAGCCGCAGATCTACGAGCCGTTAACTAGCCCAGATGGTACCAGGCTCCGAACTGGATCCGCCGAGGCGGGGGTGACCAGTAGGTTCCACTTTTCGACGCTCCAGCCGGTAGCCGAGGGATGCTGGGTTCCACTCGGGGCGCCTGCATAATTCTGCCAGTCGCCTCTGGCCGTGTGTAGCGCACGCTAGCCCTGCTACAACGTCTCGCCGGGTGACGGATTTGATAATCGAATTGCATCAGCAGTGGCAGTGCTCGACGCCTGCTGATGTGCTACCAAAGCATTCTGCTGTCCCAGCGGGTGTTACCCGCTGCTACTTCCTATTATGGACAGCACCTAGGTCGACAAACTTCGGTGATTTGTGATAGGTAACTAATAATAGAAAAACGTTGGTTTTAAGGAAGCGTTCTTAACTTCGTAGTCACCGCAGTACTAGAGTCCCATCCTACAGCTTTCCACACAAGCCAGTCTTGAGTCAGAGGTGTCTGTCGTGATCACTAAATTCAGCCAGGCGTTACTTTAAAAACAATTAAAGAGTAATCTGTTAAAACTTTTGAGTTCTTCTTCGTGCTACGAAGATTTCCGTTCGATACCAATAGAAAACGCCATTGTTACGAAATAGATGGAAAGCCTTGCTAACCTTATATATGCATTTCATTAAATAGGTAACAGGATTCATAACAGGTCGTAACGAGTGAGACGCTGTTACGTTGGAACCTTAATGAGTCTTCGGGACGACGTTGGTTCGAATACCCGTCCTGCTGTCTGTACTTAATGTTTTCGTGATTCTCCTAATCGCTAATATTGCCCGTTACCTTCCTCACCTTTCCTCATGTTATGCTCCATGTATAATGAATGTGTGGAAAATGGCAATTAAACACACATTTTTGTTTCCTTTTTCGGATGCTGTAGATCTAAAATTTTGTACTAATAAAAAAAAGATCAACCCTGTGACAGTAGATTAATTGAGAAATTTTTCATAACAAAATTATGAGCACTTCCAGTAAAACCTCTGAGGCGTAGCGCCGTATAACGATCCTGCCTGGGAGGCGGTTAAGTGGGAGATGTGTCTCAGAGCTGGATAGTGACAGATGGTGTCGCGAGACTGGACGCGCACGTAGTTTATGTATCAGCCGATAGAGGATAATATTGGATAGGGGGACTGTGATTTTAGTTTCTATTGGCCCAGTAGAGTGCAATAAGGTAATATAATGTTTTTCATAATCTGTTCTAGTATTTTCATAAAGTGTTTTTATTTCTTTTAGTGTATGTAAAATGTTATAAATGTGCTTTATCAGTATGAATGATGCATGAGTGTGGTTTAAGGTTAATATGAAGATAATTGTTTAACAAGTTGTGTAGTAGGATTTAGTGTGGGAACATTTCGAAGAAGTATGGATATGGACAAAGGGGATTTTTGTAGAATATATTTGTAAAGTAAGTTTATGGTAAAGGGAAAGTTCATTCAGCTATAAATAACAATATTAAATAATTTATGCATAAGCAAAACTTCAGCATATTAGAAAATTACGCCGGTAAAAAGTGCAGTCGTTAGGTTTACTATTTTGCGATTGGTTATTGATGAAAAGCGCGGGAGAATGTTGTTTTGCTATTGGCTGTTGAGTAAACTGACCAATGGTAAAGCAATATTCTTCGCGCGCCTTTGTCTGCTGCTAGAGAAGACTTAGAGTATGCTAGAGAAGAGTGGGAGTCTAGCCATGAAACAGTTCGGACATGTATAGTAGTAGTTCCGATGGAAATGATAAGTTGCCGGATCTAGCAGTGTTTCATACATCAAAAGTGTTGTAAAGTGACGGCATAATTATTTCGATGGATGTGAAGAAATTTCGGCATTTTTAAGTGAATTTTGTGATGAGAAAAGACTTCTATTCCGCGTGGCGTATTGAGCAGGTCGGTGGCTAAAAACTGTGACTGCATTTGGTACCGACAGACTTAATATTTGGCGAGCATTCTCAATCAAAAACAATCCGTATTTTTTGTAGCTAATTCGTTTTCGGGAAATGCAGCACCATAAACTTGCTAACGTGAGAGAAAGGGATTGTGAGTGACTGTGTGAAGACTATCACGGGCTTGGTAGTGATACTTGTTCACCTAAGTTTCAGAATATATTAATTGAAGACAAAATTTCCAACCTTTCATTTGTGTGAAAACTTTCTCCAGAAACGTAAATCAGAGACTTAAATTGCAGCCTGGTTCATGTCGAAGTACAGTAGGTTCACTCGGCTTTCCTACTGATGACCTGCTGAGACAATGTTCACAGGTAGGTGCAGGATCGTCGTAAAGGGACGGAAAGAACTGCGCCGCCGCTCCTCTATAAGCAATTAGATGCTTACTTGTGGTACATCTTTGTGGTTCAGTTCTGGCAATTATTTGGATAGGAGGCTTTCCTAAAAGAGCTAATAGTGCATATATTAATCACTAGTTCAGCTACGTAATGACGTACTGTGAACATGGACAGTTCTACAAGGCAGGTAAGCATATTGTTACCCGGCGACGTGTTGCAATGGTAAGGCCTGTATGACACAGTAAAAATGTTTGTCAAATACCTTTTATAAAAGACGTTTTATAATACCTCTGACAATGTATTGTGGTATTTTACCATGTCGTTTATAAAACTAGGTTGCGATAAATGATCTAAAGAACTGTAAACAACTCGCAAGAAAAAATACTTTATACTTCTCCTCTGGCACTGTCTCTTGATGAGGAAAATGCAAAGTAGCACTACTATTAGGCGTCTACGTTAAACTATATGTCCTGGGAGGATCACTTTAAAGTTATCGGGGAAGGCAACTGCACACCACCTCCAGTGGAATCATGCCTCATGAGGCACTGTAGAGTTCAAATCAACCTTTGGGTTGATGAGAGTGTTACGTTTAAAATGAGGTGACTGTACACCCAAAAGGTTAATTATACCTCCTCCCCATCATAAAAAACCCAAAGCAGTGAAATAATGGCATATGTATAAGAGCTCCAAGTTCTGTCTCCTCGTTTCAAATATTCTGAAACCGACCATACCTAAAAATTTTGAACATTTATTTCTATGATACAAAAGAACACACAACATACATTTTGTATATATTTCGATATCTGAAACAAAAGCACTTTGGGAAGATTAATATTCCTTGCTTCATGGGGCTCTCCAGTTTTATAAGCAATGTTTTATAATCGATTGAAGTTGTCAGATGACACAGTGGGATCAAATTAGCGAAACGATACATCATTATTTCATAAATCTCCTGGATGTCCCAGCAGCTGAAGGAAAAACACTTGCCGATATTCCTTACATAGTTGGTTAACAGTGCATTAGCGAGGGAACTCTGAAAGTTCGCAGAAGAATTTCTCGCTCGGGCGCGGCCCCAGTGCTCCACTTCACCTTTTATTCGGTGATCCGTCTTCTTCTTCTTCGCGGAGTTTGCCCAGTAGTGTGCCGATCTTCCCTCGGAGAGGAAAGCGATTCCGGGCTTCTTTCAAGTTGTGGTGGAACTTTGAACCGAGATTGGCGGCTGTTGTAGGAAAAGAACTTGGGGGCCGAACTACCTGAAGCGCAAAATTGCAGCTGCTGCTAGGGAGAAGCGCTCGCCGCCGGCGGGGGAGGCGCTGCTCCACACGTGATTCCGACGCAAGTAGAAACTCAACTTTGTTCCGCACGTGTACGTCGGATCAACATTAATGACAGCGCCTGGTTGCAGCGAATTAACAACTGTTGGCAGAAGAAAAATGATGACGGCATCAAGACACTTACGCTATGACGCAAACACTACCACAATAGTCCCACGTTTATATATTTCATTTAAAAATTATGGATACTTTCATAATATATTTTCCTCTTACAACAAATCGCTTTAGAAATGAAAACAGTTCTATTCTACCATGACGAATTACCAAAATACATTTTCAGTTTTAAAAGCATTCAAAAAAATTTGTCAAAGTTTTGCAGTATTATTTGTCAGAATGTAAGAGTTAGATTAGAGGAACATTTGCCACGTCTCTGAATAATAGTCGAAATCATGTACAGCAAATCATGAGCCGACTTCGAATTTAAAGTTAAACATTTAACTTATACTTTTAATGAGTACTTGAAGATATTCTTTTGGTGGATTAAACGCTGAACTTTAAATTCTGAATTGGTGCCTCATTTGCTGTAATGATTCCAGTATCACTCAGAGGCGCCTCAAATCTTTCTGTGATATTTTATTTTTAATTTAAGGCTAATCATTACACAAAATGTTTAGACCTTTTATTTCATTATTTTTAATTTTCAATTTTTATTCAGAAAGCACGAGTTATAACACATTTATTGGACAGTTAAATATCTCACCAACGTAACTTTTTATGTGTAGAATTACTAGATGTTGAAGATATGAACATTTTGACATTTCATTTAGATAGCTTGCAGCATTGCCTCGTGAAATAATTCAGTTTTCACTCAGTCACTAATTAAGGTTTTTTGTTACCATGGTTGCTTTGAAGCTTTTTTTTACAAAATTAGACTTCACCCTGGTCAATTTGATACTCAATTTTTCCTTTTCCCACTTTGCATTTGTCTATCAAAATTCGGACAAAATTCCATTGCTCGTCGAATTGGAAGGATATGTAAATTGCTTTCTGAACCGTCCCCCAAAATATTACATCTCTATTACCCTGGAAAGTCACCTGACTTGAACCCGATAGAAAATTGTGGGACATGCTGGAGCAGTGAGTAAAACACCGACATCAGCATCCCCACAGTTTGATTGAAATACGCTATGAAATCCTCAGCGAGTGGCTTAACTTGGATACGACGTACCTCCACAACCTTGTGGACTCACTTCCTAACCGCCGGCCGAAGTGGTCGTGCGGTTAAAGGCGCTGCAGTCTGGAACCGCAGGGCCGCTACGGTCGCAGGTTCGAATCCTGTCTCGGCCATGGATGTTTGTGATGTCCTTAGGTTAGTTAGGTTTAACCAGTTCTAAGTTCTAGGGGACTAATGACCTCAGCAGTTGAGTCCCATAGTGCTCAGAGCCATTTGAACCATTTTTGAATCACTTCCTAACCGAATCCAGGTGCTTATCAAGTTCACGTGCGGAATTAAACGGTATTAAATGATGCTTGTAAGGATTTCTCTAGTGGTCCTGTCAGATTATGCAGGTGTAGAATATCTTGCAACTTTTTCCAGAGAACAAGCTAACGTAATTCTTGTCATCAAAAGCATCTCTTAGTACTGTCTGAGACACACTGGTGGTGAACGCTCTGGCATTATTCTGCATGAAATGACCGGAGTTAACTTCGTTAGTTATCGGTTTCCTTTTCTCACTATTATGCATGTTGACACGTATCTGTCTATTTAAATTTAAGTGCCTCATGGCGTCATTGAAGTCACTTGTGGTTCTTCCACATCCTCTGAATAAATAAACATGTCCATGGGCTTATTTATCCCATAATCTGATTCGCCATACAGCGACACAAAGTTGAGTTCGGCAGAAATTTTTAGAGGCTGTTTCTACTGTTCGTAGAATTACTACATTTAGAATTTTTATTATAGCTTTCAAAATGTTAAATGTATTGAGGACACCTAATTGCAAATAATTTTAGAGTAGAATTATCAATCCGACGTTGCATTTATATTTGGTGTAGCCCTATTCGTTCCGTAAGAGCCCTTTAACTCTAACATTTTCGTTGATGAACCAAAACATCTGCTTAAGAGCATATTTATACATATTTGGAACGCAACATGACTGCTATTCGGTATCAATTTCTTTGTGGTTTTCGGAGTTTCGCGAACAGGTGTCTACGGACAGGTCACCCAGTTGCCGTAAATATCGGTCGGTGATTTTCGAGCGCAGAGATGGCGCCAAAAACGTTCCACGTTTCCAGACGTGTTCTCTCGGATTAAGATCAAAAGAATTAGGTAGTCAAGACATCAACCTGCATTCACAGTCTTGGTCCTGAAACCATTGCAGCGAAAAGGTGCCAATACTGTTGGGGAAGACATAAAGCATGATGGAATCACGTAGTCCACAGTAAAGTTCACACGACCATCGACATGGTGTAACAAGCAACGTAATCAGTCTGACGTGCCTGCACGTTTCCACTGATCTACGGTCCAATCTCGAAGATCCCCTACCCGCTGCTAGAGTAACTGATGGTGTCATCAAAGGAACATGTATGGCTGCTTCATAGCCCCACGTGCAACAATTTTTACTGAAACCTGTTCTGCGAAACACTTGTGCCTGTACTAGCACTGTACGCTATCGTCATGTTGCCACAGATAAGCAGCTATCCTGTTTTAAAGAGCGGAGAATTTTCCGAGAGCACGTCCTGAACTAAGGCGTCCGACACATTGTCGCCTGCTCGTGGTTTCACCGTCCTTTTAACAACTTCCCGTTAATGGTGACGACACCATGGCGCAAACATTCGACCAGCTTCGTCCTTTCCGGGATGCTCCTTGTCAGAGTCTCTTATGTTAGCTAAATTCCATATTTGCAGCCCTGTCGTAGCTAGAATGACTTCCCATTCGCCTCTGCTCTGCTTATACAGAGTGTTTCACTAATCTATCATAGACTCTTCGGGTTTGTATAGGGGACTTAGCAGACAAAGTTGTGATAAAGAAACTATGTCCAGAAATGTTCTATTTGAATGTAAAATAAGTTTGAAGGTCGGATCACTTTCTAATCTCCAGCTTCACTTTGAGCGCACAGCGGAGACAAAGAGCTGTGTGACCCTTGTGCTCTACAGAAGCCCAATGTAATGGACAATGTTTCGAGCATTCGTCGGATTCTCTTCTAAGTGACGAAAGACATCCTCTTCAATGTTAGGCATATCCGTGGAGCACCACAGACAACTCTCCCAGTTGCGAACGAGCAGTTTCTCGCAGCCGTTCTACACAGAGTACGCGAAAGAACTTGCCCCCATTCTACCAGCCGTGTACCGCAAGTCTCTAGAGGAACGGAAGGTTCCAAATGATTGGAAAAGAGCACAGGTAGTCCCAGTCTTCAAGAAGGGTCGTCGAGCAGATGCGCAAAACTATAGACCTATATCTCTGACGTCGATCTGTTGTAGAATCTTAGAACATGGCTCTGAGCACTATGGGACTCAACTGCTGAGGTCATTAGTCCCCTAGAACTTAGAACTACTTAAACCTAACTAACCTAAGGACATCACAAACATCCATGCCCGAGGCAGGATTCGAACCTGCGACCGTAGCGGTCTTGCGGTTCCAGACTGCAGCGCCTTTAACCGCACGGCCACTTCGGCCGGCTCTTAGAACATGTTTTTTGCTCGAGTGTCATGTCGTTTTTGGAAACCCAGAATCTACTATGTAGGAATCAACATGGATTCCGGAAACAGCGATCGTGTGAGACCCAACTCGCTTTATTTGTTCATGAGACCCAGAAAATATTAGATACAGGATCCCAGGTAGATGCTATTTTTCTTGACTTCCGGAAGGCGTTCGATACAGTTCCGCACTGTCGCCTGATAAACAAAGTAAGAGCCTACGGAATATCAGACCAGCTGTGTGGCTGGATTGAAGAGTTTTTACCAAACAGAACACAGCATGTTGTTATCAATGGAGAGGCGTCTACAGACGTTAAAGTAACCTCTGGCGTGCCACAGGGGAGTGTTATGGGACCATTGCTTTTCACAATATATATAAATGACCTAGTAGATAGTGTCGGAAGTTCCATGCGGCTTTTCGCGTATGATGCTGTAGTATACAGAGAAGTTGCAGCATTAGAAAATTGTAGCGAAATGCAGGAAGATCTGCAGCGGATAGGCACTTGGTGCAGGGAGTGGCAACTGACCCTTAACATAGACAAATGCAATGTATTGCAAATACATAGAAAGAAGGATCCTTTATCGTATGATTATATGATAGCGGAACAAACACTAATAGCAGTTACTTCTGTAAAATATCTGGGAGTATGCGTGCGGAACGATTTGAAGTGGAATGATCATATAAAATTGTTGGTAAGGCGGGTACCAGGTTGAGATTCATTGGGAGAGTCCTTAGAAAATGTAGTCCATCAACAAAGGAGGTGGCTTACAAAACACTCGTTCGACCTATACTTGAGTATTCCTCATCAGTGTGGGATCCGTACCAGATCGGGTTGACGGAGGAGATAGAGAAGATCCAAAGAAGAGCGGCGCGTTTCGTCACAGGGTTATTTGGTAACCGTGATAGCGTTACGGAGATGTTTAACATACTCAAGCGGAAGACTCTGCAAGAGAGGCGCTCTGCATCGCGGTGTAGCTTGCTCGCCAGGTTTCGAGAGGGTGCGTTTCTGGATGAGGTATCGAATATATTGCTTCCCCCTACTTATACCTCCCGAGCAGATCATGAATGTAAAATTAGAGAGATTAGAGCGCGCACGGAGGCTTTCAGACAGTCGTTCTTCACGCGAACCATACGCGACTGGAACAGGAAAGGGAGGTAATGACAGTGGCACGTAAAGTGCCCTCCGCCACACACCGTTGGGTGGCTTGCGGAGTATAAATGTAGATGTAGATGTAGACTTACTCGGAAGAGAATATTAAAATATGTTTTACGGCGTAACATTCACTATTTCTCTCACATTCGTTGATCACGTTTGGTGGGGAATTATAACAAGGTGAGTTGTATGTAGTATCTATGACTTGAATATCGGAGACGCGTAGGTTGATAAACAACGGAAACACTCGGATACAACAAGGCTTGAGACAGTTATTAGTACTTTTTGGTTTCATATTAGATGACTATTAAACAATTGTTTAAGAGCAAAGCAGCTTTGCTACAAATATACGTACGTAAAAATATACATACGTGACAACACTGCTGTGGAGACACTATGCATTGGAGTCTACCATTGTCGCTGATAGCACACGTTGTTGAGATACCTACCTTACCTCCGAGCAAATGAACTCGCACGTCCCACGTCACCGGCGTGCGCACAATCGAGGGAAACACAGACACTTGTGAGCGAGCGGTCTAACGTAACGGTGTCACTATGTTTTAGAAACAGGAACAACGGAGTTGGATCAAGATTGAATGTGCTAGAGATCGTACAGTACGACAGTGTCATCAAGGTATTCAAGAGGCGTGCGGGGTATGGGCATTGATTGCCGTACAGAACAGTGGCGCTTTGGGTAAAAGCCTTCAACGAAGGTCGGCAAACTGTGGCAGACATGGATCGGGCAAGTCGTCCTAGCGTCTCTGAAGAAGACGTACATGCTGTTGCCGCGTTAGTGGACAGTGATTGACGCAGTAAGATTCGTGAGCTCGCCCCTGAAACCGGATTAGATCATACGACTGTACTTCACATCCTGAAGGAACGCGTGGGCATGCGGAAAATTTCATTACGATGGATTCGGCATGACTTGACGGAAATGCAGAAATGGATACGTTACGACGCTCCTCAGACGCTCTTGGAACGCGAAGGAGAGGCTTTCTTACGCCGTATCGGAACACTGGATGAGACATGGGACACGTCGTACGAATCAAAACTGAAACGTCAATTCAACGAAAAAAACGGCGAAACTTTCTGCGCAACCGACCCATCATTTTGCACGACAATGCGCGGGCGCATACAGCACTGGCTGTGGGTGCTCTGTTCAGTCGATGGGACTGGAAAGTACTGTACCATCCACCGTAGTCCCCGACTTAAGTCCTTTTGACTTTGATTTGATTCTAAAGATGAAGGAACCATTCGCTTCAGAACTGTTCCAGAGATTCGACAGGCAGTAGACCGCTCCATTCGCACCATCAACGGAACAGGCTCTGCTACGCCTTCCACATCGCCGGCAACGCGTTCTGCACAACGCTGGTGACTACTTTGAAGGACAGTAACATGTGAAAACATGTAACTCTTTTGTATCGGTTGTGAATAAATAGTTGCCACTATTTAAGTTCCAACCCTCGTATTTCCTAAATACGCTACGGAGTGTGATTCAAATATTAAATCGAAACGCCCAAGGCCAAGACCGTAGTTGGTGAAAACTATCGACTAGGAATGACTACGTCGCGCAGCGATAGTTGCCACCAGTATATTTCTGTATTGTCGGCAGGTCTATTTACTGCCTACACTGTCGACGCAAATGAATATGCTCTCCTGTGCTATAATACGATTATAGAGATTAAGCTACACACCTTACAGTACCTTGAAGCTGGCGATTTGAAAGCGATCCGAGTTTCAAAGCTACTTTATATCCCAAAGGTACATTTCAGAACATGGGTTCCTCATTAAAACTTTATGTACTGTGTCCCCTCTACAATCCCCAGACCCCTTTAATAGGAACTGTAGAACTGTCTATATATCTTCCTTACTGCGTCACGTGCCCATGACACCAAGCAGCATTTAATCTTGCTGTGAGCAGTGGTCATAACGTTTTGTTTTACCCGTGTATATTAGATTTGGTTGACAGGGTGATGGTTTCAGTAATTGCAACTACAACTGCGTTGATAAATAAAAGATTCTGCTGATTTAACCTCGTCATAACTGTTGTTCACCTCACACCAGGGCAGCACCAGTGACCACCACTCTACCAGCCGAGTCGCTGGCTACCTCAGTGACGGACGTCTCCAGACAAGATAACGTTGTGCGCCTAGTGTATATGCAACGTGTTAGCGCGGATGCACGCCGGCGCTCTTTGCGTGTAGTGGTGTACACGCAGAAAGGCGGGTGATGGGTCGATGCTTAGTAGCTAACACCAGTGTGCCAAGTGAGGCGTCAGCCAATGCTATTCTTCTGGAACGTAAGTCTGTAGCGCGCGCTTCGGGGTGGGCCAAAACATGCGGCATTGATGTTTATGTTAGTTGACCTACGATGAAGGTACTTAGCCATTGCAGTATTAATCGTTCGTGCCAAAAGCAAACACGACAATTATTACGTTAGGAAACAACAGCGATAGTTTTTCGAGCATGTAAATTTATGCTAGGGAGGGCCAAAAGTATAAACAGTTGCTAAATGTGGCGCTTGTCCCAGTGTTGCCGGTTCCGGATGTGAACAATAGCTGCAGCGTGAGGCTGGGGACGGGGAAGGAGAAAACTCTGGCGGTGCCGCGAATTGTTCTCAGTCTCTGTCTCCGCACAGCGCATCACGCGACCGCGTCCTTACTTTCACATCGATATAAGTATGTTAAACTACAGTAATGCTTTACCGAAACCCGTCATAAAGAAGCTGACTCGGAACGTGAAGTATTTGGTTGCGCTTTGGCCCCTGGACGGTTACCCTCAGCCCCACGGCAAGGCAGGTGCTGATCCAGGGAGAGGAAAAGGGGTGGGTGGCGTGGAGGGCCTTTCGGTGGTCGTGACCCTCCCCTGAAGTGTATTTCAGTTAAAGCGTTTCTATTGTCATATGCATCAATTCCCTTAATTTCTCACCTCAATTTCGGAGTATAAAATAGCACGGAAACGAAGAGTATTGTAAATGGGAAGGACTTTCATACAATTGCAACCTTTATTTAACACAGCATACTATTCAATTTTTGCGAGGGAGCTGCCGACGTGGACTGGTTTATGATCTGACCACCTGTGGAGAGCATTCCAGTTCGGAAAAAGCACATTTTCACAGGTTGATCGCACTTGCTGCCAATAACAAAGCCTACACGGTTCTTGAGTCCAAAGGTGTAGTCGGTTAATTTGGCTTTAAACTGAAGAGCGAGCAGGCGCGTCCCACTGTCGCTACGCCAGGAGGAGCAATTACAGGGTGATCATAAAGTTACAACTGTTCTTTCGCAGCGCCCCTGTTACATCAGTGACGACACAGTGCTCAGAAATGCCTGGAAGGATTATCTTCCACTACATGTGATAAAAACGTAAAAAAATACAGAAATTTGTAACTAATACAAGTAACGAGAAATAAGCTCATCGAGGGGATCAACGTAGATCATTCCATGGTTCGCTATACTGCTAGAAGGGAAATTTATTCTTAGGACGCCTGTTGTGGTAGGTAAGGTGCTCTTGCGAGAAAAGTCACTTCCCCCATCACGGCGAGCACTGATCGCTGTTATGCTACAGAAACCACAAACCACAGTAAGGCTAACGAGGCGAAGCACAAAGCAAAGAGTCTCCGCTTAAAACAAAAATGTCTCTTTTCCAAATATTAGTGAAAGTGACTCAAACAAACCGATTTCTTTTAAAATTTACACTCTTATAGTTCATACACTTGTGTTCAAAATTGCAGTAGTAAATAAAACGCTGATAATGCCTGAGGGCGACCTTCAATTTTACGAGTACAGAGTGTAAATTACAACGTCGTGAAAGTTCCTTTCCTATTAAAATTCCTTAATCACCACCAAGAGGTATGCACTTCTCAAATTTTCGGACGAATGCTTTCCAAATGATTTGTGTCTTTGAGTAGCAATTTTTGGAAGTTACGCTAAATTGGTGTACTAAACTCTGATATCAACAACTTACTGCTATGATTATTATACAGAGTGTGTCCGTAAGAGCGTGCAAAAATTTAGCAGCACATAGAGGATGCTCCACTGAACAATTCAGGTAGGGAAACTGAGGTCGGAGAAGCCAGATTAAGGAGATAATAGGAATAAAATCACATTAATGTTTACTTTTTATTTACGTTAGTTACAGTTAACTGCAGATACCATCACTGACACAATTCGTACTATATCTTACAAAATATACTGAAACTGACTGCCAGCAGCCACAATGCAAGCATGACGTAGGCGAACAAGATTCTGACGTACGCTGACAAATATCCCCGGTGTGTTTCAAATCACATCACAAGCAGATGCAGTTCTGACGATTAACTCCATCTCCATATCCACCGGTATCTCATACACAAGTGACTTTAGATATCCCCATACGAAATAATCAAGGAGATTCAGGTCAGGTGACCTGGCAGGTCATGGAATACGACCTCTCATTCCAATCCAGTTATCAGGAAATACTGTACCGGTACTACTCCATCGTATTGTACTGTACGTCTTTCGATAGCACTGAGTATTAAATGGTTCTCTCATTGGTTCACAGTACGAGCTGTCATTGGGTGATGTAAGTACGATATAACAGAGCAACCTTATTGTCAAGTGAAGTAAACAAAACCTGC
This sequence comes from Schistocerca cancellata, assembly GCF_023864275.1. NCBI lineage: Eukaryota > Metazoa > Arthropoda > Insecta > Orthoptera > Acrididae > Schistocerca > Schistocerca cancellata. Next base: position 857,277,954 of record NC_064626.1, read on the forward strand.
ATCATTACTTCATGGTAATCATGTTCGTCCTCCTTGTTTCCCTGCAGGAAATACGGAATATACATGTAAATGAAGAGCATAGTTTGTGTAGACTTGTACGCATGATGACTGTAAATAAGCTGGAAAACAGTAATGGTAGACGAAACGATAGACCAGTTAAGCCGGCTTCTCCGACCCCAGGCTCCCTTACTCAAATAGTTAAGTGGAACATCCCCTATGTCCCGTTACATTTTTGTACGCTCTTACAGAAACGCCCTGTGTATGTTTTTGTTTTGTTACTAAAATCCTAGGCGGCTGCGCTGGGTTAAAGAAAGTGACAGATAGTTGTGTTTGCTGTTTTAGGGGGAGACGGCAACGAATTGTTTCCGCTCCCAGAACCGAACCCTGGACCGACGGCAGGTGCTGGCAGCGTTTTCCGTCGCTGCCGCGCCGGCACCTCTGCGACCGCCCGCCTTGTCTGCTGGCTGGCTGCGACTGCTACATAGCCTGCTGCCCAACTTCCATCTCTGTGAACCGAAATCTCTTCAGCTTGCCGATCTATTGTGGACCTATGATGTCAATTACTCTAATGTTATAGACGTTACTATGACAGTAACCGTAGCTCCTGACATTTAACTAACATTGTTGTCTCCGTTGCATATTTCCGTTCTTGCTACACTACGCAAGGAAAAATCGGAAGGGGGTCAGTTTAAGCAAACGACTTAGCCACAAAACGATGACACTTGTGGTCAAGCGCCTTTCAGGACGTAGCTGTTGCCATTGAAGATGTACGAACTGACCTACAGCTCTACCATTTTGGAACCGCATTCGAGTGCGTACATCATTTCATCTTGCGTACATGCGTTCAGTCTTCCTGTCTCAGCCCTTACAAAGTACGCCTACGGAGTGGTTTGGTTTGCCTTCCCTACAACGCTAGCAACTACTTACATATTAAATCAATTTGTTGCATGTACACCTTATAAAAACAATTTGTAGGTTCCTAGTATTCCAGTGGCAGTTAACCACAATACATTTAGCTTTCCAACTTTCGACTCACACGCTTTCCGATCCGGGTTCCTTGTTTCAGTTAATATATTTGGCTATCTCCCTCCCACATCTCCGGTAGTTTGTACAATCATCGGGGAAACACTGTCCACAAATGATTCAAATAGCTCTAAGCACTATGGGAGTTAATAACTGAGGTAATCAGTCCCCTAGACTTACAACTACTTAAACCTAACTAACCCAAGGACATAGCACACATCCATGCCCGAGGCAGGATTCGAACCTGCGATCGTAGCAGCAGCGCAGTTCCGGACTGAAGCGCCTAGAACCGCTCGGTCGCAGCGGCGGGCCACTGTCCACCAAATATTTATTTATTATTATATTTTATGACTTCAACAGCGAAACTAACATAAACAATTCTGGCATTCCCTCAATTATTTATTGGTGGTAATTTTAGTTCAGAAAAGCCTCTCATTAAATATGGAACATGGCAGTTACAAAATTGTAATCACAAGTTGTGGAGTGCTAACTGGTTTGACTGACGGTTATTGGTCAACGACTGACAATGATGACTCGCGATTGTTCTTAATATACTGTAGTTAGGTCTTGGGCTATTCTTCCAAGTATGTGACACATACCATCGAAAAAACAGAAGTACTTCACGAACAAATTCTACCTATACCAAACATACGGAAGAACAGAGTTCATTATACTCGTACGTGCACGAAGTTAAAAGAAAAATTGTGTATTCAGTTTTCAAGCGTTAGGCAATCATGGAAATTTATATCACCAATCTGGAACAACGGATACCGGAACCCATGTCAAGTCCTAACAAAATTTTATGATGAAACGTGAAATATGGGTTGTTAATAATGTCGGTACCAAATTATCATAGCTACTAAAGGCGCTCACTTACACAAACGCCGGATGTTATTGAGACACTTTCGACAGATCACAAAACTATTTAATAATTGCAGTATTTCCTGACTTAATGTGTAACTCATATTCCCAATCGAGCATTCCTTCTGGAATCCAGATTGTGACACGCTAAGAATACTGGTTCTACTTATATGTGAGCCTCTTCTTGAAATGATTATTATTTCGAATAATTTGAGAACAGACCTCGTTAAGGACACTAAAAGTTAACTGTTTAACCCTCTCTTGTCATTTTACTTACAAAGAGATTTCACAAAGACATATTTCAATATGTGTGGCTTTATCTGTATCTGTAGGCCCACAGTATATATGTGAACAATCAAGAAAATCTGTATCACCGATCTCTCGGATATCTGTTTTCATATGAGCGCAATGCAGAAAGTGTATGTTATTCCTATGCGTTGCTCGATTGCTACCTAGCGTCAACAAAATAATTTAATGTCTACATCATGTACATAATAGTAGATTTTTTCTAATCAGAGCTTATTGGCAGCTTTATCTGAACCTCAAGTCGCAGAATGTGTTTAATGAAAATTATGATAACGAGGGCCATGAAGTGGAGGTCATAATGGTGTGTGTGTGTGTGTGGTGCTTTTAGTATCTGTTACTTATGTTCTGATTCTAGTTTCACCCTAATTACAAACAGTACAACTATCAAAGGATACCATAGTGACTAGACTACATAAGAAAATCTTGTGAATTAATATTATTAATATACTTAATTCTAAATATTAATTAACATTTCATAACATAAATTGAGTATATGACTTTTTCATAGGAAATATAGGAAGTTGAGACTTCGTTAAAAAGAATTCAGACCTGTAAGACTACAGGCTAATATAAAATTGATTTTCACAAAACTTTGTGGCTGTGCTTTGGGATCTGATGGTTCTCAGTGCCTCAATTCTATTAACTTCAGAGAAGGATGTTAGTACTACCTCTGGCTGCTTAAAGTGATTCGGAACGACATTTTAATAGGTTCTCTTGCTTCCTCAAATATGTCATTTAATCTTGGTTTTGTTGTTTTGTAGGTATATTCGTAGCTGATGAATTAACAATCACATAGTTGTTATTCAGGTTTATATATATAATTTAATGCTATTATTACAGCTGAATAACAGAACACTTAATAACTCGGGAAGTTACTTGGTAATGATATAGTATAGTTCTTTGTAGATTGACAATGAGGTAACGTAACTAGAGCAGTAATGATTATTGACACACTTGTAGACTTTCTAGAAGCATTGTTTAACTGTATAATGGATGAAGTGAAGAACACTGAGCCTGTAGCGGTAATGATGTACTGCTAGATCAGAGACTTATACAACTAATATGATGGGTAATCTTTTCGAATTTGAGTACGCACGATGAGGTTGAGAATCTAACGCCCAGCTGATGTGTGTCACTAGTGCTGCGATCCTTCGTGTGAAGGTACACTGAGCAACGCAAAAACTTGCTGAAATATTCCAGTTCACACAGCAATTACTGTGGGCAGTTAAAGCAGATGATAAGTGGAAACACATTAGAAAGTTTCTTGCATATTTGTAGAAGGTGGAAAATTTCCTAAAGAAGGTAAACTGGCACTGTTCAGACCAACAGCATTTCACATTGATAGGTACCTGTTAGTCAGCAGTTTAATTTCCTCACAACGACACTGCCGGAAAAAAAATTAGTGCTCCCTTTTAAAGGTTTCAAGTTCACTCAAGATTTATTGTTGCAATAGTGCATATGGAGAAATTGAAATAATTACATTTACTGATGAATAGCGCAAGCGGTTTTTAGGTACCAGGTATTGACCCATGCTGTAACACCCGGTCCGGAGAGCTTGCTGACCACTGAAATTGCTGCACGTCTTGTAGAACACGTTGAGTTTCATGGGTAGTGTGTGTTAGTGCGAGCATTATCCTGCTGGAACAACACATCACCTTTCTGTTGCCAGGACGGAAAAAGAACGGGTCTAACGACATTCTGCACGTATCGAGTGCTGTTAAGCGTCCCATCGGAAACACTAAATGTGTACGAGATTTCTAGTTTAATGCGCCCAAGGCCATGAGACCTGGAGTGGGGCTAGTGTGTGTTGGAAGAATGCACTATACGAGGCAGCGCTCACAAGGCCCACGACATACGCGCAAACAACCATCACTAGCGTGCGGGCAGATTCTTCTTTCATCTCTGAAGACCACGGCGCGCCATTCCATTTCCAAGTGATTCTCTGACGGCGCCAGTCGAGCCGTGCACGTCGATGCTGTGGCGTGAGTGGAAGACGGGCTAGAGGTGTGCGTGCCAGTAGTCCCACTGCTAACAACCGGTTCGCAACAGTTCACAGTGACACGTCTGGACTCACGAGCCCTCTTATCTGTGATGTGGTAGCAGCACGATCTGCCACTGCTGCCCTTATAACAAGCCGATCACGGCCGGCGCCTGCGCTGCGTGAACGTCTAGAACCTTGTCTACGGGTGTGGAAATATTCACAACAATGATCCCATATTTTAAAACGATAATGCACCCATTCACACAGCCAGGACAATGCAATTGTGCTATGAGCAGCATACAACTCAAGTGCAGTGTTTTCCCTGGTAAGCACAGTCCCCAGACTTGAACATTATAGAACCCTTGTGGGAGTTACGGGAGCGCAGAGCCTAGAGCAGATTTCCGCCGCTCTCGTCACTATAGGAGTTAGAAGAGGCTCTGATCGAAGAGTGGCAAAACATTCCACTGTAAACCATACAATCATTACATGCCAGTATTCGAAGAAGAATCGCAGTTGTATTAAGGCCAAATGGGGTCCGAGTCCTTATTAATACGATCTGGTGCTGCTGCCCTTACAACAAGTCCATCATGACGGGCGCCTGTGCTGCGTGAACGTCTCGAACCTTGTCTACGGATGTGGAAATGTTCACGTGCTCACTATAGCAGCATCCCTGCACAACAGATGCAACACATCTAATTTGAGTGGCAATTCTCCGAAAGGACCGTCCCACTACTCGGAAGCCCGCAATTTGATCCCTTTCATACTATCTCCGATGCTGTAGGAAGCACAAGCCCGTCTCTATGGTATGGTTGCGTGCTTGCTTCACACTGAGTCTTCTGGCTGTGAGCATTCCCTATGAAGGGCACACACATATGGCGCTATGGCAACTACGCCACTATGCTATCCGTTAGCGGACGAAGATGAAACCATTATCAGTGCACCAGCTCTGCCCTAGGAGGCATATGCCATAGTCGGGTCAAAACAGACGTTGTCTTTCCAGGTGTACTATTTTTTTTCAAGCAATGTATTTACTCTTGTGGTATTCGCGATGTTTATTTGCTATAATCTATCAGATCTTGCTCGAGCCAATTTCCATACATCAGTACTAGTTCTTTAGCAGTCTCTTTGCTGCTCGTTGTGACTCACTTAAGGAGACCACACCGTGGTTCAGGTCGAAGCAATAAATTTTCGATTTTCATCATATTTCGATAGATTAAGGTTTTATTTAAGTACTCTGAAAAGTATTTTGCTGAAAAAAAAAATGTTTTTGGGAATTTAAAGAGCATTTTCCTAACACGTGTGTTTGTGTGCCACGCCCACTTTTCTGCATATATTTTACATCTTTATATCCCCTACATTGCACGTTAGGGTTTTTCCTTTTACTCCTGAGTGTGTTGGCTATCCTTAGAATGCAACGGTCGGTATTCTTTTGTTTCTGCTGTTTGTTAACAACATGCTTTCAAACACGGGCAGGCTCAGAAGCCAAATTAATGTTTCAACAGCATAATTTGGAACCGCCTTCCTAAAACTGTGATTGTAGGCATGCATACAATGAAATTAGGAGTTCATAATGCTGTTACTACATTCAATTGTGGTAATATTGGAAAGTGTTGGGAACTGAAAAAGCCGCAATTAATGCTGGTGAAAATATTATCACTGGGCTGCAACATTGCGATAAAATGAGGATAGCCGATGCAGACATGTGTGCATCTAATATGGCCAAGGAAGCAAGACAAACATCCAGAAGGTGAAAAAGAAGCTGGAAGACGTGCTAGAGGCCAAAGAAGGGCCATCATATGCAGCAGAACAGTTTTAGTTAACTGTAAGTAAAAATTTAAAAGTTTTTTCTTTAAAGTCAATTTTTCGCAAACCAAAATTCTCAGTACATATGACCCATTACATCACAAACTATCATAGATAAATGAATGAAATTTTCGGAGACTATGCATAACATAAAAAATATTTTCTGCAGAAAAACTTAATATTTTTTGTTAGTAAATTTAAAAAAGTTTTTCTTAAAAAGTATAAAATGGAAAAAGTAGATTTTAGTACAGTTGACTCTGTTAGCATCATGTAACACGCAGTAAGAATATTAAGGTCCTGCATGAAATATTTTTTTCATAAATGGGTCAAATACTTGCCTAAATTAACATGGGTTAAATAGGCAGCGTGTGATCCCCTTAACTCTTCCACAAATCTGTTTTACTCTCGACCGATAGTAATCGTTCGCAGTAGAAGAACATTCGATCTTGCTTATCCGACAAGCGCAGTGTGCCATTAATCGTGGTCATTCCTTGCCTGGAGTTCCTACCGTATAGGTGAAGAAGCATTTTGTGCTGTGTTTCTGATTTCCAGAAACAAGCCATTTTTCTCTGGCGGAGATTCACGCCCACCATCAAATACAGCAATGCAGAAGGATTAGGTCAGACCAACACAATTTATTTTCCTGTAAAGAATGTCAATTTTACACACTCAATTTATGTTCCTGTGAGGAATGTTAATTTTAAGCCGGCCGCGGTGGTCTAGCGGTTCTGGCGCTGCAGTCCGGAACCGCGGGACTGCTACGGTCGCAGGTTCGAATCCTGCCTCGGGCATGGGTGTGTGTGATGTCCTTAGGTTAGTTAGGTTTAAGTAGTTCTAAGTTCTAGGGGACTTATGACCTAAGATGTTGAGTCCCATAGTGCTCAGAGCCATTTGAACCATTTTGTTAATTTTACCTGACAAAGTTAATTTGGGAATATTTGCGTATACTGCTTTCGCGAAGGTAGCCGATGACATGATTCTGCACGAAGAAATAGGCACTTGAAGGTTGCTGTCATGTATGTTTGAAAGTTGGTTATTTTGTCACTGATTACTTTACTTAGTACTGTGTACCATAAATTCATTAATGGTAACTCTTCATTAAGTGTGAGATTAATTCTTGTATTCAGGATACACGATCACGCATTGAGATCGTTGTTTACAATTGGAGTGCACTTTGCATTATCCCTACGGGGCTGTACAGTCTTTAGGGTCAATAGATTCTTTGTTAAACTAACGTCTTATGAACTCACTTACCAATGCCAAATTATTCTTTGTACATGCTCTATCCGAGAGTGCCAAGCAGGTGAGACTCCATCTAGTCGTGGAATGGAAGTCAAATACGATAGTCACAGTCTCTCTGATGAATCACCACTGAACTACGACGTGGGCACTGAGAGTTGTAAACAATCAAGCACAATCTCTCCGCATCTCAGTTAAGCTTCAAATGCTGGTATGAAAAGGTAGTGTAATCGTATGCTGAGCTGCTGGTTGCTGCAAGAAGACACCGTCTTATCACCTCACAGGTCAAATACTATGTTATTTATGAACAAATTGGGGTTGCACGTACTATTTTCTGTATTCTTAATTTTTGTATGTAGAGAACTGGGGTGACTGCCACATTACACTACTGGACGCTAGAAGCGGATAGCTACCAGGTGTCTACGTGATAGTTACACATTGGTGTTACAAAAATGTACGGCCAAACTTTCAGGAAACATTCCTCACACACAAAGGAAGAAAATATGTTATGTGGACATGTGTCCGGAAACGCTTACTTTCCATGTTAGAGCTCATTTTATTACTTCTCTTCAAATCACATTAATCATGGAATGGAAACACACAGCAACAGAACGTACCAGCGTGACTTCAAACACTTTGTTACAGGAAATGTTCAAAATGTCCTCCGTTAGCGAGGGTACATGCATCCACCTCCCGTCGCATGGAATCCCTGATGCGCTGATGCAGTCCTGGAGAATGGCGTATTGTATCACAGCCGTCCACAATACGAGCACGAAGAGTCTCTACATTTGGTACCGGGGTTGCGTTGACAAGAGCTTTCAAATGCCCCCATAAATGAAAGTCAAGAGGGTTGAGGTCAGGAGAGCGTGGAGGCCATGGAATTGGTCCGCCTCTAGCAATCCATCGGTCACCGAATCTGTTGTTGAGAAGCGTACGAACACTTCGACTGAAATGTGCACGAGCTCCATCGTGCATGAACCACATGTTGTGTCGTACTTGTAAAGGCACATTTTCTAGCAGCACAGGTAGAGTATCTCGTATGAAATCATGATAACGTTCTCCATTGAGCGTAGGTGGAAGAACATGGGGTACAATCAACACATCACTAACAATGGCTGCACAAAGGTTCACAGAAAATCTGTGATTGTGTGTGTTGACGTGATTGCACAATTGCGTGCGGATTCTCGTCAGCCCACACATGTTGATTGTGAAAATTTACAATTTGATCACGTTGGAGTGAAGCCTCATCCGTAAAGAGAACATTTGCACTGAAATGAGGATTGACACATTGTTGGATGAACCACGCAGAAGTGTACCCGTGGAGGCCAATCAGCTGCTGATAGTGCCTGCACACGCTGTACATGGTACGGAAACAACTGGTTCTCCCGTAGCACTCCCCATACAGTGACGTGGTCAACGTTACCTTGTACAGCAGTAACTTCTCTGACGCTGACATTAGGGTTATCGTCAACTGCACGAAGAATTGCCTTGTCCATTGCAGGTTTCCTCGTCGTTCTAGGTGTTTCCCAGTCGCGAGTCATAGGCTGAAATGTTCCGTGCTCCCTAAGACGCCGATCAATTGCTTCGAACGTCTTCCTGTCGGGACACCTTCGTTCTGGAAACCTGTCTCGATACAAACGTACCGCGCCACGGCTATTGCCCCGTGCTAATCCATACATCAAATGGGCATCTGCCAACTCCGCATTTGTAAACATTGCACTGACTGCAAAACCACGTTCGTGATGAACACTAACCTGTTGATGCTACGTACTGATGTGCTTGATGCTAGTACTGTAGAGCAATGAGTTACATGTCAACACAAGCACCGAAGTCAACATTACCTTCCTTCAATTGGGCCAACTGGCGGTGAATCGAGGAAGTACAGTACATACTGACGAAACTAAAATGAACCCTAACATGGAAATTAAGCGTTTCCTGACACATGTCCACATAACATCTTTTGTTTATTTGTGTGTGAGGAATGTTTCCTGAAAGTTTGGCCGTACCTTTTTGTAACACCCTGTAGACATACAGACCGCCAATTCTTTGCATTGCGCTGAATTTATGACAGTGTGTAGTGCGCGACCACTTTACTATTCGAGTCAGACAGCTTTACTAAGTTTGTTCTTCTGGGCTTTAGAAATTTACATTCTCCATAACTTCAGTATATCAGGGCTTACTTGTCCCTACCTGTAGAACAGTCTATGCTTCTTTACATACGCGATCACACACACACACACACACACACACACACACACACACACAGACACCAACACCCATACACACACACCAACAAGGAGACACACACTTTATATATATATATATATATATATAAACCAACATACACTCACACACACACACACACACACACACAGGAGCGCGCGCACGCCCATGCACATTTCAATGTGTATGGAACAGTCAGAAAATGTGATTTGTGTTAAACTACTGATTTGCTGGGCGTAGGATTGGCATATCAGGAAAAATTTTCTCACCGCCCTAGACGCTCCAATACCTAAATTCAGAATTTTTTCTTTGGTTACAGTAAAAGCCATATTTACTAAACTCTTGTCCAAGACACAGATAATCTTGGCGCAACAATGAATAACATAATTAGCGTATTCTCCGCTCAAATGTGGAGTGAAAATTCATTCTAGGAACAACGTAATGGCAACTGCCGATGAGGCCGTGGTGCGCGAACGAGGTTAAAATAAGTATTAAATGTTAACGCATGCAGCGAAAGATGGATGTATTCTGGTAGGACTGAATTTCTTGAGCTAGGTGAGAGAGCCAATCAATTTCATATTTCCATGACAGTTATTGATCAAGTAGCTATGATACAAAGCAGCGTTAGATACTTTCGGATGTTGTGCACATTTTAGTTTCTCTTCCGACATTACTAAATCTTCACTAGTTTTCAAGTTCTTAAAACGATAGAAGACTCCGTCTCCTTGGGGCTGTCGTCTGGAACTGAACGTGGCCTTTAGCCTTTATTTTTTAACTACCGAAGCATTCTACAGTACTTATGGATCGCATAAGGACGCAACTACGTTACGAATTCTCTCAGAGAAGTTCCACGATGTTTAAAGCCATTTCAGTTTGTCTCTGAAAATTATGCACAAGGAATCTACCTAGACGAACCAACATAAATTCTTCCGTCAGCGATTCCGCAGAAAACAATATCTCTGTCCAATTCTTCTGTTGCAGTACCCAAAAGTGTGGGCGACTTGAGTCGTCCACAAATTTGATCACGAAATTACTTTGAGTTCAGATGTCGCCTTATGAACTGAATAAGGAAGGCGATAAAATCTGGAGCAGCTGTTTCCACGCGGGGAGACTTGCATTTCGCCGAACGGAGAGAAAGAGCGAGGCGAGACGAGGACGGAAGCTTCTACGCAGGTTTCCGCCGGCGCGAAGGCGGATAACGAAATTCTTTCTGCCTCTTGCTTCCCGAGGAGGTTAATTTCTGACAGAGCCTGAAGAATGTCTCCTTCCCAGGCTTTTTCTCGGCGTTTAAGGGTTGCTGTGACATGCTTTTACTGCAGTTCCCGCCCGGAATATATTAGGCCTCTTGGTCGCGCCCCCGGAAAGAAATGAAAAACGCAGCGAGAATTCTAAGTGCCGAGTTTCTTTTCGGGCCGCGAACGCGCTTAATGGAAGAGACACGCGCGAATGCGGGAGCCGTGGGCGGTGCATTATACCCGGACCCTCAATACCCCTCTGGGCAGGGCACGAAGACTTTCCGCACAAATCTATGGTCGTATCAGACGTGAAACAGAATCAACCCCGCAATACCGTGTTCTAAACTCATACTCTCTTAGATTATCTTACCTGCGTTATCGATGGATGAAGTTGCAGGGAACACTGAGACAGATGAGAAGAAAGGATTCTTGTTAGCAAGAGTCATATTGACCTCAATATTACTCTATGTGAAGAAGACTCTGACACTGAAAACATTATGATTACCTGCTTAGTAGAATACTGATCTACATTTGGAACGGAAACCGGTAACGATTTCGTTTCGTGTGGATTCGATCAGTCCTCGATAACTTCCTAGCGGCCCAAGCAATTCCTGGATATTACGGGCCGGTGGTTTGCGGGCGTAGAGATGGCGTCGGATAGTGTGGCGCGATGCATATTTCGAGCCTGGACAATGGTATATCCAGACACGACCATCAACCTGACGTAGCAAGGAACGTTGATTCATACGACCAAACGACACTTTTCCATTTACCCACGGGCTAATCTCGACGCTTCCGTGACCACCGCACTCATAACTGACGACGTCGCTTCGTCAAGCCTAGCAATACTAACATATTCTACATAACCTGTAACACCAAGGGGAATATTTTGTGCCCACTACCAAAAAAGCTATAAAAAAAGAAATTTTGTAAAACGTATTTAACTCTTAAGAAAAAACACACTTTTTAAGTACACTACTGGCCAATAAAATTGCTACGCCACGAAGATGAAGTGATACATACGCGGAATTTAACCGACAGAAAGAAGATGCCATGATATGCAAATGATTAGCTTTTCAGAGCATTCACATAAGTTTGGCTCCAGTGGCGACACGTACAACGTGCTAACATTAGGAAAGTTTCCAACCGATTTCTCATATACAAACAGCAGTTGACGGGCGTTGCCTGGTGTAACGTTGTTGTGATGCCTCGTCTAAGGAGGAGAAATGCGTACCATCACGTTTCCGACTTTGATAAAGGTCGGATTGTAACCTATCGCGATTGCGGTTTATCGTATCGCGACATTGTTGCTCGCGTTGGTCGAGATCCAATGACTGTTAACAGAATATGGAATCGGTGGGTTCAGGAGAGTAATACGGAACGCCGTGCTGGATCCCGACGGCCTCGTATGACTAGCAGTCGAGATAACAGGCATCTTATCCGCAAGGCTGTAACGGATCGTGCAGCCATGCCTCGATCCCCGAGTCTACAGATGGGGACATTTGCAAGAGAACAACCATCCGCACGAACAGTTCGACAACGTTTGCAGCAGCATAGACTATCAGCTTGGAGACCACGGCTGCGGTTACCCTTGAAGCTGCATCACGGACAGGAGCGCCTGCGATGGTGTACTCGACGTCGAACCTGGGTGCACGAATGGCAAAACGTCATTTTATCGGATGAATCCAGGTTCTGTTTACAGTATCATGATGGTCGCATCCGTGTTTGGCAACATCGCGGTGAACGCACATTGGAAGCGTGTCTTCGTCATCGCCATACTGGCGTATCATCCGGCGTGACCGTATGGGGTGCCACTGGTTACTCGTCTCGGTCACCTCTTGTTCGCATTGACGGCACTTCGAACAGTGGGCGTTACATTTCAGATGTGTTACGACCTGTGGCTCTATCCTTCATTCGATCCCTGCGAAATCCTACACTTCAGAAGGATAATGTACGACCGCATGTTGCAAGTCCTGTACGGGCCTTTCTGGATACAGAAAATTTTCGGCTGCTGCCCTGGCCAGCACATTCTCCAGTTCTCTCACCAATTGAAAACGTCTGGTCAATGGTGGCCGAGCAACTGGCTCGTCACAATACGCCAGTAACTACTCTTGATGAACTGTGGTATCGTGTTGAAGCTGCATGGGCAGCTGTACCTCTGTTTGACTCAATGCCGAGGCGTATATAGGCCGTTATTACGGCCAGAGATGGTTGTTCTGGGTACTGATTTCTCAGGATATAAGCACGCAAATTGCGTGAAAATGTAATCGTATGTTAGTTCTAATATAATATATTTGTCCAATGAATACCCGTTTATCATGTGCATTTCTTCTTCGTGTGGCAATTTTAGTGGCCAGTATCGTAGTTTTTGTTGTATAATTTGGATATAGTACCGGAAAATATCTTTTAGGACAAACTCAGCAGCTCTAAAACCTTTTCTCGAAGTGTTTACACCGAGCAATGGGGTACTTTATGACCACCACAAAAAATTTTAAAAATACAAATATCTTTACCTGTCACTGATTTTTATTCGAAACCCAATTTTTAATGTAATATACAGGGATAGGCAAACTAATGTAAAGAGTGGAAGTAATGGGGTGGTTGTACTTGATGGTAAACAGTGCAGATAAGGCACGTGTCGCGCTGAACTGTGCGTGTTCAGTGCGGACTAGGCATCAGCGCAGGTTGTTTACGAGTAGTGCACACTTCGTATTTGCATCCAGAGGCCGAAGTCGACGTCCAATGGAAGGCCTAGCAGAGTTCCAAAGAGGGCAGATTGTGGGGGCCCGATTAGCTGGAGCATCAGTAACCAAGACATCCTATTTACTGAATGTTTCGAGAGCAGCTGTTTCAACAGTCATGACGGGCTACACAAAACATGGAAAGATATCATCATATAAACGTAACAGTGGGCGCAAATCAAAACTAAATGAATTGTGTCAAAACAACACAAAATAACGGCGTATAAAGCGATTGCAGCGCTCTATAGCCATCTTCGAGACCCCGCATCCATCGACACAGTCCGCCGAGAACTCCATAAAGCGAATATTCATAGACGAGCTCCTGTGCCGAAACTATTAGTGACGACATCCAGCACAAAGAAGCGTAAAACATGGTGTCAGGAGCATAAATCTGAACGGCTGATCAGTGGAAACACATCATATGGTCCGACGAGTCAACATTTTCGTTATTTGCAACATCGTGCCAGGTTTACGTCTGAAAAACTTTAGGAGAAGCATACATTCGTGATTGCTTGATTCCAACGATTAAGCATGGAGGTGGAAGTGTGATGGTGTGGGCAGCCATGTCATGATATTCTGCTGGTGCCATCATTACTGTCGAAGGCCGTCTTACAGCCAATGACTATGTGAACATTTTAGGTGATCAGGTGCACCCCATGATTGAAATGCTGTTCTCCAACAATGATGCCGTATTTCAAGACGATAACGAAGCCATTCACACAGTCAGGAGAGCACAATCGTGGTATGAGGAGCATGCAACTGAACTGCAGCATCTTCCCTGGCCAGCACAGTCCCCGCACTTGAACATTATCGAACCGGTGTAGGCGGTACTGGAGCACACACTCTGGAGCAGAATTCCGCCACCCTCGTCACTACAGATGATAGAAGAGGCTCTGACCAAAGAGTGGCATAACATTCCACTGGAAACTATATAATTATTATGTGCCAGTATTCCAAGAAAAATCGCAGCTATATTACGGGTAAATGGGGTCCAACCCCTTATTAATAATCCATTCCCAAGTAAGTAAAGGTGTTCACATTATTTTGCCTATCCCCTGTAGATGTGGAAGAAGTGCCCCACACGTGAAAAAATATGAATATGACGCTAGTTGCGAAAAGTCACATTCACTACTAAGATTTAAATTTGTGGATTAAGTTTTACTGAAAAATTTAAAACAGTTACGGAATCTGATATATCATTGAAAACAATAAATACTTTTTCCAGAATTTTAAATCATAAAATTCCAGACAAGATTACGATATTTTCCAAAGGTGGGCCAAAGTCCGCCCACCTCCCACACCTTTGTACTGCGTGCGTTAAATAGGGGAACATGTAGTGGCGGTATGTGAGGGATGAACAGAGTGCTCCAAAACATTTGTGGTGGCGCCACCACTGTTAGATAAGGATGCGCATTTCCGCGATATTTTGCAGCAAATGTTGGGCAATGATCAAAAAATGAGAAAAAGGTATTTTGAATAATTACTTAGGAACACAGACTGAATATTCTAGATTTTTTATTTGATTGTATTGTTAATTACTGCAAATGTAGTGAAGACCTGTACAGATGAAGTCTGTGACAATGACTCCTAAATTCGTGACAATATTCCTAAACCCGTGATAATGGTTTCGCAGTTCCGTGAATGGTATCCTAATTTCGTGAGACCAAAGACAATGAATATGAAATACACAAACCCAGCACTTCGTAACACTGCATCGTGATCTACTACATTGTACTAGTACTGCTAACATATTAATGTGAAAAGGCGTTAATAGTAAAATCCACAGCAACTAATTTCTGCTAAAGCAACACATACCTTACGTACGGAAAAAAGGAAAAAAAATGTACAAAACGTAAAAACGAATGCCAGTAAATCAATTACTGAACCTAATACTAAGAGAGAAACCAGATGCTATTTTTTTTCCAAGCAATAGCATTAATCTGCACCCACTGAACACATACAAACATCTTCGTCATAATCATCCCCTAGATGAGACATGGGCAACCTTTGGTGAGTCTCGGGGTAGATTCAGAGACTTCAAGTTCGCGGACCACCTCTTAATTTGACGCGACAGCAGCGCTCCTAGCCCACAAAGTCAAAAATATAGCGTCCAGTACGTTATTGTTAATAGGTAACGAATCGATATTAATGGCACCTCTTTCCCGACACGTCGCACCAACAAAATATTCGCGAAAGCGCGTGTTTCTGAGAGTAAATTCATTTCACGTTCGCCTATGCTCAGCTGTTTACATTTCCGTGAATATTGTTCCTTTGCTTTCGACGTTTTACAAGAGTTGTCTTAAAGAAAATTATTTGCAAAAATCTGCAACGCCGTTAGAAAAGAAACAATGTTCACAAAATGTAGATAAATACAAATATCTCAACATGGGATGCCTGGCATCACGAAGTCACGCCTATGAAAGCAATTCATTATAAATTGCCCTCAGTTTCAACAACTGTTGTGTTTTCGTACATCTCCAACGCACAAGATTTATTTATTGATATTAATACGAGAAAGAACAGAAAAAAATATGGCAATGAGATAGGAAATATCAGCCGACAAGAGTTAGGGGTAACTTTGCAGTATTTGTCCACAGGGAGATCACACGAGTGTGTTAACATCCACAAACGCTATTAACAAGCATTCTTTTACGTATTTGACAAAAAATGCTTTTGAGATTGATCGCGTAGGTATGGGTTGTTTTTATAGCATTAAATAAATTAATCTATGAATTCTTTGTTCATTTTAAAAACTTTAAATGTGTAAATCGTTTGAATTTAGTATACAGCAGCTGTATTATAATAAAACGGATGTATACTATGTTGGTACAACTGTAAATGTTAACAACAGAATAGCCAACTGTCAGACTGATAATACTCGGCCTCACATGCTCTATATGTATTGTCAATACGGAGTGTATTTTATGTATTGGCAATATTGAGTGTAGTTTGGTCGAATCAATACTATTCGTCAGTATTTCTAGTGTTAACAACGCGACAATTGTACTGACACACAGAAAACGACACTGAACGTGGGACAGGCTCTGAACTCGCTCTCTCTCTCTCTCTCTCTCTCCCTCTCTCTCTCTCTCTGTCACGAATTTCTTTCGCAGGCCCCGTGAGTCGCTGGTTGCTCATCCGCATCAAGACCCTCAAGTTTTTTTTTTGTGCCACTGAAGACAGAAACAACACTGTATCAACTCAACTCCAGTGTGATTCGTATATCAGATTCATAGTCAGAACTGCACACGAAACATGTAGTATTGCCGTGAGATTTGGCTTTTCTTCCCTGTGGTTTTGTAGAAGATGGGCCAGGTTCAGTATCAGCTTTGTATGTAGCTCGGGATATCGTCTGAAGTTGTGCAGTCTTCGATTTCCTCCGTATGTTCGCCGCTGGGGATTGTTCACTTACAGGAATGAACAGTATTTGCCCGTCCTCTGAGGTCTAATTAACCTCAGCAGTTGGTTTATAGGGGAATGGTAGAGCTGCATCTCTGCTAAAAAGAGAACATCTCGGCGTTAAACTCATTATGGTATAATAAGTTTTACTTGACAATATTTTCCGCCATTTGAATTCGATAGTAGCTAATGATAATTACATTTTTACTTGTCTATACGCTTTATAGTGTGTATACCTACGAGCAGCATCACTATTTGATTTTGTCACATCTTTTATCTATATATACTACGGTAATCCTGTTTAAGTAAGAGGACTTTTGGAAAAATTCGAAAATAAAGTATGAAACGACACAGATGTTCCAGCATAGTGTAAATACGAGATCGTTATTATAATGGATAGCATCGATTCCCCGTAAGTTTATCTACGTTAACAACCATTATTAACGCCTTCATAATGATATGTACCTCTTCATTCAGCATTTCTTCGGCAGTGGTCGTGAAGCACAGAAAACCTGAAGCGTTACACCAACGTTCACAGCACAGCCCACGATGTAGTCATATCTTTAGCCACAGAACGCTGCTCTATAAGAATTGGAAAGCAGGTGACTTGCGCTATCTGCTCCGTAACTGAAGCACTTTAGCTCACAGAGCCTAACTCCGTGCCTTGTTGCTGTACCAAGTATCATGGCACGAGGCGTATTCGGAAAGTAAGGTCCGATAAGGCGCGAAATGGAAACCACTGAGAAAATCCAATAATGCTTTGCGCAGATGTGTTGGGCAGTACCTCTAGTATGCCCGTAGATAGCGCCACGTCGCTTTATTCAGTTCAGGGAGCACACTTAGCACGCAGAATTGCCTACAACAACAGTGTCTCGCACTAGGTATATGGATCCGGTGAGATATTTCGCCTGAAGCTATGCAGGCCACATAACCTAAATGTCATGCGTTCCTTTCTTCAATACAATTCTCAGCCGCATTCTGCAGGGGCAATGAAGGCGCTCCTGGAGCGTTTCCGGTGGAAAGTGTTTGATCACCCACAATACAGCCCTTAATTGGCTCCTTGCGGGGTTCATCTCTGCTCACATAAACCGCTGGTTACTTAGACAACATTTTGGCACAAACAGGGGATGGCAGAGCAGCGTAGAGAATTGACAGAAAGCACAGGGCCCTGCTTTCTGTTACGACGGTACTGTAAAATTTGTACAATGCTACAAAAATCGTCAAAGTCGGGTCGGCGACTATTCAGAGACGTTTAACTGTTGCGAATACAAATTTCAAATTTTTACTGTGGTTTCCATTTCGCGACCGATAGGACCCTACTTCCCGAACAGCCCTCGTATTAGGGGTATCACTAAATAAGGCATCCTTACTCTACTCGCCGTCAGATCTGCCACAGTGTGCTGACTATCCTGCTGTGTAGCGCTGGCAAGCCTCCAGTCTCCATTTCCTCTGATGAGGCGTGGGCGTCCAACACTGTGTCGCCTTGTCTTGGTTGTACCGCCTTCAACCCGCGTCCACAGATCCTCGTGACGGTAACATGCCGACAGCCGACCAGCTTTGTCGCCTCCGAGACGTTCGTTTGCGTCTCTGGGCCCTTTGTTAATCCATTAGCACCCATCGCCCTCACTTAAGGTCAATCGATTTTTCCGTTACTATTGCAATGTATGCTACTTCGAACCAATAATAGGCTTTCCCTGTGGTAAAGTGAGGTTCCCTTGAAAAGATGGCGCTGGTGTTATCTCTCTGGTACAGTTATTCAGTTAAAGATGGTTTAACAAGGGTGGAGATTTTA
Source organism: Schistocerca cancellata (assembly GCF_023864275.1). Taxonomy (NCBI): domain Eukaryota; kingdom Metazoa; phylum Arthropoda; class Insecta; order Orthoptera; family Acrididae; genus Schistocerca; species Schistocerca cancellata. The sequence continues at coordinate 857,296,557 of NC_064626.1, forward strand.
TTAGTGTCGCTGAGTCTCAGATAAGTGCACTGTAAATACTTTTTTGGTTGCTGTGTAATACAATACTGTAATAGTGTTTAGTACTATTGAAGGCCAAATGTTTTCCTCATTTGAGCACACTGGACGCGTCCGTGAGAAATGTTATGTTGTTCGGTCTTGGATATGTCATGGCTGGCCAAACTTTTAAGACACCTGAAGAGTCACTAAAATATCTATTTTCTGAAGAAACGGAGCAGATATGGTAGCTCTGCGTCCAGTTGTAGATGAGCAAGCAGACGAGGAAAATATTCAGGATGTTAGGAAATACACACACCAAAAACACTTTTGCATCACCTCGGTTCTGAGAGTTCCGGAACCTAGAAAGAAAATTGGAATAGAGATCAACATTAATATCATTCCGCCATTTTTATTACTCATGAAAACCACACATTGCATGTTGTATCTCCATGCAGTGAGACCTTCAGAGATGGTTGTCCAGATTGCTGTCACCAGTATCTATAATACCCAGTAGCACATCCTCTTGCATTGATGCAGGCCTGCATTCGTCGTGGCATACTATCCACAAGTTCATCAAGGCACTGTTGGTTCTGATTGTCCCACTCCTCAACGGCGATTCGGTGTAGATCCCTCAGAGTGTTTGGTGGGTCAGTCGTCCATAAACAGCATTTTTAAATCTATCCAAGGCATGTTCCATATGGTTCATGTCTGAAGAACATGATGGCCAGTCTAGTCGAGCGATGTCCCTATCCTCAAGACGAATGCCTCGCCAATACGCTGCCGAAATGGTTGTACTATTGCTCGGAGGATGGCATTCACGTATCGCACAGCCATTACGGCGCCTTCCATGACCACCAGCGGTGACACATAATGCCACCCCGAAACAGCAGGAAACCTCCATCTTGTGGCACTCGCTGGACAGTGTGTCTGAGGCGTTCAGCTTAACTGGGTTGCCTCCAAACATGTCTCCTACGACTGTCTGGTTGAAGACATATGCGACACTCATCGGTGAAGAGAACGTGATGCCAATCCTGAGCGGTCCATTCGGCATGTTCTTGGGCCCATCTGAACGGCACTGCATGGTGACGTGGTTGCAAAGATGGATCTCACCATGGACGTCTGGAGTGAAGTTGCGCATCATGCAGCCTATTGCCCGCAGTTTGAGTCGTACTGGGGCTACACGAAAAGCATTATTTAACATGGTGGCGTTGCTGTCAGGATTCCTCCGAGCCATAATCCGTAGGTCATCCACTGCAGTAGTATCCCTTGGGCGGCCTGATCGAGGCATGTCTCTCTGTATGTCTTCCATGTCCGAACAACATCGCTTTGGTTCACTCCGAGACGCCTGGACACTTCCCTTGTTGAGAGCCCTTCCTGGCACAAAGTAACAATGCGGACGCGATCGAACCGCGGTATTGACCGTCTAGGCATGGTTGAACTACAAACAACGCGAGACGTGTATCTCCTTCCTGGTGGAATGAATGGAACCGATCGGCTGTCGGGCTCCTCGCCAACCTCTGTGGCCGAGCGGTTCTAGGCGCTACAGTCTCGAACCGCGCGGCTGCTACGGCCGCAGGTTCGAATCCTGCATCGGGCATGGATCTGTGTGATGTCCTTAGGTTAGTTAGGCTTGAGTAGTTCTAAATTCTAGGAGACTGATGACCTCAGATGTTAAGTCCCATAGTAGGCTACTCAGAGCCATTTGAACCATCTGTCGGGCTTCCTCCGTCTAATAGGCGCTGCTCATGCATGGTTGTTTACATCTTTTGGTGGGTTTAGTGACATCTCTGAAAACTCAAAGAGACTGTGTCTGTGATAGAATATCCACAGTCAACGTCTATCTTCATGAGTTCTGGGACAGTGGTGAGGCAAAACTTTTTTTGTTGTGTGTACCTACGTCAGCGCTATTGCAGGTACTACTGATATTTTATAAGAAAGAGACAACGAGCATATTCCTCGTGTTCCTTCTAAAAGAGCCCGTAAAAAGAATGTTAAATAGTGAGATTAGGTTCGCAAATTCTCATTTCCTTACTCAGGGAAGAAAGCTTCTTGACTGTAGGACGAACTGAAAGAAAAGTTGTATCATCTCACTCCCGTACAGGCTCTTGAACTCTTTTCAGAAGAGGTTGTGAGCCTGATTGTAGAGGAAACTGGAAGATACGTTAGTGAGTGTAAAAATGAAACAAATATTTCACTTGTGCCTGATGAAACTGGTCGATTTTTTTCGCTTCTTGATCTCTCCTGGTTGTCATAAATTGTCCAGTGAGAGAGGTTATTGGTCTCAGGAAGATGATGTTCGTGTTGAAATAGTGTAAGACTCGATGGGTCGTAACACGTATCTTGACCTGAAATCGGTATCACATTTCGATAATAATAAAAACGCCAATGAAACCAAAAGTGACAAATCTTTCAAAATAAAACAAGGCTCTGGTACACAGTTATTAAATATGGGAAGTCTTTCAGGAAAATCTAGCAGTTGATGAAATGATTATGAGATACTATGTACATCACCCTATAAAGGAGTTTATCAAACTCAAGCCCATACGCTTTGCATATAAACTATGGGGCTTATGTGACAATGATGGCTACTGTTACAACTTATATGGTCACGATCCCGGGAGAGGCGCTGCAGGCGATATTGTGCTGTTAGCAAAGGCACTCGCTTCGCTCGTCTGCTGCCATAACCCAATAGCGCCAGATTTCGGCTCACTGTCGTAACGGGTAGGTTCGTCGTACGTCCCTCATTGACTTACGTGGGTTTTTCATGCAGTGTTGCTTTTCTATTAGTACTGTAAACTCTACGCAAGCGCTACGGCTCCCTGTCGTTAAGTGTCATCGGCCACTGCGTTATCCGTGGTGAGAGGCAATGCCTGAAATTTGGTATTCTCGCCACACTCTTGACACTGTGGAGCTCCGAATATTGAATACCCTAACTATTTCTGAATTGGAATCTTTCTTGCATCTAGCTGCAAGTATCTTTCCGAGATCAAAGTCTGTGAATTCCCGTCGTATGGCCATAATCTCATCGGAAACGTTTTGACATGAATCACCTGAGTACAAATGTCAGCGCCGCCAGTGCATTGGCCTTTGTACCTTAAGTACGGGATACTACCACCATCTGTAAGCCTAGGGACCGATGACCTCGGCAGTTTGGTCCCATAGTCCTTACCACAAATTTCCAAAAATTTCGCTATCCCAACTCTTGGTGTCCTGGGAAGGAAAATAGTTTGTTGTTTATATGGGAATATTCCTGTATAATAAATTTATATTACATTAGTTTATTTATGAATTAAGATTATTTAGTTCAGCTATGTAATGAAATAATGTTATTAAACCCATACATTTTTATGGTTAAGGAAAACGGCGACCACTGTCTCAATAACGAGTTTTTATGTATCAGTCTGGAGCCGCAAAGTGTATTTCACTGTTACTGCTTTCAGACTACAAAGTTTGTTGCTCAGTTGCTTTTAAAAAGGAAAATTACAGTTAATTTCTGAATATGGATTGCTTGCAATGTCAAACAGTTAATACGTGTTTACACTATGCGATCCCAGACTACGAAATAAAAACGTTTAAGACGTTAATTTAATTGAATACCCGGCATAAACCGTACACTTCAGCTATCACTGTACCATAGGCAGAGTGGTATTTAACAAACTTAAAGTGGCCAGTAGGGGGTCCGTAATACCAAACATATCATGCATTCATACCCTGCAGACTGACTAGTTATACATCAAAAGGATAAACATCCTGAAAGCGATCCATGGAACAGATAACTAACAAAATTCATGAAAGGGCGAGAATGTTGGTGTATGGACATCCATAAAAAGTTGTTTTGCCTTTTTTTAACAAGTCTTTAGTCTGACATTACAAATCCATTTAATATCTGCAACACTGATTAGAATTTTCTTTTCTCTGCTGATAAATGAACTACTTTTATTTTACATTCGTTCTAGTCCTGTTCATCTTGTAACCCAACTACGAGGGTTGGAACTTAAATAGTGGCAACTATTTATTCACAACCGATACTAAAGAGTGACATTTTTGCACCTGTTACTATCTTTCAGATTATTCACCAGTGTTGTGTAGAACCCGTTGCCAGCGATGTGGAAGGGGTAGTATACCGTTAAAAGAGCCTGTTCTGTTGATGGTGCGAATGGAGCGGTCTACTGCCTGTCGAATCTCTGGAACGGTTCTGAAGCAAATGCCACGAAGTGGTTCCTTCATCTTCGGAATCAAATCAAAGTCACAAGGACTTAACTCCGGGGAGTATGGGGCATGGCACAGTACTTCCCAGTCCCATCGACCAAACTCAGCAGCCACAGCTTGCGCTGTATGCGCCCGCGCATTGTCGTACAAAATGATGGTTGGGTTGCACAGGAAGTGTCGCCGCTTCTTTCGCAAAGCTGGTCGCAGGTGATGCTCCAAAAACGAACATTAATGTCCTCAATTATTAATTGCATAAATTCCATTCTGTGTTTCCCCCAACACTTTTTGCCCTCTAAATCTCCAAGTAGTACCACTAGAGAAGTTGGTGATGTAGTAACAGACGCGCTAGATTTTATTATTTCGTCAGCTAGCAATTTTGATAAATTCCTTTTCTCATCGATACTGCAAATGAACGGCTCATTTATTATGTCATGAGCCCACGTAATTTACAACATTCTTCTGTCAAACAACATCTCAAACTCTTCCATTTTCTTCTTTCATAATTTTCCCACAGTGCGTTTTTCGCTGTCATATATTTCTATGTCCCACTCGTTCGTTCTCTGAAATTTCTTTCTTAAATAAATCGGGACTGTATTTGACACGATTAGACTTCTTTTTGCATGAAATGCTCTTTCTAGTATGCTTGTCTGCTTGTGTCCTCCTTGCTTCGTCCGACTAACCAACATTAATACATTGTCGGCAAAATAAACTCTAGACTTTGCAACCATTTTCACACCAACTTGATTTCGATAATCTGTACACTGTACGACGAAAATATTTCTCCAGCTACTGCAAATAGTCAAAGAAGTATTACTGAAATCATTTCATTACGTGAAGTGGAATCTTTTAGGGGTGAGTAACTAGGCGATTTTATGAAGTGAATAAAATAGCACAGTCATAACTAGACTAGACGCGCAAAAGTAGTCTCTCATTAAGGTTTTCTACAACTTACAACTTACCTGAGTCACTTCAGATGAATGTCTCTGAAGACCTAGATGTTGACCGGACGTTAACATAAAATCTTCCTTCCTTTACTCTGATGGTATTTTGGTAACACTACTATCCATTTGAACTGATGGTAGGTTTCGAGTGTGGACCCCACGAAGCCATGGACCAGGTTGTCAGCAAGGCCCTTTGGCTCCATAATGGTTATATGCCGTGTGGCTCGGGCCTCCCGTCGGGTAGACCGTTCGCCTGGTGTATGTCTTTCGAGTTGACGCCACGTCGGCGACTTGCATGTCGATGGGGATGAAATGATGATGACAAGGATAACACAACACCCAGTCCCTGAGCGGAGAAAATCTCTGACCCAGCCGGGAATCGAACCCGGGCCGTTAGGTATTACATTCGGTCGCGCTGACCACGCAGCTTCCAGGGGCGGACTCCATAATAGTGTGGGCTGTGTTTACATGGAACGGACTGCATCCTCGGTTATGTTCCGCTGCTTGGAGACCATTCGCAGCCTTTCGTGGACTTCATGTTCCCAAACAACGATGGAATTTTTATGGATGATAGTGCTCCATATCCATGAGCCTCATCTGTTCGCGACTGGTTTGAAGAACATTGAGGGCTGTTCGAGCGATAAATTTGGCCACCCAAATCACCCTAAATGAATCCCATCGAGCATTTATGGGACATAATTAGTTCATGTTCAAAATCCAGTACAGAAAACACTTTCGCAAGTATGGACGGCTATAGAGGCAGCGTGGGTCAGTATTTCTGCAGGGGACTTCCAACGACTTGATGAGTCCATGCCATGTAAAATCGTGCACTACGCCGGGGAACAGAAGGTCTGATTCGATATTAGAAGATATTCCATGACTTTTGTCACCTCAGTGTGTCATTTTCACTCACTTCATGTGGCTGGAGAAGTATAGGTCATTATAGTACTATGTAAGATAAATTTATTTACGACGTGCAAAAACTTACCGCTCATAACCGTAAGCAGTCATCCACTAAAACACGGATTATGAACGAGTACGGTGAAGTACCTCATTTCTGATAACGTTCTTAAGGCGAACAGACTTATCTCTGGTTTCTCTCTTATTATTTCACATGTAGAGGGACAGGTGTTGCAACAAGACATCTACTTTCGTAGTTTGAATGGAGCTATGTACTGGATAGTTTCACAAACAGTCATCATAAATCCATTAATGTTATGGAATTGTTATTGAAAACCATTCATCACTCTTCATTAACACATTTAAATTGTTATTGAATATCTGTACCATGGTCATCATCTGGCACTGTACACAGAGTAGTAAAGACCGAAGTAATTCTGTGGTCGTGATCTGAAACTCATGTATTTCTATAAACGCATGAGGAATTAGTCTGTAAGATACGTACACCTATTTGAAATTCGATTAAATTCTCGTGATGGAGCTACCAGAGCATGCATCCTGCAAGCCAGTGAAGCTGTTAGAGCTTCCTTTGTGCAAATGTCACACAATTTTCAGCAGTATGTATGGAGCTTACCACTCTTCACGAGCACATCATCTGACGCTCACTTCTCTGAGACACCGGATGAACATCTGGTTTCCTCTGTGTAACCCCAGTCTGTTTAGATGGCACACTCTACCGGGACAACAGATCTGTCATACATTGTTTGATGGATATTTCGAGGAATTTCAAACGATGGCATCGGTACCATTTTCCCCAAGTATACCTACGTCTGAGCGCTTACAAGAGCGAGCAACAAGTGTTTGGCTTTATCGTCAAGTCGGTATCCAGGTCATCAGGTGGTCAGTCGGGTGCAGGAGGGGCGGGAAATGGGCAGTGATCCTGTCTAGGAAACAGTTGCAGCATTCACCTGAAAAAAATTAGAGAAGTCCCATAATACTTGTATGTCAGGTTAGCTGAACAGTCATTGAATCTTTTTCTCGCGAAAAGGATTGATTGTCTTGCCTACTACTTAACGTCGTTCAGTCAGAACTGATAAGTAATGGAAGTATCTGTAAGTAATTATACTTGTTCACTAGATACACCAATAAATTAAAGAAACGAGAGTGCCCAATATATCTTAAAATATCTATTCTTTCGATTAAATTATGTCACATTGCCTGGCAGGCTAAGTAAATTCAGTTGATTGCTGCACTACACATCGAAGTGACACAGATACATGAAACCATTTTTCTACATAGTTTCCTAGATCATGTAAACAAATGTCAGTAGGTTCAGTCAATTGTTCTGTTCCTTTATGACGGAAATCAGTTCCTTCGTGACAGAGCTGCTAGAGAACCTCTGTACGAACATCTGCTATTACTGTGAATAAGTTCTCAATTGTCTGGATATTGCTGTCTGTGATCGATACCAATGGCCTGCCCTCCTGATCAGCGTCACCATCAGATGGCACCATTTCACTACGGCTAGATGCAACAGTCCATTTGGTCTATACACGCCAGGATATCACCGTGAATTTGGGTGCAGTTTAGACGTCTTTCCCACAAGAATCCACGCACTTCAGTTTTTCAGTACGTTTCCAGCTACTGCGCCATTTCACTTGCACACGTTATGCACTTGTTATCAGTAACGCAGAAAAACTGTGTCTGCAGACAACCTGGAACACGCACTCTCTTCTGAAACTGTGGTACTCTGTTACATAATGAACTTAGCGTGGTACATCACGCGTAACCGCTTTCAAAAGACGCTACGTACGATGGGCGTTCAGCAAGTAACGTAACACCATTTTCCTCGGCCGATATCGGGGGAAAAACGTAGAATTTGTTGTGCGAAAGCATGGAGTATTCCTATTTGGGCCCCTATAATTTCATGAAGTTATGATAGTAGGTGGGATTATATACGTACCAAGCAGATAGCTGTCATTGAGTTTCCTTTGACGGGAAACCAGAACATCGCAGATATTCATAGGGACTTACAGAACGTTTAAGGAGACCTGGCAGTGAACAAAAGCACGGTGAGTCGTTGGGTGACGCGACCGTCATCATCGCAAAAAGGTCGGACAAATCTGTCCGATCTCACGCCTGCCGGCTGGCAGAAACCAGTTGTGACTCTTGCAATGCTGAAACATGCAGACAATCTTATTCGAGGAAGTCTGCCCAATCGAGAGTAGCTCACAAAACTTCATTGAACTGTTCTTCCTCATCCATCCTACAGCCCAGATCTAGCACCTTCCTACTTCCATTTGTTTTGCCCAGTGAATGATGCACTCCGCGGGAAGCATTACGTGGATGACGAAGGCGTTATTGATGCAGCGTGACGTTGGCTCCGACGTTGACCCGTAGAGTGATAGCATGAGGGCATGCAGGCTCTCCCAGTTAGGTGCCGTAAGGTCGTCACTTTGGACGGCGGTTATGTTGAAAAATAGGGTTTCGTAGACAAAAGAGGGGGAATAATACGGTCTATTGGAATCCTGAATAGACCCAGTCTGCTTTCATAAAAAATGTTCATTGTGGTACTTATTGAAAGCCCATCGTACTTTGCCAAGAGAGGGAGGATTTCAGTGACATGGGGTTTTAATCATGGGCGAAGAGGTTACGTCAGCTACAGTGGTGTAGCCCAGCGAATCACAATAACAGCACTATACGCCCGTTTTCCAGTCTTAACTGCACATAAATTCAAAAGAACAATATGAAACTTCGTGAATGAAAGAGAATAAAAAGGATAATTTGTGAAACTTCTTTTTATTTTTTACTTCTAGACAGCAGACATAAGTCCGACATTTCTGTTATCTCGACCTTCTTCCATTCCATTCATTTCTTCTTTAATTCTATTTAATGTCTCTTTTGAACAAAACCTATACTTCCACTGATATCGCACCTCACCAGACACTCAATACACAGATACACGCACGCACACGCACACACACACACACACACACACACACACACACACACACACACACAATGCTGAGAAGAGGCCAGAGGGCGGAATGGTGTATGAAGCAAGGATATGTAGCGTTTACCCACAAGAGAGCTGTTTCACTGTGCGCTCACCAGCTGACTACGCGCTCTTCTCTGGGCTTCTCTATAATTCAGTCGCAGTGCAGTGTACGACGGTTGCCATTGAGAGGCACGACGTTCCCCCACGTACCGGAACTTTGCCGGGGTGTGGCTCTCACCTTGCTCTTCCAAAAGGTGCTGTGCAGCGTGTCCAGACAACGCCATTCGATTTTGGTGCAGGAACATTGCTCTTCACAGGCTCAAATGAAAATTAACTGTACTACAGCAAAACATATTGGTGTTTCATTCGCTCATATTAATCCCTATTCACAACGACCCTCATTTCATATGTCCATATGAGGGAAGATCGAGGTGTAATGCACAATAATTTTATTACCAAAATGTTTAATAGGTAACAAAACAAAAAAAAATCAGAAATGAACATCTTTTACACGCTTTTCTACGTAGTCATCAACGTTCTCAACACATATATTCCATCGTGGTACCAGTTTCATTCCGTCCTTATCGTAGAGGTCCGTTTGGTTCGACTATAGCCATCTGCGGACTGCTGATTTCACTTCCGCTTCTGTCATAATGTCGTTTGCTCAACTAATGGTTTCTGAGAAAACGCTATTGTGGGGACACTCAAGATGCCAGTGTCTACGAATCTTGTTAATAGAAGTAAGGGTTTTGTCCTCAGTGCAGCTTGGCAATCAGCCTGTGAACTGATAAGACGGGAGAGATAGTAGTCTGCATCGCGCGAGGCAGCGGTGGGGCGGGCACGACTTACGAGCTACATAAACAATGAAAGGGGCAGCTGTTAATTGTCGTGGAGCGGCCGTTGCGAGATTTAAATGCCCATAATCTTTATATGAAGGTAGTATCTGTTCCCGAAATAACAGATACCATTGATGACCGTGCAGCGTCTCTAGAATCAAATGATAATTAAATCGACACCCTAGCTGCAAACAGGCGTTGATATACATAACTGAGGACATTTTGAAAATGACTGCCCCGACCGGGACTCGAACCCGTGATCTCTTGCTTACATGGCAGACGCTCTATCCATCTTTATGGATTTTTGGTGATAAAGTTCCCACATTTCGCCACTCCTGACTTTATTGTGGTTCAACCCAATGGAAGTGCAAAATGGCTAAGCAGGGATGGCTAGAGGACAAATGTAAGGATGTAGAGGCTTGTCTCACTAGGGGTAAGATAGATACTGCCTACAGGAAAATTAAAGAGACCTTGGGAGAGAAGAGAACCACTTGTATGAATATCAAGAGCTCAGATGGAAACCCAGTTCTAAGCAAATAAGGGAAGGCAGAAAGGTGGAAGGAGTATATAGAGGGTTTATACAAGGGAGATGTACTTGAGGACAATATTATGGAAATGGAAGAGGATGTAGATGAAGACGAAATGGGAGATAAGATACTGCGTGAAGAGTTTGACAGAGCACTGAAAGACCTGAGTCGAAACAAGGCCCCGGGAGTAGACAACATTCCATTTGAACTACTGATGGCCTCGGGAGAGCCAGTCATGACAAAACTCTACCATCTGGTGAGCACGATATATGAGACAGGCGAAATACCCTCAGACTTCAAGAAGAATATAATAATTCCAATCCCAAAGAAAGCAGGTGTTGACAGATGTGAAAATTACCGAACTATCAGTTTAATAAGTCACAGCTGCAAAATACTAACGCGAATTCTTTACAGACGAATGGAAAAACTGGTAGAAGCCGACCTCGGGGAAGATCAGTTTGGATTCCGTAGAAATGTTGGAACACGTGAGGCAATACTGACCTTACGACTTACCTTAGAAGAAAGATTAAGAAAAGGCAAACCTACGTTTCTAGCATTTGTAGACTTAGAGAAAGCTTTTGACAATGTTAACTGGAATACTCTCTTTCAAATTCTGAAGGTGGCAGGGGTAAAATACAGGGAGCGAAAGGCTATTTACAGTTTGTACAGAAACCAGATGGCAGTTATAAGAGTCGAGGGTCATGAAAGGGAAGCAGTGGTTGGGAAAGGAGTGAGACAGGGTTGTAGCCTCTCCCCGATGTTATTCAATCTGTATATTGAGCAAGCAGTAAAGGAAACAAAAGAAAAATTCGGAGTAGGTATTAAAATCCATGGAGAAGAAATAAAAATTTTGAGGTTCGCCGATGACATTGTAATTCTGTCAGAGACAGCAAAGGACTTGGAAGAGCAGTTGAACGGAATGGAAAGTGTCTTGAAAGGAGGATATAAGATGAACATCAACAAAAGCAAAACGAGGATAATGGAATGTAGTCAAATTAAGTCGGGTGATGCTGAGGGAATTAGATTAGGAAATGAGACACTTAAAGTAGTAAAGGAGTTTTGCTATTTAGGGAGTAAAATAACCGATGATGGTCGAAGTAGAGAGGATATAAAATGTAGACTGGCAATGGCAAGGAAAGCGTTTCTCAAGAAGAGGAATTCGTTAACATCGAGTATAGATTTAAGTGTCAGGAAGTCGTTTCTGAAAGTATTTGTATGGAGTGTAGCCATGTATGGAAGTGAAACATGGACGATAACTAGTTTGGACAAGAAGAGAATAGAAGCTTTCGAAATGTGGTGCTACAGAAGAATGCTGAAGATAAGGTGGGTAGATCACGTAACTAATGAGGAGGTATTGAATAGGATTGGGGAGAAGAGAAGTTTGTGGCACAACTTGACTAGAAGAAGGGATCGGTTGGTAGGACATGTTTTGAGGCATCAAGGGATCACAAATTTAGCATTGGAGGGCAGTGTGGAGGGTAAAAATCGTAGAGGGAGACCAAGAGATGACTACACTAAGCAGATTCAGATGGATGTAGGTTGCAGTAGATACTGGGAGATGAAGAAGCTTGCACAGGATAGAGTAGCATGGAGAGCTGCATCAAACCAGTCTCAGGACTGAAGATCACAACAACAACAACAACAACATAACGTCTACTTGGTAGAGAAGGAATATCATGTTTAATGTGAATTTCAGACCACAATGCCATTATACCTTCTTCACTTGGCGGAGCCAGAAGAGAACAGAATCTGTCTCTCCCTATTACAAATCATCGGCAGAAGTTGGAATCGAACCCAGACCACCATCATAGGATCCTACCACGTTTTTTTTAGAATTTTTCTGGAAATGTCATTTCTAGGCTGCCGTTGCGCAATATAAGAAATGAAATATCTTCTTGAGGTTTTTTTTCTTTTTCTTTTGGCCAAGTAGTAAACAGAAAATTTTATCGTGCACAAAAAGACTATCACTTCATTGTTGAAGGAAAGTTGCTCCGCCGCTCTGCGAGAGAAGGAAAATGTTAAAACGAAAATGGGAAAGAAAAAATACCTTCTGCATTGGTGAGCATCTGAATAGTATCTTAAATTCCGACGAGAACAAAAGTCCCAGGAAGTAAATGGGATTCATACATACAGGTCACTGGCAACCTCTGCTATCCGAAATATTGTATTTGAAGCATTTAACCGGTAATTATGATTTTCAGCATTTTCCAAATATCCTCCTGTAGTCACAATGTTGGCTCATTTTAAAGTGTTCAATTTCTATGCAAGAATAATAGTATAGGAAAATAGCACGCCTATTCTGCATAATAAGCGATGCCGTGCGGCCCATGATCCACGTTGCAGCGTTGTTTTTTGCTCGTGGATATCTCAGTTTTTGTGGCTGAATGATCTCTAAAAGGTCTACACCACTGGGCGTCGTACGGTCTATCACCGACAATCGTTGGCGAAGAAATGTTGTAATTTCTTCTGCATGTCCGCACGTGAACCTCTGAAGAAGCGTATCGACTCTTCGCATGCGTCACAGTTGGGCGTTGGATGAAGGCCTATTTTATGTAGCTTTTCATTCGTTGCTAGTTTATCGTTGACTGTTAGATACCAGTGGGCTATGACGCGTGATGGTAACATGTCGCTGCGCACATTCCGCCATACTATACTCCAATGTGTATGTGGACGTTTTTCTTCGAGACGATTCCTGTGATTTGTTGTCATGAGAAGGTCATAAAGCTTCCTGTTCGTCAGGCTTCCGTTATCGATGATGTTGTGTCGAATGTAGCTCATTTCCATGTAGTACAGTCGCACATGTCGGTAAGAAAGTGGAATGCCGGCGATATTAACGGGTGGGTCAAGGCTATGAGGCTTCCACCGCTGAATGAGGTTTCTGATGATACTGGACCTCCGGGTACGAAACTCCTTCCTGACGCGATTTAGGAGCAGGGTGACACATTTTTTGTGTACTTTAATGAGGTTAAGGCCACCTTTGGACGAAGGTTAGGTGAAGGTATCGAATTGAACTTTGTAAATATGCCCCCTAAAAAGAAATCCATTTGAGCCACTCAAGGCACAGAGGATAGTGCGCCTGCAGGTATTTATCCCTTCCACGCTCCCCGTAAGACCCACATTCCCTACATGGTATCTGTTCTTTCAAAAACAGATACTATCATCATATATAGTTAAAATATGGCTACCCGACCATTGAACTTCTTGTGCGAACGCACACGCTATGCCCCAACTCGTACGGGACTTGGTAGACTAATCTGCCACGAGTAATGAGTGTGCTGGGCAAACATCTATTAGGCGCACTACGAATGTAGTGGTGTGGACATGTTGGGAATGCGGGTCACACAGGGAGCGTGCAAGGGATAAATCCCTGCAGGCGCACTATCCGCTGTGCTCTCGGATAGAGCGTCTGCCATGTAACCAGGAGATCCCGGGTTCGAGTCCCGGTTGGGGCACACATGTCCTCAATGATGTATATCAACGCCTGTTGGCTGCTAGGGTGTCGATTTAATTATCATTTCACCCATAATCTTTACCAACGTAAGGCGACGGTCTGTGATATACCGGCACTTTGTTATGTTGTGAATGGAGAATAGAGCATTGGCAAAACGTCACGTCACGCTCGCACTGCGATCTTTTGCGGCGAGAAACCAGTCATGGTTTCATTGTATTCTGAAGATGTTTGTCTGGACGATCCGAGCAACTGGTGGTGCAGCAGAAGTGCCATCAGAAGTCGGTAAGTGCTTTGAATCGTGTGTCCTCGCAAAACGGCTCCCTCATATCAATGTACAGGATAATACTGCAGTTTTAGACTTATTTTCACGAAAAGAAAGACTTCTATAGCGTGAAAGAAAATCCATGAAATAAAATGGGAAGGCACCTGATAACAGAGCAAATGTGTTAAAAATTATTTGAAGTTTTGGGTGGTTTTTGGAAAAAAAATTAGAACTGAAAAACAAAATTATCTCTCTTTACATGTCGGGACACAATATTTTTCAGTTAACCTTCAAGCGTCACTTGAAGATTGCATAACAAGCAGAGCCAGCTTGTCAAAAGGTACAGCGGAATATCAAGAACAGTGTAGTTTCTTGAGAACCTAATATATCCTGATGAGTCTGTAGCACGTCCGATCTTTCCAGCATCTCAATTTGATCACTTCTTTACCGATGTCACCTGTTTTTGAAATACTGGGTGGTTATAACTAATCTTTCTCTTTTTGAGACGCACCTTATAAATAACGAGTGATCGTAGCACAATAAAACTTTGTGCGAACCTTTCTAACGACATATGGAGGAGAAATAACCAATAAACCATTTGAAGAAACATATTTTAATTTCCACATGATAAAGTGACATTTGCTAATTGCGTACCAGGTTTACGTTGCAGGTTACAAACGTTGGTCAATGTGACGACCATCTGCATTCACAAAAACCTGTAAGTTCTTACAGATACCATTTCACATCTGTTCGTCGCACTTTTCGAACGGTAGACCTTGTATAGTCCACCTGTCATGACACAGCTCATGCACTACTTGAAGTTCCCATATTACGTCAATCATAGTAACTTCTTCTACAATTTGTGGCGCAGTTGGCCATCAGCCTCCCCCAGGACCAGTTCCCAAACCGCCAGTTGATTCGAACTTCTGATTCGTGTTCCTCAATCCCGGTGCAGAAAGAGGGCCTCTCCTTATTCCTTTGACGCGTCGATACTCCCGAAGGGCAGCAGTGCACTACTGCCGTTCTTTTGATAAAAAGCTTTACCAGTCAAGTCCTGTTCACCTCGTGCTGCCAATGTTGGCTGTCTGCATCTATAATGAACACTGATGCTTGTGTTTCAACTCTAGGTAGTGGTACCAGTGCCGGCACCTACCGGAAGGTCATGACACTAAGACTATTAACGACGCAAATTCTGCATCACACCGTCTGAATATCGTTCCTATAAAGTTGGTTACCCCTAAGGTAAATACTTTACCGTCTACAGTGGCTCAGATAGCGAAAGGTTAATTACAACCACCCTGTACGTAATTGGGATAAGTAAAATTGTTGTGGCAGGCATTTTACGACCAGTACACCGCAAAGACAAGTTTCTCAGATTGGACTCTAACTAAGCAGGCTTAGTTCTGGACGTTCGGAGGGTTTTTGACAGAATTATTTAGTGAAAACATTTTTGTCGTAAATGCTCTTACCTCAACTACTGGAAATGGCAAATAGTTAATACGACGAAATGCCTCAACCTTATTATTTCCCCTTCCTTTATTGCTCGATTCATTTCTGCAGCTACAGCAAATCAGCACCATACGTGGAATTCATTTTGATTCGTTTATTAGTCTTATGAACTGTCTTATCGAAGCAGTCTGCTGTAGAGCGGCCTTCAAACGTTATGTTGGTATGAATGATTAACAGGCGAAAGCAGGAAGAGAGATTTGAAGAAACGATTGCGCCGATTAATGTAAGACAACTCTCTGGTGAGCGATGCATTCTCTCTGCTACAGGGCTATGTTTGCCTTCAGTTCGTGTCGCGTTTCGGCCGTATACATTCTCATGCATTCTTATACACTGTTATGAGGCAATATAGTGTACATACTGTATATTTCATTATATCACCAACCCTCTCATCTGGGTCTTCTCCACACTGGCGCCCCACGACGAACTTACTACAGATAATCTTGCGTTCTTCGTCTCATGTTATACACGACACAATGGAAATACTTCACAACTATAGTGCCGGAGAAGTATGAATACAAGAAAGTGACTTACACAGTGTTTAGTGGACAGTGAAGCTACCTCCTCTGTTGTGTTTAGCTGTGAGCTCGTATGAGCATGAGTCGTTAGAAGAGAACGTGATTTGGCAGACAGTCTTATAGCTGTGTTACCACATCGACAATGCACTAATTCACCGGACAACTATGACCACTTCCGCCCCAGAGAACATGCCACAACTGGCAGCTCCAGGCAGCCAGGTGGAGCCGAGTCTGGACGAACGCTGCCGAGGGTAACGTCACTCGTACACGTTCGAGCAGCGACCTCGAACCGGTCAAAGCAAATAGCCAGCCAGCTGTCAACAGCACTCCGCACTCGGACAAAAAGACGCGGCCATGCTTTTGTTGGTTTCACGAGCGTTTCGGCGAGAAAGCATGAAACTGCGTGGCACCTTGCAATCACGCGTGCAGGTGACTTGTATTAACGGTGCGATTCGGAACGCCTATTGCGGCTTTCCGGATCGTAGCTCCAATACAGATCACCTGACTACTAAACCAATAAGCTAATTAAGTTCGACACAGACTCCACTCCAGGGTAGTAGACTCTGCATCCTGGATCACACTCGCAATCGATATTTTCTTGTCAACACAAGTAAGTGCGATGCCGAGTGATCTACAACTGCCAGAAAAACTTCTATCCATATTTTAACTTTGTGCATTAAGAAACTCCCTGGCAGATTAAAACTGTGTGCCCGACCGAGACTCGAACTCGGGACCTTTGCCTTTCGCGGGCACACAGTTTTAATCTGCCAGGAAGTTTCATATCAGCGCACACTCCGCTGCAGAGTGAAAATATCATTCTTTGTGCATTAAACTAGTCACAAATAACATCCTAAGGAACACACATCTCCAACCTTCGACTTGGGTTTCGATCTAATGTTTCCATAGCATGAAATACTAATTAAATCGATAACCTTAGGTGGCGACAGGTGTTGTTGATATACATCAATGGGGACAGCTCAAAATGTGTGCCCCGATCGGGACTCGAACCCGGGATCTCCTGCTTACATGGCAGACGCTCTATCCACTTTTTGTTGTTGTTGGTCTCCTTATTGTTCTATATTGTTCGTTGAATATGTTCGTGGCGAACGTCTGGTGACACCCGTTCGGGTTGTTCGTTGATCCGTTCACTCAGTTTTTTTTTATTACAGAGGGTAGCTAAACCCTCTGACCGAACACGCTGAGCTACCGTGCCGGCTCCACCTGAGCCACAGAGGATAGTGCGACTGCAGGGACTTATCCCTTGCACGCCTCCCGCGAGACCCACATTCCCAACTGTCCACAACCTACATTCGTAGTACTCCTAATAGATATTTGCCCATTCACTCGTTACTCGCGCCAGACCAAGCTGCCGATTCCCGTAAGAGTTCAAGCAAAGCATGTGCATTCGCAAAGAAGTAGGTCAGTGGCCAGGTAGCCTTTAACTATATAAAGATGGTATCTTCTTCTGTGCGAATGCACACGCTTTGCCCGAACTCTTACGGGAATCGTCAGCGTAGTCTGGCGCGAGTAATGAGCGAGTTAGCAAAAATCTATGAGGAGTACTACAAATGTAGGTTGTGGACAGTTAGGAATGTGGGTCTCATGGGAGGCGTGCAAGGGGTAAGTCCCTGCAGTCGCACTATCTTATGTGCCCTCGGTGGCTCAGGTGGATAGAGCGTCTGCCATGTAAGCAGAAGATCCTGGATTCGATTCCCGGTCGGGCACACGTTTTAAGCTGCCCTCATTGATGTATATCCACAACACCTGTAGGTAGCTAAGAGTTTCGATTTAATTATCATTTCGTTCTTGAGAAGCTGCATGGTCATCAATGGTATCTGTTCTTTCGGGAATAGATACCACCTTCATATGTTTCTATAGCAGTTTTTCATCGCCGACGTCAAGGTAACCAAGCTGGGGTCTGATTTTCTACGACGTTTTCATCTCTCCCCCGATGGAGCACATGGAACTGTTCTGTATCACAGCAATGGACATTTGCTAGCCAGGATCGTTGCTACTCCACTGCCATCCGCGCAGCTGCCTTCAATAAACGCCTGCTCTCAAACCACTCATTCTGCTCTCACATGCAAACATGACCAACACATACTTCGAGACTGTCTGGCATCAGAGTTAGAACTGAATTAACTCACGCAGCGCTTACTCAACCTCAAAGAGGAAACACTTCACCTAAATGAAAAGAACCATACTAGCCGTTAAAATTCGTGTGTCTACAGACGAACTCACAGCTCTGTATTCCTACTTGGATCAGCTTGTTAGAGAACAGTCCAATCATTCCGACATTATCACCATGAATGAGACAGCTAGCGTGACGCAGTCGGCAACAGACACACCCTGTCAGAACAGCCTGTAACATTTATAGCAGCACCGACACAAGTCAGCACAATGAACCCTTCTTCCAGTACTTGTGTAGCTACTGCGTGTGTTTCATCCACCCTGCTAGATTCACTCATGCATTTCGGACAAAGTGCTATCCACAACGGAACTGGTCATAAAATCAACGCCACACCAGGCCCTCCAGTCCGACATCAGGCACGTAGATTAGCTCTGGATAAACTTCGTGTAGCCAAGTTGTCTATTCATGAGTTGTTGTAAGGTGGTATCATTATATAATACGACAGACCTTGGACCAGGCCCATTCATCTCATACCTACAAAGGTTGGCAGATATAGTCAGTGTAGTGAGTATTGTGCTCTTAATACCCACAACATTTCACTTATTCAATCCTGAATGTTTAGGACTTTACTCATAGGTCAGCAAGAGCCTCTGCGTTTATTGTCATGGACTGTAGAAAGATTTACTTGCAGATTCCCACGAACCAGGAGTACATATCAGAGACGGGTATTATCACCAGTATAAGCCTTTACGACTCTCTTTACATGCTATATGGACACAAAAATGCAGTGCAGACTTGGAAGAGGCTCATAGACAATGTTCTTTTCAAGTTTTCCTTTGACTACACCTGCTTAGATGACGCTGTTTTAGTATTCTCTCCCTCTCAACACAAATACAAAGAGTATCTCAAACTAATTTTTGTGTCTCACGTAAGCTTGTCATCGTAGTCAATGACGATAAATGGTAAGTGCGACGTTCAGGGGTTGCCTTCCTTGGCCATTCTCTTATCAGTGATGGCCTACTACACAATAGGCTGAGCTCAATAGTCAACTACCATGGCCACTGAGCTTACAGTAGTTATACCGATTTCTCTGCACGGTAAACATTTATCGCAGTCACCTACCTCATTCAGCTGCTATCCAGACACCACTGACGAATGTATTAGCAGGCAAACACTTGATGGGCAAAAGTGATAGTCTTTGACCTCACAGAATGCAACAGACATTGGAGCAAATTATGGTAAATATTGCCTTTCTGAGACTACGATGTTGGCAAATCAGGTGCGAGCGATTCCACTATTGGAACGGTTCTCCAACAGTAACCAAGAGGAATACAACAACCAGTGTGCTTCTTTTCCCAATAACTGGCCGACTGCCAGTCTAAGTGATCAGCGTATGACAGGAAATTTTATTGTTCAATTTAAAGAAGTCCAGACGTAATTAAATGTCTGCAACAGAAGAACGAGGAAGTTACAGTTCAGTGGATACTAGCTCACTGTGGTTTACGTGGTAACGAAAAAATAGAGTTTGTAGCCTAAAAGGGCGAAAATTTAAACAGACTGGAAAAAATAAGACGTTTTATTTTGCAGCGGAACGTATTGTTAACGACACATTTCAATAACTATTCATGTGATCCAACAAAATATCATGTCAGGGAAACAACTGAAGGACTGAAAAAACGTCATGGACAACACGGTACCCGCAGATGGACCGAGAAGAGAAATAGTAGCCATATTCCGCTTGACTACTGGACATGACACTTTCACCGCCCACCTGCAAAAGGTCTCTATTCTGCTGTTTCCATATTGTGTTCTGTGTCACAAGATTGGTTTGATCGTGAACAAACAACATTTTAAAGAGTGCACAAAACTGAGTAATAGTAATTCAGAAATAGCAACACTGAATTGGTATGTAGTAAGCCCATTTACAGTAAGTCAGGTACCACAACATTAAAATAACAATAATAATATTATGATGGCCAGGGTTAATAAATTTTAAATAAAAATATCATATGCGTTTCAGGATTAAACGAAAGGAAGCATTGTTGTAACCACCCAGAGACAGGGAAAAGAAAACACGCTAGAATTTTCACACTTCCAATTTGA
Organism: Schistocerca cancellata; assembly: GCF_023864275.1. Classification (NCBI taxonomy): domain Eukaryota; kingdom Metazoa; phylum Arthropoda; class Insecta; order Orthoptera; family Acrididae; genus Schistocerca; species Schistocerca cancellata. Next base: position 857,316,936 of record NC_064626.1, read on the forward strand.
AACGAGAGGTGTTATTAATATTAAATGACAAAAACTCTGGTAAGAGCCACAGAATTACTTTCGTTTGTTTGTGTACCGACATGTTATTTTCATCACCTCCATACTTACATTAGCGTCAACCAGCTCATAATCTCTCAAAATGAAGACGTAAAACGGACCCGTTATTCATAAGTACTATTTGGAAATAAATAGACTGAATATTCTTATGTGCATGACGAAACAGTGCAATACTCGAGATTTATAACAAATTTGTGGTGACACTAAGAAGATGGGCTACGTCAAACTAGAGCAGACACTACAATAGAGAGAAAGGGCACGATGTTAAAGGAAAGTATTCGTCTGCGAAATGTGAGCCGTTATTACAGAAACGTTTAAAAATTTTACTAACGTAGAAACTGAAATGCTAAAATATACTTTTTCATTTGAGCGCAGTAGCTGAGATAAGGAAGATTTTTGTTTCGAGGAAATTGGTAGGAAAGGGTAAGGAGCTTAGCAGTGTTCTCCTGACCCTGATTTCGTTGACACCGATAATATATTTGAGTCAATCGATATTCGACCAAGCCACTGGAGAAGACTGTCCCACCTGGAGTTATGTGCACCTACGGGTCACTAGTCACCCCATGGCACACTTACCTCTGCGAGAGAGCGGTAGTGAACGCTGCCACAGTCGATCAGCTGTCGTAAGCGCGCAGCCCGAGTGCCTCCTACATTAAATGACGAACATGTATATTTTGATGTGTGAATATTCATGTAATTGTCAGTAATGAGTCTTTCATCAACACCTGTCGTCATTCATTACAATCTGAATAGATAGGAATGATTATGCAGACTGTGTAAACTCTTGGTGCTCCGGGACTATACAAGTTTTACAGTTTTACATATTAATCTGCAGACGCAAACACTATCATATTGTCACACTGCGTGATCTTAAGCTTACACTGTGAATCGACTATATGTACTGTTACCGTGTGTCTAGCCGGGTACACTCGTCCTTGTAACACGGTATTTCGTCAGCGTACATAGCCGTCATCTTCAGGTGATACTTGTACAATATTTTTTTCAATCTCTGAGGGACACGGTGGGGTGCAGAAGTATTAGCTTAACTTATTGGCATCCTGGTTTGACACTCTGTATTTGGGTGGAAGGTGATGTTCGGTGGAGGCTCTGGGAGAGAGCTTCGGCATTCGCCTTACCAGTACAGCCGAGGGGCAACCTCCACAAACCCTGGCTAGTGCTGCTGGTGTTACCATCGCATTTTGCCGCGTCGAATGTGTGGCCGTCAGATTCAGGCAGGCTGCACCTACTGCAGTCACCGTTCTGTCTCTTATAGCGGAAGACTGAGCGTCTCCGCTAAATCCAGCTTCCTATATACTGCGAACGCTCCCCACCACCACCCGGTCACACGACTCGGCGCTTAGAGTGGTGTTGGGACGACATTACCGAAGTCTGGGCACGAACCCCGGTTCCTCAATTCTTTTGCAGCCCCCATTGTACGCGAAACGGGCTCTCGGCCTACGCTGCGTTTTTAGCTGGCTGAGCCGAGGGTCAAACTTTGCCTAGGGTGAGATCATTATCTCTCTCGATCAGTCAGTTGGCCAATCGAATTTCGATAGCCTCCTTCAGAACACAGTCCTAAAACGATAAGGTCTGTCATAACACTTCCGTTTCTTCATACTACACTGATTCACCATTATCCATGTAATGTCTTGTAGCCGAAGGGTTTATTGTTTGCTCAAGTTGGTCACTAGTTATTTGTTCCATAGGTCATTTGAATGATTCTTTTATCGAAATGGTGTGGAATGAGTCAGTGTATAGGGTGTGTAAACATGGTTCCTGCCAACATTAATGGACACATTGTATATGACGAAATTCATCAGCGAATATATGTATTGCGACGGTGCAGCTGAAATGCCTATCTCCTTGAAGAGGTATCTACATGACGTCCGTCGCTGAACACCACACATTATTCTTACTGCTCGCTTTTGTGCAATCAGTAGTTTCTTGCTAACATCTACATCTACATCTACATCTATACTCCGCGAGCCACCTTACGGTGTGTGGCGGAGGGTACTTATTGTACCACTATCTGATCCCCCCTTCCCTGTTCCATTCACGAATTGTGCGTGGGAAGAACGACTGCTTGTAAGTCTCCGTATTTGCTCTAATTTCTCGGATCTTTTCGTTGTGATCATTACGCGAGATATATGTGGGCGGTAGTAATATGTTGCCCATCTCTTCCCGGAATGTGCTCTCTCGTAATTTCGATAATAAACCTCTCCGTATTGCGTAACGCCTTTCTTGAAGTGTCCGCCACTGGAGCTTGTTCAGCATCTCCGTAACGCTCTCGCGCTGACTAAATGTCCCCATGACGAATCGCGCTGCTTTTCGCTGGATCATGTCTATCTCTTCTATTAATCCAACCTGGTAAGGGTCCCATACTGATGAGCAATACTCAAGAATCGGACGAACAAGCGTTTTGTAAGCTACTTCTTTCGTCGATGGGTCACATTTTCTTAGAATTCTTCCTATGAATCTCAACCTGGCGCCTGCTTTTCCCACTATTTGTTTTATGTGATCATTCCACTTCAGATCGCTCCGGATAGTAACTCCTAAGTATTTTACGGTCGTTACCGCTTCCAATGATTTACCACCTATGGCATAATCGTACTGGAATGGATTTCTGCCCCTATGTATGCGCATTATATTACATTTATCTACGTTTAGGGAAAGCTGCCAGCTGTCGCACCATGCATTAATCCTCTGCAGGTCTTCCTGGAGTACGTACGAGTCTTCTGATGTTGCTACTTTCTTGTAGACAACCGTGTCATCTGCAAATAGCCTCACGGAGCTACCGATGTTGTCAACTAAGTCATTTATGTATATTGTAAACAATAAAGGTCCTATCACGCTTCCTTGCGGTACTCCCGAAATTACCTCTACATCTGCAGATTTTGAACCGTTAAGAATGACATGTTGAGTTCTTTCTTCTAGGAAATCCTGAATCCAATCACAAACCTGGTCCGATATTCCGTAAGCTCGTATTTTTTTCATTAAACGTAAGTGCGGAACCGTATCAAATGCCTTCCTGAAGTCCAGGAATACGGCATCAATCTGCTCGCCAGTGTCTACGGCACTGTGAATTTCTTGGGCAAATAGGGCGAGCTGAGTTTCACATGATCTCTGTTTGCGGAATCCATGTTGGTTATGATGAAGGAGATTTGTATTATCTAAGAACGTCATAATACGAGAACACAAAACATGTTCCATTATTCTACAACAGATTGACGTAAGCGAAATAGGCCTATAATTATTCGCATCTGATTTATGACCCTTCTTGAAAATGGGAACGACCTGCGCTTTCTTCCAGTCGCTAGGTACTTTACGTTCTTCCAGCGATCTACGATAAATTGCTGATAGAAAGGGGGCAAGTTCTTTAGCATAATCACTGTAGAATCTTAAGGGTATCTCGTCTGGTCCGGATGCTTTTCCGCTACTAAGTGATAGCAGTTGTTTTTCAATTCCGATATCGTTTATTTCAATATTTTCCATTTTGGCGTCCGTGCGACGGCTGAAGTCAGGGACCGTGTTACGATTTTCCGCAGTGAAACAGTTTCGGAACACTGAATTCAGTATTTCTGCCTTTCTTCGGTCGTCCTCTGTTTCGGTGCCATCGTGGTCAACGAGTGACTGAATAGGGGATTTAGATCCGCTTACCGATTTTACATATGACCAAAACTTTTTAGGGTTCTTGTTTAGATTGTTTGCCAATGTTTTATGTTCGAATTCGTTGAATGCTTCTCTCATTGCTCTCTTTACGCTCTTTTTCGCTTCGTTCAGCTTTTCCTTATCAGCTATGATTCGACTACTCTTAAACCTATGATGAAGCTTTCTTTGTTTCCGTAGTACCTTTCGTACATGATTGTTATACCACGGTGGATCTTTCCCCTCGCTTTGGACCTTAGTCGGTACGAACTTATCTAAGGCGTACTGGACGATGTTTCTGAATTTTTTCCATTTTTGTTCCACATCCTCTTCCTCAGAAATGAACGTTTGATGGTGGTCACTCAGATATTCTGCGATTTGTGCCCTATCACTCTTGTTAAGCAAATATATTTTCCTTCCTTTCTTGGCATTTCTTATTACACTTGTAGTCATTGATGCAACCACTGACTTATGATCACTGATACCCTCTTCTACATTCACGGAGTCGAAAAGTTCCGGTCTATTTGTTGCTATGAGGTCTAAAACGTTAGCTTCACGAGTTGGTTCTCTAACTATCTAAGTGATGAATTACCCAAAAAATGCTTAAGTTTATTATTTCTTTGTGTTCCTCGCAGCTTTCTTCGATTGTTCGCACAGTCTGCCAGATGTATGCCTTACCGCAGTAACTTGGAACACTATACCCAGTTTATGGAGCCCTGAGTCGTCTTTTACTTTATCTAATAGTGCAAGCGTGTTCCTAGGTGGATGAAAAACGCATTCAGTGTTACGTCGAGCCAGGATTTTGCCGCTTTTATTAGATACTTTGCCGGCGTACGGCAGATACAGATATCGTGCTATCCTCCTCGTGTTCTATTTGTCTCCTGCCTATCTGTTCTTTTTGAATACGATGTTAAGGTGCTTGACCTCCTGGACGTCTTTGTCAAGCACAAAGTGAATGGTACTATGTGACAAAGAGTGAAAGCGTGTAAGGGAAAGCCGCCCACATTGATTTCTGTGTCCGTGGTCCCAGCTGACATCATCCTTCACACCACGCTGGTACACAGCGCCCGGGAAATATCGGACGAAGGGAACCTGCCAGAGGAGCTCAGTCCCTTAAGGACGTATTCAAGAAAAATCAACACAGTGGGAGAAAAATTCGACGTGCCTTCATGCATAAGTTACAGGCCAAGCAAACAGAACACAACGAGAAGAATGTGAAAATATTTGTATCTGCCGTACGCTGGCAAAGTATGAAATAAAATCGGCAGAAGCATGGCTCGACGTAACAAACGCGTGCTCTATTAAGTACGGTGAAAGACGTCTTGGGGCTCCGTATACTGTTTAATATATTTCCAGTAAATGCCTAATGCGTACATCAGGCGGACTGTGTGGAAAATCGTAGAAAGATGCGTTCCAAAGAAGACACACTGAACTTAAGCATACAACAAAATCTGCAGATGTAGAGAATTACATGGCTCTACGTTACTCAATGAAACGTGAAGAAACTGAAGTGTTAAGAGAGGATTGTCGTGTTGGGACTGTATTCTGAAAGAGGTCATTCAAATTTGAGTGGCCGACAGGTTGATCAACATAGACAGTGGCTGGACCCTAAGCAAAGCTTGCGACCCAGCGTCCAGCCAACTAAAATCAAGGCGTCGATCGAGAGACACTTCCACGCCGGACGGGAGCTGCAGAAACGCTGAGGGACCGGGCTTCGCGCCCAGACTTCGGCGATGTCGTCCGCGCAGCACTCCACCCGACGCGTCGTATGACCGGGTAGTGGGAGAAGCGGTTGGGAGTGATCACACTATAAAGGAGGCGGTATGTAGCGAAGACGCTCATTGTACATGTATCACATGTGTGACGGCAAGATACACTGTCGAAATATCGTGTGACAGAAACGACTGCACCTGTCTGAACATTTGAGCACAATACAAACTGTCATACTGTTTTAATAAATAAAATATACATAAAGATCATTTTACATTCTTTGGCCTATGATTATGGAACGGTACGCATGCGTACAGAAAGACTTTTAGAGCTTGAATGCAGATACTGTGTTTTCTACTAATTGTTAATGTGTAGAACAGAAACTATAGAAACGAAGTAAGCATTGTTATCAATATCTTTCTGTTCTATAATTTTATGAAGGTTTGCCGAGCATATTTTTGTTAGTGCAACGTGATGTAGTTTTCCAGGGCTATTCTATGGGCAACAAGGTAGAACTGTTAGGTAGCTTTCACAGTTTTCTTCTCAAGAACCACGTACTTTAAGCTGGAGCATATGTTACAAGTTCTCGGTACCTCATCCTTGGAAAGTATGTAGAGATAATTATTGGTTGAAGTCGAATCCCTCTCATCTACACATACACAAGGCAATGTCCTGACTGACTGACTCGTCATGCCCAGCCCAAACCAGTAAGGATAGAAACCTGAAATTTGGAGAGGGTGTCGATCTTATAATGTAGGCGTCGTTTAAGACGGAACTTTCAGAAATTTCGCTTCTAATGGTGTGTAATAGGGGATGAAAGTTTTTTGAAAATATGTCACTGTTAAGGCAATTTTGAAGCTTCTCCTATGAAAACTGGTATTAGGCTTCTCTGTGTGAAATAAATAAGACAGTGTTTCAGCAGTTTTGGAAATGTAACCCCTACGTGGGTGAATGGGTGATAGTTTTTTTTAAAAAATAAATTATTATTAAAGAACAGCTAAATTATTTCTTAAGCTACATCTATGATAAATGGTAACTGACTTCTGGGTTACAGATCAAAAATTAGATGTTCCATTGTGTTTGGAAATTCAACCCCTAGGGCAGAAAAAAGAGGGTGGAATATTTTATGAAAATATTTCATTATGAAAGCATTTTAAAGCTGAATCTACGAAAATTTGAATTTAGCTTCTTTGTTAGAAATGAAAAATATCTTTTTCAGTGTTTTTGAAATTCAAACCCTCAGACAGGAAACAGGGGATGAAAAGTTTTAAGAAATTGTTTCATTATGAAGGCATTTTCAAAACTAAATCTATAAAAGATTGTATTTTCCTTCTCTATTACACAAAAAAAACATATTGCACAGTTTTTGGACGGTAAAATCTTATGTGGGTGAAATGGGGACTGAAACTTCACTATGTAAGTATTTTTGAAGCTAAGTCTATGAAAATGTTTATTTTTCTTCTCCCTTACAAACAGAAAAAAAACAATGTTTCATATCTTTTAGAATATCAACACTTAAGACGGAGAAACATATATTTTGTTTCATTAAAAAGTATTTAAAGGTTAATCTGAGAAAACTGACATTTCTCTTCTCGGATAGATATAAAGAAGCCTGTGTTACGGGACGAATGTTTCTATGAAAATATCACGAAGAGATATAAAAATCATATGAAAGGAAAACAAAACAAAAAATTCTATTTAGACCATAGAGTCTACTCGAGTAAATCAGCGTACGGCAATCAAATATTTTGCATTGTTCCTGAGAGTAAACGTGGTCAGTAGTTACTGGTATACTAAATCACTCGAAGATAATTCTTAAGTGTTGCCAACTGATTGAAGAATTAGTATTTGTGTGGTTAGTGTGCGGAAGAAGGAGGTGGAAGAGCTGTTGGTATCAATGACATATAATTTAATAAGAATACGGAAAATTGAGATACTTTGTCACCGAATACAGCAGTAAAAGCACTGAAATGGTTTAAATTTTCCAGCAAGCAACAAAACCCTATGTATGCTTCACATATTTACATATCAATATCTTGAAGTCCTACTATATTTTTTCAGACATAATTTAGAGATTGTTTCTCAATGTGCTACAGTAAGCATGTAAACAATTTATTTAATGTCGCACCAATACTCCTATAACTGAAAATAAATATTTGTAGCGTTGTTAGGATCGTTGGCGGAGTTATGCTATATATCAATGTAGCAGGCTCGGTTCGAAAAAACCGTCACACAGATGAGGACAGTCCGTCCCTAGTTTCAAACATATAAACCCTTATGTCGTCAAATGTAGCATAAGCATGCACGTTTCAAAGTATAATGGAAAACATGTGCATTAATCAAATATTTGACTCTCAACATCTGGAAATAGCAAGAGCATAGAACTAATCGTTCGATGAAAGAGATAGCACGAAGAACGCAACATAGCTAGGCATTGTCTCCATTAATTTTTCACGCTTCCCCTGGGAGGAGCTTTAAGATAAACAGAGGGTGTACGCGCTGAGCAAAAAGGACAAAACTCGCGTCCAAGCTTTGTAGAGCTCGTTGGTAAAGCCAGTCATTAACTTCTATACTGCTGTTAGACATGCCCTAGAAATCACAGGGAAGTTTCAGTTCAGGCGGTTGTTAAAGATTAAATGCTGTGATCCCATTCCATTGATATCAGTGATATATACAGCAGTGCTGAGATAGATTCCTCCCGTTTAGTCAGTGTGGTGTCTGAAGCGCTAATTTTTGTCGTGCTGAGGTATGTGATGGATTCTCATATTGAACAATTTTGTGTTTGAGCCACCAGAGGTGGTTTTAGAAGGAATGATACAACTGAAGCTGGTTAATGGTGTGTATTACTATTATTCAAAAAGAAACGAGCATGAGGTTGCAAAATGAAAAGAGGTAAAGGGATCGTAATGCCATTGTGTACGGGGGAATGTGTGGTCCCTGCAAAATCCATGAGGCCACAGGCTCGCCGCTAGAGGGACATGGGCGCACAGCCACGTGATTTATGATATCGGTTGTAAAGTAGTTGTTAGCTGTCAGCAAGCGCTTTCTGTAGGGCCGCTCGAGGCACCGTTGCGTCATGGTGTTCACCATGTTCCCCGCCTCCCTAGGGTAGACATTCATGATCGATCATGCCCTTGCTGTCTAAAAAGGCGATCAACATCGTCTGAATCTTGGATTTTGTCAGCTGAAATTCTTTGGGCGACGAGAAAGACGATGAAGACCATGCCATTGACAGTCACTTTGTCTCAGGATCGCATTGCCACCAGGAGATCTGATCTCCTGTAATGATTTGGATATATCCAGAATGAGATTATCACTCTGCAGCGGAGTGTGCGCTGATATGAAACTTCCTGGCAGATTAAAACTGTGTGGCCGACCGAGAGTCGAACTCGCGTCCTTTGCCTTTCGCGGGCAAGTGCTCTACCATCTGACCTACCGAAGCACGACTCACGCCCGGTCCTCACAGCTTTACTTCTGCCAGTATCTCGTCTCCTACCTTCCAAACTTTACAGAAGCTCTCCTGCGAACCTTGCAGAACTGGATATAGAACAGCGCCTGACCACGGTGCTCCGAGCGATTCCACGAGAAGTGTTTGCTGATAGTTTCCAGCTGCTTTAAAACCGACGTCAAAAATGTGATGTAACTAACGGTGATTACTCAGAAAACTAATTTAAATGTTTTCTTCGTAACTCGTGTTTTCTTTATTTTCTGTGGCATTCACTGAACTATTAAGACGCACCTTGCATAAATAGTAGAGACCTCAGAAAGCAAGTTAAACATGTCATCCCATCGGGCTATGACCAATGCTCAGCAAGAGTGCCGCTTCGTTAGAACAAAGTACATGTCTTGTATTTCCTGCAGACTCTGTTCTACTGCGGTAGGGATAACAGGTGCATCACCGTATTAGTGTGAAACGCCGCGATAACTGGAAACGTTGAAATACGCGGGACAGCGCGTTTATTGTGGGCAAAATGTCTAATTTGCTCGCAGATTTGCAATAAAATTCTTTTGGTTCATGGACCAAATGCAGTGTTTCGTCCAGCCGTAGTGAAATGGTGTCAACAATTGGGCCTAGTCCGCGCAGAATGGGTGATGCTGATCGGAAAGGAAGACTGTCGACATCGATCATAGACGACCCATGTGCGGGCACTCGAGCAACTGATTCGCAACAGTCGCTGAGTGGGATGGTCCAAGAATGACAACATACAAGCAATGGATCTCGTATGTCTCCTTGAACAAGGAGCGGAATTCTATTGTTGAGCAACTAAATGATTCTTCGACAGTTACCACCATTGTTTGCAAGGCTTGGGGCCAAAGAAAGGTGGAGTCATGTAGCTGTGTCACTTTGTAGTGTGGCGCAACATCCAATAAAAGATATTTGGCCCGTCATAATAATGCTTACTTATTCACTTGCTACCTGGTCCCCTTTACAATCTCCGCTCACTCTTCTCTGCTGGCTGCCTTGGCTCTCCATCTTTTACCTCCCACTCTTCTCAAGTCCTCCTCCACGTTGCCTAGGTATCTGGTCCTTGGTCTGCCCCTTACATGGTGTACACCACGTTTCCTTTCAAAATTTTCTTTATTGTGCTGCTCTCCATTATTTTTTCTACATGTCCCAACCAACGGACTCTATTACTCTTTATTTCTGTCACGATATCTGGTTTATTGTACAACTCTCTGACCTCATTATTTCTGATTCGCCAAAAACCAGTATCATTCACTGGCCCGAAGATTTTGCTACGTATCTTCCTTTCCTATCTCTGCAACAACCCCGAACCATACCGCATCACAGGCCTGACTGTTGTACGATACACTGTCAGCTACAGATTTCTACTAAGCCTTCTTGCTTCAAATACTTTAATTTGTGCTAAGTAGCTCCCGTTACCAGCTGTAATCCTTGCATGTATTTCTTCTCTCATACAAATATCCTCAGTTACCAGTGACCCAAGATATTTAAAGCTCTCACAGCGTTCATATTCCTTCCTGTTCAAACTCATGCTTCTTACTCCTTCACTATACCTTTTCCTAGATGTTAATGTATACTTGGTCTGTAACTGATTAATTGTGAGCTCCATCTCAGCTCCATATCTTTCTAATTTTTCAAGCTTTTCTTCCCGCTTTTCTTCACCATAATACTGACGTGAATAATTTTTTGAAGTGCATTCGTATTTGTATTTATACACGCACAGTATCAAAAGTTCAACTAGTTCATTTTAATGCATTTAAGTTAACCATTTTTAGTTTCGTTTCTAAGAAATGTACATCAAAAAAATTTCGCGCGCCTTATAAAACTAACAGACACCAACCCCTCGCAACGCACAACACAGTTACGATGGACTCCATTATGCAGCGAATTTTAGTCTCATCCCATCACGACTATTGTAGTGATGTGAAATTCGTTAGCAACATACGATGTACACGCTTACAGATACCTGAAAATCTTTGGAAGGTCCACCAGTAAGACTGATGCTGCGTCACTGAAAAGCCGGCAGAGATGCGAAATCCCCTGTATAGGGTGTGGACGCCGCTGTCGGCTTACACTTCCAGTCGCTGGCCGGAGGTCGCATCAGCGGTCGCGTCTGATAACACAAAAAAACAGCCAGAAGGAGGTAGTATAAAGTTTAGCACAAGTTGATACACTATGTAGGCAATGATTAAACTTTCCCAAAACTAAAGTTTTAAGTGCTTTTATTTGGCGTTTTGAGTACGTATCCCAACGTACACCGTCGCAGTCGACTATCAGTAACCGGTATGAAATTAGAGGTGTCTTTTTGCCACATGTCTTCCGGACGCTTTCGTTATTCTGGCTGTAGCCGTCCACAAGACGGCATGGTTGCGCAAATCTTCCTTCCAATGGCACAATGGTGCTAGGCGGCGCTGGCCGCTGTGGTCGAGCGGTCTAGGCGCTTCAGTCCGGAACCGGGCTGCCACTACGGTCACCGGTTAGAATCCTGCCTCGGGCATGGATGTGTGTGGTGTCATTAGGTTTAAGTAGTTCTAAGTCTAGGGGACTGATGATCTCAGATGTTAAGTCCCATAGTGCTTAAAGCTATTTGGACTATTTTTCCTAGGCGGCATTCTTGGAGCGGTAGCGCAGCAGGCAAGTTCCAAACGACCATGACCCCGACTCGGGCTGTCAGATTGCATGGTTCGTCGCTGCCACGTCCAGCTCAGGATAGCAGGCGCGCTGTGGCTGTATCATTGTCACGGGTCCTGTTGGTGTCTCATCTGGACGATATCTTCTGTACCTCCATCTAAAAGAAGCCGCTTCACGGTAAGTGAAGGAGGATTCCTCTGGTAACAAGGTCGTTTCCCTCTTCCATTAGCTAGCGATGCATAAGAAGAATTACTGTTCATTAACCACAATATAATTCCTGATTTCTCTAATTTGTTTCGTCGTGATCATATCGTGAGATGCATATGGTTCCAAGTAATGTTTCCAGTGCCTTATTACAAGTTACGATCTCGGAACTTTAACAGTAAACTACTTCTTGGTGCACAATGCCTCTTTCTTAGCATCTGCTTCTTAACACAAAACGGAACTGCTAGAAAATTCGCAATTATTCTTTGGATCCTCCTTCTCTGTTTTCTGTTAAATCTGCCTGACAAGGGACCTATATTGACGAGAAGTACTCAAGAGTAAGTACAGAAAGTTTTGCAGGACTTTTGTGGATTAGTTGCATTTCCTTCAGTGTCTTCCGCTGAATCTCTGCCTGGTATCTGATTTTATTACAATACGAGGGTGCAGCCGCAAACTGGGGTGGAGACAACAGCGCAGCGAGTACTAGCCTGAAATTTATTTCCTTTTTGAACATATTCTCCTTGTAAACTTAACACATATTACATAGTTTGACAAGTCGTTAAAAGCTTGCAGCATAGAATTCTCGTGGCGGTGTTCCCATTTAACGAGTGTCGTCTAGGGATACGACAAGGTTATTTGGTTCATTAAGTTGCTGCAACGCACAAGGGCGATGTGTCCCGGTGGTAGCGAAATACTAGTCGTAGAAATAACGCGCCATCACTGGATAACCAGGGAGGCCAGGAAGCTCCTTGTTTGTAACTTTTTCCAGTTCAAAAAATGGTTCAAATGGCTCTGAGTACTATGGGACTTAACTTCTGAGGTCGTCAGTTCCCTAGAACGAAGAACTACTTAAACCTAACTAACCTAAGGGCATCACACACATCCATGCCCGAGGCAGGATTCGAACCTGCGACCGTAGCGGTCGCGCGGCTCCAGACTGTAGCGCCTGGAACCGCTCGGCCACTCCAGCCGGCCTTTTTCCAGTCTTTTGTTGAATGCCTATATGCCACTGAACACAGAGTTCCATGAAATTAGGTTGTGGCTATAAATAGGACGAATTTCGCTACGTACGTGCTCTGTGGACAGACCCTTGGCTCACAAAAATCGCTTTGTTCTTGTCGGGAATACACTCATAGCACATCAGCCGTCTTGAGCTGACTGCAGATCACTAAGCATTGACCGCAGAATACTGTATATCGGTTACCTTCCACATGACGTGTGCTGTCACCTTCTAGATACGTGTTGTTTCTGTTGTGGTCTTCAGTCCTGAGACTGGTTTGATGCAGCTCTCTATGCTACTCTATCCTGTGCAAGCTTCTTCATCTCCCAGTAACTACTGCAACCTACATCCTTCTGAATCTGCTTACTGTATTCATCTCCTGGTCTCCCTCTACGATTTTTACCCTCCACGCTATCCTCCAATACTAAATTGGTGATCCCTTGATGCCTCAGAACATGTCCTACCAACCGGTCCCTTCTTCTAGTCAAGTTGTGCCACAAGCTCCTCTTCTCCCCAATTCTATTCAATACCTCCTCATTAGTTATGTGATCTACCCATCTAATCTTCAGCATTCTTCTGTAGCATCACATTTCGAAAGCTTCCATTCTCTTCTTGTCCAAACTATTTATCGTCCATGTTTCACTTCCATACTTGGCTACACTCCATACAAATACTTTCAGAAACGACTTCCTGGCACTTAAATCTATACTCGATGTTAACAAATTTCTCTTCTTCAGAAACGCTTTCCTTGCCATTGCCAGTCTACATTTCATATCCTCTCTACTTCGACCATCATCAGTTATTTTGCTCCCGAAATAGCAAAACCCCTTTACTCCTTTAAGTGTCTCATTCCCGAATCTAATTCCCTCAGAATCCCCCGACTTAATTAGACTATATTCCATTATCCTCGTTTTGCTTTTGTTGATGTTCGTGTTATATCCTCATTTCACGACACTGTCCATTCCGTTCAACTGCTCTTCCAAGTCCCTTGCTGTCTCTGACAGAATTACAATGTCATCGGTGAACCTCAAAGTTTTTATTTCTTCTCCATGGATTTTAATACTACTCCGAATTCTTCTTTTATTTCCTTTACTGCTTGCTCAATATACAGATTGAATAATATCGGGGAGTGGCTACAACCCTGTCTCACTGTCTCACGCCCTTACCAACCGCTGCTTCCCTTTCATGCCCCTCGACTCTTATAACTGCCATATGGATTCTGTACAAATTGTAAATAGCCTTTCGCTCCCTGTATTTTACCCCTGTCACCTTCAGAATCTGAAAGAGAGTATTCCAGTCAACATTGTCAAAAGCTTTCTCTAAGTCTACAAATGCTAGCAACGTAGTTTTGCCTTTCCGTAATCTAGCTTCTAAGGTAAGTCGAAGGGTCAGTATTGCCTCACGTGTTCCAATATTTCTACGAAATCCAAACTGATCTTCCCCGAGGATGGCTTCTATTAGTTTTTCCATTCGTCTGTAAAGAATTCGCGTTAGTATTTTGCAGCCGTGACTTATTAAACTGATAATTCGGTAATTTTCGCATCCGTCAACAGCTGCTTTCTTTGGGATTGGAATTATTATATTCTTCTTGAAGTCTGAGGGTATTTCGCCAGTCTCATACATCTTGCTCACCAGATGGTAGAGTTTTTCAGGACTGGCTCTCCCAAGGCTGTCAGTAGTTGTAATGGAATGTTTTCTGCTCCCGGGACCTTGTTTCAACTCAGGTCTTTCAGTGCTCTGTCAAACTTCTCACGCAGTATGATATCTCCCATTTCATGCTCATCTACATCCTCTTCCATTTCCATTATAGTGTCGTCAAGAACTTCGCCCTTGTATAGACCCTATTTATACTCCTTTCACGTTTCTGCTTTCCCTTCTTTGCTTAGAACTGTGTTTCCATCTGAGCTCTTGACATTCATACAAGTGGTCCTCTTTTCTCCAAAGGTCTCTTTAATTTTCCTTTAGGCAGTATCTATCTTATCCCTGATGAGATAAGCCTCTACATCCTTATATTTGTCCTTTAGCCATCCCTGCTTAACCATTTTGCACTTCCTGTCGATCTCATTTTTGAGACGTTTGTATTCCTTTTTGCCTGCTTCATTTACTGAATTTTTATATTTTCTCCTTTCATCAATTAAGTTCAATATATCTTCTGTTACCCAAGGATTTCTAGTAGCCCTCGTCCTTTTACCTACTTTATCCTCTGCTGCCTTCACTATTTCATCCCTCAAAGCTACCCATTCTTCTACTGTATACTAGATACGTATAGGCACTAAATTTAAAACGATATGCGGTATTCTAGCGTCTGCGATTTATTTATTGACTCATTATCGTTGTTTTATGCAGTCATTCTACTCCAGGTCGCGCTGGACGTTTAGTTCTTGGTATTTAATGGCTGTTCCTATTTCAAATAATTTATTTCGAATAGTGTATTTGAACAGTAATGAATCTCAGCACCTATCTATGTGAAATATGCACTTTTATTTTCGTTAAGTGTCAATTGAAGAGAGGAAATGTGAAACGTTCTAAGCGCCACTTTTTCACTAAACACGCTTTCTGTGCTGTTATGTTCTCGGTACTCTGTTGCATGTCTCTAGAGTTGTTCCAAGTACCAAACTATCGTAAAAGTCTAAAACATCCACTACTAGATGGCACAAGTCTTTGTGCCAAGCAGTGTCATGCGGCATGTCTTCCATTTAGTTGATGCACGGTCTGTGTGGTAATCAGATCGTGTGCAAGCTTTAATTTGCATCAGCAAATGGAAGGAGATAATTTGGGTTTAGAAAACCGTAAGAAAGTTGGAGAGTGAACTGACAAAACAACTTGCGTCCAGAAAAAAGCCATTTTCTCCTCACCAGCACTGCAAATTCTACAGTAATCTTCCCAACACCTGATGCCAATTATGGAGTTGTGTAAGAGTCAGAAGACACAACTGAAATAATTTTATTAATTTAATTTTGTTATTCTCTTGCAAAAAAGTAAAGGATATCAGAAACGGACTGGACTTCTACTAGTTAATGCATTCCTGCTGCATATCTCTATCAGTATTATCACAAATAAAATGTAGTGCCTCAGAATTAATGGCAGATGAAACAAAAACTTTAATATTGGCACTTACAGCCCGTCAATTCCCTGGTGTGGCATTTAGAACATTCTTAATACGTTAATAATTTCAAATTCGCATAATTATTTCTTCCAGTGATGAGGTGAACATAATAATTTTTGGTGTTAGAACGCCTTCTCATTGTTTTGGATGCAACGAAGCTACGTACAAAGAGAGGTATAGTGTTTTTTGATTCTCCCGAGAAATGTGAGATTTGGCTGTTACAACATTTGGATCCTCTGTATGCAAAGGCAGCAGAAACTCACTACCCTGTGAATACAGTATTAACGTGTCACAAACGACATTATTCAGCGTATACAAAGATCTGGGTCTTTTTCGGGGGATATGAAACGACATAGTCACATAGGCTGAGTCGGAGTAAAATCAGTCTTGGATTTCGGTTTCTTGGTAGGATAAAGGGAAGATGCAATCAGTCTACAGAGGATAATTCCTACAAACCACTCATATGACCTATCCTCGAATAATGTAAATCTGAATGAGACCCATACGAGACAGGACTAACAGAGGCTGCTGAATACAAATCGGGTGGTTATAATTAAAGTTCGGCTACTCAGGGAGGTCCAGTGTAGGCTGTAAGTATCTTATGGCACTGAAACTTGGTAGATACGCTAATGCGTTAATGTGGAGACGATTTACGCTGGGTACAAATCAGTTCAAAATTTGCCCATTAGGTGAAAATATGACTCTGTACAGTATATCGTCGACATCCCCCGTGCTCGTATTGAAGAAATTATGCCTCTCTCATTTGTTTGACGTTCTCTGCCCACGTTCCGTTCCTAACGTATTATACACGGAAAAATATATCTACGTCTTTCTTGCATTCACAGATTTGAATCTGGTGGCCAAAATCTAAACTATTTTACTTCCAGTATAAATCGGTTCCGCACCAACGCTTAATAATATCTACGAAGTTTCCCAACCAGTCAATAATTACAGTCCACACTGTACCTCTGTGAGCAGCTGCTCTTCAGTTAAAACCACCCAGTGTCACAGTACGTGATACTGGGGACCTTACGAGGGTCAGCAGCCGTCTCCGGCCGGGAGTGAGTAACTAGTTCAGAAGAGTTTAGTAGTTATTAACTGCGCGTTTAAATGCATGCAAGCTCTCGACAGCGCACGACACAATTAAGAGCCTTAGTCAGTGCCTTTTCATTTCAGTACTGATTTCCGTGGGCCCTGCTCGGAGCCGAGCGTTCACTCTGTTTGGCAGAGAAGCCTGCTAGTGTGATGTTACGAGTTCGTTGCAGGGCCCATATATCTCGTTGGCCCCGCGAACTCGTCGTCTCCGTGTGCCCGTAGACTCAACTAGTGACATACCGCAGTTGCCCACTCGTCACCTTCGTCTTTTGTAGAGCACGAGTGGACTCGACTCGCTCAGAAAGGAGAGCGAGTACACGAGTTCGCAAATATACCCGTGGTCTCGCGGCATTTCCGCTACTTACTCAACCAGTTTGAAAGTACACTACTGGCCATTAAATTGCTACACCACGAAGATGACGTGCTACAGACGCTAAATTTAACCGACAGGAAGAAGATGCTCTGATACGCAAATGATTAGCTTTTCAGAGCATTCACACACACAAGGTTGGCGCCGCTGGCGACACATACAACGTGCTGACATGAGGAAACTTTCCAACCGATTTCTCATACACAAACAGCAGTTGACCTGCCTTGTCTGGGGAAACGTTGTTTTGATGCCTCGTGTAAGGAGGAGAAAGCGTACCATCACGTTTCCGACTTTGATAAAGGTCCGATTGTAGCCTATCGCTATTGCGGTTTATCGCATCGCGACATATCTGCTCGCGTTGGTCGAGATCCAATGACTGTTAGCAGAATATGAAATTGGTGGGTTCAGGCGGGTAATACGGAACGCCTAGCTGGATCCCAACGGCCTCGTATCACTAGCAGTCGAGATGACAGGCATCTTATCCGCACGGGCTGTAACGGATCGTGTAGCCACGTCTCGATCCCTGAGTCAACAGATGGAGATGTTTGCAAGACAACAACCATCTGTACGAACAGTTCGATGATGTTTGCAGCAGCATGGACTATCAGCTCGGAGACCATGGCTGCGGTTACCCTTGACGCTGCATCACAGACAGGAGCGCCTGCGATAATGTACCCAACGACGAACCTGGGTGCACTACTGGCAAAACGACACTTTTTGGATGAATCCAGATTCTGTTTACAGCATCATGATGGTCGCATCCGTCTTTGGCGACATCGCGGTGAACGCACATTGGAAGTGTGTATTCGACATCGCCATACTGGCGTATCATCCGGCGTGATGGTATGTGGTGCCATTGGTTACACGTCTCGGTCACCTCTTGTTCGCATTGACGGCACTTTGAACAGCAGACGTTACATTTCAGATGTGTTACGACCCGTGGCTCTAC
The DNA here is from genome assembly GCF_023864275.1 of Schistocerca cancellata. Taxonomy (NCBI): domain Eukaryota; kingdom Metazoa; phylum Arthropoda; class Insecta; order Orthoptera; family Acrididae; genus Schistocerca; species Schistocerca cancellata. Next base: position 857,335,169 of record NC_064626.1, read on the forward strand.
CCTTAATTCGACGCCTGCGGAACCCTACATTTCAGCAGGATAATGCACGACCGCATGTTGCAGGTTCTGTACGGGCTTTTCTGGATACAAAAAATGTTCGACTGCTGCCCTGGCCAGCACATTCTCTAGATCTCTCACCAACTGAAAACGTCTGGTCAATGGTCGCCGAGCAACTGGCTCGTCACAATACGCCAGTCACTACTCTTGATGAACTGTGGTATCGTGTTGAAGCTTCATGGCGAGTTGTACCTATATACGCTATCCAAGCTCTGTTTGACTCAATGCCCAGGCGTATCAAGGCCCTTATTACGGCCAGAGGTGGTTGTTCTGGGTCCTGATTTCTCAGGATCTATGCACCCAAATTGCGTCAAAATATAATCACTTATCAGTTGTAGTATAATACATTTGTCCAATGAATACCTGTTTATCATCTGCATTCCTTCTTGGTGTAGCATTTTTAATGGCCAGTAGTATATTTCGGACATTATACTGTAAATTTCAATTCATTAATATCACACAATTATGATTTCGGGTTGTTAGTCATTCTCCAGCTGAAGTGTCACAAAATGCTGAACCTGCCAAAATGAGAGAAGCAATTTGTATACCAGTATGATTGCTAATCAGTTAGCAGTGCATATTGTTCTATTTGTACATACATTCATAAGATAAAAACTTTCGAAGATCGGTGTAACTGTATTTTAAGATTTAATATCTATTCACAGAATGTCTAACAATTTTTTTAAATACACATTTTCGAGGCGTTATCGAGTCTGTAATGACACTACCAGAAGTCATGACACGAGAATGAAGTGTAATCTCTAAATGGTGATACATTATTAAAATAAGTAAATGATAAGCTACACAACTCGCTTTCAACCCATAATGCAAGTTCCCGTTACCAGACGAATAAAGAAACGGCTAGATTGTTTGCAATAGGAACTAACAGTGGCGTTGCTGCCTGTCCAGTTTTCGACTGGCGCAGTACATACGTTTTCTTATGCTGGAAGTGGTATAAACAAGAACACAGTGATATTATTTGCGTTGGACGAAACATTTGTCTTTCTCGCCTCAAGCGTAGACTTATTCCAGATATCACTCATCGCCTAAATGGAACATTTGCGGTTCTGTATTCGCATCTGTTATTTTTCATCTTACACCCTCCGCAAAACAGAGCTTCGTTAAAAGTGATCTAATCGCGACAATCGGTCACTTCACATTGGCAGCGCTACTTTACACCACCAAAGTCGTGCAGTCGTCTTCCGTACTGACAGTACGTTACGACTAGCCTTACACTCTAGCACCTTCAGCGAGAGACAGCGAGTCGGCGGGTGTGATGCGACTGCAGCGCCGCCGTTCTCAGACTCGTCACACTAGCGGAACTTCATCGGGAATGGAAGAAGTCTGTTTGCACTGATTTAACGGCGACTCCCTGATAAGTGAAGTATGCAACCCGCAGCGCGAGACTCGTACTCGCTCCGTTCCTGATCTCTTAGCAGCCACCCGCTTTGATTTGTATTCTCGGCCCAAAGCGTCGCGGCTCGCAGCAGGGAGACTGCGACGAAGAGAGTCCCGGTGATGGGCGGCGTCGCGGGAGGCGGCGTCGAGTGGATTTTCCGTAACAGCCCACCACACATCGCCAGGCAGCGACAAATCGTGTCGGTGGCGCCATAGCCAGCACATTGATTCTTAAAGCGATTACCTAACGTGGCGCCGCGCCGCGCCACGGTGCGCTGGGTACGCGCCACCACCCCCACACACGCCTCCACACGCCCCCGCAGCGCACGTCCCCAGCCGCGCCTGACAGAGGGCCACTAGAGCGGAGCGCGTGGCGGCGCCATTCGCCGGAATCGCGACCCATTCCTCTCGGGATATCACGCCGCTCTCGACCTGAGGACCCGCCCTGAATGGGGCCACGCGTGACACGGACAGCTGCCGCCCACTCCTCGTCCGTCAGCTCTCCTGACTCCAGAAGAGAGTGCGGTCTGTACGGGACCCCTCAGCCAAATTCCCTTGTCAGGTGGTGTCAACGAACCTACAGGTAATCCCCCAGCACAACAGCAGTGGCTGAGAGGTATACTTATAAATCCTACTTATCTTCATTCAACGATGATGGAAGTGGTTCCTGACCTAACAAGCTCGCATCAGATGGTAAACTTTTTATGCAATCTCTTCAACATTTCATTGTTGAACTCGTTTATGACTTCATGTTATCAGATTCGTTTCCCTACGCTGAATGTTATGTGCGCCTATGAAACTTTATTAAATGAAAAACTTTTAAAATCATCCTACGTTTCATGCCAGGTCTACAACAACTTACCATTCATTTAAAAAAAGTGTTCGTGCCATAATTCGGCACCTAAAAACGTCGTTTGAAAATGCCACATCGTTCTTTCACTTAGCGAAATCGCAGCTTGACATACGAGTGGCTTACAGTAAGTTATGAACAATTTTCTTTTTCGGCCAGTTTCCGTTAAAAAAATCCGCATTTGTTAAGAGACATCATGGAATGTTCCCGCTTCAGCCCATACAGTTTCATGAGGTTTGAATACGTAGCCGCGCTATACGTAGCTTGCAAAATGGCATCTGGAACGGAGGTGCGTTCCAAGCAGAGAGGTGTCATTGAGTTTCTTTTGAGGGAAAACCAGAGCATCATACATATTCATAGGCGCTTGCAGAATGTCTACGGAGACCTGGTTGTGATTAAAAGCACGTTGAGTCGTTGAAAGAAGCATCTGCTATCATCGTAGCAAGGTTGCGCAAACCTGTCAGACCTCCCGCGTGCCGGTTGGCCGCACACAGCTGTAGCTCCTGCAGTGTTGGAACGTGCGGACACTCTCATTCGCGGTAATCGACGAATCACAATGAAACATCTCTCTGCCCAACTGGACATCTCTGTTGGTAGTGCTGACACACTCGTCCAACACTTGGAGCACTCAAAGGTGTGTGCCCGCTCGGTTCGTCGTCGTCTAATAGACGACCATAAAATCAACGAAGGACCACCTGCGTAGAATTGATTTCGCGTTAAAAGACTGACAGTGCCGAACACCTGCACGGGCGATAAAACATACAGTACATGGAGTCCACGGAGTGGTCTGACACCACCTCTCCTCTGAAGAGAAAGGTTCAAAGCCGCATCTTAAGCGGGTAAACTCATGACGACTGTCTTCTGAAACTGTGAAGGGGTTATTCTGCTTGATTTCGTCCCTCATGGTGTGACAGTAAGCACTGAACTGTATTTTACTACCCTCAGGAAGTGGGAGAAACGACTTCAGAGTGTTCGTCACCACAAAAGTGCTAAATAACTTCTCGTTCTCGATGAAAACGAAAGTCTCACGAAAGCGCGCGCACCCTAGAGAAACTCAGGAAACTTCATCGGACTGTTATTTCTCATCCAGCCTACAGCCCGGATCTCACACCTTCCGACTACCATCTGCCTGGCCCAGTGAATGATGCACTCTGTAGTATGTACATGATGGGGAGGTTACTGATGCACGAAGGCGTTGGCGCCAATGTCGTTCAGTGAAGTGTTACCATTCGGGCATAAAGGCTCTTACACTAATGTGGCGTAAGGCCTTCGCACTGAATGGCGAATATGTTGAAAAATAACGTCTGGTTGCCAAAAGCGTGAGGACTAATATGGTGTACTGGAATACCGAATAACACCAAACTGCTCTCAGAAAAAATGTATGTTGCATTACTTATTAAACGCCCATCGTTTTTGGGGAGAGCTGTCTCAGATTGGCCGAGCGGTTCTAGCCCCTACAGTCTGGAACCGCGCGACCGCTACGGTCGCAGGTCCGAATCCTGCCTCGGGCATGGATGTGTGTGATGTCCTTAGGTTAGTTAGGTTTAAGTAGTTCTAAGTTCTAGGGGACTGATGACCTCAGAAGTTAAGTTCCATAGTGCTCAGAGCCATTTGTACAATTTTTTTTCCTCAGGTTACTGACCCTATATACTAATTTCATAGTCATATAGGCAACTGGCGTTCTATATATTTACCACTAACGTCCTTGGTATACTGTTGTGTTTCGGCCATACGATGCATAGCTGCTTGACGGCTGAATCACAAGCGCCTATTAAAAGCTTCGAGACAAAGGGAGCGAAAGTCGCTACAAGATATCCCGGAGCCTGTATTGGATGTCTGTACAGGGGCCCACCGAAAATGAAAGAAACGTTATACACTCCTGGAAATTGAAATAAGAACACCGTGAATTCATTGTCCCAGGAAGGGGAAACTTTATTGACACATTCCTGGGGTCAGATACATCACATGATCACACTGACAGAACCACAGGCACATAGACACAGGCAACAGAGCATGCACAATGTCGGCACTAGTACAGTGTATATCCACCTTTCGCAGCAATGCAGGCTGCTATTCTCCCATGGAGACGATCGTAGAGATGCTGGATGTAGTCCTGTGGAACGGCTTGCCATGCCATTTCCACCTGGCGCCTCAGTTGGACCAGCGTTCGTGCTGGACGTGCAGACCGCGTGAGACGACGCTTCATCCAGTCCCAAACATGCTCAATGGGGGACAGATCCGGAGATCTTGCTGGCCAGGGTAGTTGACTTACACCTTCTAGAGCACGTTGGGTGGCACGGGATACATGCGGACGTGCATTGTCCTGTTGGAACAGCAAGTTCCCTTGTCGGTCTAGGAATGGTAGAACGATGGGTTCGATGACGGTTTGGATGTACCATGCACTATTCAGTGTCCCCTCGACGATCACTAGTGGTGTACGGCCAGTGTAGGAGATCGCTCCCCACACCATGATGCCGTGTGTTGGCCCTGTGTGCCTCGGTCGTATGCAGTCCTGATTGTGGGGCTCACCTGCACGGCGCAAAACACGCATACGACCATCATTGGCACCAAGGCAGAAGCGACTCTCATCGCTGAAGACGACACGTCTCCATTCGTCCCTCCATTCACGCCTGTCGCGACACCACTGGAGGCGGGCTGCACGATGTTGGGGCGTGAGCGGAAGACGGCCTAACGGTGTGCGGGACCGTAGCCCAGCTTCATGGAGACGGTTGCGAATGGTCCTCGCCGATACCCCAGGAGCAACAGTGTCCCTACTTTGCTGGGAAGTGGCGGTGCGGTCCCCTACGGCACTGCGTAGGATCCTACGGTCTTGGCGTGCATCCGTGTGTCGCTGCGGTCCGGTCCCAGGTCGACGGGCACGTGCACCTTCCGCTGACCACTGGCGACAACATCGATGTACTGTGGAGACCTCACGCCCCACGTGTTGAGCAATTCGGCGGTACGTCCACCCGGTCTCCCGCATGCCCACTATACGCCCTCGCTCAAAGTCCGTCAACTGCACATACGGTTCACGTCCACGCTGTCGCGGCATGCTACCAGTGTTAAAGACTGCGATGGAGCTCCGTATGCCACGGCAAACTGGCTGACACTGACGGCGGCGGTGCACAAATGCTGCGCAGCTAGCGCCATTCGACGGCCAACACCGCGGTTCCTGGTGTGTCCGCTGTGCCGTGCGTGTGATCATTGCTTGTACAGCCCTCTCGCAGTGTCCGGAGCAAGTATGGTGGATCTGACACACCGGTGTCAATGTGTTCTTTTTTCCATTTCCAGGAGTGTAGTTGGGCCGCAGACTTCAGCAGAAACAAAAGCGCTTTTTGAAAACCGAGCTGAGAAAGGGATATGCAATCGATACATGGGAAGAAATGCAACTTCCCATAGCAGAAGAATGCTTTCTGAGAAACACATTCTTGGCGAGTGTTCTCGATCTTTTTAGCCTGCGAAGGAAGCGGTACCAAACAGATATTAAATATATTGTTACGTAATTCGTTGGACGAGAAGAAGCTTTCAAAATATGGGAAGTAGTGTAGTGGCAGCCACCGAGCCGAGAGGACGCGCAGCAGAGCGGCATCAGCAGCACTTGTGTGATAAACTGTAAACCAATTTAGTCTTTGTTCTTTTGTTCTTTGCTTATGCAAAGAAGTGAACAGTACGTATGTACTTTACTGTTTGGACTAGTGGTTAGAAAATTAATCGTAGTTCTTTATTTTTGCTTACGTCTTGTGAATATCGTTGTGTAGGGCAGCTTCCAAGTGTAAATTCATCTTTGTTTAATAGCTTGCGGTCTCAGAGTTCAGTGAGAAATTTGCACACCAACTATTAGTGTTACTTTATTCTCCTTTCGTATATTTTCAAACGCAGTTGCCCCGTTTAAGACCTGATATCTATTTAATACACAGTACGATATGCCCAGGGACTGTACTTATTGTAAGCGGACACAAGGAGAGTTGGCTGAGGTCCGTATACAGCTCGAAGCTACGTTGGCTACCGTCGACAAGCTTCTAGCTAATGCTCGAAGTTGCGGTGACGTCGGAGCGCCAATGACGAGGCCTGCGACACCTTTGATGTCACTGGAATTCCCTGGTGGCCCGGACGTCACAGCAGCTTCCGATACGCAACATCTGGCTGGTCTGTCCTCACTCCAGAGTGGGCAGAAGGCGAAAGAGGGAGCAGGCGGTGCGGCTGGCTCCCTACGTCTTAGCAACAGGTACGAGGTACTTCCCAGTGTTGATAGTAACTCTATGCCAGCACGGGATGCCTCTCCTGTTGGGCCAGTGGTGGAGTTTCCCGCCCAGTCCGGATAAGCACAGAGGGTTGGCATGCTATTCTTTGGGAGCTCCAATGTTATGCGGGTGATGGAGCCGCTCAGGGAGGTAGCAGCCAAGGCGAGAAAGAATTCCAGTGTGCATTCGGTGCGTTTACGGAGAGGTCTCAATCGTGATGTGGAGGAGGCCCTGCCGGCGGCTATCGAGCACACTGGGTGCAACCGGCTACATGTAGTGGTACATGTCGGCAGGAATGACGCCTGCCACTTGGGTTCTGAAGCTATCCTCGGCTCCTTTCGGTGGCTGGCTGACTTTGCGAAGGCAACAAGCAAGGCACGCGGGGTGAAGGCTAAGCTTGTTATTTGAGCATTGTACCCAGAGTTGATCGCGGTATTCTGGTTTGGAGCAGAGTAGAAAGTCTAAACCAGAGGCTCAACGGCTCTGCGACGGTATCGGATTCGGAATTCCCGACCTCCGCTATCGGGTGCAGAATTTTAGGGTTCCCCCTAATAGGTCAGGCGTGCACTACACGCAGGAAGCGGCTACTAGGATAGCGGAGTACGTGTGGCGTGCTCATGGGACTATTTTAGGTTAGACGACCCCTCCCTTGCGAGCAAACATGATTTGCTTGTTAAATCAGCCACAGTGACCTCAGAGAATCTAGGTCCTCGCAGATCAGAGATATAAAAGTTTAATATTATTTTAGTAAACTGCAGGAGCATCCAAGGAAAGGAAAGGTCCCACAATTTGTATCGCTTATTGAAGATTATAATGCACAGATGGTATTGGGAACAGAAGGCTGGTTGAAACCAGACGTCAGTGACAACGAAGTCCTAAGTTCAGACTGGAATGTTTATCGTAAGGATAGGTTTGTCGCCAATGGTGGCGGCGTGTTTTTTGTAGTAAAAAATTCAATAAAAACTAGCGAAGTTATAACGGATTCTGAATATGAGTAAATCTGGGTGAAACTGAGTATCAAAGAACGGTCAGAAATGGTGATTGGATGCTTTTATAGACCACCTGGGTCAGGATTTGTAGTTGTAGAGCGCTTGAGACGCAGCTTGCAGAATATCATTAGTAATTTTCCTGATCATGCAGTTGTAATAGGTGGTGACTAAGTTGCCAGGTATAGATTGGGAATGTTATGCCATGAAAACTGGTGCCAGAGACAGGGAATCGTTTGGCATTGTTCTGGATGTCTTGTCCGAAAATTGCCTAGAGAAAATAGTTAGAGAAGCAACTCGTGAGGATAACGTCTTAGACCTCCTGGCAACAAACAGACCAGAACTTATCGAATCAGTTAACGTAGATATCAGTGATCATAAGGCTGTGTCAACATGTATGAAGACGGGTCCTACAAGGAATGTTAAGAAAGGTAGGAAGGTACATTTGCTCACCAAGGGTGACAGGATACAAATTTCAGAATATCTCAGCAGTCAGCATCAAATAATCTGTGATGAGGACGAGGATGTGGAGAACAAATGGAAAAAATTAAAATGCATCTTTCAATACGCCCCAGACAAGTATGTTCCGAGTAAGGTTTCAAGGGTTAGGAAAGATCCACCTTGGTTTAATAGCCGTTTCATATAAGCGCTACGTAAAGAACATTTCATATCAGATTAAAGATAAGTAAAAACCTAGCGGACAAACAAAAGCTGAAGCGAAAATGAGCGTAAGAAAAGCAATGAGAGAAGCGTTCAGTGATTTCGAAAGTGAGACGTTGTCAACCGACCAGAGTAAAAACCCTAAGAGATTTTGGTCGTATGTAAAATCTGTAAGTGGGTCAAAATCTTCTATTCTACATCTAAATCTACATTTATACTCCGCAAGCAGCCCAACGGTGTGTGGCGGAGGGCACTTTACGTGCCACTGTCATTACCTCCCTTTCCTGTTCCAGTCGCGTATGGTTCGCGGGAAAAACGACTATCTGAATGCCTCCCTGCGCCCTCTAATCTCTCTAATTTTACATTCGTGATCTCCTCGGGAGGTATAAGTAGGGGGAAGCAATATATTCGATACCTCATCCAGAAACGCACCCACTCGAAACCTGGCCAGCAAGCTACATCGCGATGCAGAGCGCCTCTCTTGCAGAGTCTGCCACTTGAGTTTGTTAAACATCTCCGTAACGCTATCACGGTTACAAATAACCCTGTGACGAAACGCGCCGCTCTTCTTTGGATCTTCTCTATCTCCTCTGTCAACCCGATCTGGTACGGATCCCACACTGATGAGCAATACTCAAGTATAGGTCGAACGATTGTTTTGTAAGCCACCTCCTTTGTTGATGGACTACATTTTCTAAGGACTCTCCCAATGAATCTCAACCTGGTACCCGCCTTACCAACAATTAATTTTATATGATCATTCCACTTCAAATCGTTCCGCACGCAAACTCCCAGATATTTTACAGAAGTAAGTGCTACCAGTGTTTGTTCCGCTATCATATGATCATACAATAAAGGATCCTTCTTTCTATGTATTCGCAATACATTACATTTGTCTATGTTAAGGGTCAGTTGCCACTCCCTGCACCAAGTGCCTATCCGTTGCAGATCTTCCTGCATTTCGCTACAATTTTCTAATGCTGCAACTTCTCTGTATACTACAGCATCATCCGCGAAAAGCCGCATGGAACTTCCGACGCTGTCTACTAGGTCATTTATATATATTGTGAAAAGCAATGGTCCCATAACACTCCCCTGTGGCACGCCAGAGGTTACTTTAACGTCTGTAGACGTCTCTCCATTGATAACAACATGCTGTGTTCTGTTCGCTAAAAACTCTTCAATCCAGGCACACAGCTGGTCTGATATTCCGTAGTCTCTTACTTTGTTTATCAGGCGACAGTGCGGAACTGTATCGAACGCCTTCCGGAAGTCAAGAAAAATAGCATCTACCTGGGAGCCTGTATCTAATATTTTCTGGGTCTCATGAACAAATAAAGCGAGTTGGGTCTCACACGATCGCTGTTTCCGGAATCCATGTTGATTCCTACATAGTAGATTCTGGGTTTCCAAAAACGACATGATACTCGAGCAAAAAACATGTTCTAAAATTCTACAACAGATCGACGTCAGAGATATAGGTCTATAGTTTTGCGCATCTGCTCGACGACCCTTCTTGAAGACTGGGACTACCTGTGCTCTTTTCCAATCCTTTGGAACCTTCCGTTCCTCTAGAGACTTGCGGTACACGGCTGTTAGAAGGGGGGCAAGTTCTTTCGCGTACTCAGTGTAGAATCGAATTGGTATCCCGTCAGGTCCAGTGGACTTTCCTCTGTTGAGTGATTCCAGTTGCTTTTCTATTCCTTGGACACTTATTTCGATGTCAGCAATTTTTTCGTTTGTGCGAGGATTTAGAGAAGGAACTGCAGTGCGGTCCTCCTCTGTGAAACAGCTTTGGAAAAAGGTGTTTAGTATTTCAGCTTTACGCGTGTCATCCTCTGTTTCAATGCCTTCATCATCCCGGAGTGTCTGGATATGCTGTTTCGAGCCACTTACTGATTTAACGTAAGACCAGAACATCCTAGAATTTTCTGTCAAGTCGGTACATAGAATTTTACTTTCGAATTCACTGAACGCTTCACGCATAGCCCACCTTACGCTAACTTTGACATCGTTTAGCTTCTGTTTGTCTGAGAGGTTTTGGCTGCATTTAAACTTGGAGTGAAGCTCTCTTTGCTTTCGCAGTAGTTTCCTAACTTTGTTGTTGTACCACGGTGGGTTTTTCCCGTCCCTCACAGTTTTACTCGGCACGTACCTGTCTAAAACGCATTTTACGATTGCCTTGAACTTTTTCCATAAACACTCAACATTGTCAGTGTCGGAACAGAAATTTTCGTTTTGATCTGTTAGGTAGTCTGAAATCTGCCTTCTATTACTCTTGCTAAACAGATAAACCTTCCTCCCTTTTTTTATATTCCTATTAACTTCCATATTCAGGGATGCTGCAACGGCCTCATGATCACTGATTCCCTGTTCTGCACATACAGAGTCAAAAAGTTCGGGTCTCTTTGTTATCAGTAGGTCCAAGATGTTATCTCTACGAGTCGTTTCTCTGTTTAATTGCTCGAGGTAATTTTCGGATAGTGCACTCAGTATAATGTCACTCGATGCTCTGTCCCTACCACCCGTCCTAAACATCTGAGTGTCCCAATCTATATCTGGTAAATTGAAATCTCCACCTAAGACTATAACATGCTGAGAAAATTTATGTGAAATGTATTCCAAATTTTCTCTCAGTTGTTCTGCCACTAATGCTGCTGAGTCGGGAGGTCGGTAAAAGGAGCCAATTATTAACCTAGCTCGGTTGTTGAGTGTAACCTCCACCCATAATAATTCACAGGAACTATCCACTTCTACTTCACTACAGGATAAAGTACTACTAACAGCGACGAACACTCCACCACCGGTTGCATGCAATCTATCCTTTCTAAACACCGTCTGTACCTTTGTAAAAATTTCGGCAGAATTTATCTCTGGCTTCAGCCAGCTTTCTGTACCTATAACGATTTCAGCTTCGGTGCTTTCTATCAGCGCTTGAAGTTCCGGTACTTTACCAACGCAGCTTCGACAGTTTACTATTACAATACCGATTGCTTCTTGGTCTATTCATGCTCTCAGCGACCACACCGGCACCGAAACGGAAGATAACAGAGAGAAGGCCGAAATACTGAATTCGGTCTTCCGAAGTTGTTTCACCGCGGAAGATCGTAACACTGTCCCTCCTTTCAATCAGCGTGCGAAGGTGGAAATGGCAGATACTGAGATAACCGACCACGGATTTGAAAAGCAGCTACAATCGCTTAGTAGTGGAAAGGCTTGAGGGTCAAATGAGATACCTATAAGACTCTATAAAGATTATGCGAAAGAACTTGCACCCATTCTAGCAGTAATTTTCCGTAAATCGGTAGATACCGCCTGGAAAAATGCGCAGGTCATTCCTATTTTTAAGAAAGGCCGTAAGATAGATCCACACAATTGTAGACCTATATCGTTGACGTCAATCTGTTGTAGAATTATGGAACATGCTTTATGCTCAAGAGTTATGGCGTCCTTGGAAAATGAACAGCTCCTCAATAAAAATCAACATGGATTCCGCAAACAGAGATCCTGCGAAACTCAGCTCGCTCTATTCCTCCATGAGATCCACAGCGCAGTGGACAACGGATATCAGGCTGACACCTTGTTCCTTGATTTCAGTAAGGCATTTGACACCGTCCCGTACTGCCTGTAATGAAAGAAATACGAGCTTACGGAGTATCTGAGCAGACCTGTTATTGGATTCAAGACTTTCTTGCAGACAGAACTCAACACGTCGCTCTTACCGGAATTAAATCGACACATGTAAAGGTAATATTCGGAGTACCACATGGAAGTGTGATAGGACTGTTCACAATATATATAAATGATCTAGTAGAAAGCATCGGATGCTCTTTAAAGCTATTCACAGATGATGCAGTTGTTAATACCAAATTAGCAACGCCAGAAGGTAGTAAGAATTTGCAGAACGACCTGCAGAGAACTGATAAATGGTGCAGACTCTGGCAGTTGACCCTGAACGTGAATAAATGTAACATATTGCGCATACACAGGAAAATAAATCCGCACTCTACAGCTACACTGTTGATGACAAACAGCTGGAGACACGTCTGCCGTAAAATACCTAGGTGTAACCATCCGGAGCGACCATATGTGGAATGACCATATAAAACAGATAGTGAGAAAAACAGACACAAGACTCAGATTCATCGGAAGAATCTTAAGGAAATGTAGCTCATCCACGAAAGAAGTGGCTTATAAGGCGCTTGTTCGCCCGATTCTTGAGTATTGTTCATCTATCTGGGATCCCTATCAAGTAGGAGTGATAGAGGATATAGAGGAGATCCAAAGAAAAGCGGCGCGTTTCGTCACGGGATCGTTTAGCTGGCGAGAGAGCGTTACGGAGATGCTGAACAAACTCCACTGGCAGACGTTACAAGAGAGACGTTGTGCATCACGGAGATATTTAGTACTCAAATTTCGGGACAGCACTTTTCAGGAGGAGTCAGACAACATATTACTTGCCCCCACATACATCTCGCGTATTGACCACGAGGAGAAAATTCGAGAAATTAGAGCCAATACAGAGGCTTTACCAACAATCATTCTTCCCAAGCATTATTTGCGAGTGGAACAGGGTTGTAGGGATCAGATAGTGGAACGAAAGTACCCTCCGCCACACACCATAAGGTGGCTTGCGGAATATGATGTAGATGTAATTGTAGGCGCAAAAATCCTGCAGTAGAAAAAATGTGTTTCGCAGTATCGAAGATGAGCAATTGTTCATAGCTCATATGGTATACACTTCAGAGCTCATGTTTACTGGACTTTTTTTCTTATTTTGATGTAAGATAGCTGTCCCCATATTCTGTAAAGGACATTTAGCCACACCATAAACATTTTATTCCACTACACCATACAAGTCGTTGGATGTAGATTCTTAGTGCTACCCATATAAATCCAGGGTCAGGCACTAGTTATCCACTACTACTGGTTAATTACAATTGAATATCTTTTATTTATACATACATATGTTCATGTACATTTGTATTTGTATTTTGTATACATGCATGTATGTGTTCATATGTATGTGTAAAAGGGATAGGCAAATGAAAGCGAGACACATGGGAAAAAGTACGTAAACTTTTTATAATTTCTTTGAAGGTTATTTCTACCACCAATAGATGGCTACATTTTAGATACATGGATATCTAATTCTTCTGTGCTGTGAGTAGTCGTCCCACTCATCAACAGATGGCTCTACTGTTAGAAACACAACAGAATCATAAATTAAATATTTTACACATCTAAGCCTTTGAAATATTCTAAAAGTCTGCAAAATATGTAGGCAGTGCAAAATGTGCGATGCTTTCATCGATTATCTAAGACCTGGCTGAGGTTAAGTGCATTAAAAACCATCTTTGCTCATGTATTTATAAACAGTTCCTTTTCATTTAGCAATTGAAGTAATGCTAACATTACATTGTACAATGCACTTTTTAATACTGTGCCATCATGAATGTTGATTTGAGCCTTATTGTACCTTTCTCTTGTACTTAACGTCAATTCTATCCTAGATACTCACATTTTTCGCACTGCCGACGTATTTTGAAGACTTTTTGGAACATTGAGACATCGAAGTTGTGGAAGTAATGCAGTCTCTAAAGCTTTTAGAGAGCCTTGCCACCATAGTTCGAACTGAAAACTGCAGTTATTGTACATAGCCTTTAGTAGGCCTGTGTCATTTGTAATAACAGAAACATCTTTCAATCCATAGTATCGATTATATATATATATATATATATATATATATATATATATATATATATATATATATATATATATATATACACTCCTGGAAATTAAAATAAGAACACCGTGAATTCATTGTCCCAGGAAGGGGAAACTTTATTGACACATTCCTGGGGTCAGATACATCACATGATCACACTGACAGAACCACAGGCACATAGACACAGGCAACAGAGCATGCACAATGTCGGCAGTAGTACAGTGTATATCCACCTTTCGCAGCAATGCAGGCTGCTATTCTCCCATGGAGACGATCGTAGAAATGCTGGATGTAGTCCTGTGGAACGGCTTGCCATGCCATTTCCACCTGGCGCCTCAGTTGGACCAGCGTTCGTGCTGGACGTGCAGACCGCGTGAGACGACGCTTCATCCAGTCCCAAACATGCTCAATGGGGGACAGATCCGGAGATCCTGCTGGCCAGGGTAGTTGACTTACACCTTCTAGAGCACGTTGGGTGGCACGGGATACATGCGGACGTGCATTGTCCTGTTGGAACAGCAAGTTCCCTTGCCGGTCTAGGAATGGTAGAACGATGGGTTCGATGACGGTTTGGATGTACCGTGCACTATTCAGTGTCCCCTCGACGATCACCAGTGGTGTACGGCCAGTGTAGGAGATCGCTCCCCACACCATGATGCCGGGTGTTGGCCCTGTGTGCCTCGGTCGTATGCAGTCCTGATTGTGGCGCTCACCTGCACGGCGCCAAACACGCATACGACCATCATTGGCACCAAGCCAGAAGCGACTCTCATCGCTGAAGACGACACGTCTCCATTCGTCCCTCCATTCACGCCTGTCGCGACACCACTGGAGGCGGGCTGCACGATGTTGGGGCGTGAGCGGAAGACGGCCTAACGGTGTGCGGGACCGTAGCCCAGCTTCATGGAGACGGTTGCGAATGGTCCTCGCCGATACCCCAGGAGCAACAGTGTCCCTAATTTGCTGGGAAGTGGCGGTGCGGTCCCCTACGGCACTGCGTAGGATCCTACGGTCTTGGCGTGCATCCGTGCGTCGCTGCGGTCCGGTCCCAGGTCGACGGGCACGTGCACCTTCCACCGACCACTGGCGACAACATCGATGTACTGTGGAGACCTCACGCCCCACGTGTTGAGCAATTCGGCGGTACGTCCACCCGGCCTCCCGCATGCCCACTATACGCCCTCGCTCAAAGTCCGTCAACTGCACATACGGTTCACGTCCACGC
Organism: Schistocerca cancellata; assembly: GCF_023864275.1. NCBI lineage: Eukaryota > Metazoa > Arthropoda > Insecta > Orthoptera > Acrididae > Schistocerca > Schistocerca cancellata. Next base: position 857,350,314 of record NC_064626.1, read on the forward strand.
TGTCGCGGCATGCTACCAGTGTTAAAGACTGCGATGGAGCTCCGTATGCCACCGCAAACTGGCTGACACTGACGGCGGCGGTGCACAAATGCTGCGCAGCTAGCGGCATTCGACGGCCAACACCGCGGTTCCTGGTGTGTCCGCTGTGCCGTGCGTGTGATCATTGCTTGTACAGCCCTCTCGCAGTGTCCGGAGCAAGTATGGTGGGTCTGACACACCGGTGTCAATGTGTTCTTTTTTCCATTTCCAGGAGTATATATATATATATATATATATATATATATATATATATATATATATATTATTGGTGTTTTGCCCTTAAAGAGCGCATTTGGACTAAACTACATGGCCAGTTCCTTTTGCTGCTCTCCTTGCTGCCCAGACTTCCCTCATTCGCTCGCTGTGTTTCTGTTTCCGGTCCTCTGTCCATGCTTCTTGTCGGCTTTGTGTCTTCGACTTCATCTTGATTGCCTTTTTGGTTGCCCATATTTCTTTCATCTTCCGGCTGTGATCTTGCTTGCGTTCTTCGGTCCATTTTACGCCGGTTCGTTTGTCACATTGTATCTCATGTAATTTACTTTTCTTAATGATTACTTTTGAATGCATTACGGGAACAGCAGTGATCAATGTCTTGTAAATAATTTCTATTAAAAACAGTCTTGATCACGATTTATTTCACAAGGTGACCGGTTTCGACCACTACTGTGGTCATCTTCAGACCATTGAGTAGGAACCTCTGTTGGAGAATCACTAGTAGTAGTGATTCTCCAACAGAATGAGGTTCCTACTCAATGGTCTGAAGATGACCACAGTAGTGGTCGAAACCGGTCACCTTGATAAATCGTGATCAAGACTGTTTTTAATAGAAATTTCTTAATGATGTTTCTGAATTTTATTCTGTCGTTTATTGTGTCTGCTGTTATGTATAATTGGTTCAGATCGTTTTTTTACCTCTGCCACCCATTTGTTGTTTCTAGTGGTTACCCAGTCAAAGATCTGTTTGGTCAGTCTGTGTGATGGCATCCTGTATAGGTGTCCATAGAATTGCAGTCTGCGTTTCCTAATCTTTTCTGTGATTGTCTCCGTATGTTTGTATAGTTCTCTGTAGGTTTCTTGATCCTTATTCCATTGTTGTTAGTTGCGCCAAATATTTTCCTGAGTATTTTCCGTTCTACTTTTTCTAGTTGCCTTATACGTGTATGCCCTAGGATTAGTGTGGTCTCTGCTGCATATAGTGCCTCGGGGAGCACCACCTTGTCGTAGTGGAGTAATTTGGCTTTTTTTGAGATAGATGTCTTGTTGTAATGATTCCACACTGTTTTGTATGCCTTGTCCAGTTTAGTTTTTCTTTCATCATTTGAGTTTCTGTCATGTCCGCTGATTTGTAGTGTTTCACCGAGGTATTTTAAGTTTGTCGTTTTGTAAATCGTGCCATACTTTGTGTTCAGAGATGAGAGTTTGTTTGTGCTCATAAACTGTCTTTTCGTAAGAGATCTGTAGTACAGTTTCGGAAGCGATTTCGTGTAATTTTTCAATAGCGTCTTTTGTTTCTTTTACACCTTTCGTGACAATCGCCAAATCGTCTGCAAAAGGCAGGCATTTAATCTGTAGGTGTCCTAAGGTTATCACCTGTTGTGATGTTTCCCATTCTTTTATTACGTTATCTACCACCAGATTGAAAAGGAGAGGTGAGAGGCCATCGCCTTGTCGGACACCTGTGCGGATTTCAAAGGGCTCTGATAGTTCCCTACAGAACTTTACGTTGCATGTCGTGTTGGTTAAAGTTTTCTCTATGATAGCCCGTGTTTTGTTGTCTGCTTTGTATTCTGCTAGGATTTTGACGAGAGTTTTCCGGTCGATAGAGTTGTACGCCTTTTTGAAGTCGACAAAGGTAATGATCAGGTTCTGTTTGTGTTGTAAAATCATTTTCAGGTTCCACATCTTTCCTGCACAAGACCTCTCTTTACGGAAGCCTGTTTGGTATTCCCCAATCAAGTGGTCTGTCTGGCATTCTAGTCTATTTAGTAAAGCTATAGAGAGGATCTTGTATGTGACTGGTAGTAGGGATATTCCTCTGTAGTTGTTCGGGTCAGTCTTGTCACCTTTTTTGTATAGTGGGTGTATCAGGGCAGTTCTCCAGTCGTCAGGAATTTTCATGGTCTTCCAGATATCTTCCAAGATCCTGTGGATGTCTTTGGTGAGTTCTGAGTCTTGTAAGTTCCAGATTTCCGCGATGATGCCATCTTCTCCTGGTGCTCTAGGATTCTTGAGTGACTTTATTATTTCTTTAACTTCTTCTAGAGTTGGAGGTTCACTATCTGAATTGTACGTGCTCGTTTCTGTCATAATTTCTTGCATAGGTGGGGTCCGTGTTGAGCAGTTTTGCAAAGTTCTTTGCCAGAATGTCACAATTGTTTTTGGTATTGGTTTCTAGGGTTCCCTCCGGTATTCTGAAGCACAAGTTGGGTGGTTGATATCCAGTCATATTTTTTCTGAACGTTCTGTACAAGTTTCTTGTATTGTTCTTCATGAAGTCCGATTCGATCTCGGTCAGTCGCCGTTTATAATATTGTCGTTTTTCACTGGGAATGATTTTGCTTGATTGCTTTTGTGTTTTCAGAAAGTTCATCCAATTCTCTTCGGATTTATGCCTACTAAATGTTTTCCATGCACTGATTCGTTGGTCAATAGCTTGGTCACATGTGTGGTTCCACCAACGGTGTTTCCTTGTGCGTGGTGCTTGTGCTAGTTTCATGGTCTCTCGGATTCTTCCTGAAAGTTGTGTCCAGTCTGTCGTTTTCTCCATTTTAATTTTGTCTAATACTTGTGTCTGGTTTAAAGTAAGGCATTCTGGATGTGGTCTAACAATTTTGTTCTTCTCGAACTTTTTCTTGGGCAAAAGACGAATCCTGATCTGTAGTAGGTGGTGGTCTGAGTCGAAGTAGCCTTTATGTGTGTCTATGTTCAAAATTTCTTTTTGTGAGTCTTTCTGGACTATTACGTGGTCGATTTGTAGTTCTTGCTTTCCGCTGGGGAAATTCCATGTGGTAAGTTTCCGTGTTGGATTCTTGAATTTTGTTGACACAATGGCGAGGACGTGGCTTTTGCAAAAGTCTATCAGGTGTTTTCCGTTTTTGTTTGTGCCCTTGTGTGGAGTATGTTTTCCTGTGGTATGTCTGTATATCTTTTCTTTTCCAAGTTTAGCATTGAAGTCTCCCAGTAATACACTCCTGGAAATTGAAATAAGAACACCGTGAATTCATTGTCCCAGGAAGGGGAAACTTTATTGACACATTCCTGGGGTCAGATACATCACATGATCACACTGACAGAACCACAGGCACATAGACACAGGCAACAGAGCATGCACAATGTCGGCAGTAGTACAGTGTATATCCACCTTTCGCAGCAATGCAGGCTGCTATTCTCCCATGGAGACGATCGTAGAAATGCTGGATGTAGTCCTGTGGAACGGCTTGCCATACCATTTCCACCTGGCGCCTCAGTTGGACTAGCGTTCGTGCTGGACGTGCAGACCGCGTGAGACGACGCTTCATCCAGTCCCAGACATGCTCAATGGGGGACAGATCCGGAGATCTTGCTGACCATGGTAGTTGACTTACACCTTCTAGAGCACGTTGGGTGGCACGGGATACATGCTGACGTGCATTGTCCTGTTTGAACAGCAAGTTCCCTTGCCGGTCTAGGAATGGTAGAACGATGGGTTCGATGACGGTTCTGATGTACCGTGCACTATTCAGTGTCCCCTCGACGATCACCAGTGGTGTACGGCCAGTGTAGGAGATCGCTCCCCACACCATGATGCCGGGTGTTGGCCCTGTGTGCCTCGGTCGTATGGAGTCCTGATTGTGGGGCTCACCTGCACGGCGCCAAACACGCATACGACCATCATTGGCACCAAGGCAGAAGCGACTCTCATCGCTGAAGACGACACATCTCCATTCGTCCCTCCATTCACGCCTGTCGCGACACCACTGGAGGCGGGCTGCACGATGTTGGGGCGTGAGCGGAAGACGGCCTAACGGTGTGCGGGACCGTAGCCCAGCTTCATGGAGACGGTTGCGAATGGTCCTCGCCGATACCCCAGGAGCAACAGTGTCATTAATTTGCTGGGAAGTGGCGGTGCGGTCCCCTACGGCACTGCGTAGGATCCTACGGTCTTGGCGTGCATCCGTGCGTCGCTGCGGTCCGGTCCCAGGTCGACGGGCACGTGCACCTTCCGCCGACCACTGGCGACAACATCGATGTACTGTGGAGACCTCATGCCCCACGTGTTGAGCAATTCGGCGGTACGTCCACCCGGCCTCCCGCATGCCCACTATACGCCCTCGCTCAAAGTCCGTCAACTGCACATACGGTTCACGTCCACGCTGTCGCGGCATGCTACCAGTGTTAAAGACTGCAATGGAGCTCCGTATGCCATGGCAAACTGGCTGACACTAACGGCGGCGGTGCACAAATGCTGCGCAGCTAGCGCCATTCGACGGCCAACACCGCGGTTCCTGGTGTGTCCGCTGTGCCGTGCGTGTGATCATTGCTTGTACAGCCCTCTCGCAGTGTCCGGAGCAAGTATGGTGGATCTGACACACCGGTGTCAATGTGTTCTTTTTTCCATTTCCAGGAGTGTATTTTGACTCTATGTGCAGGAATTTTTCTGATAGTTTCTTCCATTGTCGTCCAGAAGTCATCAATTTCGTCCGGAGTTTTCCTGTTGTAGTCATTAGTCGGTGCATATGCGTTGATTATTGTGTAGGATTTGTTGGCTGATTTCACTGTGATGGTGCTGATTTTTTCGTTTGGTGACGAAAAGTCGATTACGCTGTCCGTGATGGACCTGTGTACTGGAAATCCTGTGCCAAAAAGCCTTAGGCTTTTCAGTTGTCTCCATGGTTTTACTTTGTATATTCTGAAAGTCTCCGTGTTGAAATGGTCTTCGTCTGTGAATCGTGTTTCTTGCAGTGCACATATTTTGATTTGAAATTTTTCGAGAGTGTCTGTCAGTTGTTTCATCTTTCCTGTCTTCATCAGTGTGTTCACGTTGAGTGTGCCGATGTAGTGTTTGCGTTTGGTCTTGAGGGAGTTTGAGAAGCTCCGATTCTTCTCATGATGTCCGTGAGCCCCCGGAATCCGATGCTCACGACGATCCCAGTCTATTGACTGGGGCCCGGGGTAATGAGATTTTTCTCGTTGTACCATCATGATATTTAGTAGTTGGATGTATGGCACGCTGCCGAGTTCAACCTGACTTTCCAGATCAGGAGGTTGGTTGAGGCCGCCACCGACATGTGGAGCAGACGCCTTTTGTAGCCGCCCACTGTGGGAACAGACGCTGCTAGTAGTTTTGGTCCGCCCCGAGTATCTCATTTCCTCGGTACTACCTGTATCTAGGAGGCATTCCCCTATCCGCCACCTGGGGAGGCGCTCGGTTGCGGGTCTACTAACCGCCCCGAGATTATATATTGAACAACATGATGCGCTACTTTTGTACTTTCTGAAATGGTGCTTGAGAACAATTTAAATGTGGAAATATTTTACTTGAGGACATATTGTCAGTCTGAATTAGTTACGCTCACTCTGCCAATTTGCTTATTTGCTTGCCTGCTTAGCGTAGTATTTTAAGCTAACCCACATTCTTCTGCAGTTATAAGCCTTGTCAGGTTATGACCTAAATAATGAAAACTGCACCATTTACTTGTTTTTCATGCTTATCGCAATGTATCTCGACAATTTATTCTCATTTTCAAGTGTTTTTGTTTGTATGAGTATTTTTGGTGTTGTTTACATGTGTGATGCAAGCGTCATCAAAAATATTCGCGCAAAGAAATGTACAATGCACTTAAATGAGAATAAATTGTCGAGACGCATTGTGCTAAACATGAATAAATAAATAACTGGAGCAGCTGTAACTATTTAAATCATGAGTGACACAGTTCTAGGCTTTTCGAAACGTCGAATATGTACAATGAAATATGGTCAGGTTAGTTCTACATCAGATCCTTAGACCTACTTTATAATATGACAAGCGTTATTAGGCATTGAAACCTAGTATTAGAGTAGATATTTTATAATAAAGAGCACTAATTTAGAGAATATATGTGTACATAGATATTAACCTGCACTTTCTCTTTCTTTACAGATATATTTTTTACAGTGTTGCGACATCACGTTGGTTGATTTGATTCTTAATCTCAACTAAGCCCTGGATAATCGGTGTAAGCATCGCACTTTTTGCAATGTTTATGGTTTTGCAGATATTTTAGATATTTCATTATCTTTGATGTGAAAAATAAATAATTTAGGACTCTATTCTGTTTTTTCACAGTAGCGCCATTTGTTGGTGACAGCGAAAACCCCGCATGTGACAAAGAAAGAATTCATCCACATTTCTATAGTGCAACCATTTATTGGTGACAATAATATCCTCAAAGAAAATTATGCTACAAAGAACAAACCTTGCTCGATTTCAACAGTCCGGCCATCTGATGATAGGAGCAATTCTGGTGTGAAAGAAGACTTAATATTATTTCACATTTTTATGATTTGTGGGACGATATTTATAATAAAACTTATTTTCAACAGACAATAATTGTTAATTTCTTATTTATACACTGACGGAAAAAAATCGGCACCAAGGAGTTGTGCGACACAAAGTAAAGCTATTAGGCATGTTTCTACACCTGAAACACGAAGTCTGTTCAGATTTTACACCAGTCGCATAAGACCAGTGCTGGTAGCGCCATAATAAGAATGCGAATCGGGTTTGGTTTAAATAGTCGCTGTAATGGTTGTGAACATTAGTTACTTCACAGATGGGCCTGGTGAGTTGATGTTTGACAAGAATCTCTTCAATGCGACAATGTTTCCATTTCCAGCACCTCGGTTTGTTTGAACAAGGTAGTGTAACAGCGGTACAAGAAGCTGGCCCCTTATACTGCGATACTGTGAAAAGACATGGCAGGAATGTAGCCAGTGTACACGATTGCTGACAGCGGTGATCACTAGAATGTACAGCTACAAGACTATCACGCTCCATATGACCATGTGGCACTACCAAGACGGAAGACCATCATGTCTGTTGTATGGCTCTGTCACCTCATACTGCATCTGCAACAGCAACCTGAGCAGCAGATGGCACCATACTGACACAACGAACTGTTACAAATGGGTTACCGCTAACTTAGCCAAATGCCCAGCGGCGCGCATTCCACTGACTCCAAACCTGCGCCATTTGTTTCTTCAGTGGTGTCAAGCGAGAGCTCACTGGAGGGCAGGGTAGAGGTCTCTTGTGTTTTTGGATAAAAGCTAGTTCTCCCTCAGTTCCAGCGATGGCAATATGTTGGTTAGAAGTAGGCTAGTTGACAGCTTGCAACCAATTTGGGATATCATCAAACCACAACCCACAAACAGCATTAACTGTACCTGTATTGACCGACCAACTGCAGCACACATGGAACTCCATCCCACAAACTGGCGTCCGGCACCTGTACAACACAATGCATTCTCGCATCAGTTATTAATGTGCAAGCACTTCACATTTGCAGTAGCTTATCTCGTCCTTGTACACGGCTCGTGGTCTTGCGGTAGCGTTCTCGTTTCCCGCGCACGGGGTCCCGAATTCGATTCCCGGAGGTGTCAGGAATTTTCCCTGCCTCGAGATGACTGGGTGGTGTTGTGTCGTCTTCACCGTCATCATTCATCCCTATCACGGTCGGAGGATGGCAATGGTAAACCACCGCCGCTAGGACCTTTCCTAGTCGGCGGCGAGGGTTTCCCGCACCATCTCCTACGGTCCTCAGAGTATGGGACCTCACCATCATCATCCCGTCCTTCTATTAACCAGCGATCATGCAGTGTAAATTACTGACATATGTTACCTAGACAAATCTATTCCCAAAATTTCATTATTCTACGTTATTTTTTAGTGTTCTGAGTGTATTTTATAAGAACGTTGATTTTTAATTATTTAAAGCGAAATATGCTACCTACTAGTTCCAATACTCCACGGCGAATGATCTATTGCTTCAAATGAACTTCACTAAAGCAACTGGTGAGACAGTAATTCCATGAATTTTTAGAAGTCAACAATGCAAATCTAACAGAGAGAATTTTCGGTATTTTAGGCAATTTACATACTTATGATATTTAGCTTCCTAGAAGAAGTGCGGGGCAGGAGCGGCTTGGGGCGTCAGGGCATCCCCCTCCCCTCCCTTTCCCATCCGTTTTCCCTATCTCTCTAAGCTTTTGGCTGCTGCTGATGTCATGATTCCTGGTATGGACTTGGAGATTAGGAAGTGCTGATGCTGGTATGACATCGGTCAGTGCCCTCCCTCCCTTTCCCCTCCGTATCCCCTCCTTGGCCTTGATTCATGGTTCCTGGAATGACCTTGGAGATAAGGAAGTGCTGATGCTGATCTCAGTGGAATATGACACATGAATAGTTTAAGCTGGAAAATGACACGGCATATAAGAAAGTTCTGGTGCTGATGTTAGTACTTTTCTGCACAAAACTCTCCATGCCGTACTACTCATACAGTCCTGGTCTCTCCCTCATGAAATTTCTGTATTTTTTAGTCCTGAAGAATGACACTCATGACTGCCGATTTGGTTCAGATGAAGGGTTACATGACTGCGTAAACTCACAATTCCTTCGGCAACCTGCAAGCATTTTAAATGAAGTCATTGACCATCAGGTCTCAAAGTCCGGCAAATATGTTAAAAGTTACAGCTATTTCCTTTGAAATAATAAACAGTTTACTTGTTTTTCTTACATCCGTCTTGTTTTCATATACACACACATCAAAATAAGTTTTGCATCAGCCCTGAAGACATATGTTGACTGCGGGTATTGTGTCAAAGACACAGTCTCTTTCACTGTTCAGAGATGTCACTAGACCCCGCCCAAAGATGTAAACAACCATGCATGAACAGCGCCTATTAGACAGAGGGGGTCAGCCATCCAATCAGTTCCAGTCATTCCACCAGGAAGGAGGGACACGGCTCTCGTTGTCTGTAGTTCACCCATGCGTAGACGGTCAATACCGTGGTTCGATCGCGTGAGCAATTTACTTTGTGCCAGGAATGGCTCTCAACAAGAAAAGTGTCTAGGCGTTTCGGAGTGAACCAAAGTTATCTTGTCCAGACATGGAGGAGATGGAGAGAGGCTGAAACTTTCGATGACATGCCTCGTTCAGGCCGCCCAAGGGCTACTACTGCAGTGGATGACTGCTACCTACGGACTATGACTCAGAGGAATCCTGACAGCAAAGCCATCATGTTGAATAATGCTTTTCGTGCAGCCACAGGACGTCGTGTTACGACTCAAATTGTGCGCAATAGGCTGCACGATGCGCAACTTCACCCCCGTTGTCCACGGCGAGATCCATCTTTGCAATCATGACACCATGCAGCGCTGTATATATGGGCCCAACAACACGCCGAATGGACCGCTCAGAATTGGCATCACGTTCTCTTCACCGATGAGTGTCGCATATGCCTTCCACAAGACAATCGTCGGAGACGTGTTCGGAGGCAACCTGGTCAGGATGAACGCCTTAGACACATTGTCCAGCGAGTGCATCAAGGTGGAGGTTCCCTGTTGTTTCGGGATGGCATTACGAAGGACCGACGTACGCCGCTGTTGGTCATCGACTTCGTCGTAACGGCTGTAGTATACGTGGATGCCATCCTCCGGCTAATAGTGCAACCATATCGGCAGCATATCGGTAAGACACTCGTCTTCACAGACGGTAATTCGCGCTCCCATCGTGCACATCTTGTGAATGACTTCCTTCAGGATTACGACATCGCTCGCCTAGAGCAACCAGCATGTTCTCCAGACTTGAACCCTATCGAACATGCGTGGGATAGGTTGAAAAGGGCTGTTTATGGACGACGTGACCCACCAACCACTCTGAGGGATCTACGCCAAATCGCCGTTGAGGAGTGAGATAATCAGGACCAACAGTGTCTTGATGCACTTGTAGATAGTATGCTACGACGAATAAGGTATGCAGCAATGCAAGAGGACGTGCTACTGGGTATTAGAGATTCCGGTGTGTCCAGAAATCTGGACAACCACCTTTGAAAGTCTCGCTGTATGGTGTACAACATGTAATGAATGATTTTGATGAGCAATAAAAAGGGCGGAAATGATAGGGTTCCCGAACTCTCGGAACCGAGGTGCCGCAAAACTGTGTGTGTGTGTGTGTGTGTGTGTGTGTGTGTGTGTGTGTGTGTGGGTGGGTGGGTGTGTGTGTCTGTGTGTGTGCCTGTCTGTCTTTAAATATTTTCATAAAACATTTTGGAAGACTGCTGTCAATTCACTTTCATAATTGCTGCCTGCTAGCGTTTAAATATGTGAATGAATTTAATAACCGTAAAACAATCTGTGAGAAATTACAGAAATGAATGATACGCTATACAAACTGCTGTTACCCTGTAATCACAAGTTACCATAACGAGAAGAATAAACAAACTAACGCACTTCACTTATTAATATACACTATAGTTTCGCTCCATTAATGTTTTACATAGGTTCTTTGCACTACAATCGAAGTTGCTTTAAAAGGCTGTTCCTAACTGGAAGGGTTAATATGTATAACTTCATTATCTATGCAATATCCAAATAAAAACAGATTTTTTCAATGGAATAACGTAATTTTTAGTGGTAACCGATAGCTCATGAAAGGGGAATCGGAGTGGATTTGCAACAACGTAAATGAAAAAAATTATACGTTATTTTTATATCGAGAGTTAGCTTTTTTGTATATTAGTGTCCTCTCATTTCCTCTGCAGGTTGTTTAATAAACCCTGTTTCAAGATTCCGTCGTAATTACAACTGCATTAGCATGTAAGTGAGATGAATCACTTTAAACTCTCCTGAGCCTTGGCAAAGGACGCAAATTTTTTGATGCTGACGGGAGAAATGGAAGTGTTGCTCTAAACTTGCCACTGATGAGCCACTTCTGTACGCTTTAGTAAGAAAAAGTTGACGAGCCGGAAGCGGCCACAATGCCACCGTTTTGAGAAGCATCATACTCGTGCAACTATGGCGCAAGAGACGGAAGCCACTACTGCACTGAAGTTACAGCGGTGTCCTGATTTCTTGCGTGTGCACCCCTCAGTACCGGGTTCGTATTCTCTCGTTTCCTCTTTTCTACTTCCTGCATTGATGAATAATGCTTAACTCACCGTACAGACTAAATAACAATCTTAAGACCCATATAGCATCTCATTTGGTTGACATACGCACCTCGTAGCGAAATATGCTGCTCCTCCACGTGTCTGAAAATGTTCATCCCACTCCAAGAGAAAGAAGGTACTGGAGAGGCGTTCCGTATTACGGACATATTTTCGGATACATTTTCTGAGAACACACAATCCACCTACAGTTAAATAATATATTGTTTCCACTAACAGATATTCCGTGAAACGACCTTGACGAAAAAGTTGGAGAAATTACAGTTCATATAGAGTCCTACCAAGGGTCAAACTTCCCGCATACCACTTGCGAACGGAACAAATACGTGAAAGGGAGGAGCGGGAAGGCGGAATTGTTAGTCGCACGCTTGAAATACCTCCACCATAATTAGTACGGAGGCTTGAGTAGCACAGATGTACATGTGGGTGTAGAAAACTAAAATTTCAAATCAACAACAATTTCGTAACGAAATTCGAGCATTGTCTGAAACCAGTTCTCATGATTGATAGTATCACTACAATTACACTATCCCTTTCAAGTCAAATATGAATGTAATAAGAGTAACTAGTTTGCCAAAAAGAATAATTAATAAATTACACATATTTTTTCTATTTCTGGAAAAAAATTACACCACTGGCCATTAAAATTGCTACACCAAGAAGAAATGCAGTTGATAAACGGGTATTCATTGGATAAATATACTATACTAGCACTGAATGTGATTACATTTCCAAGCAATTTGGGTGCATAGATCCTGAGAAATCAGTACCCAGAACAACCACCTCTGGCCGTAATAACGGCCTTGATACGCCTGGCATTGAGTCAAACAGCTTGGATGGCGTATACAGGTACAGCTGCCCATGTAGCTTCAGCACGATACCACAGCTCTTCGAGAGTAGCGACTGGCGTATTGTGACGAGCAAGTTGCTCGGCCACCATTGACCAGACGTTTCAGTTGGTGAGATATCTGGAGAATGTGCTGGCCAGGACAGTAGTCGAACATTTTCTGTATCCAGAAAGGCCCGTACAGGAACTGCAACATACGGTCGTGCATTATCCTGCTGAAATGTAGGGTTGCGCAGGGATCGAATGAAGGATAGAGCCACGGGTCGTAACACATCTGAAATGTAACGCCCGCTGTTCAAAGTGCCGTCAATGCGAACAAGAGGTGACCGAGACATGTAACCAATGGCACCCCATACCATCACGCCGGGTGACACGCCAGTATGGCGATGGCGAAGACACGCTTCCAATGTGCGTTCACCGCGATGTCGCCAAACACGGATGCGACCATCATGATACTGTAAACAGAACCTGCATTCATCCGAAAATATGACGTTTTGCCATTCGTGCACCCAGGTTCGTCGATGAGTACACCATCGCAGGCGCTCCTGTCTGTGACGCAGCGTCAAGGGTAACCGCAGCCATTGTCTCCGAGCTGATAGTCCATGCTGCTGCAAACGTCGTCGAACTGTTCGTGCAGATGGTTGTTGTCTTGCAAACGTCCCCATCTGTTGACTCAGGCATCGAGACGTGGCTGCACGATCCGTTACAGCCATGTGAATAAGATGCCTGTCATCTCGACTGCTAGTGATACGAGGCCGTTGGGATCCAGCACGGCGTTCCGTATTACACTCCTCAACGCACCGATTCCATATTCTGCTAAGAGTGATTGGATCTGTACCAAAGCGAGCAACAATTTCGCGATACGATAAACCGCAATCGCGATGTGCTACAATACGTGATAGTACGCATTTCTCTTCCTTACACGAGGCATCACAACAACGTTGTACCATGCAGATCCGGTCAAGTGCTGTTTGTGTATGAGAAATCGGTTGGAAAGTTTCCTCATGTCAGCACGGTGTAAGTGTCACCACTGGCGCCAACCTTTTGTGAATGCTCTGAACAGCTTATCATTTGCATACCACAGTGTCTTCTTCCTGTCGGTTAAATTTCGCGTCTGTAGCACGTCATCTTCGTGGTGTAGCAATTTTAATGACCAGTAGTGTATATGCTGTTGCTATCAGCACATCTGCAGCCACTGATTTTTAACTGTCACAATAATCAACAATGTGAATGCTGCATAAACCGTTTTATACACTGACGTAAAAACAATTGTAGCACCAAGGAAGGACATAAACGTAAGTAGGCAGGCGGGTTTCTACACCTGACGGATGATGTACATATGAATTTGGCGTCAGTTGCATAAGAGTGATGCTAATAGCGCCACTATAAGGATGCAAATCATATTTGCTTTAAATACAGTCTATACTGGTCGTAAGAGTTAGTTACCTTTGAGGCTGGACGTGGTGAGTTGGTGTTGATCGAGAATGGCTTTAAGGCGACAAAGACATCATTATCAATACCTCACTGACTTTGAACGGGGTAATGTACTAGGGCGACGAGACACTGGATGTTCCTTCAGCGACATTGCAGGAAGACTTGGCAGGAAAGTAACCACCGTCCATGATTGCTGGCAGCAGTGATCGTTGCAATGTACGGTCGCAAGAAGACCGATCACGTGGCACTACCGAGAGGGAAGACCGTCGTGTTCACCGTGTGTCTCTGGTGCATTGTGCTGTACCTGCAGCAGCAATCACCGAGCGAGTGGCGCAGTGGTTAGACACTGGACTCGCATTCGGGAGGACGACGGTTCAGTCCCGCGTCCGGACATCCTAATTTAGGTTTTCCGTGATTTCCCTAAATCGCTCCAGGCAAATGCCGGGATGGTTCCTTTCAAAGGGCACGGCCGACTTCCTTCCCCGTTCTTCCCTAATCCGATGAGACCGATGACCTCGCTGTCTGGTCTCCTTCCCCGAAATAACCAACCAACCAACCAGCAGCAATCTTAGCAACGGTTGGCGCCACGGTGACACAACAGACTGTAAGAAATCGGTTACTTCAGGGACAGCTCGGAACGGAACCAGACGGCCTGTAGCGTGCGTTCCAATGATATGAAAACATAGTCATTTGCGACTTTAGTGATGTCAAGCAAGCGCTCATTAGAGGGCAGGGTAGTAGGATGTTGTGTTTTAGGATGAAAACTGGTTCTACTTCGGTGCCAGCGATGGCTGTGTGTTGATCAGGAGGCCAGCTGAGCGCGTGCTACCAGCTTCTCTCGTGCTAGACGCACTAGAAATTCGCCTGGAGATCTGGTATGGGGTGCGATTTCCTTGCTTGTACCAAGCACCCTGACTGCAAATTTGTTTGTCAGTCTGGTGGTTAGATCTGCTGTGCTGCCTTTCATGAACAGAACTCTACGGAGTGCTTCCTAACAGGAAATTGCTCTGTCGCATACCTCTGTTGTAACCCAACATCCTCTGCAGAGTGTGGACATGTTGCCTTGGCCTGCTTGATCACCAGATCTGTTCCCAGTCGAGCACATATGGGACATCATCGATCGACAAATCCAACGTCATCCACAAAGAGCATTAACCGTCCTTCTATCGACCAACCAAGTGCTGCAAGTATGGAACTGCATCCTGCAAACTGACATCCGCCACTGATGGAAAAAAATCAACATTCTGGTGGTTATAGCGGTTATGGATGTACCAGCGTTTCACATTTGCGATGGCTTATTCCGCGTTCATATTAACTTGTGATCTTGTAATGTAAATAACCTAGATACGTTGCCTAGATAAATATATTCACAAAATTTGAAGAACGGATGTGAAAGCCTCCAGTCTGCAGATAACTTGGCATATGTAGAAACTGGCCATTGTCTCAAGCTACTTGTTATTCCGCTTGATGTACGGTAAAAGACACACTAGTCAAGTGAAATTAACATAGTACACAGTAATACACATACATTATTTCCAAGCACTAACTGCTGAGCTACAATTGCAGTTAAACATGGATAAAGTGTATTGTATTGCGAATACATAGAAAGAAGGATCCTTTATTGTACGATTATATGATAGCGGAACAAACACTGGTAGCAGTTACTTCTGTAAAATATCTGGGAGTATGCGTGCGGAACGATTTGAAGTGGAATGATCATATAAAATTAATTGTTGGTAAGGCGGTTACCAGGCTGAGATTCATTGGGAGAGTCCTTAGAAAATGTAGTCCACCAACAAAGGAGGTGGCTTACAAAACTCTCGTTCGATCTATACTTGAGTATTGTTCATCAGTGTGGGATCCGTACCAGATCGGGTTGACGGAGGAGATAGAGAAGATCCAAAGGAGAGCGGCGCGTTTCGTCAGAGGGTTATTTGGTAACCGTGATAGCGTTACGGAGATGTTTAACAAACTCAAGTGGCAGACTCTGCAAGAAAGGCGCTCTGCATCGCGGTGTAGCTTCCTCGCCAGGTCTCGAGAGAGGGCGTTTCTGGATGAGGTATCGAATATATTGCTTCCCCCTACTTATACCTCCCGAGGAGATCACGAATGTAAAATTAGGGAGATTAGAGCGCGCACGGAGGCTTTCAGACAGTCGTTCTTCCCGCGAACCATACGCGACTGCAACAGGAAAGGGAGGTAATAACAGTGGCACGTAAAGTGCCCTCCGCCACACACCGTTCAGTGGCTTGCAGAGTATAAATGTAGATGTAGATGTAAAAAAGACAAGACTGGATATGTGAAACTAGTCCCCTAGTTTTCACCTCATAAATCTTGTGTAAGTGAAAAGACCGAGGCTGATAAAAGTGAGAGCCATTTTTAATGTTCCGTCGTTTTGAGGAACACCACTTGCTCTTCCACCTCTGCAAAACGACAGACTTTCATAGTATCGATAAAATCGTATTTTGATTGTTTGTAAATGTCCCGGAACATAGCGAGTTACACGAGTTTCGAGAGGAAATAAAAATGCAGATATATGAACGTTTAGTTTTGTTACCACATTGCAGGACGCTGTGCTAATGGGACGGAACAGTCAGTAATGTGAGCGAGGGAGGTAGGAAGAAAAGGAAGACAGGAAAATTACAGTTAAATGTCCCGTAGACAGCACGGTCATAAGAGAGGGAACACAAGCCGTAATTACGTAAGGATGCGGAACGAAATCGGCATTGTCCTTTTGAAAGGAACCATCCCGACATTTTCCGGGAGCGACTTCGGACAATCACGAAAATTGTAAATGTGGGTGGCCGATCGGGGATTTTAACCGTTGTTCTGTGGAATACGAGTCCAGGGTGCTAACCGCTGCCCCAGCTCACTCGATAAGGTACATAATGGAGGAACATAGTGGCACACACTTGATACCACGTGACCTTGGTTCTCTGTAGGATGGATTTATACTATGGCCGCCGGCCAGTGTGGCCACGCGGTTAAAGGCGCTTCAGTCTGGAACCGCGCGACCGCTACGGTCGCAGGTTCGAATCCTGCCTCGGGCATGGATATGTGTGATGTCCTTAGGTTAGATAGGTTTAAGTAGTTCTAAGTTCTAGGGGACTGATGACCTCAGATGTTAAGTCCCATAGTGCTCAGAGCCATTTTTTTTTTTTTTACTATGGCCGCTTTCTGAGTTACGAAATAACAAAATGTTCAAATGTGTGTGAATTCCTAAGGGACCAAACTGCTGATGCCATGGGTCCCTAGGCTTACACACTACGTAAACTAACTTATGCTAAGAATAATACACACCCTTGGGCGAGGGAGAAATCGAGCGTCCGGCCGTAGGGGCACGAAATAACAGCTAGACTGTTAAATTCAGATTCGGTGAAGAAGACAAAGATGGCGTTAGTCACTGGCTTCTTGCAGATATCGACCAACCAGGAAACGTAACACAAAAAGGACCTTCTGTCGTTCCTGTGTAAGGAGGTACGGAGGAGCATGCCCTTAGAGACCAGTTGGGTTGGCAACATAGGAGGACAGGGTTCAGGATACCCTGTGAAGCCTACAGCCGGAAGAAGGACAACGGCCGACCGCTGTGGCCGAGCAGTTCTAGGTGCTTCAGTCCGGAACCGAGCTGCTGCTACGGTCGCAGGTTCGAATCATTCCTCGGGCATGGATGAGTGTGATGTTCTTAGATTATTTAGGTTTAAGTAGTTCTAAGTCTAGGGGACTGATGACCTCAGATGTTAAATCCCATAGTGCTCAGAGCCATTTGAACCATTTGAAGGACAAAGGTTTTCACTGTCGTAGAACAGGCGCTCATAGACGGGCAGTTGTAAGGAGTAAACGTGTCTTACAACTGTCCCGGAAAAAGATGATCGTCTACATGCAAGGTCATTCGAGTTGCTCGCTAACTTCAACGCGAGATGACTACTGATCAGTAATGATTCCATGAAGGGTTCTGATAATGGCTTACGCAATTCATGGTAGATATACCCTCCCCGCCCTGCCTGACGCAGGAGTCCATACAGGACTGGGAATAATATCGCTGCAGCAACCCACGTTGCAATGCACAAGGAGCCCGCTTTAAGGATGTGAGATTGTGTGAGTATCCCGACAGACAGAATAGAAATGAGCGTTTGGCGTCACTGGAAGGGAGACCCCTTGCGGGGCAGGTGCGGCCGCCTTGGTGCAGGTCTTACTACATTCGACGCCACATTGGGCGATCTGCGCGCCGGATGGGGATGAAATGATGGTGAAGACAACACCCAGTCCCTGAGCGGAGAAAATCTCCGACCCAGCCGGGAATCTAACGCGGGCCCGTAGGACGGCAATCCATCACGCCGACCATTCAGCTATAGGGGCTGATACAGGAATGGTAAGCGGGTATCTTAGGATTTAAATTATTAGGAATTATGTAGAGACTAAACAGATAATGAGGCTGTATGAGGTTTATTGTTTAGATAACTTAGGTGCCATACCTTGAACTTGCCTTCCAATAAAAAAGATTGTCTGTGAAATCTTATGGGACTTAACTGCTAAGGTCATCAGTCCCTAAGCTTACACACTACTTAACCTAAATCATCCTAAGGACAAACACACACACCCACGCACGAGGGAGGTCTCGAACCTGCGCCGAGACCAGCCGCACAGACCATGACAGCAGCGCCCCAGACCGCTCGGCTAATCCCGCGCGGCTTGCCTTGCAATTTCAGTGAAACGATATTCACTGAAACCGAAAAAACATACTACTAGAAGTACATTGTTTTTGAAAAGCACATCACACTACCCACAGGAAAGGAACACACATTTCAGAGGTGACAGTTAATTGTACAACTTAATCAACTGGAATAGCTTGGAGGCACGAATACTTGTTAGCCAATAAATGATAGGGAAGTATGCAAATTCTCTGGTGTTACAATGTGCGTATACTGACATAGGTCCACCTGGTTCACTGCACAAAGAAAGAGTTACGTTCATGTCGATATGGCGCCACCCAACTCTACTGGCAGGTCCACCTGCTGCTGGAGTGGCGAGATGGCGTGCACCACGGCACGAGACGATTCTAAGGCGGTGCACGGGTGCAAAAGGGAGGCAGTTGGCTTTTGGAGGACGTCGGGCAAGCAAGTCTGAGAGCAGCCGTGGCCACGTGAATGCTGCCACGCCCATGTTGACGCTGACAAGTAAGGACACACAGCGAGGTGAACAGTCTGAAACCGGCACCAGTTGACGGAAGGATGCGGCGTGTCGTTGCTGGCCTGGAAGGTCGTAGTGCTGGGGAGAAAGTACCGCATCGCGCTGCGGATCCGTGGTGGCTGCCTTCACCCTCTCAATCTGTTCGGACAAACGGTGAGCTCCCGCTTCTAACTGATTTAAACGGAGCTGTGTTATGCTGACAGACGGGGACTCACTGATCTTGCATCAGCTTATAAATGGTGATAAATGGGTGAATGGTTAACTGCAAAATGATTTGCAAAACAGAAACGGGGGAAGTTAGCCAGTGTGGGACTCTGCAGTCTACGTAAGTTCCACGTGCCACAACTGTTTTCTGAACCGCCACACAATTTATTACAAAAGGAAAATTTTAATATAAAAAAAAAGAACTGAATCAGTCAGTGAGTTGTTAAGCGTTATTACTGTTTTCTGGACCGCCACCCTTTTATTACAAAAGGAAAATTTTAATATAAAAAAAGAACTGAATCAATCAGTGATTTGGTAAGCGTTATTAATGTGTTAATATTAATAAAAGGATCCGAGTGAACAGACGGAAAGAGCATATGGGAACAATTTAAGAACACACAATGAATCAAATAATTCACAGCTGGCAAGAGCTTAAGCCTCAACAAGAAACGTAGATCATTTAAAAAATCTAGAAATATTAAGCCTGCTCTTTCCACTTCAGAAACGAGAGGATGGATGTATTAAACATAATCTTACAAAAGGGCAGCGGTTTATTTGCGGAATATTCATCACAGCTTAACATAGCTTATTTAAATAAAATATCATATTAGAATTTCACAAAGTGATTTTAAACTAAGTTTTGTCATGGCCTGTTATTTAATTAATTAACTTACTTACACTTTTATTATATTGAATGTTGAGATTTACTGTGGTGATAAATAACATCTCAGATGCGCATGGGAAGAGTTCACAAAAACATATACGATTCACACACATGAGAACAGAGATAAAAGAGTTTTGGTCATCACGATAAGTCAAAGGCTCAGAGGTTTACACTGTCGCTGTGACTGAATTATTGTGGATACGAATACTATGGAACACTTTCCAACAAAGGAATTTATCTGCATCATCTTCCAAACCAAACTAAGGCACGGCGGCGTGAAACACTCGCAAATGCTGTGAATATTCAATAACAAATCAAAGATACTAAGACTCCTGAAAACTTCAAGAACAAAAAATAATTAAATCTATAAACACAAACAGCAGTAAAAAATGTAGTGCAGAATTAAGAAAAAAAAGGTATACAAGATGGTACTGAAATTCCACACAGTGAAATTATCACCACGTAGTACGATCTAAGCTACCTAGTCACATAGTTTTAAAACTGAAACGAAATAAAAAGCAGAAGATACGAAACACAGACACACGAGAAAACTTCAGCCATACATTTTAATTAGAGGAGATGTCAGACAACTGAATTTTAAACCTGTGCTGTAAAAACGAATTTCCTACACCATGTGTACTGTTTACAGAACGGAAGGACTGGAAAAACGTACTAAATACAAAAACTATACACATCACTAAACTCTGAAAATATAAGAATTCGACTACCGAACTTGTAACAGAACTAGCCTATCAAACGTGCACGTCAATTAGAATAGTTACACGCCATCACACATTAATACAATCACCAGCGCCAAGTCGCTCTTAAGACTAACATTTTCACTCACCAAAGGTTCAGGCCCGGCTGACGAGAGCAACGTGCGACGAACTTCCCCAGGTAGCCGGAAGAGATTAGAGGGGTCCTTCCCGCCACCAACCTAACTACTGTCGAATGACTTGACTGAACAAGCTACAGTGACTACACTGTTGCTACCACAGCACACAGCCAGACAAATCCAGCTTACACCCTCACTCAGTCATTCATACAGACGCTAAAAAGAGAAAAAAAATATGTAAGCACAAAGTGTAGGTAATGTACGTAGGATTAGGTGCTTACTGGAAAATTCGGTATTTTAAAGTAGCTCTGTACCACTGAACACGAAGTACGAAATTAAATTATAAATGACTGAGTGTGACAACACGAAATACAGGTTAAATAATATGAAACGAATCTAACAGAGCCGTTTCACTTAATAGCGACTGTTCGTGGAAGCTCATCCTTTAACTCATGCAATGAACTGTACTGTACTGTTTAAGAATTTTTATTTCCTTGCGGAATTACCTGTAAATGTCTGTTCTGCTATTGTATTAGCCTGTGAACTGTAATATATGTAATGTCAATACTGAGCCGTAGATATACGAGTACGTCCTGCCACGTTCGGATTTTTGTATGTACAGGCCGCGTTCCCTTCTAATGATTTATCATTCTGCAGTCAGTTGCGTGCAGTTTGCTAACGAGTCAGTTACTTGCTAGTTCACTTACAGTAAATTGCCAAGAGAACGCATCTTTTATACATGCATGATTCCTTTACCATGCGACCGCATATGTATTTATACTTGTTTCTTTTGTCGTACAGTTCTCAGCTGTTATTTGTACTGCGATGAGCTGGCTAGGTATCTTTGTGGACCAGTGGAATTCTTCATACGCGAATCCGATTCGATTGTCGATTGTCTTGACAACATAATTACTACCGTATGTGGGCCGATCGGATTCATACAACAAGAATTCGTCCCATTTTATCAGTAAATTAAAACGGCATATTGGTACCAACGGAGGACACATAGTTAGTACTGATGTGGTATCGTTATTCACTATGATTCCACTCAATGAAATGTTGCAACAGCTGAATCGGATTTTTCTCCCTATGTTGCAGACTATTTAAATATTGGTTTTCGAATACGTATTTCAAATGGAACGATGAATTCTGTGATCAGATGGATGGTATCGCTATGGGAAGCCCCTTAATCTCAGTTATAGCGAACTTCTTTAAGGAAAAATTCGAGGAGTAGGCATTGGAAACTGCCACAGGAAACCGAGTATTTGGTTAAGGTATGTCGATGATACGTTTGTTTTATGGAAGCAAGGCATTGAGGAAATGGGTCGTTCTCACAAACATCTCAACGGGATCAGTCAGAAGGTTGAGTTTACCGTGGAGGAGGAGGCAGGTGGAAGATTAAATTTTCTTGATGCGCTAGTTTTAGAGAAAGAACATGGTACTTGGGCCACACGGTTTACCGAAAACCCGCGCTCACAGGCCTTTAGCTGCACCGGGATTCGAACCACCGCCCACAACAAAACCGAGGCATCATAAAAACTTTCGCGGATAGAGCAAGAAAAATCTGCGAACCAGAGCTGCTTGATGCAGAATTAAAGAATCTCACCAAATCATTGCTTAAAAATGGTTATTCGTCTGCTGAGTCGAAAAGAGCCCTAAGACCAACACGTAGAAATCATGACACCGGCGAAATCGGAAGTTTTCCTGCCTATACTGACCGTATAGGAAAAATCTTGAGAAAGCGGAACATGGTGATAATCCGCAAACAACTCGGAAGATACAGTACCACCTACAGTGGGCCAAGTATGCTCGCCAACCGCTGAAAAAACCAGTAATTTATAGGATTTCGTATAGTTATGGGAAGGTGTACGTGGTTGCTACAATGAGAATGGTCAAAAGACGACTAGAAGAGCACAAGGGCAATATTTCAGAAGAGGGGAGAATGACAGATCAGCTGTTGCGAAACATGCTTTACAGCCAAGACACCACCACATTCATTTTGATAGGACCCAAGTACTGGCAGCCACAAGCAGATACCATGAAAGGCTGTATAGAGGTCATAGAGACTTACAAATACGGCAGGAATTTCAATAAATAGGATGAGGGCATGAACCTGAATGACATGTGGATTCCGACACTGAAGAAAACGTGTACTAGTCGTCCATCATGAGGTGATATCTACAACTGTGGACGGCAGTCGCCAGCGGCCAATTGCGTTTGCGTATTCAAAACATGTGACGTCACGCCACTGCCCGGAATTTTGCTGGTAGTCAGTAGCGAATTATGGTGCCAATCGGACATTGAAAGAAGCTACGACCGCCTTCATATGGGGACGAAACGTTGGGTTTTCGGGTGAAATCCATTCGACCATTATATCCCGGAACATTTTAATAATTGTGACATTTCCGGCCGTGAAAGTTTACATTTTACAAATCGACGATCTTTTCGTTTGCTGCTGATTTGTAACTAGTAGTTTTTAATAAGATTTCAAGTGCTTGTGGTTGTTGCTTAAAACCATTTGTTTTGTAACTCAGTGGATGTGTAAAAGCTGCCAGTTGTTATGTAAATTGTACCTGTATAGCTGAGTCTTTATTCGTGGTAAAATTTCAAAGGTCAGTGACCACTGCTGTCTTGAATATTTTAATTGTAAAATATCAGTTCACATTTTTTGTTTCTGTAATCAAAGTACCAATGTATGTTATATGTCGAATTGTTGGTACTAAATAAAATTGTTTAATGGTTTTTATATATGAAGTCTTCACGGGTTGTCAGCCGAGTAGCGTCATCGTCTCGTAGCAACGACTCGATGGAATGCCTTCGCCTGAAGATGATGGAGACGCATGCCATCTAAACGTTGCTACGAGACGACGACTCTACTCGGCTGACAACCCGTGAAGACTTCATATATGAAATGCGTCGAGAAAGCCTGCACTCATTGTTTAATGGTATTTGATGAGTCCAGCTCAGTGACTTTCCACACCCGGATCCCTGAACCCTACCTTTATATACCGTTAAAAAAGTCAAACATTTTACAAAGTGCCATCAGTTCACTTAATTAAAACGGAGTTTTATGCGAAAATGGCAATGAAGACACTTCCGCGATATTATATATTATTAAATTGCGCTCAGAAATCTAGAGAGAGGAAATATACACGACTGAAATATACCTGGGCAGATAAACATCACATATGCCCATCACCGAGAGCCTCCAGAGAGAAAGTTTCCCTTAACCACTGGCGAGCCCGCTTTTTCCCTCTAGCAGTTCTCCCCTCACGTGATTCTATCGGTACCTTGTTGTTGCCAGCTTTGGAAGAAAAAGACATCTACAGCTTCCCAACCTTCACTGGTCAAAGTTTTGTGCGTGCAGACTCAGAGTCAAAAAGACCCTGCACAGACCTGTTTGAAAAAAAAATGGTTCAAATGGCTCTGAGCATTATGGGACTCAACATCTTAGGTCATAAGTCCCCTAGAACTTAGAACTACTTTAACCTAAGGACATCACACACACCCATGCCCGAGGCAGGATTCGAACCTGCGACCGCAGCAGTCCCGCGGTTCCGAGACCTGTTTGAAAGTTGGCAGAGTTACTATAGGTCGCTGAGAGAACAAGTCAGTTACTGTTATCAGGTTGATTTTACAATAGGACTGGAGAACATGCCTTCAAGTCTACTAAATGTTAGTCCTTCCTCCCACCATGTGGATTTCTCCGCCTTTTAGTGTCTGGGGAGCTTAATGTGGCTCGAGCCATGAAACTTTTAAGCACGCTAGTGACCGGTGTGTTTTTAGTTGGCAGGTAAACTTTCTGTGCACTTTTGTTCCTCTGATTTCTGGCGCCAACTATAAGACATGGGCACAGTCTCTGCAAATATAACACAGTGATGACGTATACGGATGAATCACATGCCGTCTGTGGACTATAAGTGGTTACTATAACAGCAGGCACGACAGTCAGTAATTCTTGACAAATATAATGAAAGAATTTGTCGAAAGCTCGAAACTGTATCCAGATTCGACACAAGTAAACAGAGAGGGTCGTAGACACGTGTTTCATATGTTGCGTACGTTTCGTATATTACAGGTCAGTAGGGAACTGCATGTCATGCAGCGCGAAATTATGGAAAAAATGGTTCAAATGGCTGTAAGCATTATGGGACTTAACATCTGAGGTCATCAGTCCCCTAGACTTGAAACTACTTAAACCTAACTAACCTACAGGCATGACACACATCCATGCCCGAGGCAGGATTAGAACCTTGGGTCGTAGCAGCAGCGCGGTTCCAGACGGAATCGCCTAGAACCGCTCTGCCACAGTGGCCGGCGCGAAATTATCGTGCGTAATTTATACACTGAGTTGACATATCTCATGGGATAGCGATATGCACATATGCAGATGGCGATAGTATCGTGTACACAGGGTATAAAAGAGCAGTCCGATGGTGGACCTGTTACTTGTATTCAGGTGGTACATGTGAAAAGTTATCCGATGTGATCATGGCCGCACGACGGAAACTGACAGACTTTCAACGCTGAAAGGTAATTAAAGATAGTGTGTGGCGCCGACCCCACAAAGCCATGGGCTGAGGTCAAAAAGACGCTGTGCAAGCTGGTGGGGGCTCCATAATGGTGTGGGCTATGTTTTGAACCGATCATTGACAGGAAATAGTTACGTTCGGCTATTTGGAGACCATTTTCAGCAATTCATAGACCTCGTGATTCCAAAAACGTCATCGCGCCACAGTTGCTCGCTCTTTGTTTGATGAACATTCTGGAAAGTACGAGCGAATGATTTAGCCACCTAGATCGCCCGACCCGAATCCTATCGTACATTTATGGGAGATAATCAGGGGATCAGTTCGTGCACAAAATCCTGTACTGTAAACACATCCGCGATTTTGAACGGCTATAAAGGCAGCATGGCTTGCTATTTCTCCAAGGGCTTCCCCAGACTTGTTGAGTCCATGCCACGTCTAGTTGCTACACTACGCCGGACAAAAGGAAGTCAGACTCGATATTCGGAGATGTTCCATGGGTTCTGTCACCTCAGTGGAATGTTACCACCTTATCATATTTCTGTCGCGAACTAAAGCCTGAAACAAACAGCAAACAAACTGTGGTACCTCTACATCTACATCTACATCTACGTCATTACTCTGCTATTCACAATAAAGTGCCTGGCAGAGGGTTCAATGAACCACCTACATGCTGTCTCTCTACCGTTCCACTCTCAAACGGCACGCGGGAAAAACGAACACTTAATATTTTCCGTGCGAGCCCCGATTTCTCTTATTTTATCGTGATGATCATTTCTCCCTATGTAGGTGGGTGCCAACAGAATGTTTTCACAATTGGAGGAGAAAACTGGTGATTCAAATTTCATGAGAAGATCCCGTTGCAACGAAAAACGCCTTTGTTTTAATGATTGCCACTCCAATTCACGTATCATGTCTGTGACACTATCTCCCCTATTTCGCGATAATACAAAACGAGCTGCCCTTCTTTGTACTTTTTCGATGTCATCCGTCAGTCCCATCTGATGCGGATCCCACACCGCACAGCAATACTCCAAAATTGGCCGGACAAGCGTAGTGTAAGCAGCCTCTTTAGTAGGCCTGTTGCACCTTCTAAGTATTCTGCCAATGAATCGCAGTCTTTGGTTTACTCTACCCACAATGTTATGTATGTGATCGTTCAAATTTAGGTTATTTGTAATTGTAATCCCTAAGTATGTAGTTGAATTTACAGCCCTCAGATTTGTGTGACTTACCGCGTAATCGAAATTTAGCTGATTTCTTTTAGTACTCATGTGAATAACTTCGCAATTTTCTTTATTCAGGGTAAATTGCCACTTTTCGCACCATACAGATATCTTATCTAAATCATTTTCCAAGTCGTTTTGATCATCTGATAACTTTACTAGACGGTAAATGACAGCATCATCTGCAAACAATCTAATATGGCTACTCAGATTGTCTCTTGTGTCGTTAATATAGATAAGGAACAATAGAGGGCGTATAACACTTCCATGGGGAAGGCCGGATATTACTTCTATTCTACTCGATGACTTTCCGTCTATTACTACGAACTGTGACCTTTCTGACAGGAAATCACGAATCCAGTCGCACAACTGAGGCGATACTCCGTAGGCACGCAGTTTGATTAGAAGACACTTGTGAGGAACGGTGTCGAAAGCCTTTTGGAAATCTAAATATATGGAATCAATTTGTCATCCCCTGTCGATAGCATTTATTACTTCATGAGTTTAAGGAGCTATTTGTGTTTCACAAGAACGATATTTTCTGTATCCGTGCTGACTATATGTCAATAAATCGTTTTCTTCGAGGTACTTCATAATGTTCGAATACAGTATATGTTCTAAAACTCTACTGCAAATCGACGTTAGTGATATGGGCCTGTAATTCAGCATATTACTCCTGCTTCCCTTTTTGGGTATTGATGCGAATTGAGCAATTTTCAAGTCTTTAGGTACGTATCTTTCTGTGAGCGAGTGGTTGTATACAGGGTGAAAAGTATTTAAACCGACAAACTCTGGGACGTTGTAGGGGACATCAAAACAAATATATTTCCCTAATGTCATTTTTTCCTATGATGATTATTTAAACGGGTAGAGGCCGTATTACGCTCTTCAGTTGTTAGAGGACGTATTACGATCTTCTGTTGTTAGAGGGCGTATTACGCTCTTCAATTGTAGGCAACTGCTGTTCACCAGTGCAGTAGTAGTGCATTGTCTCTGTTTAGTAATGTAGCGATACACCTGAAGTGAGTACAGTGAGATGGTTGGTGCGCACTACGTAGCGCACCACAACGGACGAGCTGCACAGCGGGTTTATCAACAACAATATCCTAATCGCCGCATCATACGACCTTTGCTGCTGTGTACCAACGTCTGCGTGAGACAGGGTTCATTTAGCAGATTACCTGTATAGGGACGCCGTCGCACGGTAAGAACGCTGCAAATTGAGGAAGCTGTCTTGCACCATGTGCAGCTGGATCCTTCAGTCAGCACTCGTGAAATTGCACGTAACATGGCGACGAATCAGACGAGTGTAAGAACAGTCCTTCGAGAGCAATTGTTACGTCCATTTCACTTACAGCGTGTCCACAACCTGGAACCAGTTGATTATCCACACAGAGCACAGTTTTCGCAGAGGTGCCTGGAACTGTGTGAAATGCATCCTCCATTTCCATCCTCTGTGTTGTTTACCGATGAAGCAACGTTCGGCGGTGATGGAGTCGTCATCACGGACAAATCGCATGTTTGGAGTGAGGATAACCCATATGTCACAGTTACTAGCGTTCATCAAGTGCGGTTCTTCGTTAATGTGTGGGTCGGTGTTGTTGGGGACTGTTTAATTGCGCCGTATCTGCTACCTAGTTGTTGTCTCTTGGTCGTAAAAAAAATGGAAAAGTGTTTGTTGGTTTAATTAATTTGCCGCCAGAGAAATTTTCCTCTACCGGTTTAAATACTCCTCACAGGGTAATATATTTGTTTTGATGTCCCCTATAAGCTCCCAGAGTTTGTCGGTTTAAATACTTTTCACCCTGTATAATTGCTTAATATGGAGCTATTTTATCAGCATACTCTGAGAGGAACCTGACTGGTATTCAATCTGGACCGGAGGCCTTGCCTTTATTAAGTGATTTAAGCTGCTTTGTTACACAGAGGATATCTACTTCTATTACAATTTACTATACTGGGTGTGAAAATTGGTCATTACGCTTGCATACTGCAGCAGGTATCATGCATTCCAGTTCCCGCGTGAGGTACACTGTGTCTTGCACGACGAACTAACAACTGAACGAATGATTTGACCTTGTTGCTACGTAGCTGCCTGGCGCCACGAAGCGACCCGGTAACACACCATCTCCCAGCCTTCACAATTTTGGTCAGTTTAGATGCCAAACATGCAAGATATATATTTTCACTCGTTTGTCCTCCGTGTACTTCGGAGTTTAAAATGTTATGTTTACCGTATCGACCTTGGTGAGGAGAACAGCGGCCACGACCGCAGGTGTTGGCGTCGCGTGCAGCGCAGCGGGGGAGGCCGACCGCAAGGCCAGCGCCGACAGCGTCGACGTCGGCGCATGCGCAGATCGGCGTTCCGCCGGGGTGTCCGTCCCGGCGCGGGCGGCGCAGTCAGTGGCGGCTATGTTGCCGGGCAACCAGCACCCCTCGTGCCGCGAGTGCCCTGACACCGCCTGAGGGCGCCCGCCGCGTCGCGATCACCTCGTGCTGCGCTCGTGCCTGCTGCCCGGGGTTGCCTTCCTGCCGAAGGCCACGGCCCTTCTCTCACACCACTCTCAGGTAAGCTGACGCCACAACAGCCGTCACCCTGATACCTCGAGTTACTGCTCAAGAAATCTGCTGACGCTTTTCTCAGTGCGTTACAGCCAGTATGCAGTCCTATGACAAATATGAAATCTGTATTCCATTTGTGAGAAAGGAATTCCTGTCAAATATTTAGTGAAATATTATCGCACTTTAAGTTTATATTCCATTGTCTTGTCTCTATGCTTTCCAGCACTCTTATAACTGAGCTTCTGTAAAGCTTCTGTAAAGTTTGAAAGGTAGGAGACGAGGTACTGGCAGAAGTAAAGCTGTGAGTAGCGGGCGTGAGTCGTGCTTCGGTAGCTCAGATGGTAGAGCACTTGCCCGCGAAAGGCAAAAGTCCCGAGTTCGAGTCTCGGTCGGGCACACTGTTTTAATCTGCCAGGAAGTTTCACTCATATAACTGGGTGGCAAAGAGCAATTTCCTTGTACCATCCATTAAGAAGATTTTCCGTTGCATTGGTCGACCTAACATAGGAGTAATAACTACATGTAAGACTATGAACATTCCATTGTGCTAAATTAACAGTGTTAATGGTATTCTCGGGAGAGGCGCGTAGATACCTGAAAACTATTTGTAGGTTCCATAAAGAAAGCAGGTTGTTCGCTGTTTCTGTATAGCTTCTTGCATAATTTTAGGCTTCTGTCTTCAAGTACAAGTGGCTAAACTCGTGTCTCTTATCGAGCCAATATTGCAATGAAAAAGCATTTCTAAGGAACACTAACATCATCGATATAAAAGAACTGTAAAATTCTCTGATTAAAATGAAGAAGGGGTAGACTGTGGTCCTTTGCATTTAAGATCTCTAAACATTTCACAAGACGCACGCATACAATTTCTTCAGGTAGCAAAACGGTAACGCCCCCACAAAATTTCCAACAATAGACAGACGCTAACTGACAAGCAACAATTCTAAACTCTTCTTTAAATTCTTGAATTATTGTGCCTCCGTTACGTTTAATAGGACATCCTATCAAAATTGTGATGGCGTATCTCATTTAAGGAATTATAAGGCGGAAATTTCTACACACTCTCTTCTGTCAGAAGTACGCGGAAAATATGTTGTTATTAATACCGCAGATGTTTCGAAAGTCTTAAGATAATTCACTCCGCAACTAACTGAAAAAAAAGCAAAAAAGACATATCTTGATAGAAGAAAGCCGGCCGAAGTGGCCGTGCGGTTAAAGGCGCTGCAGCCTGGAACCGCAAGACCGCTACGGTCGCAGGTTCGAATCCTGCCTCGGGCATGGATGTTTGTGATGTCCTTAGGTTAGTTAGGTTTAACTAGTTCTAAGTTCTAGGGGACTAACGACCTCAGCAGTTGAGTCCCATAGTGCTCAGAGCCATTGATAGAAGAAAGATCTCCTTTCTTTTCCAGACGTAGAGCAACGTCAACTGGATATAACAACATACCGAATGTTCAGAGACATTTTTACAGTAGCTTTGGAGGAAGCTTTTCAGCTAATATTTGATTAAATTCTTGAACTCAGTGACAATTTCTCCCCTTATTATACACTCCTGGAAATTGAAATAAGAACACCGTGAATTCATTGCCCCAGGAAGGGGAAACTTTATTGACACATTCCTGGGGTCAGATACATCACATGATCACACTGACAGAACCACAGGCACATAGACACAGGCAACAGAGCATGCACAATGTCGGCACTAGTACAGTGTATATCCACCTTTCGCAGCAATGCAGGCTGCTATTCTCCCATGGAGACGATCGTAGAGATGCTGGATGTAGTCCTGTGGAACGGCTTGCCATGCCATTTCCACCTGGCGCCTCAGTTGGACCAGCGTTCGTGCTGGACGTGCAGACCGCGTGAGACGACGCTTCATCCAGTCCCAAACATGCTCAATGGGGGACAGATCCGGAGATCTTGCTGGCCAGGGTAGTTGACTTACACCTTCTAGAGCACGTTGGGTGGCACGGGATACATGCGGACGTGCATTGTCCTGTTGGAACAGCAAGTTCCCTTGCCGGTCTAGGAATGGTAGAACGATGGGTTCGATGACGGTTTGGATGTACCGTGCACTATTCAGTGTCCCCTCGACGATCACCAGTGGTGTACGGCCAGTGTAGGAGATCGCTCCCCACACCATGATGCCGGGTGTTGGCCCTGTGTGCCTCGGTCGTATGCAGTCCTGATTGTGGCGCTCACCTGCACGGCGCCAAACACGCATACGACCATCATTGGCACCAAGGCAGAAGCGACTCTCATCGCTGAAGACGACACGTCTCCATTCGTCCCTCCATTCACGCCTGTCGCGACACCACTGGAGGAGGGCTGCACGATGTTGGGGCGTGAGCGGAAGACGGCCTAACGGTGTGCGGGACCGTAGCCCAGCTTCATGGAGACGGTTGCGAATGGTCCTCGCCGATACCCCAGGAGCAACAGTGTCCCTAATTTGCTGGGAAGTGGCGGTGCGGTCCCCTACGGCACTGCGTAGGATTCTACGTTCTTGGCGCGCATCCGTGCGTCGCTGCGGTCCGGTCCCAGGTCGACGGGCACGTGCACCTTCCGCCGACCACTGGCGACAACATCGATGTACTGTGGAGACCTCACGCCCCACGTGTTGAGCAATTCGGCGGTACGTCCACCCGGCCTCCCGCATGCCCACTATACGCCCTCGCTCAAAGTCCGTCAACTGCACATACGGTTCACGTCCACGCTGTCGCGGCATGCTACCAGTGTTAAAGACTGCGATGGAGCTCCGTATGCCACGGCAAACTGGCTGACACTGACGGCGGCGGTGCACAAATGCTGCGCAGCTAGCGCCATTCGACGGCCAACACCGCGGTCCCTGGTGTGTCCGCTGTGCCGTGCGTGTGATCATTGCTTGTACAGCCTTCTCGCAGTGTCCGGAGCAAGTATGGTGGGTCTGACACACCGGTGTCAATGTGTTCTTTTTTCCATTTCCAGGAGTGTATGTGAAAAGTAAGACGTGTCCAATGAATGAAACAGGAAATTAGTTAATTTCACTACTGGTTATGAAACTAGAAAAAATCTTAGTAGCACAAAACAATAATTGATTTCAAGTCTGGAACTTTTCATCAAGACTGCGACACAAGGTACCACAGCAAGCTCCATTTAGCTTTATGTATGACTGCCATAACAAGTAAATAATCAAGTTATCACTGGAATTAACGACGCGTTCCTAATTTACTCAATGGTGTGGAGAAAGCTCCGTCTTATCTGTAAATGATATGTATGAGTATGAGGCTACCGTGATGCCAGGACACACGTGTTGAAGTTAATTATTCCCTCGTTTCCCTTCATTTCACTTAAAGCAATGAACCTCTGAAAATGTAGCGTCAAGACCTTTAGTTACTTTAAAAAAAACTGTAGAATACCTAAAATACTTCCGACACTGGCAGGAAGTAAACGAAGGATCGGCAATTTTTTTGCGAAGAAGAAATTTCTAATGGTAATACGACACGTTGTAAACGTGAACGTCCTACGTTAAGAGAGGTCGCAGTTTAAGTGAGAGGGGCGTTCCAAGTCCCGTCCTTGCTAATTCATTAACGAAGGAGCACTGGCTCGGATTCAAGAGCATGCTAGAGGAAATGGTCCGTGTTCTTTTTGAGGGACTTCTCGCAGATTTTACCCGCAGAAAAAAAGATAAACAGGGAGGAGAGAATATGGAAAAAACTCCGCATCTACAGAATATATCACTATGATCAGAAGGTTCAGGATAGGCGCTCCGTTTACGACAGGTCCTAGACCCACTATCGTTGACAGCACACATATTACGTTAATTTATTTTGTTTAACTTCTGCTTTGAAAATTATTTAGCTTATTAAATCTTAACCACACATATCGATGAGGAATGTAACACGCAACGGCTTTGCATGTCGTAATTCCAAAAACAATAGAAACACTCTTTCTATTACGTTTATCAGACTCACAGAAGTTAAACACTTTTATTTCATCAGTGACATTATATGAACAGACAAATGTGCAACTACATTTATTTAGAGTTAAATTTTGGGTCACTATTAGCAACAGTACTGATTACATCGCGCTGACATTAAGAAAACCTCAGCGCGACAGACGAGCGTAAGGTGGACTAGACAAGCTGTATCATCGCTATACGTCCTCCGGACAAACAAAGGCAGCCCAACGCGTGGTACACTTTATCCACGCAACGGGCCCTTCACTTGTCACTGTGGCAAGTGTGCACCGTGAGTGCTTATGCTCGGGGAAAACTGTGGGCGGTAAGACGCCCATGCTGTGGGCAACTACATATTAATGATCCGTCACTGTTGACTGTCGTGATTCCAAAAACAATAGTGCAGCAAACAGCACTGCAATTCAGCGCTAAGCGAAAAGATCCATCTCCTCGCTGTGGGATACAGAAGCTACGTCTCGAAACGCGTACACCTCTTCATCTCATGTCATCTACCTATACACTCGGCAAGCCATTGTAAAGTGCATGACAAAGAGCGTATCGTACAGGTATTAGGGGTTTTATTTTTCATTCCATTCGCGGATTGAGAGATGTAATATTGGCTGTTAATGTACACGCTTTAATCTCTCTTATCT
Organism: Schistocerca cancellata; assembly: GCF_023864275.1. Taxonomy (NCBI): domain Eukaryota; kingdom Metazoa; phylum Arthropoda; class Insecta; order Orthoptera; family Acrididae; genus Schistocerca; species Schistocerca cancellata. Next base: position 857,383,606 of record NC_064626.1, read on the forward strand.
TGTCTCCACTATCTCTACGCAAAATACACGACGGACGTAGCATTAGGTTCGCACGGCAAGGCAAGCGAAACACAGCGCTAAGGCCCTGATGGGCCAATCAGGACCGACCGACCGCCGAATCATCCTCTGGCAACGGCATCATTGGACGCGGTATGCTTGGGCGTGGGGTATAGACCTAGGAGCCGCAACTTATTACACAAGTAGCTTCTCAGCTGGTCTCACGAGGCTAACTGCAAACCGTTACCAGTCCTACTTCCAACGAAAATTCCCAGGGAGTAACGGGAATCGAACAAGGTACCCTGCGTAGCAGCCGGACACACTGACCACTGAGATACGAAGACAGACATCACAATCGCACGGTCATCTTCGAATACAGGTTCTCTAACTACCCACAACAGTGTTTCGCGGCAAATAGGACTTCTTTTTTCCGAGAATTCCCGTTAAAGTTCTTCCAACTCTTATGTCTTTCTTGCGTCGTGCCTGCTTGATAAACACTTAACGGGCCAATGCTCTCGAACTGGTCGCACTGAAGACCCTCATAAATTTTGAAACTTATTTGTCAAATTCGCTCTTATCTGGCCCTGAATTTGTCAAACAGGCCTGTATACGTACAAACAAACTTTTCCAATTCAACCGAACTTTCGAAGCAGGTGCAATTTTTTATGCTGTATTTTGACGGTAGTGCGAATAGGCACAAATGCAGATAAACCATTTCTAACACTGATTCTGGTACTTTGTTTAAAGAAGAAGAGGAAGAAGAAAACAAGATACCGGTCCAGGAAATGATTTAAAATACAAGAGAACTGAACACATGCAAACCTGTTAAGAGAAATATTACATTAGGAACCTGACAATTACATAAACTTTCTACAAAAGGACAGTGAAACGTTTAATAATTCGTTTAGAGTTACTTCACCTTCACACTGAAGGAGACAAGTCTAATACGTGGTTCTCTATTGACAGTTTATTGTTCAAAATGTTCAAATGAGTGTGAAATCTTATGGGACTTAACTGCTAAGGTCATCAGTCCCTAAGCTTACACACTACTTAACCTAAATTATCCTAAGGACAAACACACCCACCCATGCCCGAGGGAGGACTCTGACCGCCGCCGGGACCAGTCGCGCAGGACAGTTTATTAAAATACCGCAAAGTCGGAACATGTAGCCTACATCGTCCGTGGAGGAACCTGACAACTTCGATTTTTATTTTATTGCATTTACCCTTGTATGTTATGTGTAGAATACTTATTTTCTTCTTAACTTCTTTCTAATAAATCGCTGGGTAAGATGCGATACCTCTAAATGTTGGAAATTTCCAGTGCTTTTTTTCTCCTTGTTCGTAGTTTCCGCAGTTGTGGAAACTCTCGATACAGTGAGATATAGTGCAATAAAACTGTTTTTCATTAAATGTACGTGGCGAAACCTCAACGCAAACAATGTTCTCCATTTTGTCAAATTTTGCACCAATCAAAAATTCTGTCTGACACGTGAAACGCGATCTACGTTTGACAAACCGTCAAACAGCTCCGCACACCGTCAAATATTTGACAAACGTAGAAAAATTTTACAAATTTTTTGATGGTTTACGGGGGCCTTACCGTCTTGCAGCTATATACTTTACCCAAGCCTTGTGTTTTTCTAAAAACCTTTCAACAAAACTAACAGTAAATGTTCCATTCGTTTTCCTTGACACGTTGAATGCCGCAAGGGTCTCGACAGACGCAGCAGAGTTCTACGCCTACCTACATGTGCCCACCATCTGCAGCAGCAAGCTCATCTCTCTTCAGTGGGGTGTATTTCTGGATAGCGTGTATGTGTTACAATAACATTCACATGCGGCTTATTCATGAAACGTACACTGTGGATGAACATGTCCCGTAAATGCTATCTTTGGTTGGCGAGGTATTATCAGTTCAGCCTTCGTCGCGTCTTACAGTCGTACCTGCTGCAGATATTTTGCAGTCCATTGCCATCATGAACAGAGTCGTTGTTATCGGCGCTGTTTTATATGGCCTACTACTGATAGTGAATAAGTAGTTTCCAGTCTTCCTTAATTAAAAGTTACGATAGAATGGGCAGATCATATTAAAGAAAAAAAATTACTCCTTGCCTTCACAGTAAATCCGAGTGCAATGACTGTATGGATATTACTCCTTTTTAATATGAGTGAAGTTTCATACAGCTTTTATGAAATTAGAAAGCAACAGCTAGGCTCGTAATCTTTATGGAATCGATCCCTTTAATAACTGCGCGACCGCGTGATTATTAAACGGTATTCTTTACATGAAAATCTCATTTAGCGTAATAACCGGACATCGTCTCTTAATTCCGCAGGTTCAATTTTTAAAATGGTAGTGAATAAACTGGGGCCGAATGACACTCAAAATTATCGCACGAGACGAATCGATTCCATTTTAAAGACGGTCACATTTAACATTACCTGATTACTTTTCTCATTAATTTTTCGACACAATTAATATTGAAATGGATTATTATTAATTTAAGAGAACAGCACATTATCTGGGAGACATCTAGCTAAACAATAAGAGACGATAAGACATCCATTAAACTTATTATCTACACAAAAAGACAAAGGCCGCCCGGTGTAGCCGCGCCGCGGTCTGGGGCGACTTGCCACGGATCGCGCGGCTCGCCCTCCCCCCCTTGTCAGAAGTTCGAGTCTTCCCTCGGGCATGGGTGTGTGTGTTGTCCTTAGCGTAAGTTAGTTTAACTTAGATTAAGTAATGTGTATGCCTAAGGACCGATGACCTCAGTATATTGGTCCCATAGGAACTTACCACAAATTTAAAAGAAGACAAAGATATTCTGTTTTTATTACTAATTATAAATTATAGTTGTTATTCCTTTCTGCGTCTCTTATTGTCTGTTCTTGAACTTTCCGTCAAAATGAAATGAGCAAGTGTTATTCCATGTGAGAAATCTCCAAAAAAATTTAAAAATAACGTTATAAATTCAGTCGGTATCAGTTGCTTCCAAAAATGCAACTTATTCGTCACAAAAGTTCGATAATGCTGCATCACTGTCGTCAAAATCCGACTCCTCCAACCTCCTCAGCAATTCTTCATCCGTGAAAACAGTTGCTTTTCGACGTTTACAATGTAGTGCCGTCCAGTTAGTCACGGTACAGGATCTATTTTAGTTTAAAACATTTATGCTCGCGTTATTGAGTTGGTCAATCTGTGAAGCTCTTTCTCTTGAATAAGTCAACCTTTTTTCTGAAATTGTTATCATTTGTTTGTCTGTACATGTGTAATACAACTACCGATTTCCGTCCCATTCGGAATTTCTTCGTTTTTTTTTTCTTTTTCCTTTTCTAAGGAGTGTATTTGGGAAGATAGTTCTTACGGTTGTATCTTGGTTGACAACAGATGATGTGGCACAGTATTGAAAGCCTTTTGAAATCTTGAAAGACGGTGTCCACGTGTCTCTTCACCTCCGTGTCTTGTTTGCAGCATTAACATTGGTACATGAGCGCCACAGTCGTAGGCTGAGAGCATGGCGGAACGTCTCTTGCACTGATAAGTTGTGGTGCACGTTGGTACACACCAATCGTTAGGTACAAGTGCATGGCCAACGACATCAGGCATTTGCTAACAGGTCACCGCTTAGGATTCTGGTCAGGGTATTCTTGCGCTGAGAATGTTTACATTTGACGAAATATGGCTCGTTACAGGTGTGCTACCGTCGGTCATAATCTAACGATAACAGAACCGAAGTCCAGTGATGCTCATCCGTTTGTTGTGCTACAGCTCCCCGTCTGTTATCACCTCTTTTTGTAAGAGGAGTGTTTCATTGCATCGCTCCTAAATTGTGTCAGAATAATTTCCAGAACGCACAATGGGTAGGAGAGTGCTCGTAGTGTTTTCCAGCTCGCCTGACCTCAATCCTACTAGCTACATCTGGCACGCAATCGTACATAATGTACGTGCCAGCACCGACCAATATGCGTGAATTGGGGTCAGCGACCGCGCTTCTGTAGAGCAGTGTAGTTCCCCGACATTTCCAGTATCTCGTACATCCCATGCAACGATGCGCTGCTTACATTATTAGGGAGCAATGGGTTACTGCACGACGCTGTTAGGAGTTAATCTATAATTTAGTATCTTACTTGTAATGATTACTTCAGTCCCGTACACAACGGGCTTTGAAGACAATGAAAACCGCTATCATCCTCTGCCCAGTGAACGCTGTGTGAGATGTTTAGCCGCTCCGTATTACTTTTCGCATGCAGTATTTGTCCACTTCCCTGTCACGTGTAAGATAAAGGAATTAAACGAAAGGAAAGGGACAAATTCGTATTAAAATGCGAAAATGGCTGCTGGACCTGTCCACATTTAAGAACAGACCACTATCAATTCGAATATTGTAATAGATAAACAGCAAATGAGGCCGCAAAACGGTGTTGTGATCAGGAACTGTATCCCACGATCTCTCCTCGGCTTCACAGACAAATACTAGTGACGAGATGAATCTTTTAACGCTTATCTCTGTGTTTAGTGGCACCGCCTTCCAGCAGTGTATTTTCTTCGGCAATGGAGGAGCATTGCTTTCTGTCAACAGTGACTGAATGCACCGTTCGAAGTTGGTCGTTGATAACGGACCATGAGGAGCTGCGGACACACATCCTGCTTCGTCTGTTTTAGCACTGCTGTGGTGCTGTTTGTACCAGAAATGTCTAAATCGCTTAGATTCAGTAATTTTGGTAATAATTATGTGCTGTGTTGTAATCCGGAACGTAGGAAGTAGGAACACTGAGGATCTAGTGCACGTTCAAAAACTAATAATTGCTGAGAGATTGTAAAGTATCACAGTACTGTCGCCGTAACGACTGTACAGATCCTGGAATACATCCTGTTCGGTTGTGTGCAATGTGGCTAAGTGCTACACGTGTTTTACATTTAAAGAGGGAAAAATAAAAAATGGCATGATTTTCGATTCGAATAACAGGAAGAACATTCAGTTTGGAACACTTTTTACCATTTAACACGTTTCAAGAAATCTCAATCTGTCGTAGTGTCTAAGTGTTAATGACAATAAACTCTAACAACGATTTAGTAAAGTTACAAAATACAGAAACTAGTATGAGAGTATGAAATCGAACGATTTTCTTTTAGGCACCTTCTGTTCTGCTTATACATCACCCGAATCGACACTTGAAAACCTAAAAGTTTCAGGGTCAGTCACAATTGTGAGTAGTCTTATATTCCAGATATATTGTTGCTACTGGCCTAAAAGATACGGAGAAACTTGCATTTTACATTTTAAACGGGACACAACAATCAAGAAGTGCTTCCTTAATACCGAGAAGGTAGCGTAGTCGTTGAGACACAGGACTCACATTCGGGAAAACAGTGGATCAGATCCCCGTCCTGTCATCCAGATTAAGGTTTCCGCAGTCTCTCTAAATCTGTCAAGAAAATGCTGAAATGCTCTCTGAGAAAAGACACTGACGGTCTCTTTCCAAATCTTTCTCCAGTGTGAACGCTCCCCCATCTTGTCGTCAAAGAGTCGTTCAGCCCTAATCTCCCATCCTTCTTCCGTTTCTGGTGCATCTGTTTATTAATAATTATCCATCTTTTACTACACTGGCTAAAGTTTTAACATTCTATACTCGGAGTACCTGTCTGATGATTGTTGGCCCGCATCTCGTGGTCGTGCGGTAGCGTTCTCGCTTCCCACGCCCGGGTTCCCGGGTTCGATTCCCGGCGGGGTCAGGGATTTTCTCTGCCTCGTGATGGCTGTGTGTTGTGTGCTGTCCTTAGGTTAGTTAGGTTTAAGTAGTTCTAAGTTCTAGGGGACTGATGACCATCGATGTTAAGTCCCATAGTGCTCAGAGCCATTTTTTTTATGATTGTTATCAGTCTATTAGAGGCCACGGTTTACAGATATTTTTTCTGATAAGTACTTTAATTATTGCCATTGTGTTGCTGCAACATGGAATCGCCAGTTTTCAGAGCAATATTATTCGCTAGTACCTTTTAAGTGTTGTTAATTGATAATGAGTGAGATATACAATTCAAAATAATTTAGTTATTTTCTACTTCTTGGTTAAGAATAGCTTCAAATTCTATCAACGAGACGCGTCTTTCCCAACCACCAACCACGCTACATAATCTACAAGACACATAGTGCACTGTAACATGGGTGTCCATCTTCATTTATGCTCTAAGCAAAAAGTCATAGCTTTTCTAAATGATGAGAATAGTGAAATTCAGTATTGGGGCTATGCGAAAGAGGTAGTAGGTATGTCAGACTTGTGAAAAATATTGTACTGAATATCCACGCAGTCGAAAGGAATAGAACATGGTTAAATATCAATGCTCGTGGAATCACAGTACCATATCCGAATTTTAGCTAGAGTGGGAAAAACAGGAGGGCACTAGGACGTTTCTCTAATACCTACAGCCGGCCGTTGTGGCCGAGCGATTCTAGGCGCTTCAGTCCGGAACCGCGGGACTGCTACGGTCGCAGGTTCGAATCCTGCCTCGGGCATGTATGTGTGTGATGTCCTTAGGTTAGTTCGGTTTAATTAGTTCTAAGTTCTAGGGGACTGATGACCTCAGATGTTAAGTCCCATAGTGCTCAGAGCCATCCTAATACCTACACCTGTCATTGCAGTGAGCGGCAGATAGTATCGCAAAACGTACTGACGAATAAATAAAGGGGGACGATATAGAGGGAGTTTCCGAGACCAGCTTAACGTATTACCACCTCTCAGAGTGCCTGGCGGACTACCTCTCCAGAAAATGTAAATTGGCAAGTTTCGCGAAGCATTAGAAGCACTCAGACAGCGCTTCAGACTGCTTGCACTCTCCTCCTCGTGTATGGAGAGGTTCCGGATAATTAGCACATGTTTTCTCATGTTACCTCTACAAACGGCTCGGATTACGGGGGCCATTAGCGGAGCAATTTATTGTACGGGGGAGGCGAAAGTTGCGACTGAATAAGACGCTTAGCGACCGCAAAATGGAGCTGTTTACTTCCCGTAAGTAGATCAACAACGGGGATCGGCTAAACACGGGTGTAACAAGATCACTAACTGTTACACGCTACAGGAAATTTATCATCAGTGTTGAGTACACGCACGTCTTAATACCAGTGGCGTTATTGGAGCATCTGGGTAAGGAATAGTCACCTTAATAGTAGCTTGTTCCAAGCGTGACCATGTCTAACGTACGGCTTTCAAAATGTTTGCGACAGAACACTGTCCCCAAATACATAATTTTAAATTTTAGAAGATTTTTGTGGATCCCCACTTCATAGGGTTTTCGTGGTCTCGGTTTTGATCGTAAGCAGACACAGAAATAACTTCAAGATTATAATCGCACATTTAGACTCGTAAACTAAGCAACTTGCAAATGTGACACTGAGCTTCCCGGCCGGCCGCGGTGGTCTAGCGGTTCTAGGCGCTCAGTCCGGAACCGCGGGACTGCTACGGTCGCAGGTTCGAATCCTGCCTCGGGCATGGATGTGTGTGATGTCCTTAGGTTGGTTTGGTTTAAGTAGTTCTAAGTTCTAGGGGACTGATGACCACAGATGTTAAGTCCCATAGTGCTCAGAGACATTTTTTTGAGCTTCCCGCTCTTGTTAAACTTACAGATCAATCTCACAAAGAAGCCCTTGAGTGGGAGGTCGTAAAAAGATCAATGATGTTTACCGCATTTGCTTCCCCCCCCTCCCGCCCTCCCACACACATATCGTCTACCATGCAATAACAGTATTGGCTAATAGCAAAAGAGAGTGAGACTGGAGGCGTCCAGTGGTGAGCAGAGCAAGAGGATACGGGCGCGTAGCTGAACTGATTAGTCGACGAGTAACTCAAAACAGCCCTACAGCGCTAGTGCCATTGATAGAAAGCAGAGCAATGGCAACGATAAAAAAAGCAAACATTCTCCTATATCTACAACAGTGGCCGAAGCTGACATTTCGTTACAATGGAACCGAAGGAATTTTGCACAATGAGAGAGAAGTGGCGGACGGAATATTAGCGTTTCTGCAGAGAGTCAGTGGTGGAATATGTGGTATCTTATACGCTGGACTGTGCGGACAATGCACATGAGAAGTACAGGAAAGACGGTACGTCCATAACAAGTGAAAGTGATACTGAAACATGTGCCGAGCCGTGTAGTTAGTTCATCATCGTTGTCGGAAAGGGAGTCACAAATCCCGTCCATAGTGAAACCTAGTAAATGAAAACCGTTGCTCAGGGAGAGGGTACTAAACGTAATAAGGTACATGGAAGATCATTCGCAGCATAGTAAAAAAGAATGTGAACAGATCTGGAATAAGTCCACAGGAATATGATGATATAATGCATAAGTAAAATTACGGATGTTCAAGGGAGGACCAGGCCCACTTTTTACGAAAATTGCTGTTTGAACGTTTCAAGGACGCTCGATGCAATTTACATTGTGATCTACTACGTTATGCACATCAAATTACGCGCAATAGAGATTACAGTGATTTCAAGGGAAGCGATGGATTGTTGCTCAACGTCAAACATTGCTACAGAACTGGAAGGGATAAGATAAAGAAATTTCAAACAAACCGTCAACTTCACGATGCACAGCAAACTGTGGAATCGGCCAGAAAATTTGTAGACGGGATAAACGAACTCATCCCATCGTTCTGTAAGAAATTTGTTTTCAACTCCGAGCAGTCGTGATTTGAAGAGGAAGTGCGTACCAAAGTAACCCTGAAAATTAGAGGTACCAAGAGAGTTGTCTCAAGATCAACTAACATCAATGCCTTAACACATTCGTATACAATTAAGCCGACTGTTAATCTGTATGATAAATTGTGTGGAAAGTTATTTATGGTGCTGCGAAAAGGAGATGAACTGTCCCATACGATCCTTTCTAAGGTGCAAGATCTTGCAAGGACAGTAAGGAAGGTTCAAGTAATTGCAATGAAGAGTGGGGAAAATTGTGTAAGAGTACTACAACTATGGTGTGAGCACTACTGTTGGCCAATAACTGGAGAAAATAGCTTTCTTTTGCTTAATTCATGATCTGTGTATAAAAATAGTACTCACTTGGAGCAAACTATCTCTCCTAAAAAGTATAACATTACAGTTCATACCACCTGGAACCAATGCACAAATTCAATCTCTGTGTGTTTGTTTTTCAGTGTCTATAAAACATATTATCGCACTGTCTGCAGCTACGCCTTACAGGATACCGTAATACGACGCCAGAGGACATGTTTTAGCAGAACAAGAAAAGGAAATAATGGTTTAACGTTCCATCGACGATCTGGTGATCATAGGCCGAACACAAACTGCGCAGTGTTAGTACAGTGGTGAAACATGTGGACAATACTACGTAATGCAGAGTGACTGTTAATGAAACAAGGATAACTCAAAACACGCATGAAACATGCCGACCAAATGCAATCAATATGAGAGACTGAAAGGAGTTATTAGTTTTGTAACGTCAGTATTAGTAATTATAATTTGTGCTGGTGAAAGACGTACGGAAATGTGTGCATGACGTTCCGTCTCTCACAATAAAAGAATTCTGATTGAGAACAAATAAAAACAGAAATTTCATTACTCTTCCTACAAATCACAAAGAAATCAATTCTCAAGTATATGACTGCGAGTTTTAGATTTTCTCTAACAAAAGCTAAAAACTGTTCTCCTACGCTCCTGTATGCGACAGAAAACTTCCCTCGTCTTGCCGCTGCAACTGAGTGATCAGCAACAAACTAAAACATTTCAAAAGCAATATTGCGACCCGAGCAGAGTGCAATGCATGGTCATTATAACTGCAACTACTACGATTTATTCATATATAAAAATTGAATTATCGGGAGGTTTTGGTCAACTAGCCTTAAACAGCGTAAGAAAAAAGATTACAGGAATCAATAAAGATTATAATCTACTATATTTGCAATATGTATTATTTACACACTTACAAACATTACACAGACTTTTAGTTATTTTACAATGTCTATGCTCAATAAACACGTTTCTGGTCACAACAAAGATAAGAATATTAATTTCAATGCGTGCATACACAAATCTGACAAAATCCCGTCACTGCGCAAGCAACAAACAGCTACGTGCAGCAAAAAGGCAAATTACGAAGTATCCTCAGTTAATACCAAAGTCTCCTACGGCGCTACTTGCGCGATCACGGCAGCCTGCGACATCTCATGTGGCGCTGCTTCTGTCCACCGCAGGCTGCGTCCGACCACTTCAGACTCCTCTCAACAACTGTTCGCTCTCTACTACTTGCAATAATAATATCTCATACTCAGTGTTTGTGTATGCACATCACAGCAGAACCATTAGTCAACTCTGCAAAGAAGTATTAACGTCCAACTTGCATAACGCCCCATTCTCACTTTTAAGAATTTTATGGGGCATTCTAGCCCAAGATGTTGACAAAGAGAAAAGGCAAAATTGTTACATAACTAAATTGAGAAAAATAGCATCAGATGTTTTAAAAAGCGATAGAATGCTAAAACATATGCATAAGATTACATTAGTTACGTACGTAACATCAAATTGATGAGATGTAAACTCTCATCTCTAGTTGGCAATCATAGTACTTAATTTGATAGGATAACAAAATGTTATTTATAGTTCTCCAAGAGTGTAAAAAACTGTTTCAGTTGTCTTGCTGTAATATTACATACAATTTCAAATAATGTAAAGAGAGAGAAAATAAATATACAAGTATCACTGTGCAGGTGAGCACTCAAATCTGCATGACATTGGCGGTAGTTCATTTGACATTTGACAAGACAACAAAATGTTATTTACAGTTCTTCAGCGGAGCAAAAGTAAACTGGCAATACAAAACCAAGTAAAGTAACACATGCTTTAGGTGCAGCAGACTCCACTAACAACCACACCAAAGTGTTAATATAATCATTTGACAACACACTATTTTGATATGCAAGCAGACTCACAAACTCATTAGACGCATTATTTCGACTGACAATCACACCAAAATGTTAACATATTCGTTTGACAAAACACAAGTTTGAGGTGTAAGAACACGCTGGGACTCATTACATACGTTACATCCACTGACAACAACACTAAAAATGTTTTAGCGTGTCACTCCTTTTCATATTCACATAAAGATACGGTACAGACTCAGTAGTAATAGTATAAGGCACAAGCATACCTCGCTGAGTATAATAGAATTCATGAAGATCATAAAAGCATTGATGGTTTATTCCTTTGAGAAAACGGGTTCTCATAATTGACATAGCTAATCAATGACACAATAACGGAAACGAATCATAGTGAATAAATGAATAATAGTAGATTATATGCACTTGAATATAAAATTCAATATTAAAGTCAACATTATTTGAATAGGCACATAGGCTCAGTGCTCAGTAAATTACTCAAAATATATACGACCACAGATATTATATAAATGTAGCAAGTTCCTTGAAGTACAGTTGTAAATATGAAGTTTAGGTCAATCACATACAGGCAAACTTGTTCTATACAAATTAATTTTATGGTACTGTACACAGCGTACCATGAAGTACATATTTTGATCCTGAACATGCAAAATGCGTTACATATAACAACACTGAATGACATACAGATTTGTCCAAAGACGTTAAAGGTGACATATCTAGAAAATGTTACAATTAATCATAGGTCCTATATTTGATACATATACAGTACTTGCATGTCTTTTAAATTATCGTACAACTGAAAATTAGCATTGCTCAAAGATAGATTTACAAACACAAAAATTACAGGTGCACAATCAAAATATGAAGTTCTTGTAATGCAATTTCTATGGTAGATACTTAAGAAAAAATTTATGTGAGTGTACACGCAATTCATTCTTATGCAGCGTAAGTGACTTGAGCTCCAGTCAACGTAAGTTAGTAAAGAATGTCATTTCTTATGACTGCATATTCAGTTTAGTTCTAATAACTTATTTTACATTCAGTCATTCACTGATATGTCTGTGATTATTACAAGTACTTCCTTATTATTACAACATAATTATTTCATATTTTGCAATCTTACTAATGTTTACATGGTGATCAGCGAATAGAAAATAGTAGGTAGCATCTATCTATATCCGAATCCCGCTCCAGCTACTGCTGGGTCTGGGTGCTGACGAGTCCTCTCCATTTGGCTCGGTCCTCCCACCACTTTTCTTCCTCCACTTGCTGCCAGGTCACACCTCTCCTTTCAACAGATATTCTCACTCCCATTTTCCACCGTGTTCTTGGACGCCCTCTAGGTCTTTTCCCATCCATCTTTAGTTCTTCCATAATTTTGGGGAGTCTCTGCCCATGCATCCTCTTAACATGCCCATACCATCTTAATCTCTTTCTTTCAATTTCTTCTCTCATACTTTTTTGTTAGAGGTCCTTTCTAATCTCTACATCCTTACTCTGTCCATTCTTGTTTTTCCCTTAACTGCTCTGAGAAATTTCATTTCCCCTGCTTGCAGTCTGCTCCAGTCCCTTTCTGTCATTGTCAATGTTTCTCCACCATAGGTGACAATAGGGATGTAATAATTCTTATACATAAGGAGTTTTGCTCTTTCTGAAACTTCATTGTTCCAAATCAGATGTTTTATTGTTTGGTAGAAATTGCATCCCTTCTGTAACCTCCTATTAATTTCGTTAGTTATTCTTCCATCCCTAGATATTTCACTCCCTAAATAAGTGAAACTTTCTACCACTCTGAGGGGTTCTCCATTCAAGGTAATATTTCCGTTGATTCCTTTCTCCCTTCCAAATACCATTACTTCACTCTTATCTTTATTTATTTTTAATCCATACCTTTTCATTATTTCCTTCCACGCATCAAGCTGTAACTGTACATCTACCTCTTTATCACCCCATATTACCATATCATCTGCAAAAATCATCTTTTTGTCTTATTCTTTTACTATATCTTCAACTGCCCTATTCATTCCCTCCATCACAACATTAAAAAGCGCATGAGATAGAATACTTCCTTGCTTAAGTCCTTGTCTTATTTCGAAGTATTCAGAGTTCCCCAATGGTGTTCTAATTCTACAATTGTGGCCTCTGTACATTGTCTTTATAACATTAATGTATCCATCTTCTATATCTATCTTATTCAGTTCTTCCCAGAGTCTTTCCCTGTCAACTGAGTCATATGCCTTTTCTATGTCTATAAAAACCATTATTACCCTTTTGTTATACTCCCAACTTTTTTCCATCAGTTGACGGATATAAAATATCAGGTCGATCGTGCTCCTTCCTTTCCTAAACCCATGCTGTTCTTCACTCAGCTCCTTTTCTATCTTTTCACTTATTCGATTCAGTAAAATTCTTTCAAAACTCTTGGCTGTACGACTCATGAGGGTTATTCCTCTGTAGTTTTTACAAAGTCTTTTTATTGCCTTTCTTGAAGATGGGAACAATGTCTCCCGTTCTCCAGTCGTCAGGTATTTTACTATTTCTCCACACGCTTGATAGTACTTTGTACAGCCACTGCATTCCCACTGGACCTGCTGCTCTTATCATGTCCACTGATACTTCATCAGGTCCTGGGGCTTTCCCCCCATTCATCTTCTTCACAGCTTTTTCCATTTCTTCCTGTGTAATTTGTCCTAATTCTGCTTCCCAACTTCTCTCAATTTCTTCATTATTTGTTGTTTCCTCATGTACCTGCTCCTCAGCGTTTAACAGCTTCTTAAAATGTTCTTTCCAGAGATCTTTTATATTCCCTGGATCTTCAATAATGGTACCGTCCTCTGTTTCCATCTTTACTGGTACTTCAGAAGCCTTCCTTTTATTTTTCATCATTTTATAGAACATTTTCTTATTGATCTTCACATCTTCTTCAAGTTTTTTTGTAAACACTTCCCATGCCTTTTTCTTTGCTGTTTCCACTATTTCTTTGCCCTTCTTCTTTTCCTCTATATATCTTTTATGGTCTTCATCATTTTTAGTTTTCCACCATTTTCTCCATGCTCCATTTTTTCTTCTAACTGCTTGGATTGTGGTATCATCCCACCAACGTGTCTGTCTTATTTTTTCCTTTCCAGATGTTCTGCCACATACTTTTTGTGCTGCTTCGACTAAAGTGTCTTTGAATAAACTCCATTCTTTTTCTACATCGCAGAAAACTTCTTTTGGAAATTTTTGTGTTATTAATTCCCTGTACTTCTCAGCACATTCACTCTCCTTCAATTTCCAATCCCGTATCCTCATCACTTTCTTTTGTTTTCTATTTTTCACACACTGATTCATTTTCCATTGTCCCACCAGTAATCTATGGTCTCCATCTGCACTCACAATTGAAATTACCTTCACATTTGTTACTTTCTCTCCCCATTCCCTATCTACTAGAATATAATCAATTACACTCTTCGTTCTTCCATCCCAACTGTATCTGGTGATAACATGACTTTCTCTCTTCATAAACCAGCTGTTTGCTATTTTCATTCCATTCCTCTGGCACAAATCCAGGAGTCTTTCCCCTTCTTCATTTCTGCCTCCATATCCATAACATCCCAATACTTGCTCAAATACCTTTCTGTCTTTGCCTACCTGTGCATTAAAATCTCCCATCACTATATTAGCACTCTCTATATGGTTTTCTAACACATTTTCAAAGTCCATCTTCTCTTCTTCGCTACATCCCACTTGAGGTGCATAAATCTGGATTACTTTTAGTGTTTCTTTTTGGAATCTCAGGTTTAAGATTATGATCCTGTCAGATATATATCTCACATTTTCAATACAGCTTTGTACATTCTTATTCACCATCACTGCCACACCATTTCTTCCATACCTGTTATTCCCACTCCAGTACAGTTTTCTTCCTTCTCACAAATTCTTCTCACCTTTTCCCTTCCACTTTGTTTCGTTTAATCCCAATATATCTAACTTCCTCTCTGTTAGTACATCTGTCATTTCTTCCATTTTTCCATTGATGGTTAATATATTAAGGGTGCCAATATTTAGGTTATTTTTTTAGTCCAGTTGGTTTCATCTTCTTGTACTGATGAATATCATTAGGTCTCCCATCATTTGCACCAGTACTTGAAGAAGCAGTGGGATCAAATCCTGAGTGGTTCGTTCCGAGGCTCGTCTGTGTTTTGAAAGCAATATATGAAGACTTTCCTACTGGCTTGCTAGGCCTAACGCAAGGAAGGATTTTCTGTTGGGGTTGTCTACCTTAGCCTTTGGAGTTTCTCCTCCACCACAAGGCAGTGGTTCCCTTCTCATTTAATCCCCAGAAAGGAGGGTTGCCTCATCTGCCAGCTACGCCGTTCCGAAGTCTTCCTTCTCCTTCTCAGCCGTAGCATCACAAGGTCAATATCGTCAGATGTTAAATGTCAACTTGCCTGTGTGTAGAGCCAGAATTATATGGAGTCAGAACTGAATGGTGTCATAATCTTATAGAGCCAGAATAGTGTAGAGTAAGAATCGTATAGCCATACATAGTTAATCACAACAGCAAAATAAATATTACATTCAAAAGACATATCTTGTAAAGCAACTAATAATTACATAGCTTACTCTAAGATGCAACACAAAAAGATTTATCCTCAAACTGTTCACTAGTAGTTGAAATAAATGGTTTATTAACCAAAAATGAAGCAAATAACTTCGCTTGAGCTTCAGTATCACTTAATAACAAGAGAAAAAATCATCATCTTACAATCATTAACTTAACGTGATATAATCGTCACTGCATCACTGCTGTAGCAGTACCATGAGAGAAAGTTTGGGATAATTTTTTTAGAATAGAAAGACACCAAAGTATTGAAGCAATTTATTTTACGTGATTATTTACAACATGGATAAAAATGTAGCTGATCAACTTGCAACAAGGTGTAAAAGTGCTACATGCTGAAAAGAAAAGGTTGTCAAAACGCGTAACCTATTCATATACAAGTTATTGATCAATGTTCTTAGCACGACTGGGTACTTCTGGAACGTCTGGAATGAATTGATTGACAAGTTCGTATGGTATGCACAATACCCAAATGGAACTGAAAGAAATGTTGTTACATACAAGGTAAAACTGTCTTACCGCAGTACTTGATTTGTTTTCTCATTTCTCCTTTTTCTCTTTCCAGATTGGATCTCTCTTGTTTATGAGCAATAACATATAAGGAGGATAAAATAAAGTTTTCAAGAGCTGCTTTTTGCATACACAACAAAGTAAAATTATTTTCTTTCCTGTCTTCTTCATTACTCTGGACTAAAACAACAGGTGCACGTTAAAGTGCAGGAAAAATAATGTTTTCTGAACCCGGAATTTAAACCACAGTGAAAGTGAGTTCCTGAAGGAACAAAGCCCAATGTCTTAAACGGTCGTTATTCAATTTAGCTGTCATAAGCAACTGAAGTGCCCGATGATCGTTATATACCTTAATGTGTTTACCTTGTAGAGAGTAACTAAACTGATCACATTCCCAAACTATGACTAATGCTTCGAGGTCAGTGACAGAATAGTTGCGCTCGGCTTTGGTTAAGACTCGACTTGCAAAAGCTCTACTTTTCTGTGCAAAAATTCCATTTTCAACAATTTATTGAAACAAATGTACACCGAGACTAGATTTTTTAAATATTCGTGGAAAGAAAAAATTCAAGAGATAAATCAGGATGTGATAATATGGTTGCATTAAGCAATGCAGTATTCACATCATCATATTCTGTCGGGGCGCCATCATCCCAGTCCCAAACTGTATTCTTACCTGTGAGTTGACATAGTCCAGGTGTAGATAATCTCTCTAAGGTAATGAAATGTCGATAAAAATTCACAATACCTTAGAATCTTCTAAACTGTCGTTTTTTTATAGGTACAGGGGTTCCTTCAATTGCTTTCCATTTTTAAGGATATGGTGATTACCGTTCGTAGAGACAATGTTGCCAAGAAATTTAATTTGCGTTTAACCGAATTCTGATTTTTCTACATTGACTCTAATGCAATGTTCAAGAAATATCTGTAATAGTTCTGTCCAGGAATTTTCCGCAACCAAAATGTCGTCAACATAGATGGTGATCCTGTATTTTAAATGATTAGGTAAGATAGTCTTCAGAACTCGGATAAATGTAGCAGATGAAACAGCAGATGGTAATTTTAGAAATTGATAGCAGTTTCCAAAACAGAGAAAGGCTTTTTATGTCCTACAGTCAGGGTGTCATTCGATTTGCCACAAACTAAATTACAAATCAAGAGGAGACATTACCTTAACACCATGAAATTTCTGTAATGATTACTCTAGTGTTTGTGGTCGGTTTGTTTCTGGTTGTATTATAGTGTTGATCTGTTTGAAATCGAGAACAAGTCTAACAAAATAGTCTTTCTTTTTAACAACAAGCAACGGGTTGTTGTATGAATCCACAGCATGCTAAATAATTCCCTGATCTAGCATTGACTATATTTCCTGCGTAACCTTTACTCTGTATGTCAACGGAGTAACACAAGCTGGTACAAGAAATTTTTTATGTTCTTTAACATTGAATTCCTAATGAAAATTTCATATATTTCCTGTCTGGTGATAAAAAACTTCTAAACATGACTGTAAAGTTTCTAGTAATTCATGCATGTCAGCATCAGAATCTACTTAATTTCTAAGTACTTTCTTTTTCATTAACTGTTCTATGTATTACAGTAGATTGTTCAGCTTCGTAATGAAATGTTATTACGTCGTTCATGCAATTGTCAGACAAATTCATTGAGTGTTGTGCGTAGAGCGGAAAGAATGCAAATGCAAACAGTTCACAATTTCATCTTCCTTTGTTAATCAGCCTTAAAAATTTAAGCGTTATACGTACTTAATTCACTAGTAACATTACTGCAGCATCGCAAAAGTTTAATATCGCTTTACACTCACGTAGAAACTCTTCACTAAAGTTGCTTCAGTTGACTGAAGAGGAACTACCAGAAAATTCGCAGGAAACCTGTGTCCCTAACACATGAAAACTAAAGAAGTTTGATTGATTGAGCACATGTACTACACACTTTCTTACTAATCACATTAACTGGGTTACCCGAATCAAGTACAGTAGAAAGTAAAACGTTTCCTATAGAATATTTTACAATATGATGTACAAGTCTACTTTCATAGTCGTCATTTTTTTTAACAATGTGTCCCTAATGTAATCAAAACCTACAAAGTTAATATGGTTTATATATAGATGGTAGGCAACTGCAAACAGTTTGCTGGTAGGAGTGGCTGCTAGTCATTGTTGAGTTAGTTCATTTTGTCTGTAGTTGTTGCGTGTATTGGGCGGTCTGTTTCCTACAGCTGCATTATGCTCAGAATTTGAATTTCTATGATCACGACAATTTTGGTTTGATCTGTCATCATAGATTGCGCAACTGTAATTAATATTATTGTCCTGTGGATCGATGGCCTGATTTCTACAACCTGAGCACCACATTCGGAATCGAAGTTTGTCACACCGATTTCGATTTACCGTCGTTACCATTGCTCTAAAATTGCCTTCATTGCCATAACGTCCATGTCCACAAGAGCCGCGATCTCTGTTCCTGTACTGATGATTCCGTTGGGAACGGGGATCATTTCTAGAGAGTCTGTAACGTGTACTTTAGGGCTGATGTCCCGTAACGTGCCTGTTTTCGTCGCGTGTCTCATCATATCGTACACACGAATTCTACCTACGCTTTCCGTTACGCTACTGACGGCAGTTTTTCCAGTACTGATTACCATTGCCCTTTTGTGTTTTATCATTATTGTCAAATTCAAGTTCTTGCAAAAGAGCCTGAAAATCTTCCAAGTCATTCTTACAACGTCCTGCCAAAACTATGAGGCGTAATCTGATGACTAATTTAGTTAGACAAATGCTAATTAATTTCGATGGACTGTACAGAATAGTTAAATATCTGTTCATACGCATCATGTTTTCAAAGTACTGTACGGTAGTTGTGGAATTCGATTGTTCATAATTTTCATCAGGATAACGATATGTTTCTCGCGATCTTCAGTTGTTTCGGACCAGTAAGCTGACAAGAATGCGTGATATGATCACCGTACGAGTGATCTTCACGTGCAATCGAACTCGTTCTTGTCGCAGGTTCTTCTTAGAGATAACTGAACGTGAAATCCAGTTTGTGGCCAATTGGCTATGTTAGTGGTGAAGAATAGTCCATTTGTTTTAAACACTCCATTGGGTGAATTTCATTGCTAGCATTGCGAACAATTTTTAATTTCCTTACTGTGTTAAAATATTTGTTACCAAAACTATCGTTTTTCTAAACTGATGAGTTTTCACTCATGCTGTAACTCGCATTCCAATCATTGAGTACTGAAAACATATCAAGTTCACGAGAGAAGTGGTTAGCAGTTCCTAAATTAGTGCGTTTATTGTGATTTCCAATGTAATAATTGTTGAACCTAGTGGTATCGTTATCGGGACTGATCCTTTTTTCAATACTGGCAAGCTATTAGTGTATCTTTCTCAAGTCACGTTTATTTCACTGGTTAATCGTCATCTGCCCCTCTTTAAAACGTTGTAGAGACTGAAATTCTTTAGTATCTGCGAACGGAATCGGCTGAGTGACGTCTGACCTTATCACTGTTCGTTTGCGTTACTCTCTCGGATAATTCTTCGATACGTTTTGTAACAGTCATCAACTGATTTTGCGTCTTTGAAACTTCAGTGTTGGTCTTAATTGCAATTACTCGAACTTTTGTGCTAATTCCTCTGTTTGCAATTCTTGTTGTAAAGTTTGTTGTCTCAACTCAACAATATCAACAGACTGTACATGGTCATGTCTGGACACAAGACTATTATCTGCCTTGATATCCTCATATATCTGAATTTTCGACCGTTCTGACATTTCCTCAATTTACAAATTCAATTGTTACTAATCTCATCAAGAAACGATTAAAATTTTGTTTCTGTTTGCTACTAGATTTTTTAATCTCTCCACGAAGTTCGTTATTAGATTGTTTACTCTCATATTAAATTCTCTGATTGGATCACTGGATTTTCTGATTCCATTATTGGATTTTCTAATCTCATCCAGTCGAGCTAACTGTGTAACATTAGTGACAGAGAGGAAGACAAAATTATTTTGCTCTGTAGCAAAATCTCCCATAACAAAATAGGATTGTGTCACGGCATTTTGATGGCTGGGAGAGCCGTGTGCTGACCGCAAGTCCCTCCATATAAGCATCCAGTGACGCCTGTTGTCTGAGAGTGACACGGCGGCTGGTCGGTACCGTTGGGCCTTCCGAAGACAGTTCGGACGAAGTCTCATCGTTAAACCATTGAGATTAGGCAGCGAATACTACAACGTTAAGTACTTTTCCATTGTACTAATGGTCATGGTAGACAGCAATTATTTTTGACATTCGTAGACGTAGATTTGGTCATAAATGAGACTCGAGCACTCGTATATCCAAAGCAACTGAATAAAGTAGAATCACAGTCAGACCCTGAATTTGCCAGATGTAGCACCACTTGAGTAATCTTACATCGACGAGCTTGTCAAACTCGTGGCGACACATTGCGCTGGCACGTTTGGGGAGTGTAAATTTTTCACAAAACGCGTTACACTTTACGAAATACAGAAATCTATAACTAATGTAAATAACGCAAGAAGTGAATACGAATATAATTTCTCTCGCTCCACTGTGCAGGTGTGCAGGTAACCGATTCTGCACTGCCGTTCTTCCTGGAAGACATATCCCCCTGACAGATCACAAAAACGCAACGCGTTTCCGGCGCGTGTGACTAGCTCCTAGAGCAAAACAAAAACAAAGAAACAAAAAAAGAAGAAACAACGCAGATCGAACGCACCTCAGTGCGTTCGAACCGCTTGAATAAAGGCAGAAATCTGCGGGCCCAAAGCGTGCGAAAATGCGTCGTTTGGGCAGTCCCATTTAACAGTTGTTTGTATTGTTCGCATTAACTCTGGCAGAAACGCGAGCAAAAAACACGCTCCTATCGCTGTAGCCTTATAGCCATATTTACGAGTTGTCGTAGCCTACGTTTTTGTCATTGTCTGTGTGTGTGTGTGTGTGTGTGTGTGTGTGTGTGTGTGCTGGGGCTTGGGAGGGAAGAGGAAAAGGAGATGCGTTGTTGACTATCGGAAAGGCTATCTACGCTTTTCCTACATTTTTAAAAGGGGAAAATTTTGCATTTTGCTTAAATTCTAACCCCATTCATGTCTAGTTTTCTTAGCGTAGTTACTAATTACCTAGAAATCGAATATATGAAATTAAACTTTATATTCACGAAGAATTTAGGAGTCGTAGAAGCAGTTTTCGGATCCATAAACTGGCAAACCATGGAAGGAATACCACTTCCGGCTTGCAGTGAACAGTTTACCCAAGCCACTATTTCAGGTATACGACAGTGAGGAATGGGTGGATGTAATACAGCCGTGGTTCCCAATCTTTCTAGGAACATTACCTTAGAGCGTAACCAGATGGTAACTAGTAGTCCTAACTCCTTGCCTTTCTGCAGTCATCATCAAGATTAGCACCTAACCAAATTGTAATAGCTTAACTTAAAATAGTTTCCTTTGAACACTTTTGTTGTTAAATAGTGAAAGATGGATAATATTTAGTTTTTGTATGTGTTTTATTAAAACACGTACCGCGCGGGATAGCCGCGCGGCCTAGGGGATCTTGTCACGGTCCTCGCGGCTCTCCCCGTCGGAGGTTCGAGTCCTCCCTCGGGCATGCGTGTGTGTCTTGTCCATAGTGTTAGTTTTTAGTTACATTAAGTAGTGCGTAAGCTTACGGACCGATGACCTAAACAGTTTCGTCTCATAAGATCTTACCACAATTTTTGTTTAAAACACGTACTAGTGAGTCAGTGAGACAATTGGTATTGCTTATTTCTAACAACGTTTTATCTAACAGAATAAGTTCTTACTGAATCGCGAGTGCTACCTAAGCTTCATGCTTAGAAAAGCAGACACTTCTTAAAAAATATGCTTCTTCTTCCCTACTCCTCACCCTAGCGATGCTTCACTCACATCCTGCATCCACATTTACAATCAGTCATGTAAAAATGAGTTAACTGTTTTGTGGTTACTGTTGGTAAATCACTTGATTTCTAGGCTCATTGCTTCTGATTGGCAGAAACGGGAAGCCCTCAGGCTGCCAATGCTTAGGCATGACCACTGCCATTAATATAATAATAATGTGTAGGCCTCACAGCAGTGTAGTAGGCATTGTTAAGTTACTGTCGTGTTGTGCTGTCGTGTAGTTCTTTTATTTGTTGCGAAATAAATAATGAAGTAATTTCTAATCCATTGGGAGAAATACCTACTAATCAGTGATGGCATTTTTATGAGATACTTAAACATATGTGACGTACATGTCACAATTTTCCTGTCACAAAAACGTGGTACAAATTAGATGTGTAGTACGTGGGTGAGGAGTAAGATGTTCGTACGTTTGTTGCGTAAGTTGTATCCTCCATCACGTTGTTTCACGTTTAAATTGTAGCTTTAAAAAAATTTGTTCTCGGTAACTTATGTAATTAGTATTGTAATATTACGAAATAGTGATAATAGTAATTATCTTTTAAAAATAATTCAGTTCGTGACTGGAAAAGGATTGAATTCATTTGTTTTTTACCGCTCGGAAAATTTCATTTTAGCCGTCAGCTGGTAGTTACCCCCACATCGAGAACCACTGAATAGAGAAAGTTTGAAAGTAGATCTGAGAACCAACGACAATTATAAGACTAAAATAATATGCAACGCTGAAAGAAAATAGTACAAGATAACAAAGAATTCTTGAAACAAACTGATATCTTTGTAATTAGGGCAGCTGACATGGAAACAATAAATAAACACAACAATAAAAATGGTTTAAATAGGATTTTAGGAACAAAGCTTACGTTTTGTCTGGTAGAGATGTCTTACAACCAATTTGTATATGGATTACGGGAGCGAGATGTCTTGTAAAATAATTCACAAACTGAGGGTTGCTCAGCCAACAGTGAAGAGTGCATGTTGGGCATTACTAGGAGAGACAGGAACACAAACTTATTAATATCAAGCAGATTTCATTTGAAGACGTAATTACGTATGCACTGAAAGTGAAATGGAGGACAGCTAGATATGTAACCAGACAAATGTTTGGCCGATGAAGTTCTCTGTTGGATTCCAATAACGATGAGAACACCACCGCGCGGTGCATAAAAGACGTTATAAAACGTGATGGATCACCATGGATGCGTATGTTTACATATCGTAATGCGTGGAAAAGTCGAGAGGCAATGGATGACAGTGGATGACAAATACCTCACGAAGAGCATGACGTTTGTAATGATGATGAGATATTAAGTATCTGACATACTACGATAGGACTAGGATAGCCGTCAGGAAATTAGACACCTCAAGGTCACATCCGCCCTCCGCAGTCCTCCATTGGGATCGGCGCTCTGGTTCGCCCATCTCACAGCGTTGTCACCGCCCGTACACTGTGTTAACAGTGCAGGAGGGCAGCGTCAGATATTCTGTGTTTCTGTATGATAGTGTGTGTTCACGTGTGCTTCCAGGCTTCCGTGGGACGGTGCACTTACGTGTGATTAGCAGTGAGCGAAATGTAGGAGCAAGGGCCTACATGTAGTTTGCATGCGTGAAGGGCGGAAATACATCCTGCAACAATCTAAAATTGCCGTATCGAACGTACTGACGACTCCTTTTTTTTATGATCTGCCCGAAAGTGAAGAAGCTAGAAAAAGTTTAAATTTTGCACAAGTTTAAAAAATTAAAACAGAATCTAGTAGAATTTTTCAATTTACTGTACTTCGTATCACCGGTGCAGCAACACCGACAGAATCTCTACGTGTGAGCAAGTGATTTGATTCTCCAAGAAAGCGAAATAAATGAAAACGATAATTACGAAACTTGACTGTTTTGATAAACAGTTAGTGCGACTGTACATTGATGTTATGACAGAGGTGAGTATCTGATGGATAGAGAAAAAAAGAGTGATCTCGGCGAAAAAATTAATTATTATGGCTCAGAGACTTCCCTCCTTAGTCTTCACCACCCAATTGCTGATTCAGAAAGTAAAATAATGGACAAAAAATTTTAATGGAATGCAGAGACATTTCAGCGGTAAGAACAATATTATATTCAAGAAGCACTATCTGCATTCGGAGAATAATAATCTTGTAGTATGCTTTGAAAACAACTTGGGTTTCACAAAACCACACACAAAATTTAAAAAAATATATATATATTGCTCTCAACTTAAACGGAAATTTTGCCTTGAAAATACCTAAAGTACTTTTGTCTAGCGTGTATCAGCGCTTGTGGTGATGGGTGTAGTGACGAAGACTCAGTAAGAGCTGAAAATAAAACATTTTCTGGAGGCAGGGAATATTCTCGGTCGCATTAGGGTGAGCCGTCGGAACTAAAATCGTGACGGTAGCATATTCACTAATCAGCCAGAACATTGTGATTACCGATCTATTAACGATATAAAGACATGCAGGCAATAGCAGCAGCACTCGGCGGGGAGTGACTGCTAGTCAGACACATACACGGTGCATGTAGTATCAGTGGATGTGCAGTCCATATGTACACTTCTCGAAAAAAATTTGCATCAGTCCCGTTTCCAGAACGTCTAAAGGTAGACGTTGACTGTGGATATTGTATAACAGACACAGTCCGTTTGACTGTTCAGAGATGTCATTAAACCCTGCCAAAGATTTAAACAACCATGCATGACCAGCGCCGCTTAGAAGGAGGGGGCCCGACAGCCGATCAGTTCCAGTTATTCCAACAGTCCACTCGGAAGGAGATACAGCAATCTGGACCACCACCTCTGAAGATTTCGCTGCGTGGTGGTACAACATGCAATGTGTGATTTTCATGAGCAATAAAAATTATGTTTATGTTGATTTCTATTGCAATTTTCTGCACAGATTCCGAAACTCCCGGAACCGAGGTGATGCAAAACTTTTTTTTTGAAGTGTGTAGACTGTGGAAGGTGAACGATCTATCGAGTTTGACAGAGGACAGATTGCGACGTCCCCAGGCTGGGCACAAGCGTTTCGGAAACTGCACGGTTTGGCGTTTGTTCGAGGAGTGCCGTGGTGAGTGTCTTCAACACGTGGCAAAATCAAAGTGAAACCACGACCACACGTCATGGGTTTGGGCGGCCACCCCTCATTGCAGATGTAGGCTGGACAGACTGGTAAAACAGAACAGGCGGTGAACTGTGACGGAAATAACATCAGACTTAAATGCTGGGCAGGTACAAACGTATCCGAATATACAGTGCACCCAACAGTCCTCACACTGGACATCTGCAGTCGACTACTGCCAATGTCAACACCACGAGATTAGCACCTATGACTGAAATGGGAACGTGACCATCGACACTAGAGGCTAGCACAGTGGCAGGGCGTTGCATGGTATGATGAATCCCGATACATTCTTCATCATGCCGAAGGTAGGGCGCGAGTCCGCCGTCTTCCACAGGAACAGCTTTAAAAACTGCCTATTAAAATTCACCGTGACTGACTAATGTATTACTGCCAAATAGTTTAAAATAGTTCGACCGTGTGAAACTGATAAAGGCTGATCGGTTAATATTTGCACGGGAGTTGTTTCGTATAAAATACAACTAAGTTAATTAATATGTCAGCTAATAATAATCGGTACATACTCTGTTGTTGATGTTCTATATCTTTTGTCTAAATAGCACGAAGGAGGCAGTTACTCCCTTCGTCTGACAAAGTAATAACGGTTAACTCATCACAGGTCACCTATTAATGTCATCACACGCCGATATTCTTCATATGGCACTGAATACACAATCCTCACTGCAATCCAAATAGTGGGTGTCCGGCGCGGTTATCGCGTATACACGGTGCACAAGTGACACTTAAAGACATGAAACAAATCAGTTAATGCCATTTACATGTTTGCTGGAGGTCAGGCCCACGGTTTAAGGTGACACACACAGCCGTTGAACAATTGCAAACGCTATCGGCCGTCCTGTTGAAAACCGCTCTGCTGGCTTAACGGCCAACAACGTACTTGCTCGGAGTCCCAACACCGATTCCTCTGTGGGGCACTAGGCGCTCGACTATCGATAGTACCTACTGCGACCTGCGACAGGGAAAGATTTATTGTTCTCACAAGGGAACCTCCCCATCGCACCCCCCTCAGATTTTGTTATAAGTTGACACAGTGGATAGGCCTTGAAAAACTGAACACAGATCAATCGAGAAAACAGGAAGAAGTGGTGTGGAACTATGAAAAAATAGCAAAATATACAAATTGAATAGTCCATGTGCAAGATAGGCAACATCAAGGATAACGAGAGCTCAGTAGCGTCGTGGCCCCGTGGTTAGCGTGAGCAGCTGCGGAACAAGAGGTCCTTGGTTCAAGTCTTCCCTCGAGTGAAGAGTTTATTTATTTTTTTTTTCAGGCAATTATTAACTGTCCGTCCGTCCGATGCGAGGTAACTGCGCCGTAGCATGAGGATGCAACACCTAAACAAACATCGAAACACACGACGTCACTCGACAACAGCGCACGGAAGAGAGAGTATTCCTGCTAACGAGGCTCCCTGGCTGGCAGTTGACTGGTCGCTACTTTGGACGAGAGTGCGTTAAACACGTGAAATGTATTCCGTGGGCAATATGAATCCAGCAAATATAGCTCGCGGCTTCAATAACAAGGTGAATGAATATTTTCCGAACTGTAAGATTGCGGTTCGGTCGCAAAACATAGACACTAAACTTATTACAGTGGACAGAGGCGTCAATGAACGAACGGACAGATAATAACTTTGAGAAAATAAAGGAAGAAAAATTTTCACACGAGGGAAGACTTGAATCAAGGACCTCTCGCTCCGCAGTTGCTCACGCTAACCACGGGACCACGGCGCCCCAAGGCTCACGTTGTCCTTGATGTTGCATATCTTTCACATGGACTACTCAGTTTGTATACTTTGCTTATTTTTTTCATAGTTCCACACAACTTCTTCCTGTTTTCTCGAATGATCTGTGTTCAGTTTTTCAAGGCCTATCCACTGTGCCAACTTATAACTAAATCTGAGGGGTGTGCGATGGGGAGGTTCCCTTGTCAGTACGTACGGGGAGGCTGACCTCTTACAAGCTCCTTTACACCTGCACTGCGGGACGCAGACAAGCTGGTGGCAGCTCCATTATGCACTGAGGAACGTTGGCGTGGGCATTCATAGGTCCGGTGGAGCTAGCGCAAGGCACAGTGACGGCCAAGTAGAGCCGCACAGTGGTAGCAGACCAAGTACACCCCTTCACGACGATCAGAGTTTCCGACGGAAGAGGTAATTTACAACAAGATAATGCGCCATGTCAGAAGGCCAAGAGTGTGATAGAGTGGTTCGAGAAACACAGTGGCGAGTTCCAATTGATGTACTGACCCCCGAACTCACCAGATCTGAACCTGATCGAATATATCTGGGATGTGATTGAACGTGGCGTCAAACCTCACCACCTCGCTCCCCAGGGGTTACGCAAATTAGGTGACTTGAGTATGCAGATGTGATACCAACTCCCTCCAGCGACCTACCAAGGTGTCGTTGCTTCCACGCTACGACCGTGTCACCGCTGCTATCGGTACCAATGCTGGACATACCGGCTATTAGGCAGATGGTCATAATGTTCTGGCTGATCAGTGTAAGTACTCACCGCTGTCACTGACAGAGTCTCTCGTAAATAAAATGCGTTCATACGCGACACGATACAATAACGATGTTTCAGATGTTGCCAAAATTAATTTCATACTTTTCTTAACAGCTTTCTCGCTGAAAGTTTGTGCAAGGTCTAACAGAATGCAAATTCATCAGCGACAACGTTTTTCGTTACACAGGCGGAACGTTTTCACACCTCTCAATGTATTTTGCTTTTTATCTCGGAATACGTTTGTGCTTATGCGATAAAATATGTATCAAATGCATACATAAACATTGAGAATGTTCATGTATTACTTCCAGTCTAAATACATCAGTGGTTTCCTTTACCCAACATGTTAAAGTAAAAAACTTCTTTTCTTCAAAATTTCTCGTAGTGTTTGTTATTTTTTTCTCAGCAGTTGGCAATTATTTTCTTTTCGAAAGCAATGATATTTTAGACGAAAAACAGAGATTCTAAAACTTTTTCTGAATTTTTATTGACATTTAAATTTATCACTAACTGCCAGTGCTGTAGGGCTGGTAGACGGCCTTCATGTTCGTATTTGCGTGATGACGCTACAGTCCCGGGGGAGAGAAAACATCTTACCAAGACGTGAACAGTTATCGGATCGTGGCCTATCGATACTGCAGTTTACCGTTTCGCGATGTTGCTGCTCGCGATCAACTACGCTGTGAATCAATGTGTCCAGGAGCGCCATACTTACAAGGGAACCTCCCCATCGCACCCCCCTCAGATTTAGTTATAAGTTGGAACAGTGGATAGGCCTTGAAAAACTGAACACAGATCAATCGAGAAAACAGGAAGAAGTTGTGTGGAACTATGAAAAAAATAAGCAAAATATACAAACTGAGTAGTCCATGCGCAAGATAGGCAACATCAAGGAGAGTCTGAGCTCAGGAGCGCCGTGGTTCCGTGGTTAGCGTGAGCAGCTGCGGAATGAGAGGCCCTTGGTTCAAGTCCTCCCTCGAGTGAAAAATTTACTTTCTTTATTTTCGCAAAGTTATGATATGTCCTTTCGTTCATTGACGTCTCTGTTCACTGTAATAAGTTTAGTGTCTGTTTTACGACCGCACCGCAAATCCATGCGATTAGTAGACGAAAGGACGTGCATCTCCAATGGGAACCGAAACATTTGATCGCAAGGTCATAGGTCAACCGATTCCTCCACAGGAAAACACGTCTGATATTTTCTATACGATACTGGTGACGGCGTGTGCGTCACATGACAGTAATATGTTGTCGACCCATCTAACTTGTACATTTGGCGAATAGGTAAAAAGATTCTTCTACCTTGCCCGATTTAAGTTTTCTTGTGAATGTGATTATCACTCCCAAAAAAGTGATCGCATCGGACGGACAGATAATTATTGTCTTGTAACCTCCCCCTCACTTATCGACCATAATGACAGTGAAAAATTAAACCGCGTGTACCTAATGGAAATTTGGGAAAAGCCATCGTCATCGAGGTTAATTTGTCGGTAAAGAGGGAGGAAAGGGTTGCATCTAAACGAAAGGAAAAATGCTAATGAAACTGGTGGAAATTAATTTTGAAATAGGAGTAAAGTTAATAAAGAAAGTAAATGTGCGACCGTTACGTTAACAATCAACTAGCGGTAATTAGATATTTGAGATTTGGGGGAAATTAGGTCGCCAGTCCTAAGGACAATTACTATAGTAACTGAAAAAGAAAGATTATTACACATATAATTAGCACTAGAAGCGTGGCAACTGAAGGTTGACAAGTGTAGTGTGAAAACTGAAAGTTTGTCAGAAGTAATAAATTTCGCTACACTCTGACTTAATTTAGCAAAAGAATTAATAAAACCGGAAAATTGAAAGTTAATTTAGTGACTGAAATTAACAGTGAGCTTTGTGCTTGAAGCACAACGAAATTCAGTAAAATGCGGTTAGTCTTGGACTACCTCAACAATCATTTCAAAAGCTACTTGAATCTACGCAATTTAGAAAGAAGAGATTTAACTTTGAACTTGAATTAAATGATTCTGAACAATTAACAATAGTAAAATTTAGTACGTACCAAGAAGAGCTGCAGTCACAGGTAAGCTAAAATACGGTAACAAAACTCGCACTCTTAATTTGTGCTTGTGTAATCTGAATATTGTAACCAGCTATGAATACTTTAACTGAACCTTGAAATTAAAGTAGTGAAGTGAATTTCAACGGCACTCGGGTTCATTCCGGAAAAGGAAGGCACCCTGCTTGGTAATGCAATTGGGACAATGAGCAACAAACGTTCATGCTAAGTTGCTGTAATTTTGTGATGCAACAATTTTAAAAGTTTGAAAAGCTGAGGTCTGCCATACAGTTCTAAAACTTTACGTGCTTCCTGTCTTCCTTGTTGGTTGATTGAAGGTTTGAAGCCGTCGATCGAGGAGGTGGCGACAGTCACTCATTGTCGGCCGTCGCTGTTGCAGAAGCTGGATGTTGGCGCGCCTTCTTCTCGACACGGTCACCAGACGAAACGGGCTCATGATGTGCGCCAGCTAATGCTTCCCATCCGCGACACCATGTCAGAAACTATCATCGCAAGTCGAGCGCAATTACATGCTACCAAACCCCGAAAGCGCGGCAACTCGCGGGAGCTTCACACAACACACCTGCTCCACTCGCTACTCCAGCCAGACTCTCTCTGCCCGCGCTCCACGCGACAGCGTTAACACTACCAAAGATCCTACACACTTTGATTTTTCACACGACCTATCGATGTAATCGTACGATAGCAGTTTTACCAAGGCAAGACCCAGCGTAAAAATACAAATAATATTTACGAAACAAACCAATTATACATCGACATAAATGCATAAATATATATATATATATATATATATATATATATATATATATATATATATATACAAATAGTAAAACAATTACAATATACGAAGACACAGAAATATTATATATTCAGGTATAAAAAATAAGGAAAACAAATTTATAGCACAATAGATGGAAATAGGAGGATACGCATTTCCGGCGTTACAGTCTCAAAACAAAATATTAAAATTTTCACTCGAAGGAAGACTTGAACCAAAGACCTCTCGTTCCGCAGCTGCACACGCTAACCACAGGACCACGGCGCACCTGCCTGCATTATACCCTTGAAGTTGCAAATCTTCCAAATGGACTACTCTGTTTGCATATTTTGCTTATTTTTTTCATAGTTTCACACAATTTCTTCCTGTTTTCTCGATTGATCTGTGTTCAGTTTTTCAAGGCCTATCCACTCTGCCAACTTATAACTAAATCTGAGGGGGGTGCGATGGGGAAGTTCCCTTGTTAGTGCTCCGCGCATCATGGCGATAGCCGTGGGCCGGCCGCGGTGGTCTCGCAGTTCTAGGCGCGCAGTCCGGAACCGCGCGACTGCTACGGTCGCAGGTTCGAATCCTGTCTCGGGCATGGATGTGTGTGATGTCCTTAGGTTAGTTAGGTTTAAGTAGTTCTAAGTTCTAGGGGACTGATGACCACAGCTGTTAAGTCCCATAGTGCTCAGAGCCATTTGAACCATTTGATACCCGTGGGACCAGCGCCCATGAGGATCGATATATTGTTCACTCGGCCATGCAAGATCATTTCAGCACATCTCACATGCCTTCATTAAGGAACTGGGCTTGTTTGTCGCACAGAGACCATTGCTGCGATCCCGATTCCACATACAAGACGGACATATCCGTGTGTTTAGGCTCCGATGTGAACGACCATTGTTATACTGCGTTTTTGATCGTCGTTAGGGCCCAGTATCTGGCGTCATAGTACAGAGTAGGGGAGAGTGTTGCACCTTAGAATACTTTCCACACCCTCTCCTCCAAACGAAGTTTAATATATTATCTTAGTCCATTTTGAAACGATAACGTGTGCTTCAGTCTTCTCCTGAAATTACCAAAATTACTGCAAAGCTTTTCCTAATATGAAAAACTGTTCCAAGCTACAACGTGAAAGGAATATTCTATACAAGTTTAAAAATGTTGCAGTCGAGAAAATTTTTTCAAAACCGTATTTAACAGTCTCCGGGTTTCATTGCAATCAGTAAGTGAAATCAGATTAAGTACCAGTACTGTTAAAAACGAGTTACAAGAGAAAAACTTCTTGAAATAGAAGCTGTTGGCAACGAACCCGGATTTCCATTTTCAAGACCGAGAAAACAGTTAATACTTCAAACACTAACTGCATTTGTTAATATCACATGTTGCGAGCTAGAGAACCTTCCGCTTCAAGGTATAAGACGGTGCACGATCGACGAAATATGGCCTCACTGTCCACACGTTATTTAGGTAGTATTAAAAATATACAGAATTTTATTGACCATAAAACTCTGTAACTGACGAATTAAAACTTCTAAATGTTGTAAAGCACTTAAATACGTAGAACTGTTAATACATAAGAACGATTCAGAAAGCTCATGTCTTACAATACCAAAAACACTAGAAAAAGCAGGAAACCATTCATGAGGGTTTCTAGTTATCATTCCTTCATGCGGTTCCAAAACCAGCCACTGGATTGGAGCACCAATCAGGAAACATTATACGAGTTGCGTTCAATAAGTAATGCAACACTTTTTTTTGCTAAGAGCAGATTGGCTTTATTCAGGATTTCGATACACCATATTATTTCCCACTCTTTTAGTTACAAAATCTTATTTTTCAACACAATCTCCTTTCAATGCGACGGCCTTCTACTACCTTATTGGGAAGGACTGTATGCTTGCATATACCAGTCTACTGATCGATGTCGGAGACAACGTCTTACTGCTTCAGTTACCTTCCTATCATCCACGTATTGCTTCCCGCGCAGTACGTCCTTAACTGTTTCAAACAGATGCTCTTTATGGTCTTCTGTTAAGCAGCGAGGAACCCAGTGGGCACACACCTTTGGGTACCCCAACTGGTGGACAAGTGGGACAACACAACCAACAGAGACGTCCAGTTGAGCGTCCAGTTGAGCGATCCGTCGATCACATCGAATGAGTGTGTCTGCACGTTCCAACTTCCAGCTAAATTCGGACGAGGAAAAAGATGTGTTGCATTACTTATTGAACAACCCTCATATGTTCGTAGCTACACTATCCCCCAGGTACAACAGTATCTCCTACCATGGGGAATACAAGATTAATATCTTTGGTTCGCATAATTTTAGACAGCAAGCGTTACATTTCTGAGACGTTAAGGCTGAGGGCTGTGCCTCATCTCCAAGGTTTGTGACATTATTTTCAACAAAGTAAGGTGAGATTTCATACTGACTGAGACGACCTGACCTATCACCACATTGACAGTGTTCTACTGTAGTCCTGGCCAACACGTTCTACAGATCTCTCACCCACTGAAAACATTTATTCATTGGTCTCTGAGAGCCTTCCGCTCCACAGTGCTCCAGCGACTATCATTGATTATTTCTGGGACAGAGCTGAAGCAGCATGGAATGACGTAACCGTATCTGACAGGTAAGCTCAGGCTGCCTGTTGGAAACACCATAAAATTTAATCGTGTATTTTTGCTTCTATGCTGCATGTTTTCATTAAGTAATATCTCCTAATTTTCTATCCTTGCCGACGCAGCAGTTTTTATGACTAGCATTATAGATTACAAAATACACTCTAAGGCAGAAAAAACGACTCACAACGAAGGAATTCTCCGAATGGAATGGAAATCAGTAGATGTGATGTACATGTACAGACAAACCAATTATTACAATTTGGGAAAAAGTGGATTACTTATTGAAGAGAAACGGATTCACAAACTCAGCAAGTCAGTAACATGCTGGAACACCTCTTTCCTTTAGGCAAGTAGTTATTCGCCTTGGGACTGATTGATAGAGTTGTTGGATGTCCTTCTGGGGGATATCGTGCCAAATTGTGTCCAATTGGCGAGTTAGGGTGTCAAAATCCCAATCTGGTTGGAGGGCCCGCCCCATAATGCTTGTTCTGCCTGGAATATAATTGACTAGGCTACAAATGTCTTCAGTGATGAGTCCCGCTCTGAACTGAGCCTCTGTGACCAGCGAAGACATGTCTACATGCGTCCTGGACAATTGTGGGATTCTCTCCCCCCTCCCCCCCCCCAACCCCCAAATTGAAACTTTTTTATCACTATGTCCAGGACCCTCCAATCGGCTCGGAATTTTGACTATCTAACGCAGCAATTGGACAGAAGTTGGCACGATATGCCTCAGGATAGCATCCAACACTTGAATAAGGACCAGAGGTGGATCGACGCATCATTGACTTGCTAAGTTTGTGAAGCGCTTTCCCTTGAATAAATCGTGCAGTTTTTCTGAAATTGTAGTATGGTAATCACTTGTCTGTACATGCACGTCACATCTATCGATTTCCGTTCCACGTGGATAATTCCTTCGTGGTGCACCGTTCTTTTTTTTCTTACGGTGTATCTTTATATAAAATAACTGGTAAATTTGAGGGATAAATCATTTCGACCGAGATTTTCTGTCTTGATGTTATTGTGATAGATATTAATTGTAGCTTTACGCTGTAGAAATTCCTCGTAAAGTGGGTCCTTCAAGGATAGGATGTAAACCATCATATGTGTGTCTGAATTAAGCCATTGCTTTTGGATTCAGTGGTGTGTAGATTGATACCTAGGACATTCCCTTAGGTCCAGATCTTCAACAACGGTGAAGATGTGAGACACAATTTCAAATGTCCTCAGAAGCCCTGTCGCCCTCCCTGAACGACAGAAAATGTGTCCTGAGACTATGTACCTTGTGGCTATTGCCGGTTCGTTCGTGGCACCGTAGATCACGCTATGTTCACACAGAGAGCTGTCCGTATGCAGCAGACACGCCACGAACAACTGCCAGAATGTCATATCTTCGTTAGAAGGACGCTCACCTCACTTCCGTCTTCCACCTTTACCGAACTCGAGTTAAATGCAGCAGTATTCGGACGCATCAGAATGTCACTTTGAAGTGCCTCCAGTTTCAGCCTTACTGACTCATTTCATATGAGCAATAACCGCTATATTTTAGTCGAAATGCTTTAACAAAATATGACATTAAGCATATCCCTCAATATGAAAGCAATCTATAGTTTCCTTCTTATACTTCCTCCGCTGTCGTAGCCACCGAATCAATCCAAGATCACTTGCTTATCGTACCGATAAGTGAAAGAATACTCGTGACCAGCATTCTATTGGCAGAGAAGAAAATGTGTTGAAATTTTCCTAGATACGAGACGTTACGTACAGGTCCTAAGCTTTGTTCCGTAGTACTCCTCATTATGTTTTTAGTAAAGGAGAACACCATTCACTCGCTTTCAGAAAATGACGGAGGTTTTTCATCTTCTCCATTTCTCTTCCATAAGTCTTCATCACTTAATGCCATCGAATGTCATGCTGGTCCTTCATTAAATTTCCTTAACTGACGTCGAAAACGAAATTCAATCTCAGCTCGGAATTTTTTGCAGTCAACAATTCGTTATATTGTGAAACATTGTCACGAGTTCCTTATCAGTTCAAGACTCCGTTTAAAGAAGTTGGAAGTTTAATAAGATACTGCTGATTCTGAAACGAGAACTTCCCGCAGTCGTTAACTGGATGGAATTCCATATGTAAGAAATTTCGAGAATTTTTCTGTTTGAAGGACAGACTGCCAATCATCACGTATGGAATAGATTCACTTAAGAACACGTCGGGCAAGTCGAAAATTTTTCTCGTCCGATGATGTGCCTACGCGAACCACGCGCTTTCATATTCACGAATACACATTGATCTCAGAACAATGTTGTAGGGTGTCGAAGATATGAGACTGTAGAAGAATACAGGATGATTTAGACAAATTGTCTAGTTGGTGTGATGAATGGCCCACAGCTCTAAATGAAGAAAAATGTAAATTTATGTGCATGAGTAGGAAAAACAAAACCGTAATGTTGGGATACAGTGTTAGGGGTGGCCTGCTTGATACGATCACGTCATTTATTTATCTGGGCATAACGTTGCAAAGGAAAATGAAATGGAACGAGCATGTGAGGATTGTGGTAAGGAAGGCGAACTGTCGACTTCGGTTTAGTGGGAGAATTCTAGGCAAGTGTGGTAAAGGAGACAGCATATAGAACACTAAAGCGACCTATTCTTGAGTACTGCTCGAGTGTTTGGGATCCGTACCCAGCTGGATTAGAGGAAGACATCGAAGCAATTCAGAGGCGAGCTGCTAGATTTTTTACCCGGTAGGTTCGAACAACACGCATGTTTTACGAGATGCTTAGGGAACTCAAATGAGAATCACGGGAGAACACTATTGACAAAATTTGGAGAATCGGCATTTGAAGCTGACTGTAGAACGATTTAGTTGCTTCAGCAAAACACTGCGCACAAGGACCACGAAAATAAGACACGAGAAATTAGGTCTCATACGGATACATACGGATAGTCATTTTCCCCTCGTTTGTCTTGGGAGTGGAAGAGGAGAGGAAAGTACTAGTACTCGTACGGGGTACCCACCACTACGCAGCATAGGGTGTAGAGGAAGGATGTAGAACGGAGACTGCGTTCAAGTAATTCGATTAGTTCTCATCTTGACACTTACGACTGACAGGTGTATTTTATGGTTTTAAAGCTAGAGAATTAAATACACTCCTGGAAATGGAAAAAAGAACACATTGACACCGGTGTGTCAGACCCACCATACTTGCTCCGGACACTGCGAGAGGGCTGTACAAGCAATGATCACACGCACGGCACAGCGGACACACCAGGAACCGCGGTGTTGGTCGTCGAATGGCGCTAGCTGCGCAGCATTTGTGCACCGCCGCCGTCAGTGTCAGCCAGTTTCCCGTGGCATACGGAGCTCCATCGCAGTCTTTAACACCGGTAGCATGCCGCGACAGCGTGGACGTGAACCGTATGTGCAGTTGACGGACTTTGAGCGAGGGCGTATAGTGGGCATGCGGGAGGCCGGGTGGACGTACCGCCGAATTGCTCAACACGTGGGGCGTGAGGTCTCCACAGTACATCGATGTTGTCGCCAGTGGTCGGCGGAAGGTACACGTGCCCGTCGACCTGGGACCGGACCGCAGCGACGCACGGATGCACGCCAAGACCGTAGGATCCTACGCAGTGCCGTAGGGGACCGCACCGCCACTTCCCAGCAAATTAGGGACACTGTTGCTCCTGGGGTATCGGCGAGGACCGTTTGCAACCGTCTCCATGAAGCTGGGCTACGGTCCCGCACACCGTTAGGCCGTCTTCCGCTCACGCCCCATCATCGTGCAGCCCGCCTCCAGTGGTGTCGCGACAGGCGTGAATGGAGGGACGAATGGAGACGTGTCGTCTTCAGCGATGAGAGTCGCTTCTGCCTTGGTGCCAATGATAGTCGTATGCGTGTTTGGCGCCGTTCAGGTGAGCGCCACAATCAGGACTGCATACGACCGAGGCACACAGGGCCAACACCCGGCATAATGGTGTGGGGAGCGATCTCCTACACTGGCCGTACACCACTGGTGATCGTCGAGGGGACACTGAATAGTACACGGTACATCCAAACCGTCATCGAACCCATCGTTCTACCATTCCTAGACCGGCAAGGGAACTTGCTGGTCCAACAGGACAATGCACGTCCGCATGTATCCCGTGCCACCCAACGTGCTCTAGAAGGTGTAAGTCAACTACCCTGGCCAGCAAGATCTCCGGATCTGTCCCCCATTGAGCATGTTTGGGACTGGATGAAGCGTCGTCTCACGCGGTCTGCACGTCCAGCACGAACGCTGGTCCAACTGAGGCGCCAGGTGGAAATGGCATGGCAAGCCGTTCCACAGGACTACATCCAGCATCTCTACGATCGTCTCCATGGGAGAATAGCAGCCTGCATTGCTGCGAAAGGTGGATACTCACTGTACTAGTGCCGACATTGTGCATGCTCTGTTGCCTGTGTCTATGTGCCTGTGGTTCTGTCAGTGTGATCATGTGATGTATCTGACCCCAGGAATGTGTCAATAAAGTTTCCCCTTCCTGGGACAATGAATTCACGGTGTTCTTATTTCAATTTCCAGGAGTGTATATCAGACTGTTAAATTCAATATCAAATCCCCGCATCGGACGTACTTCAATACGCGTTAAGGAAGTGCTTTCGAGAATAAATCAATAGTCTCATTTCCAGTACCAGTTGCTAGTGATATCCGGTATTGTTATGTTTTTAAACGGAATAAAATTCCTGAACTAAAGCAAGAGTCACATTATTGTTAATAATCACAATATGTACACCGGAAACAATAGTCATCAATGCATTGTTATTTATTCGTCAAAAAGCAAAAATTGAAAAACAAGCATAAAAGTTTTCTTCGTGGAGATGTTCGTTCGAACTGTATGTTTGAAACCTAAAACAACTAATTATCAGTGGTTGGGGATAGCTGAAATTTGCCTCAATTAAAATAACCATGTCCTAGAAAGAGAAGGAAGGAAAACAGTTTCCTCGATCAACGAGTGGTTTGATGTAATCCTGACCATGAAATTCCAAAATGCTATTGAAATGAACACGAAAGTGAAGACAGCGTTTTAAGTAGACCAGGGCAAATGTAAGTTTCCTGAATATGTCACGTCGAACTTTAAACGAGAAGGGACAAAATTAATGAGTCGCACACCAGAACCAAATTTTATCGTCTTCCAGATACTTAATTAAGCTTTCCAACCCTCTACGAAAGCCAAAACATGTATGGCACGATGAGTAGATTTCCTTATGTGACAGCTGTGCCTCGCCTTGTCTCCGTTATGGAATTATGCTAAAGTGAAGAAGGATACTTTTATTAATTCTATATATCCTGATGTTGTTTAAATCAAGGACAGA
Organism: Schistocerca cancellata; assembly: GCF_023864275.1. Lineage (NCBI taxonomy): Eukaryota > Metazoa > Arthropoda > Insecta > Orthoptera > Acrididae > Schistocerca > Schistocerca cancellata. The sequence continues at coordinate 857,422,056 of NC_064626.1, forward strand.
AATCGAGGATCTGACTTAGGACTAGGTGGATACATTCATTACAGTCTTCGCTTTCCCTGTGTAACAAGTGAAATATATCCATGGACGTTACCCGTGTCTAAAGTTCCCTTTGCTGAAATTTTCAGTTTCATGTTGTTTAATATTTCATGCTAAACTGAAGCAATGACGAGGTCACGACTTTTTTCATTTCCACTTTATGACGTCAAAGATTGTAATTCCAAGATATGGAATTGAAAATAAGTCATGGACAACGAACGGTACATGCAACCAGCTTTTTTTGCGGACCATATTTACCCACCTATCCTACTATTACAGAAATTTCGTTTTTGACCTATGATCTCAACGGAAAAAAAAAGAATTCAATTAAAAAGCATGTTTTCGCTCATTATCGAAATGAGTCTTTTAATTTGAGGAGATGCAGCAACAGCAAATACTAGAATGACGTAGAAGCCAATGGTATTCAGCATCGTTGGGAACTTGGTCTGGTGTTGTTTGTAATACTCAAGTTCTCCACAGGGTAAAGATGGAATATTTCACTGTGGCTGTTACCTGTCAGGCTCCCTGGCATATTAATACTGGACATGTGAGGAACACAGGAGTCATAAGCGTGCCCATCACCGTATTCAGACACTCGTTACTATCTAAACGTGATGTCGTGCCATTGCTGTCTGACAGGTAATAATAAACTTACTTTCATAAAATTAATGAATCTGAGATCATCTTAAGCTGAGATTCCCGAATTTCATAGAAATAATAATTGTCAATTTGTAATCGATATTATCTTTCATTAACAATGACGTACATTTGAACATCTCTTTATAATAACGACCGAACAACTTTCGTCCGTGTACGATATACAGGATGTTTAAGGAGAAATGGTAAATATTTTGGGACGTGGTAGTATAGAGGAATTGCAATAAAAAATACCATACGACATGGGTCAAATTTTTGTTGAGTGGAGAGATATAGTTCAGTTCAGTGCTTTGGGTGTGTTTATCGATTGTCAGAAGTAGTGTTGATGTTCACGTTGTGAAGTTGGGCTTTAGTTACTTGGGGTTTAGAGTATGCCGATATGGTATTTGTGTATGGGTTTTGTAATAGAAACGCTGCTGCTGCTTGTAGAGAATACGGCACCCGATTTCGTAACAGCAGACTACCAGATTCAAGAGCGTTTACTAGTGTGTTCAATACAATGCATGATTCGGGTACCGTATCCAGCAGTCATATTGCAAGCAGAAGACACTATTAAGTCTGTAGAACGTAGTCCTTCAAGAAGCACACGTTGAAATTCAACACATATCGATGTTCCACATACAATAGTGTGGCGGACATTACGTATGCAAAGCTTCCATCCGTATCATTTACAGCTCATTCAACACCTTCGAGCAGTTGACGAGGATAGACGATTGGAATTTTGTCACTGGATACGTGAAAATTGCCAGGTAATCATATTTTTGCTCCTCACTGATGAAGCCACTTTCACTCGTGACAGCATCTGCAACACTAGTAATTCACAACAGTGGTCAGAAGGAAACCCACATGCCATTGTGGAGACTCGTTTCCAAGAACGCTTCTTCTTCATCATCACCATCATTCATCCCTATTACGGTCGTAGGAAAGCAATCGCAAACCACCTCCACTAGGACCTTGCCTAGTACGGCGGTAAGGCTATCCCGCATCGTTCCCCTACGCTCTGTCATGGAGTATGGGACTTCATCATCAACATATATGCAAATGTGTGGTGTGGTATGATAGACAATCAGTTGATAGGGCTTAATGTGTTACCGCGTCGTCTAACAGGATCCCACAATCCACACTTTCTTGAAAATCAGCTTCCTGCATTATAGGGACAGATTCCTCTGGCCACAAGAATGAGTATGTTCATCCAGCAAGACGAGGGCCTGCACATTGTAGTCGTCAGGTGACAAATGATCTAAATCTAACATTTCCCGGAATATGGATCGGTAAGTATGGGCACGTTTCTTGATCATCAAGGTCCCTGGGCCTTACCCCTTTGCATTTTTACCTGTAGGGATGATTGAAAGGCGAAGTAACCACAAGAGCCGATTTGATCGTCTGGAGTATGAGTACTGCAGCCTTCATAAAAGAACGCAAAGACAACCTCAGAAGAGCTACGTGTGGTGTTATCAAGAGGAGTCAAAAGTGCTCTGAAGTTGGCAGTGGAGTTTTTGAAAATCAACTGTGAAAGTCTTCACTTGTCACTGCTTTAAGATTTTTTGGGGTTAATTACTAGTAGCTTTATCTCTGTAGTTAATAAAACATTGACACATGTTATTTGGCATTTTTATTTCAATTCGTCTATACTACCATCTCCTAAAATAATTACTGTTCCTCCTGAAATACTGTGCATATCTTCGTTACTAGGAAGAGTACAGCAGATTACAAGTTTCTTCCGGGACAATAAGCGAGGGCTTTTCCGAGGAGAGGTGTCTCCGGCATATTTGTAGAGCTGGTGACCAGCCACTTGGCACAGCTCTCTCTGCGGTGGAATCTTCTGTACCTTCAGTGATGGTGTTACATGGTAAAAAAAAGTGAGTCGTCAATCTCTTTCGCAGTTAGAAAGCGTAATATACTCATACTGTAGAATACAATAGAAAATTTTAAAATGCGTCATCTGCTGCGGAAATTCTCTCGCAAGTTACACTGATGTGATACCACTCATTGGATAGTGATACGCACATAATACAGATGACGCAAATATCGCGTCCACGAGATACAAAAGTATAATCCACTGGTGAAACTGTTATTTGTACGCGGAATAGCAGTTGGAGCTAGCTGTATGGGACATTCCATTTCGGAAATCGCTGTAGAATTCAGTATTCCGCTGTGTCAAGAGAGAGCCGAGAATACCACATTTGAGGCATTACCTCTCACCACGGACAACGCCGTGGCCAATGGCCTTCACTTAACGGCCGAGAGCAGCGGCGTTTGCATAGAGTTGTCAGTGCTAACAGACAAACAACATTGCGTGACATAACCACAGAAGTCAATGTGGGATGTACGATGAATGTATGCGTTAGGACAGTGCGGTGAAATCTAGAGTTAAAGAGTTATTGCAGCAGACGACCGAGGCGAGTGCCTTCGCTAACAGCACTAAATCCCCAGCACTGCCTTTCCTGGACCCGTGACCATATCTGTTGGACCACAGACGACTGGTAAACCATGGCCTGGTCAGATGAGTCCCGATTTCATTTGACACAGCTGGTGGTAGGGTTTGAGTGGAGTGCAGATCCCACGAAGCCATGGACCCAACTTGTCAACAAGGCGCTGTGGAAGCTGGTGGTGGTGTTCCATAATGGTGTGAGCTATGCTTACACGGAATGGAGTGGACGCCTGCTCTCGATGTTCGGTTATTTGCACACCATTTGCAGCTACTTATGGACTTCATGTTCCCAACCAACGAGGTAATGTTTGTGGATGATAGTGTGCCATGTCACCAGGCCACAGTTGTTCGCAATTTGTTTGGACTACCTTGTGGACAATTCGAGCGAACGGTTTGGCCAGCCAGAGCGCCGGTCATGCAGCCCATCGATCATTTAAGGGACATAATCAAGAGGTCGGTTCGTGCACAAATATTTTCACCAGTATGGGCGGCTGTAAAGGCAGCATAGCTCAATATTTCTACAGGGGAGTCCTAGTGACTTGTTGAGTCCACACCTCGTCGAGTTGCTGCACTATGCTGGGCAAAACGAGGTCCGCCACGACTCTGGGGGGCATCTTATGACTTTCGTCACCTCAGTGTGTTTGTGACACGGATGTCTTGTAGCACAGATATATTGTGCTACCTGGCCACAAAGCACGTGGAAACACGGTAACTGTCCAGCGCTCTAACAAAGGGAGAGTGCTCAAATAAAATTTAATTAATATTTCTGATTACAGATTCAGGTTTGTCTCTAAATTACGGGACGTTTAATATAGTTCAGGGGCTAATCGGCCCAGTAGTGTAAAAGACTATTTAATTAAATACCAACTAAATCACATGAAATGACCTTTCTCCGGCAATTAGGAACCTACATATGCTGACCTAACCGCAATACTCACACCTCGTGAAGAGATTATAATTTTTGACGCCTAGGTCAATTACCATAGAAATTGTACAATATGGCTTAGTTCAGAAAGCCAAGATGGCTATTAGTTTAAGTTTCAGTCCTCCTTCATCAGCGGCGGTGGGACGCATCGCGCCCGCCATTTTCGCGGAAGACCTTCTATTCCAGCTCTCCCAAGTTGTGAGCCGCTGGCACTGCCGTCACGGATCGGAACAAATTCGCAAAATGCAATATTGCAGTATCTATGTTGTTAGGGAGTACGATGCATAGTTGTTTCAGACATGCATGCACGTCGGAAGTTACTTTGCATCATACTCCTGCACAACATTGGCACTGCAATAACGTATTTATCCGCCGACACTGGACAAGCAACTTTCAATTAAAAAGTCTCCGCTATAGGGGAATACACATACGATATACGAGTTCGGGTTGTAGACACATGTTTGATGACATCTGGAAGTTTGAGTCTGGCCACGAGTCTTGCTCGGATAGCCTAATGGTAAGGCGACGGCCTGCGACAAGTGGGAAATCCACGTTCAAGGCCCGATCTGGCATAAATTTTCATTTCCATCATTCCATTATACACCTGATGGTTGTCCATATTCGCAAATGCGAATATATTTCATGAAATTCACAAGAGGCGCACTTGTTAGGTTCGTAACGGCGCTCCTCGTCTTGTTAGCGGAGGTAAAGAGTGTCTAGGTCTTCGTGCAGAAAAATGACGAAGACGCCATAGACATCCCAGTTGAAGTCAGTTCTCAGTTGGAGGTTCGTGACTATCGTGAGCTGGTATGTTGCCGCCATTATGCATGGGTAAGACGCCTGTTACACAGATAGCGGCCACTGATCGCACGACCCGCTACAGTACGGTCGTTAATCAGTTTCCGCGTGCTAATCGGTAATAATTACGACGCGATGCAATAGCGAACAGTTTGTGCGATGATAGTACCGTGCTTCTGGAATAGCAATCCAAGCCGCCCCGCCTGGGCCGATCTCCTCAATTCTCATGACTATTCATATCTCAAGTTTATCTCGGTGCACCCTCTCTCTTAATTCGCTTCTGGCGCTGCAGTCCGGAACCGCAGGACTGCTACGGTCGCAGGTTCGAATCCTGCCTCGGGCATGGGTGTGTGTGATGTCCTTAGGTTAGTTAGGTTTAAGTAGTTCTAAGTTCTAGGGGACTTATGACCTAAGATGTTGAGTCCCATAGTGCTCAGAGCCTATTAATTCGCGTGTTAGCCCATCCATTGCAATGTCCGTAACTGGTTTCGTGTTAAAATATCACTGTGTCTTGTCCTCCATCAAGAGAAGTTCTCGCCAGTTTATTGTGTGCTATAACCTTTATTCACTTAGAATAGGCTACCTTTCATTTAATATGTTCCGCTGTGCCAATATATTCAACATTTTACAAGAACTTTCTTTTTTTTTTCCTTGGCCTGTGGTTTGCCCTCTTGTCTCTCTTTATTGTCAGCTGCATGCTGAAACTCCAGCTAGACGCGATGGTGAGTGATGCAGGCCGTGGTCAGGACAACAGAAGAACCGCCGGGGAGATTTAAAATCCGTAGTTCTCAGGGGAACGAGGTAAACTGCAGCCAATTTAAATAATTACTGTTGTACTTTCGATTAATCACATCATCTCACGCCACCTCAAGAACCACTGCTGCTACAGTCTGATGAGTTATAAATGTTCAGACATCCCTCATGGTTCAGCTTCGGTTGTTTTTTACACTCTTGTAAATGAAGTATGCAGCATGGCCTCCTGTTTTTGTAAGGCACTGTCTCATATTGCTTACCACAACATAGCAATCTTTCGCCGAGCGAGCTCGAGTAGTTCGAAGAAGGTAGTCCAGTAATGAGATTTCCTATTTCAGTGCCAAATGAGTCAGCCTGCTTTAGTTTCTTCACAGTTCATCTGCAGTCCAGTATGATTACGTTATCATTGCCACCATCTGTTCATTTCCCTGCTGTTTTCATATTTAGCTACAGATGAATCTCTAACGAATTCACCAATGATGAGAAGCTAATTCACAGTAAAACAGAGCGAGGTGGCGCAGTGCATTCGCATTCGGGAGGACGACGGTTCAAACCCGTGTCCGGCCCTCCTGATTCAGGTTTTCCGTGATTTCCCTAAGTCGCTTCAGGCAAATGCCGGGATGGTTCCTCTGAAAGGACGCGGCCGACTTCCTTCCCCATCCTTCCCTAATCCGATGGGACCGACGACCTCGCTGTTTGGTCTCTTCCCCCAAACAACCGACTACCATCATAGCAAGGTAAAAAAATAAAGGTACGTGAAGTCATTCTCTGCCACCCTTACACAAACACAGTAAGTCGTATTAACAGAACGATTGGAGATGATTAAAAAAACAGCAGCTCTATTTCTGAGGGATTTGTTTAGCCAGCTTGAGATTGCTAAGGAAATACTCAACAATCTTCAGTGAGAGATACCACAGGTGAGGTGTTACATATCGTGGAGGGACTTATCTTAAAAGACGCATCGTGGCAAATACGAGCTAAGAAATAAAATACTTGCTCCGTCTCACCTACCGTAAAATGACCGGAGCGGTAGAATTACAGAAATGCCAATTTACACCGACGAGTATTGACGATCCTTTCTCCCTCCCGTCACACATGAATGGATTAGGGAGACGAGAAAATGAATCTGCTCCACTGACTGCACCTTTAGTGAAATCTGACACTGTCAAATTGAAGAATGCGACCTATTTAGGAAAATACCTTTTTTGTTGTAGGTGTAAGTAATGATCTCTCTCAAGAAGACTTTTTAAAGCGAGGGGTTTGAATAAACATATGGTTTCTGCAGCTAATTGGCTGTATTTCACTTCATTCTCACAAAGCATATGCAGCTCTTCAAAAATAGCCTTGTTACAAGAAAAACTAAACTGCTAATATATAATTCCCTAGTCCGCCCAGTTATCACATACGGCCCAGAGGTATGGACGTTGACAGAACACGATAAAAATGCTCTAAGAAGCATTGAGCGGAAAATACTACGCAAAATCTATGGGCCAATAAGGGAGGAAGAAGGCTGGAGAATACGCTACAATGCCGAATTACAAGAGTTAATACAAGGCAGGGACATAGTAAAATTTGTGAAATCACAGCGAATACGATGGCTAGGACATTTGGAGAGAATGGCAGAGGATAGAATTCCAAAGAAAATGATGAAAGGTATGATCCATTCAGTTAGGCGAAAAGGGAGACCTAGAAGAAGATGGATCGATGAGGTAATAATGGATATCAGCAATATGGGAGTCCGGGGGTGGAAAAGAGCAGCAAATAACCGAGAAGTGTGGAGGAAGATTGTTGAAGAAGCCAAGGCTCACCAAGGGCTGTAGAGCTACTGAAGATTCAGAAGTTTTTGGATCTTTAGTTTTCCATTTCTGTAGGTTTCGCCTAGTTGAGACTGTCAGTGTATATCAACTTACAGAAAATGCGCCCCTGTGTATCACAAAATTTCCATCAGAGCACTTGCATAATTTCAAGTCTGGTGTCTGGTATCAGTATGGTGACACGATTATTTAACCGACCTGTTAGTGTTAATCAGTATCTCCTGAAACTGTTTCATCCATATGTGGATCAATTCTCACAAGATGGACCATTGTACGGGTATTGTCAGGAAGACAGAGCAACATATTGAGAACCTTATCTCGAGCGCGTGATGTAATCCGTGAGTACGAGGACAATCAGCAGAGCGAGACCTACCTCTTGTCCACCTCGACCACCTCATACCTCTTCCTGCAATTTTTGCCTGTGAGGCCCATTGTAGGGGATATTCCTAAGGCAGAGCTGCTATATGTTCCTCACAGTTTGATAAATCAAGCACAATGCTGCACCAATGGTTTCAGTGACCATTTCCAGCATCTTCCGTGATGTGCAACTGTCAGTCCAACGTCATTTTATTGTAAATATTTTCCGGGCCTGTTTCATTTTATCCATCCTGTGTATTTATATAGGTATCCATTGTTTTATGATGTTTTCTACGAGAGCAATTTAACAACAGCCCTGCAAAGGAAATGTAATTAATCAGCTTTTAGTGTGCTGGTTAGTCTGTTACATTAACGTTCAAATGTTCAAATGTGTGTGAATTCCTATGGGACCAAACTGCTGTCATCGGTTCCTAGTCTTACACACTACTTAAACTAACTAATGTTAAGAACAGCACACACATCAATGCCCGAAGGAGAACTCGAAACAATGGTGGGAGGGTCCGCGCAGTCCGTGACATGGCGCCCCAAACCGCGCGGCCACTCCGCGCGGCTTACAGTAATGAAAGAATTTGCTGATTACAAATGATAACTGAAATACTGAGTAAGTTTGCGACAGAGTAACACAACAGGAAACACACTGAATAAAACTCCAAACAGAGAACAGAAAGTCAGCTGTCAGATTATTCTGAAAATTGTCATTTGAGCTTACCTTTGCTGTGTCAGCCAGTTGACAAGCTTACACCTGATGCATCTAACGTCACCTCTGTCGCTTTCGTGTTCGACAAGGCCGGCGTCCTTACCCGTCTGAGACTGCCATTCAAAATCTGCCTGCTTACATAGTCCCTTACTTTTTAGCGGATTTAATACATAGGGCCCATCCGGAACCTCATCATAGCGGTCAAACCTCCCTCTTAGATAGTTACGTACAGACTATCTCGCTCTAAAGCAAATTAAATGGATACTTTTCAGTAGCTGTAACTCATACTACTAACATTGTGCTTGACCATGACAGCCAGGGTAGCCGAGCGGCTCTAGGCGCTTCAGCCTGGAACTGCGCGAACGCTACGGTTGCAGATTCGAATCCTGCCTCGGGCATGGATGTATGTGATGTCCTTAGGTTGGTTAGGTTTAAGTAGTTCTAAGTTCTAGGGGACTGATGACCTCAGATGTTAAGTCCCATAGTGCTCAGAGCCATTTGAACCATTTTGAACCACTCGTGTAAATTACAGATTTCCCAACTGTATAGTGATATTTTCAGAACAACATTAACACAAACTGTTAATCAATCCATATTCATTTATAAAGCGTAAAATATTCAGGCAGTTGAAATTCTTAGACTGAAACTGAAGTCCCCATTCTGAATCACAGTCGAGAAGCGTAGGTGCTAAGGTCTTTATAAAACAAAGCTTTGATCATACAAGACGAGCGGGTTCCATGCTCAGTCTTTTCTCTGACATCTTAACATAATTGTATGTTGAGTTTGACCACTGTGCACAACGATAACGTTATCACAGTGAGAGAAACAAGCTTAGGTGTGCATCAGGTTATATTTCTTTTAGATGGTCGCCTAACCTTGGAAACGTTGTTGGAGAATGTAAAATATCTTGGAATCTAAGTGAAGACTGAGATTAATAAACATTTATGTGGCCTAATGTCTGACAAAAATCAAAATAAAACTTAACAAACAACAGGGTTCTGTAAAACTCAGCTCAAATTACAAAATGATGCAAACACAGTGAGTTACCAAAATGTATGGAGAAAGAGTAACAAGATCTCCGTAGCTTACGAAATCAAAGTTAATGATACATCAGGATGCTACAAATTATAACTAAAGTAAGCAAGACAAACTGCCTGGACATGTAACGAATTAATGAGCTGCTTAAAATATGGATCGTGCTACCACAATTGCTACACTTAGATTTCCCCAAAATCAGCAAACCGCGCACCCATCAGCACCAAATGACAACTGGGAGATGAGACACCCTCACGGCGGACGGCAGTCAAATGACTACAGAACACGAGATCCCTCCTCAGCTCTCCACGTTCAAAAAAATCCTGTAGGACTGAGTGGTGTTGCCAACGTGACGGACAAGAATATTGCTTATTTCATTAATAAATCGGATGTTGTTGGAGAAACTTCAGCTTCCCAATCTTTCCGTACAAAATGCACCATAAAAAACGTGAGATTTGTACTGGGACGGAGCTGCGTCCCATCGATTGGCCTACTTCTCCGGCCAAGCACAGTGGAAAGGTAGCTCAATTCGATTGGGTATACAAAATTTAGGAGCGAAAACAGTGGGCCTTCCCACACTGGTCAGACAGTGTCTCGGTGTCTCGCCCTTTGATATCCAAATAGCATAGCCAAAAATGTTGTGCTCAGTTTTTTTGTGGGGGTGGCAGAGCCAGCACGGCACAATCCCCTCGGGTCTGGGAGAGGTGCCGTCTCTACTAACAAAAGGACATAGCAGGCTGCAGCCTTACGTCCACGAAAACACTCCAGCTCCCTTGGGACATTCGCCATTGCTAATGAGATTCACTGACCACCTGTTGCCAGCAAAGAGGGCCCAGAAACCACACCGGAAGAACGCCTTCCCAGTGATAAACACACAAAGCTTTCCTCATAGCAAATGTGCACTCTAAATAAAATTAATCACGAAATAGTGTCAAAAATGAGCAAATATCACATAGTGATGTGTTGCAGTAATGTCACCGGGTAAAATTTTTACATTTATTTTTTATCATTTAAAGTGCTTCGATTTGAAGTGGCAAGTAGTTTAGTCTTACAAGATTTTTAGTAATTAATACTGCCCGCATCTCGTGGTCGTGCGGTAGCGTTGTCGCTTCCCACGCCCGGGTTCCCGGGTTCGATTCCCGGCGGGGTCAGGGATTTTCTCTGCCTCGTGATGGCTGGGTGTTGTGTGCTGTCCTTCGGTTAGTTAGGTTTAAGTAGTTCTAAGTTCTAGGGGACTGATGACCATAGATGTTAAGTCCCATAGTGCTCAGAGCCATTTGAACCATTTAGTAATTAATACTACTTATTCTTACAATTGCAAAGCAAAATAATAGTTCTTAGCACGTTATCATGCTTTACTGTAAATTCAAATTTCGTCGATTTACTGTTTTTATCCAAGTACTGTAGCTGTTTTCTAACTTAAGGAGGCGGTCCCATATAGGCCTGCCACCAACGATTTTGTCGCCTCGTGCGAAAATTTCATTGTCTTTTTCAGAGACAGTCAACCCTTAAAGAAAATGACATTCGTCATCTACGTCTTATTCTGTCATACTACACTTACTCACACGTCTTTTTGACGTGAATACGCCTTTGGGACCAGAGTCAGGTATGGGGCACTTGTCAGTGAAACAGAAGTGAACTGTTTGATCTATAACTCCAAAATTACTTGTGTCAGCCAGAATTAAGTCATGTCACTCGCGGAGTACAAAACTAAAATCTGTTCACTTCTCCTCGTTCCCTGTGGAGAAGGGAGCTCACGATGGGAGGTCTGTGGCAACCAGCACGGTTGAATACTGCACTGCCGGCGGTATCGTCGAAGCTTCTGCTTTGCAAAGTGGAACGTCATAGGACAGCGGCTGACTTACATATAAAAGCTTTATTTGTTGAATAAAGTATAAATCGCTAGTGCGTTACCGTGACCATTGCACAGAAAGGAATAACGGCTTTTGTCAGATATCTGAAAGGTGCGCTTTCGGATATGCCATGACCATGATTTATGACTCAAATAAAATAAAAGAAAAACAGTTTTTAAGTAACATTCATTTACTGTCGTGAAAAGTAGCAGTTAAATTCTGCATACAGTTGCTGAAATGCAAACGGTGGGAAATACTACGAAACAGGATAAGCAGTTCGTGCAGTGCTGTTTAGTTGCTTCAGCGCCAAAATAAAGTCTGATGATTACTGCTTCATCACTGAAGAGGAAACCAGAATGAGGGAAAGCTTAAAAGAAGTTACAGACCAAGCAGAAAAAATATTAATTTAGTTGAGCTTGGCAAAAAGAAGAGGTATTTAAATGGTATTAATGGCAGATATAAAGGAGAGCAAGTGGTGGGGACGGAATGTTATGCACTTTTCCGTGTATAAACGCCGCTTAATCGTAATGTCTGGATTCAAAGGACTACGGCGTACGACTGACAGTGCATTTTTTACTTGTTCTTTATATATTTAAAACAAAGTGTTTTCCTCAACGATACTTCTATAGTTGTTCAACAGGCAATGGAAATACAAATGAGCGTTTGGCGTCATTGGCCGGAGGCCCCTTTGCGTGGCACGTCCGGCCGCCTTGGTGCAGGCCTCATTACATTCGACGCCACACTGGGCGACCTGCGCGCCGGATGGGGATGAAATGATGATGAAGACAACACAACACGCAGTCCCTGAGAGGATAAAATCTCCGACCCAACCGGGAATCGAACCCGGGCCAGTAGAACGGCAATCCGTCACGCTGACCACTTTTTTTTTATCTCATTTTGTTCGTTTTCGTTCGTTGTATCTGCTCGGGGCGGACGTCGAAAGACACCCATTTCAGTTCCTTGTTCATACATTAACTCAGTTTTTTTATTACAGAGGGCAGCCAGCCCTCTGACCAAACACGCTGAGTTACCGTGCCGGCAACCACTCAGCTATCGGGGCGGACAACAGGCAATGTTAGGCCATCATATTTTTCATATGTGTTATTTCTGTGTAATAAAGTTTTCGCTTCAGTAGGACCTTTCAAGTTGACGTAGGTACTTTTCAGTCGTTGTATACGCGCATGGTAGAAACTCAGTTGGTAACACTGCCACTACCAAGTTTTACTATTTTGGAAGACGCACCCAAGGTGACCAACTACAGCGCTTAGTTTGTCATCTGTTTCACAATACCGTAGGCAATTCCCATTAAGACCGTAGATTTTATGAAAGATTTACATTCACATTTTATTCTCAAAGGTCTTAATTTATGCAAATCACTAACTCTCGTACAACCAATGGGGAGGGGATTCACTTCGTGCCCACCTTTTTTAAAATATTTCAAAATTTGAAAAAAAAATTTTTTTGTTTATGATTAATTGCTCTACCAGAGCCCATTTTTTTTTTAATTTTTCAGTTAAACTTAACCCAAAAATTAAATTCATAGTAGTAGATGTCACTTTCTCCGGCGAACGTCATAGTCAATATTTGCAGGTTCAGGAACTTACCTTCGCATCAAAATCTCTTTAAAAGGAATGCTGTGAGTAAACGTTAACAACAATGAACGAATTTTAAGTTTTTTGCAGTGGGGATAAAGTACGACCCCCTCCCCACCCCTCCCCCTCCCGCTGTCGACAGTACACGTTATTGAAAGTACGTTGATACAGCTAAGAATGTGCTAAAAGATATTTGGATGTTCTCGGCCCTACTTTCACATAAGTATCACTTTAAAAAGTACGTTTTTATTATAAGTAAACAACAATCAACGAAATTTCTTTCTTTTCCAATATTTTTTATGGTGGGCATAAAAAACCTAGCCACCACCATCTAGATAATGCTCGTTATGGAAATTGCGTTCGTGTTGCTACTGTTAATTGTTTTCTGTTATTTATCCTGTTGAAATTATATAAAAATTTAATATTTTGCCGCCCATAAAAACCTGCCGTCCTGGGCGGTGGCACGGTTCGCGTTCCTCCTCCCACCCCACACCAATAATAGGGCCAGCCCTTATCCCATGACATTGGGAATGTTGCTAATATACCAATGACGCATGGACAGGCATTTTTTATTGTTTCGCGTCGGTCACATGTTGCACGTTAGCTGTTCGGCTGCGTATTTGCCGTCTTCTCATGTTGTTGTTGGGGTGTTCAGTCCGAAGACCAGGTTGATGCAGCTCTCCATGCTTCTCTACCCTGTGCAAGCCTCTTCATGTTCGAGTAACTACTGCAGCCTACATCATTCTGAAGCTGCTTACTGTATTTGCCTCTTGGTCTCCCTCTACGATTTTTACCCTCCACGCTTCCCTCCAATAGTAAGTTGGCGATCTCTTGATGTGTCAGAATGTGTCCCATCAACCGATACCCTCTTCTAGCAAAGTCGTGCCACGAATTTCTTTTCTCCCGCGTTCTGTTCAGTACCTGCTCGTTACGTGTGCTGTCCATCTAATCTTTACCATTCTTCTGTAGCACCATATTTCAAAGCTTATATTTTCTTCTTGCTTAACATCCATGTTCCAATTACATACATGCCTAAACTCCATACAAATACTTTCCGAAAATATTTACTGACACTTAAATCTATACTCGATGGTAAAAAATTTCTGTTCTTCAGAAACATTTTTCTCGCCATTGTCAGTCTACATTTCATATCCTCTCTACTTCTGCCATTATCAGTTATTTTGCTGCCCAAATAGCAAAACGCCTCTACTACTTTAAGTGTCTCATTTCCTAATCTAATTCCCTCACCATCACCTGATTCAATTTGACTGCAGTCCATTATCCTCGTTTTGCTTTGGTTCAAATGGGTCAAATAGCTCTGAGTACTATGGGACATAACACCTGAGGTCATCAGTACCCTAGAACGTAGAACTACTTAAACCTAACTAACCTAAGGACACCACACACATCCATGCCCGAGGCAGGATTCGAACCTGCGACCTTAGCAGTCTCGCGGTTCCGGACTGAAGCGCCTAGAACCGCATGGCCACCGCGGCTGGCTTTGCTTTTGTTGATGTACATCTTACATCCTCCTTTCAAGACGCTGTCCATACCGTTCAACTGCTCTTCCTTGTCCTTTGCTATCTCTGACAGGATTACAATGTCGACAGACCTCGAAGTTTTTATTTTTTTCTCCCTGGACTTTAATTCCTGCTCAAAATTTTTCTTTGGCTTCCTTTAGTGCTTGCTCAATATACAGATTGAATAACATCAGGGATAGGTTACAACCGTGTTCACATTATGCTGTGGTTATAATGTTCTGTCTGACTGGTGTATGTTAGAAACATCCACCAAAAACTAAAGCCATCTTCCTAAGTATAAAGTTGGGTGTAAGGTATCACGGAAATGCACGAGACACAATATAAATAGTAATGTGAATCTTGCACTGGTGCGTTAAGGTCGAGTCACACTTGCGATGAAGGGAGAACTGTTTCCCTTTCATGCCCCTCGACTCTTATAACTGTCGTCCGGTTGATGCAGATATTGTAAAATAAAGCCTTTCGCTTCCTGTGTTTTATATCTGCCAACATTAGAATTTGAGCAAGAGTATTCCAGCCTCATATGTCTCATAATTAAGCAGGAGTCAGAAAACTTTTGCAATATGAAACTGCTCCCTATTGTACTCCACTGTTCCTGTGGCCGCGAGATGAATATAAGCAAGAGCGTGACCGCCGTGACACCCGTTTAATTGGCATCCTGGCCGACGAACTGCTCTACAGGGAATTCGGGCAAATGGAGCGGTCCAACAGACAGCGAGCGACAGCCGGCAGAGGCCGCCGGCCGTGCAGTGAGCGACGGGCCGTGATTGAAATCGGAGCGCGCGCCGCGCTGCGCCGGCCAAAACGGTGCCGTCACGGACGTGGATAATTAATAGGGTCGGCCGCCGCGTGTTCGCGGCCGGTTCACCGACACGCGTCACACTCACACGCGCGCTTGCGCACAAACATGGGGCCCACTTTCTCGCCCCGCGTTCACGTGAAGCTGGCAGTTACACCGCCCGATAAGGGCCATGAAGGAGGAAAATTTATGGCGGCCATTTTTTCTCGCTTGCGACGACAGGTCACGCTGTTGCTGCAGCCGGCCAACAACCGCAGTAGCTTCCGGACTTGTTTCTTAAAATCTTAAAACAGTAAATCATTTGCACTTTGTTTCCAGACAACTATATAGCACTACTTTTGTAGTGTTGCTGCGTTCACGTCCAGAACACTTACCTGTAATAATCGGAACCCAGTAAATGCGAATTGATCTTATGGTCTTTTTGTTTCTTTTTCTCATGTTACATGCAAATTGCCCTGATAGGAAGAAATATGTTTTTCACATTCAATGGAGCATCATCTACAAGAGGCAGAATCTGAGGTATCTTGTGTCAGGTGTCTATTGTTCCTGTTCTGGCGACCTGAGGCGCTTGTAACCTCCTCCTCACTTATCGACCTTAATGACAGTGAAAAATCAAACCGCGTGTACCTAATGGAAATTTAAGAAAAGCAATCGTCACCGAAGTTAATCTGTCGGTAAAGAGGGAGGAAGGATTACATCTAAATGAAAGGAAATATGCAAATGAAATCGAAAAAGGTTAAAGTTAATAAAGAAAGTAAATGTGTGGTCGTTACGTTAACAATTAACTGGCGTTAATTAGATATTTGAGATCTGGGGAAAATTACGGTCGCCAGTCCTATGGAAAACTACTATAATAACTGAAAAAGGAAGGTTAATGCACACACTACTAGCACTAAAAGCGTGGCAACTGCAGGTTGACACATGTTGTATGAAAACTGAATGTTTGTCAGTGTGTTGCTACACTCTGACTTAATTTAGCAAAAGAATTAATTAAATTAATAAAACCGGAAAGTTGAAAGTTAATTTAGTGACTGAAATTAATAGTGAACTTTTTTCTGAAGCACTACGAAATTAAATAAAATAAGGTTAGTCTTGACTACCTCAACAATCATCTCAAAAGCAACTTGAATCTACGCAATTTAAAAATCAGAGATTTAACTTTGAACTTGAATTAAATGATTTTGAACAATTAAAAATAGTAAAATTTAGTAGGTGCCAAGCTGAGATGCAGTCACAGGTAAGCTAAAATATGGTAAAAAAACTCGCACACTTAATTTGTGCTTGTTTAATCTAAATATAGTTCTGTTTGGTTATTGTAGCCAGCTATGAGTACTTTAACCGAACTTTGAAATGAATGCAGTGAAATGGAATGAAATTACTTTAACGCTGGCGTTTGAATTTCAACGACACTCGGGTTCATTTCGGAAAAGGGACCCTGCTTGGTAATACATTTGGGACAATGAGACTGCTAAGTTGCTGTATTTTAGTGATGCAAATGGAACAGTTTTAAAAGCTGAGGTCTGCCATACAGTTCTAAAACCTTACGTCCTTTCAGTCTTTATTGTTGGTTGATTGAAGATTTGAAGTCGTCGATCGAGAAGGTGGCGACAATCACTTATCGTCGGCCGTCGCTGTTGCAGAAGATGGATGTTGGCGCGCCTTCTTCTCGACACGGTCACCAGGCGAAACGGGCTCTTGATTTGTGCCAGCTAATGTTTTCCGTCCGCGACACCTTGTCAGAAACTATCACAGCAAGTCGAGCGCAATTACATGCTGCCAAACCTCGCAAGCGCCGCAACTCGCGGGAGCGTCCCTCAACACACCTGCTCCACTCGCTACTCCAGCCAGACTCTGCTCTGCCGGCGCTCCACGTGGCCCAGTTCACACT
Source organism: Schistocerca cancellata (assembly GCF_023864275.1). Lineage (NCBI taxonomy): Eukaryota > Metazoa > Arthropoda > Insecta > Orthoptera > Acrididae > Schistocerca > Schistocerca cancellata. The sequence goes on from NC_064626.1 coordinate 857,439,250, forward strand.
CCCTAGGATCCTAAACACTTTGTTTCTCCACACGACCTATCGATGTAATCGTTCGATAGCGTAGTTTTCCCTAGGCAAGACCCAGCATAAAAATACAAATAATATTTACAAAACAAACCAATTATACATTGACATCAGAAATGTCATATCTTTAGGTAACAAAATAAGGAAAAAATTTATAGTACAATAGATAGAGATAGGAGGATATGCATTTCCGGCGTTACACGCTACATCCGTTTTTCTTTTAGAGGAGTTTGTACAAAAGCAATGGGGTATGATTAACAGCAGAATGTTTCAAAATCTGCTGTCCACAGTTGCGATCTCACCTGGTACAGCTTTCCTGCCTTTTTTCTGTTCATTTTGCAAACCGGTAGTGTAAAAGTCGAGTCGAGTTCCAATACCGTCGATCACTTATCGAATGAGGCCGCAGAATAGGCGACACAGTGAATGAACTGGGTCATAACCACTGCAGGCATCATGATACGGTTTTGTGTTGTTCCTTTAAACTTTTTAAGGCTCGTGCAGCGAGAACCTCATATCCAGTCCACGGAGAAATTGTCACTTTCTTCATAGGTATACAGTAACGCTTCAACTTTATCGATCTCGTTATAGACAGAACGTTACACTCTAATCTTCCTTCCTTTGTTGTTGCCTTCATTTAGCAGAACTTACAGGGGTTTACTGACGCTAGGACAGTCCACTCACCCAAATGAGTACCTAAAGAATATTTTCATGTAAAAGAAGGTGTGATTAGATGAATGACAAACACTAACTTCACTTAACGAAGGTTTATTCAGCACTTGCACATACAAGAGCGCGGAGCGAACTGCCGCCGGCCAGAACACATACGATATATATATATCATCTCTCCTGCATATGTCATCTCTCCTGCATACGCCGACTCCTGATGACTGATTCTCGCCCTGGCGGCTATCTTCTTAGAACTTCTTTTGCCGCTACGCTCTTCGTCACCTTGCCGCTTGTTGCCTGTCGCTGGAGCTTGGAAATTACCCTGGGTTGCAGCACCCTTACAGGGCTTCATTCGAAGGACGTGGACCGTATTTCTGATCTTTCGTCGTCTTGTGTCGGGGTCGAAATCTTCACCTTCATAAGTAACATCACACAACAGTCTTACAACCTTTTAAGGTCCAAAGTAGTGCCTGAGGAGCTTCTCAGAGAGACCAACCTTCCGAAGAGGAGTGAAGATCCAGACGAGGTCACCAGGCTGGTAGACAACAGGGTGGTGGCTCGCGTCATACCTTCGGCGATCGTTTTCTTCGGCCTGCAGCGTGCTGAGTCGACCTAACTGCCGAGCTTCCTCAGTTCTGGTTAACACCTGGCCGATGTAGTCGTCGTCCACGTCATCAGGATGTAACGGAAACACAGTGTCCATCGTCGTAGTCGCCTCATGCCCATGCATCAGGAAAAATGGCGTAAATCCTGTGGTGACTTGTTTGGAGGTGTTGTAGGCAAAAGTCACGAAAGGTACCACCTCATCCCAGTCGCTCTGCTCAACATTGACGAACTTTGATAACGTGACGTCCAAATTCTTATTAAAGCATTCAGTAAGCCCGTTAGTTTGCGGATGGTAGGCAGTTCTCATGTGATAAGTAATGTTGCACCGACGGTTAATCTCTGTCACAAGGTTCAACTGCAAAACTGTAATTATCGATCTCTGGGCGCCGTGTTTTAATACAATGTCTTTCACGCTGAATTTGACTACACCGAATGCTTCGGTCGTTTTCACAACTTTTGTAATGGCATAGCGTGTCAAATAATCAGTGCAAACAATAACCCATCTATTACCACTAGCAGACATTGAAAATCATCGGAGGAGGTCAATCCCAAGACGCTGGAAAATGCATTTCGGCTGGTGGAATTGGTATGAGTCGGCCAGGTGGTTTCTGAGGAACACTCCTAAATAAACCTGGCCAGAAAAATCTCTTGCGTATCCTATCGTACGTCTTGATAAATCCAAAATGTCCAGCTCAGGTATGACATAGAATTTTTGTAGAGCATCTAAGCGCATGTGTTTAGGAATCAATGGTAGCCATCTCTTTCCGAAAGGATCGAAGTTTTTATTGCAAAGTAAGCCATTGATGTTGTTCTGGTCTTCAGCCCTGAGACTGGTTTGATGCAGCTCTCCACGCTACTCTATCCTGTGCAAGCTTCTTCATCTCCCAATACTTACTGCAACCTACATCCTTCTGAATCTGCTTAGTGTATTCATTTCTTGGTCTCCCTGTACGATTTTTACCCTCCACGCTTCCCTCCATTGCTAAATTTGTGATCCCCTGATGCCTCAGAACATGTCCTTTGAACTGGTCCCTTCTTCTTGTCAAGTTGTGCCACAAACTCCTCTTCTCCCCAGTTCTATTCAATACCTCTCATTAGTTATATGATCTACCCATCTAATCTTCAGCATTCTTCTGTAGCACCACATTTCGAAAGCTTCTATTCTCTTCTTGTCCAAACTATTTATCGTCAGTGATTCACTTCCATACATGGGTACCCTCCATACAAATACTTTCAGAAATGACTTCCTGACACTTAAATTTATACTCGATTTTCACAAATTTCTATGCTTCAGAAACGATTTCCTTGCCATTGCCAGTCTACTTTTTATATCCTTTCTACTTCGACCATCATCAGTTATTTTGCTCCCGAAATAGCAAAACTCCTTTACTACTTTAAGTGTCTCATTTCCTAATCTAATTCCCTCAGCATCGCCTTACTTAATTCGACTACATTCCAATATCCTCGTATTTAAGTAAGCCATTAACTACTTTAAATTGTCCTTTCACATCCTCTGACCGATTTCAGACAAGCATAATTTGAGATATCTTGGTGTCCTTCTTCTGCTCAGGAGAGAGATGGAGAGAGATCCTGGAGTGCAGTGAGACAGTCACTATCTTCATCAAAGTCCTGATGTCTTGCACAGGGTTTCTTGAGAGGCAGTCGGCATCTTGGTGGTTTCTTCCACTTTTGTACACTATGGTAATTTCATACTCTTGAAGACGTAGTGCCCACCTGGCGAGTCGTCTTGTTGGATCCTTAAGACCTGTCAACCAACAAAGTGAGTGATGGTCTGTAACAACTGTGAATGGACTTCCATAGAGATATTGTCGAAATCTGCACATGGACCAGATCACAGCAAGACATTCTCTTTCTGAAATCCAGTAGTTTCTCTCGGCTTTTGTGAGTGTCCTAGAAGCATAAGCTATAACCTTCCCTTTTCCATCCGAAATTTGCACCAGAATAGCACCGATCCCATACCCACTGGGGACTTTGTGTAGTTCTGTAGGTGCTCTCTCATCATACAGACCAAGTACAGGGTCAGTCGTCAGAGCTTTTCGCAGCACATCTAAAGGATCTTGTGCAGTCCCACCCCAGATAAATTTAGCATCGGCTTTTAACAACTCTTTGAGTGGTCTGGTTTTGATACAAAAGTCTTTGATAAAACGACGATAAGAAGAACATAACCCGTGGAAGGTTCTCACATCTCTAATACTTTTAGGAATAGAAAAGTCCGTTACAGACCTCACCTTTTCTGGTTCTGGCCACACACCTTCGTTTGACACTAGGTGCCAAAGTATTTTGATGTCTTTTGCTCCAAACACACACATTCTTGTATTAAGTTTCAGTCCGCCTTGTTGTAGACACTTACGAACGGCCTTAAGTCTATTTATGTGTTCATCAAATGTCTCTGCGAACACTATAATGTCGACTATTTAACAAAGACAAATGGTTCAAATGGCTTTGAGCACTATGCGACTTAACCTCTGAGGTCATCAGTCGCCTAGAACTTTGAACTAATTAAACCTGACTAACCCAAGGACATCACACACAGCCATGCCCGAGGCAGGATTCGAACCTGCGACCGTAGCGGTCGCTCGGCTCCAGACTGTAGCGCCTAGAACCGCACGGCAACTCCGGCCGGCTAACAAAGACACATCGTCCACTTCAGGTGACTTAGCACACTATCCATCATCCGTTCAAAAGTTGTTGGTGCATTACACAAACGAAACGGCATTACCAAATACTCATACAGGCCATCAGAGGTGATGAATGCAGTTTTCTCACGATCAGCCTCATCTACTTCGATTTGCCAGTATCCCGAGTACATGTCCATGGTTGAGAAAAAATTGGCCCCCTTCAATTCGTGGAAGAGGGTAAACGTCCTTTTCTGTTATCTTATTAAGTTTCCTGTGATCAACACAAAAGGGCCAACAGCCATCCTTCTTCCTGACGAAAACCACTGGTGAATTACTCGACGTTCCGTTGCTGACACATGGTATGCTCTCTGGCTTATAGGTTGATGGTCTCCAGTGCTAATCCAGTGCTTCGCCGTCGATTTGCCGAATGTGCTCTTCACCTGTTGATTGAAGCACTCAGATAACTCTTGAAGAACGGCAAGTAGCTTCTTCTGTTGTTCTTTACTGAGATCTGGTGATCGCCGAGCTAGAAGATCTTGTCTCGTAGTGGTACCGCTAATTTCGCCCACAGACTCGGCATGGAAGATTTCTATGACGCTCAGCTGTTCTGCAATTAACAGCTCAGTGGTTGCTACGCACATGCGTCTTGGAAGGACCTGCGGTTCTCGGCGACAGTTAATTATCCACAGTTCACTGAATCCGTTCTTAAACGAGACGACAGAGGCAGGGATGACGAAGTTATTCTTCAGTGGTATGCTTCTCTTACATGCCACTATAAGATCCATGGGTTCATACATGGCATGACACATGACAGTTACCTTTCTAGCACCGACTACAGGAATGATCACTTCATCTAGCACACTTAGTCTCCACGCACTCGGATGCGCATCTTCCTGTCCACAGTATCTCATCTCGTCTAGCATAAACTTCGAGTGACCACAATCTGCAATTGCCTGAGAAGCTTTCAAAAAGTCCCATCCGAGAATGAATTCATGACTACACTCTCGTGTTTGTTGTTGTTGTGGTCTTCAGTCCAGAGACTGGTTTGTTGCAGCTCTCCATGCTACTCTATCTTGTGCAAGTTTCTTCATCTCCCAATACCTACTGCAACCTACATCCTTCTAAATCTCTTGGTCTCCCTCTACAATTTTTACCCTCCAAGCTGCCCTCTAATACTACATTGGTGATCCCTTGATGCCTCAGAATATTTCCTAACAAGCGATCCCTGTTTCTAGTCAAGTTGTGCCACAAATTTCTCTTCTCCCCAATTCTTTTAAATACCTCCTCATTAGTTATGTGAACTATCCATCTAATCTTCAGCATTCTTCTGTTGCACCACATTTTGGAAGCTTATATTCTCTTCTTGTCTATACTATTTATCACCCATGTCTGACTTCCTTACATGGCTACATTCAATACAGATACTTTCAGAAACGACTTCCTGACACTTAAATCTATACTCGATGTTCACAAATTTCTCTTCTTCAGAAACGCCTTCTTTGCCATTGCCAGTCTGCATTTTATATCCTCTCTACTTCTACCATCATCAGTTATTTTGCTCCCCAAATAGCAAAACTCATTTACTAATTTAAGCGTCTCATTTCGTAATCTAATTTCCTCAGCATCACCCGACTTAATTCAACTACTTCCATTATCCTGGTTTTGCATTTGTTGATGTTCATCTTAAATCGTCCTTTCAAGACACTGTCTATTCCGTTCAGCTGCTCTTCCAGGTCCTTTGTTGTCTATGACACCTCAAAGTTCTTATTTCTTCTCCATGGATTTTAATACCTACTCCGAAGTTTCCTTTTGTTTCCTTTACTTCTCTTGTAAGACGATGAATTCTATGGGCTGTGATGGCCACTTATACTCACACGAATGACACAACATTCTGTAGGTTTTACATATTTCCCATTAGCACCTTCAGCAGAGATGTTTTGCTGTCGACGAATACGGTTTTCTGCAACTGGCAACGGTACATCTCGGACATGACAGAATATGATGCCCCAGAGTCCACAAGAGCTTGGGCTAGTCGGCCATCCATGAGGATATCGACGCCGGCCCGTGTGGCCGAGTGGTTTTAGATGCTTCACTCTGGAACCACGCGGCTGCTACGGTCGCAGTTTCGAATCCTGCGTCGGGTATGGAAATATGTGATGTCCTTAGGTTAGTTAGGTTTAAGTTGTTCTATGTTCCAGAGGACTGATGACCTTAGATGTTAAGGCCCATAGTGCTCAGAGCCATTTGAAGATATCGGCGTAGTCTCCTATCATTTTTGTAGTGATTCACGGCGGAGGATTTTTCTCTTCAACGGCCTAATCTCCAAGGAAGGTCGCACCCTTTAGTTTTCCAGGTTGCGGCGGCTAGGTTATCGGCTGGAGCTTCTAAACGGCGATGGAGACCTTGATCGGCGTCTTGGGGAGCGTCTTCTCCAGCGGCTAGCTTGCGGAGATGGTGACCTACGTCGTCCTGCACCCGCATCTTCTTGTTCACCTGCGTCGGAGTTGGCGTCGGCTAAGATCGGTCTACTGTCTTCTGGCGTGGGCGTTATCAAATATCCGCCGCCTTCTTCGACAACAGCGCACCACATGTACCGTTCGTCTGCAGTGGAGACACACTGGTAGGTTATCCTGGGTCCTCCAGACGTCAGTCATCCTTGGTGCCCAAATAGGTTGTTCATGCGGCATCGTAGGAACGTAACTTCATCTGGGTATTGACTTTTTCACCGTTTTAAAGGGAAATGAAGGATGAGAGATTGGGTTCAATGTCTGTTCCACTTCCTCCCTTATGACCTCTTGAAGCGCGTCGGTTTTTCTACTCGCCGTGCAATCCAAGCGCCTTCTGAACTTCCTCTCTCACTATCTGACGAAGAACTCTTGTGAAATCAGTTTCTTTCTCCATCACAGACATCGATAAGTCTCGATATACTGGCACTATTTTATGCAGTCGTGTGCTGTCGAAACCTCCTTCAGGAGTAGGGCTTGATATATGTCCTCAGCAACACCCTTCATGAGATGTGCAACCTTATCTTCCTCCTTCATTCTAGGATCCACTATTTTACACAGCCCCAACACGTCTTGAATGTAGGATCCTGCAGTTTTCCTGGACGCAGTGCCCTGCGCTTTAATTTATCTTCAGCCTTTCTCTTCTGTCGTTTTGTATCGCCGAAATACTTGAGAAATTCCGCCTGGAATACTTCCCAGCTTGTGAACTTCTCCTCGTTGTTCTCATACCATTGCTTGGCAGTGCTCTCCAAGTACAAAAACACGTTAGCCAAACACACGGTGACATCCCATTTGTTAAATTCGACTATACCTTCAGGCACTTGTTTGGCCTTTCAGAGAACCCGGAAAGATGTCTCTTGTGGTTGCACACACATTCTGTCATCGTAACGTCCTCTTCTTCTTCTGTCTCCGATAGATTGCGATCCGTTTAATATGACTCGAACTCGGCTTTCTCACCACGTAAACAGCGGCTCTGTCGTGGCCTGATGGGAGCCACTGTGTCGTCGATAATGTGCGCTGTCACAAGTTCCAATACCCAGCGCCTCCACCAGAATGTCACGTAGAAGAAGGTGAAATTAGATGAATGAGAAACACTAACTTCACTTAACGAAGGTTTATTCAGCACTTACACATACAAGAGCGTGAAGCGAACTGCCTCCGGCCAGAACATATACGGTATATATACAGTTACAGAACATTCCAATACAATGATTCTTGACATTTATGGATACTTCTAGAATGTACTCGAACCGAATATAGAGATTAAAATGTTTCAGGTCAGGTGAGTTTTGAACTCACGACCCTGCATGAAAACAGTCTAGCACCATAACCCCTATACCACGGTGGCTGTAGTACGTAGCTTTTTCCGCGACAATATGATTTTTCCATGGATTCGACTACAAATTTCGTCAGTTGTACACCTGTCAGGTGGAGACTGACTACGACACGGAAGAAAGTACTACTACGTTATTCGAAGAATTCATTCCACAACTTCCTAGACGTGTTGTAGAGGAACCACGGAAAGCCGAAATTTGCTTGCTTACATTTAGAATAACTCAGCACGAGTTACCGAGGTGTGGAAATTTGGGTGACATGGAACGGATTTGAGTCTCGGCCCTCTCGAATGCGATTCCGGCGCCACCTCTTCAGTTAAATTAGAATGATGTCATAATTTCCTGTTTTTTAATAGCAAGACTCATTCTCAAAATTAGTTTGTTGCGGGCAATAGCAGCGTACAGCCACCACGCTAATGCTGGTAAATGCAAACCAACATTCTCAGAGCAGTTAAAGAGCGCACGGTCTCTCAAGTCGTTAACGGTGCAATGTGGAATTTATTTTCGTGGAGTCCGCTACGTACCCAATATTGATAGAATTTTCAGCTGTTATTTATTTATTCCAGTGAAAGTCAGTTTCCTTGAGGCTGACTGTTTTTTGGATTTTAATGTGCAAAAAGACAAAGAAAAAAAAGAGAAAGAAAATGCAGCTGTAAGGAAACGACTTTCATTGGAATAAATGTGAACATTGTCAGCTGCTCGCTCAATCAACGTGCCTTGAGGGGTCATTTCAACCTTAAACCGAGCCTCAATTCTCAAATGGCTCTGAGCACTATGGGACTTAACATCTGTGGTCATCAGTCCCCTAGAACTTAGAACTATTTAAACCTAACTAACCTAAGGACATCACACACATCCATGCCCGAGGCAGGATTCGAACCTGCGACCGTAGCGGTCGCGCGGTTCCAGACTGAAGCGCCTAGAACCGCTCCGCCACCCTGGCAGGCGGATAACAACACTGGACAGAGCACAGCAAGAAAATGGTTTTCTCTTTTTACGGAGGATCGCTTTGGCGTTAGTGACTCTCCACGTGCAGGAAGACCTACGTGGTATGATGAAGATCGCTCAAACGAATTAATCCACAATGATCCACATCACTCTACTCGAGAACTGGCAAATGTGACGAACTGCGACGATTCCACCACTATGTTACATTTTCAGGCAGTAGACAAGGTCTAAAAATCGAGTTTCTGGCTATCACCTGCTGTAAGGGAAAGTCACAGAAGTCAGCGGGTGGCCATATGTGCATCTCTGCTTGCTCGTCATCAGTTGGCTCGTGAACAACACCGACCACTCATATCTTGAGTTGCTAATGGTGACGAGAAATGGTGTCTTTTTCTAATATGAGGAAAAAGAGGAATAGCTGAGCCCAAAAACAGAGGCACGTCCCCGTTCAAAGACCTGCGTGCATCTGTAAAACATAATGTTATGGATCTGGTGGAACACCGACGGTATGGTGTACTAGGATTGCCTCCTCGATGTCTAACTACACTGCTGATATTTATTCTCAACGTCTCGCAGACGCAATGCTACAACAGCGACCTGGAAGACTGCACGAAGTGATGCTACTTCATGACTACGTTCGCCCGCATTCTGGTAGACTGACAAAAACACTATACAAGAGTTGGGAAGGAGAATGTATTAATGGCGCGTAAAGTCTCTGTTGTGTGTATCTGGTTTACTGAACTTATGGAATAAAGCCAAGAACTTACGCAATAATGCAATAATAACACGCAACAATGAGATTAAGCACAATAGTAGTATGCAACAGTTTATGACTTTAACCACAGCAAACCACTATCTATTCGAGTGCCAGACTGGTGCCCGGTTGCGAAAGAAGCACGAGAAATACAGGGTTATTACAAATGATTGAAGCGATTTCACAGCTCTACAATAACTTTATTATTTGTGATATTTTCACAATGCTTTGCACACACATACAAAAACTCAAAAAGTTTTTTTAGGCATTCACAAATGTTCGATATGTGCCCCTTTAGTGATTCGGCAGACATCAAGCCGATAATCAAGTTCCTCCCACACTCGGCGCAGCATGTCCCCATCAATGAGTTCGAAAGCATCGTTGATGCGAGCTCGCAGTTCTGGCACGTTTCTTGGTAGAGGAGGTTTAAACACTGAATCTTTCACATAACCCACAGAAAGAAATCGCATGGGGTTAAGTCGGGAGAGCGACATGAACTGCTGATCATGATCTCCACCACGACCGATCCATCGATTTGTAGCAATTGTAAACGGTAAGGCTTCTGCTTTAGCCTTTTCCGTAAGATTTTCCAAACCATCGGCTGTGGTATGTTTAGCTCTCTGCTTGCTTTATTCGTCGACTTTCGCGGGCTACGCGTGAAACTTGCCCGCACGCGTTCGACCGTTTCTTCCCTCACTGCAGGCCGACCCGTTGATTTCCCCGTACAGAGGCACCCAGAAGCTTTAAACTGCGCATACCATCGCCGAATGGAGTTAGCAGTTGGTGGATCTTTGTTGAATTTCGTCCTGAAGTGTCGTTGCACAGTTATGACTGACTGATGTGAGAGCATTTCAAGCACGACATACGATTTCTCAGCTCCTGTCGCCATTTTGACTCACTGCGCTCTCGAGCGCTCTGGCGGCAGAAACCTGAAGTGCGGCTTCAGCCGAACAAAACTTTATGAGTTTTTCTACGTATCTGTAGTGTGTTGTGACCATATGTCAATGAATGGAGCTACAGTGAATTTATGAAATCGCTTCAACCATTTGTAATAGCCCTGTATGTCCTTCATTTCGCCGCATTTAGCCTCCTGTTGTGCTTATGTTTGCTGAAGCATTATTTCTGTGTACAGCGAAGATCGCTCGCGCCCAAGGTTCCATACCACTTGCAGCGACAAAGTTCGGCTACCGCCGCCGTTAAAAGGCTAAAAACGGAGAGTAGTACGTCCTCTTGAGGTAAATGGTGCTACACAGTATGTAATTAAAGACTACGGGGCAGGTCATAGAGCGGAGGTGTGACACACTGCTAATGAGGGGCTGCAGAGAGGCGACGGTGCTGTGTGCACCGCACAGTAGTTGGCAAGCTGCGTTTAAGCCGGGGAGGCGCGACGCGGCGCGGCGCTGTTTTCGCCGCCGCGGCGGCCGAGTGCCGTGACGGCGGTAACGAAGGGCCGCCAGACTAGGCCGGCTGGCGGCGCCTCGTCAAGTTTGGAGAGCGCGGCAGGCCCGGCCCGGCGGCGCCCGGCCGTCGCGCCATCAGCAGCGCCTAACTGCCGGCCCCTATTATGTGGCGCGCTTCCCCGCGCCACGGACGCTCACCGGCGCCCTCCACGCCCGCTCAGCACCGTGGTGCACTTAGGCGGGTGAACGCTGAGGCCCCACAGCGCTGAGGGCTCTTCAGTCGCATAGTGCGTGTACACAGTCCCGATCACTCTGCTTTCCAGCTCTCCTACGATAACAGTTCTATTCATGTACGAAATTAATTTACAAAAGTCTAAAATTAAGATATATTATTGCTGAATGTCAGCTCACAAAAAAAAAAAAAAAAAACGCCACATGCTTATAATTATGGTACAGCTACTCACAGAGGTCCAGTGTGTGTGCTGTATTTATGGTATCTCAGCGAAACTTCATAGATATTTTTATGCATTAATCAGGAACCGGTTTACGCTGTGAAAAATAATAGTACGAATTTTTACCACCAGGTGCAAATCTGGCGCTGTACACGGTTTATATGATGGTATGACATCCACGCTGATATTTAACAACCCACAATGTGAGTGAGCACTACGGATATAGAGAAGACAGACTGTGCACTGTTAGTGAAACAGTTTTATGTGAACAGCAGTAATTAGAGTGCTACAATGAGAGAGTATCGCCGAGAGAAAGGTCTGAGGAGACGTCCGATATCATTAAATGGTTCAGAGAAGATGATAATGAAATCTGAATACACGGGTGAGCTTCGTTTCGAACCTGGGAGAGTGTGGTGCCGTATCGCAGTGGAAGTTATTGACGACCTTGCTTTTGATGTAATTGGCCATGCAGCACATGCCACGGGTAGTGGTAGTGCTCGCTCAATGTCACGAGAAATGTCTATCCCATGGTGATCAGTGTAGGCGATCAGTGCAGAAAGTTTTGCGGTATATCTTACAGTCGTACCCCCTACAAGATCCAGACACTACAGAAACTGAAACCTCATCATTCGCTGCAACGTTCTGAATTTGCTCTTCGCTTTCTCGCAAGGATCGAAGTTGATAACATGTGGCTGGGCAATACTCTATGGAGTGACGACGCACAGTTTACACTACAGGGTGAAATGAATACACAGAACTGCCGAATTTGGGGTACTACTAAACCTGTCGTGCACGGACAGCCATTGTGATCAGCGCATGTGACTGTGTGGTGTACGTTCACTAGCACCTTCACTCTCGGTCTCTCCTTCTTTGAAGAGAATATACCCAGAGGGTGTAACGTTTACACGTTATGGAGACGTTCTTGTACAGCATATGATTCCTGCTTTGGAAGGGCACAACTATGCGGAAACAACTTTTTTTAATGCAACGCCTCATGTCGCTTGTCCAGTGAAAGAGCTGCTTAATAAACGCTTCCATGAACGTGCGATCTTCAGACGTTTCTCGGGTGCATGACCAGCAAGATCACCTGATCTGAATCCATGTGACATTTGGGTCTAGGGATATCAGAAAGAAAGCGTTTACCAGGGGCACATTCGGTTTCTACCTGATCTGAAGGCAAGTATACAGGAACACCTTGTTCAGATTCCACCGTAACTGCTACGAGCGATCATTGATCACATAATTTTACGGATGCAGGACCTCGTCGACGCATCTGGTGGTCATATTGAACAAATTGTATAACCAGCGGTTAGTAATAAAATCAAAGTTACTCCTTTCTCACTTGTTTGACCTTTACTGCTCACATACCATTTTTAACGCATTACATGTGTAAACGTTTCTATATATATTTCTTGCATGTACAGCGCCAGATTTCCACCTGATGGCCTAAATTGGAACTAATTTTTTTCCTGCGTGAATATGTTTCGGATTGACGCATTAGCATATCTATCAAATTTCGCTGCCAAACGATAATTACAGCCCACACTCTACCTTTGTCAGTAGCTGCACTTCAATTATAACCGTGCGGTACATTGCCTGATAAGAAAGTGAAGTACTCAGAATAGGAACAAGTAATAAAATGAAGTTTCACTGGTTGAGAGGGTATCAGAAGTTATTTCAGTGATTACAGAATCGAGTCAACGATAAAGAACGTGATAGTATAAGCTCACCCACAAATGTCGTAGCCGCTCATTGAGATCCTGGATATTGGCACTGGGCCGATATACACATCCGAGGTACTTCCACAAATGTTCTATCGGCAGATCTGGAGGTCTTCCTGACCACTGGAGTATCTCAAAGTCAGCCAGACAGTCCATTCGTACCCGCGAGCCTTGTCCCGTTGAAAAACGGCGCCAGGCCGCAGGAGAGTTAACACAGGAGGGCGCAGTATGTCCTAGACATATCATTCTACCGTCAGAGATCCCTTAATCACTACCAACCGTGATCTGAAGATACACCCTATGGCTCCGTAGAGCATTACGCTAGGATTAACATCTCCGTGTCTCTCCAAAAAAGTGGAAGAATGGGAACTATGCCCAGGTCGCTTCCATACTCGCCTACGGAGGACATTCAGGGTAGTGCAGAACCGCCACTCGTCGCTGAACATAATGCGACGACATTCATAAGCAATCCGAGCTTCCCAGTGAAGGCACCACTCCAAACATGCCATAAGAGCAGTAACCGTAAAAGGATTCTAACCGAGATGAGGATTTACACGACTGTCACGCCGCGTCGGTCACACTTGTTTTCGAAAAAGACAAGACTTGCAGCTGTCGGAGAACGCAGATCTATCTCAACCAGTTTCCGAACGGATATACCAAAGAGCACAGTCATCTGTTTTCGGGTGCCTCGTAGAATGCTATTTCTCACTGGGACACACAAACCTTCACATATGTCTTCATTGAACCAAAGAACAGAGAAATTCGACTGTAGGTGGTTGGAATCGTGTGATGTGATTGCGATGTTCTCTCTTTCCAAACGATGCAAGGGTCGAGTGCAAACAGTGGCCCAATGGAGCGCTTACACTGCAGTTTGAGGAGGCTGGAGTTCAGCTCGAAGATTGTTCTTTAATGTTTAGGAAGTGTTTAAGGTTCAGTGACCCATCCACTCATTATGATTACAGTGAAAGTGCAACACGGTGTTTATTTCAGCTTTCTCAGTTCCCCATTGTTCGCAAGTCGGGCCTAGTGGTCTAGTGGTAAATGGCGTGCCAGAAAACCGCGTAGTGGGGATCTAATCCCAGTCGACCCAGAGAAATTTTCAGTCTTTCTCTAATCTAACCTTTACCCATCAACGATGTGAGGCGCCGCCAGGAACGACACGCGGTTCAGCTTCTGATGGATAACTGGGGTAGACTAGTTATACGAATGTTCTTGGAGTAGCGTCCAATTGAAATACTGGCACATGGCATGGTTGGCTGAGACATCCGTAAGGGCAGGTTCAAGAGCCTACTTTGGCAGGTTTTCCCTCCGTGCACCCCGTCACCTTCCCTTCGTGAGGTGTGCGAGTTGTGTGTTAGGTATATCCGTTACGTTTAGCTGACTGGAATGGGTGTTTGTGTGGTGTGGTATCATACACTCCTGGAAATGGAAAAAAGAACACATTGACACCGGTGTGTCAGACCCACCATACTTGCTCCGGACACTGCGAGAGGGCTGTACAAGCAATGATCACACGCACGGCACAGCGGACACACCAGGAACCGCGGTGTTGGCCGTCGAATGGCGCTAGCTGCGCAGCATTTGTGCACCGCCGCCGTCAGTGTCAGCCAGTTTGCCGTGGCATACGGAGCTCCATCGCAGTCTTTAACACTGGTAGCATGCCGCCACAGCGTGGACGTGAACCGTATGTGCAGTTGACGGACTTTGAGCGAGGGCGTATAGTGGGCATGCGGGAGGCCGGGTGGACGTACCGCCGAATTGCTCAACACGTGGGGCGTGAGGTCTCCACAGTACATCGATGTTGTCGCCAGTGGTCGGCGGAACGTGCACGTGCCCGTCGACCTGGGACCGGACCGCAGCGACGCACGGATGCACGCCAAGACCGTAGGATCCTACGCAGTGCCGTAGGGGACCCCACCTCCACTTCTCAGCAAATTAGGGACACTGTTGCTCCTGGGGTATCAGCGAGGACCATTCGCAACCGTCTCCATGAAGCTGGGTTACGGTCCCGCACACCGTTAGGCCGTCTTCCGCTCACGCCCCAACATCGTGCAGCCGGCCTCCAGTGGTGTCGCGACAGGCCGAATGGAGACGTGTCGTCTTCAGCGATGAGAGTCGCTTCTGCCTTGGTGCCAATGATGGTCGTATGCGTGTTTGGCGCCGTGCAGGTGAGCGCCACAATCAGGACTGCATACGACCGCGGCACACAGGGCCAACACCCGGCATCATGGTGTGGGGAGCGATCTCCTACACTGGCTGTACACCACTGGTGATCGTCGAGGGGACACTGAATAGTGCACGGTACATCCAAACCGTCATTGAACCCATCGTTCTACCATTCCTAGACCGGCAAGGGAACTTGCTGTTCCAACAGGACAATGCACGTCCGCATGTATCCCGTGCCACCCAACGTGCTCTAGAAGGTGTAAGTCAACTACCCTGGCCAGCAAGATCTCCGGATCTGTCCCCCATTGAGCATGTTTGGGACTGGATGAAGCGTCGTCTCACGCGGTCTGCACGTCCAGCACGAACGCTGGTCCAACTGAGGCGCCAGGTGGAAATGGCATGGCAAGCCGTTCCACAGGACTACATCCAGCATCTCTACGATCGACTCCATGGGAGAATAGCAGCCTGCATTGCTGCGAAAGGTGGATATACACTGTACTAGTGCCGACATTGTGCATGCTCTGTTGCCTGTGTCTATGTGCCTGTGGTTCTGTCAGTGTGATCATGTGATGTATCTGACCCCAGGAATGTGTCAATAAAGTTTCCCCTTCCTGGGACAATGAATTCACGGTGTTCTTATTTCAATTTCCAGGAGTGTATTTACGTTGTATGGTGACAAGAGCAGGGAAAGCGTGAAACCCAGTGTCGACATCCAGCCTACTCCTCCGGATAGTACCAGTGGGACTGCCGACCTTAACGTTCCCATCCGATGAACGGATCACCATCAATAGTGTCGCACGGCCTCACTCCATGGGACACTGTGCAGAGGTTTAGAATTTAAACCAGGGCATAAGCGCAGACACTGGTAATCAGGGACTTCGCGCCACCACCCCACCTCCTCCTTGCCCGAGAGGTCAAGGGTAAACTGCCAACACCGCATGGCGTATCCAGACTATTAGCCATCGAAGTAACAGCGATGCCCGACGTTGCCTAACTTCGGTGATCTGTCGGGAACCGATGCGTTCAAGAGGTCTAGGCGTTGACTGTCTCACTGCTGAGTGTGCTGTGGACACTGCCGTATTTCACGATGATGACAGTCGTGTTCATAGGGTTACTTTCCTGTCGAACCTCGACTGGTCCGTTAAATCATCCCAGCTTAATGCCACACAAAATGCCTTAGACTCTTGACTGGTAACAGCGTGTGAAACGTAGAGGCCAACATCTCGGAAATCTTTTATTTCTGCGGTACCTGGTCATCACTGAGAAACTTGTGTCTTCCTTGATACCATTAACCAGGCTAGAGCTGATGTTACGAGGCATCAGCGTGATGTCTCTTGGGGAGAACTAATTTTTTGTGTGGTATTCTCATACTCTGCGAGTCACAAACGGTGACGTCGGAAAATACTTCGTGCAATTACAGTCGATTTTCTTTCCCACACTTGCCGCGTATTGAGCGAGGGGAAAACTGCTGACCCTATGTCTCTGCAAACACGCTAATTTCTCTCATCTTTATCCAATAAGACTGCTCCTTTCATCCGAATATCCCTTTTTAGGTTCTCCGAGCATCACTGTTCTACTTTCGTATGGTCTACATCGCGTCGTTACGACTCTAGTAGTACGTTTCTTAATTTGTTCGATGTCGGCTGTCAATCATATCTCATGAGGGCTACAACATTTGGAATGTGCTCTAGAATAGGTCGCTGTCGCGATTTCTATGCAATTTTCTTTATGTATGCACTACACTTTTCCAGAACTTATCCAGCAAATATACTTTTCCATTCACCTTCTATACTGCTGATGTTTCGTATTCGTCTTATCCGATATCGTTTCTGAGCATTATCACTAGGTGTTTACACAATGTGACATCTTCAAGATGCCAACATCGTATTCGGAAACAATCTGCTTCCTTCCCTTTATTATACGCATTATGTAGCATTCATCCACATTTAAAGAGAGCTGTTATTGATTGCAACAAGAGGAAATTTTGTTCAAATTTGCCTTCATTTTCCTACGATGGTCCCACTTTTATGCAAACTTCGATTTCGCCTTCGTATAATCTGATAGTGCGTCTGATCATGTCTCATATATCGATTTCTGACGTGTGTCACACTAATGGCTTTTCCTGAATTACATTAGTTTATGTGCTGTAGTCTGTTGATCTCGGCTCACAAGCTTGTTGGAAGATACAGTGTCACTCGAAACTCATATTCTTCGTTCTTCCAAGAACCTGTACTCTTCCTAGCATCCAAGACTTCCGACGGTAATTGTAGATGTTTTGCTGTCAGAAGCCCTTAGTCTCCTGTGCCTCGTTACAGTCACCCCGTTCACTTTGTGAGTGTAGGACGTTGGTAAAACGCCTTTCGACGATGTTCTGTATCCAATCAATGTTGAAAATATTTTAATGCACTGTGCAAGGAGAACAAACCTTTCCTGGAAATTATTTCATGCAATTTAAAATGGGTAATCGAAAACACATTGTCTGCCCTTCTTGAGGATGATGTGCTTTCGGATTTATCTGTGATTGTTGTGACTGTGTCTTCTCTCCAGCATTCCCAATAAAACTTATGATTTTATTAGGTTACAGGGAGTAATTATACCTGCTAGTATCTGATCAAGTCCGATGGTTAGGTGTCATTAAATCAGTGAACCTGGCGTTCGGTGATGTCCATTAATATCTGCAATCGGCAGTCGAAGTAACATGGCAGCCTACACAGGCTACGCGGGAAGTTATTCTAACATGTTCGTTGGACATGTCACCACGTATAAGTTAATGAACATTACCTAAATTTTTACAAAATCTATTTAATAACATCTTCATAAATACCAACACATTTGAATATAATACTGCAAAATGAAAATGATAGGGACATCGAATAAAATGTTCTCGGTTTATAAGCGGCGTTACTTGTAAAATGAGAAGATTTTATTTTGGCATGCCACTGCGAAAGACTCCGGCGAAACATTGCAAATTTTAATAATAATACCAATGAGCTACACTGCGCACAAGTAATTCTGATGGAGTGTTGCTGAAGTGTTAAGGTGGGCTCCAAGCTGACGCAGACAATCAGTACGTGTGGGAGTGCTCACGCGTTACTGCGCCCTCGGCAGACGCCTGTTAAGGTGCTGCTGGGCCGGCCTGAAACGGCCTCTGCTGCAGGCTGTAAAACTTTGTAACTGCAGCTGTCCATCAGTGTCTCCGGCTAAAGTGGAGCCGGTCCACTCTGCAATGCCCTCCTGGGAGAGATCAGTAAAGCCACTTGCTGCAAATCCTTCGGGAAACTCACGTCTTGCGTATTAAGTTACGCAACGGAAAAACACATGGAAGATGCTGCAAAATTCTGACTTTTTTAATTTTACAAGTATTATTCTTTATTTAGTTGCTCAGCGATCGGATTTTTAAGGGAGATGGCTTATAACAGATCAATACCAACACTGAAATAAACTGTCTTTCTACTCTTCGCAACGTGTCTGTAATTATTGGCCACCGTCTTGGCTAATTACACATGATCAATATTTGTTATAAATGCCAACACGATGTATACAAATGTAGCTTATCGGTTTCCAACAAAGAATGTGCTTAATTGTAGTCTCCACTCGCACACTTCCTTAATTCACACTGATCACTGATAATTTGTGGCTCCAGTGAAGTCACCGTTTAATTGGTCTTGATTCTTTCATCGATACCAGTTTCAACTTTTTCTACGGTCTCTTATAGTTCATTATTTCACGTATATTCCAAATAATAACTTCAGTTCTTATACTCTAGAAACACTACTACTCGCCCATTCCGCTTAACTGTTAACATCTCGTTTCTTAATACCATTCTTCTCTCAACACCGTCCTTAGCTTACACTGCAACCGATAACCTTCTTTACTATCCGACCAACTTTTAGCTGCAGACATCTACCTTCTCCCGTGGCCGCTTGTTATGTACCGAAACAATGCCTGTACGGCTCGATAATGCTACCGCCACCTGCAGTAACGCGTAGCGTACCGAATGTTCCAGAATGTCAAGACTCGCCAGCTAGCGCATGCTAACCAAAAAGCAAGAGTGAGGAATATACAATACTCTTACAATGCTCAGGGGTGCGGAAAATGGCAGTTCAAGGTAGTCGCTTGTTATTGAGAGATAATGACTGCTCAGGCACCAGGAGAAGCTTTTACGAACACTGACCGCAGAAAAGGGGGAAAATTCAGTTTTACCACAGTTTACGAGTGATTGGTTTCAAGTACCACTGTTCATTATCTCCATGGTCGCGGGGGAACAAGTACCACCGTACATCTACATCTACATCTACATTCATACTCCGCAAGCCACCCAACGGTGTGTGGCGGAGGGCACTTTACGTGCCACTGTCATTATCTCCCTTTCCTGTTCCAGTCGCGTATGGTTCGCGGGAAGAACGACTGTCTGAAAGCCACTGTGCGCGCTCTAATCTCTCTAATTTTACATTCGTGATCTCCTCGGGAGGTATAAGTAGGGGGAAGCAATATATTCGATACCTCATCCAGAAACGCACCCTCTCGAAAACTGGCGAGCAAGCTACACCGCGATGCAGAGCGCCTCTCTTGCAGTCTGCCACTTGAGTTTGCTAAACATCTCCGTAACGCTATCACGGTTACCAAATAACCCTGTGACGAAACACGCCGCTCTTCTTTGGATCTTCTCTATCTCCTCCGTCAACCCGATCTGGTACGGATCCCACACTGATGAGCAATACTCAAGTATAGGTCGAACGAGTGTTTTGTAAGCCACCTCCTTTGTTGATGGACTACATTTTCTAAGGACTCTCCCAATGAATCTCAACCTGGTACCCGCCTTACCAACAATTAATTTTATATGATCATTCCACTTCAAATCGTTCCGCACGCATACTCCCAGATATTTTACAGAAGTAACTGCTACCAGTGTTTGTTCCGCTATCATATAATCATACAATAAAGGATCCTTCTTTCTATGTATTCGCAATACATTACATTTGTCTATGATAAGGGTCAGTTGCCACTCCCTGCACCAAGTGCCTATCCGCTGCAGATCTTCCTGCATTTCGCTACAATTTTCTAATGCTGCAACTTCTCTGTATACTACAGCATCATCCGCGAAAAGCCGCATGGAACTTCCGACACTATCTACTAGGTCATTTATATATATTGTGAAAAACAATGGTCCCATAACACTCCCCTGTGGCATGCCAGAGGTTACTTTAATGTCTGTAGACGTCTCTCCGTTGATAACAACATGCTGTGTTCTGTTTACTAAAAACTCTTCAATCCAGCCACACAGCTGGTCTGATATTCCGTAGGCTCTTACTTTGTTTATCAGGCTACAGTGCGGAACTGTATCGAACGCCTTCCGGAAGTCAAGAAAAATAGCATCTACCTGGGAGCCTGTATCTAATATTTTCTGGGTCTCATGAACAAATAAAGCGAGTTGGGTTTCACACGATCGCTGTTTCCGGAATCCATGTTGATTCCTACATAGTAGATTCTGAGTTTCCAAAAACGACATGATACTCGAACAAAACACATGTTCTAAAATTCTACAACAGATCGACGTCAGAGATGTTTTGCGCATCTGTTCGACGACCCTTCTTGAAGACTGGGACTACCTGCGCTCTTTTCCAATCATTTGGAACCTTCTGTTCCTCTAGAGACTTGCGGTACACGGCTGTTAGAAGGGGGGCAAGTTCTTTCGCGTACTCGGTGTAGAATCGAATTGGTATCCCGTCAGGTCCAGTGGACTTTCCTCTGTTGAGTGATTCCAGTTGCTTTTCTATTCCTTGGACACTTATTTCGATGTCAGCCATTTTTTCGTTCGTGCGAGGATTTAGAGAAGGAACTGCAGTGCGGTCTTCCTCTGTGAAACAGCTTTGGAAAAAGGTGTTTAGTATTTCAGCTTTACGCTTGTCATCCTCTGTTTCAATGCCATCATCATCCCGGAGTGTCTGGACATGATGTTTCGAGCCACTTACTGATTTAACGTAAGACCAGAACTTCCTAGGATTTTCTGTCAAGTCGGTACCTAGTATTTTACTTTCGAATTCACTGAACGCTTCACGCATAGCCCTCCTTACGCTAACTTTGACATCGTTTAGCTTCTGTTTGTCTGAGAGATTTTGGCTTCGTTTAAACTTGGAGTGAAGCTCTCTTTGCTTTCGCAGTAGTTTCCTAACTTTGTTGTTGTACCACGGTGGGTTTTTCCCGTCCCTCACAGTTTTACTCGGCACGTACCTGTCTAAAACGCATTTTACGATTGCCTTGAACTTTTTCCATAAACACTCAACATTGTCAGTGTCGGAACAGAAATTTTCGTTTTGATCTGTTAGGTAGTCTGAAATCTGCCTTCTATTACTCTTGCTAAACAGATAAACCTTCCTCTCTTTTTTTATATTCCTATTAACTTCCATACTCAGGGATGCTGCAACGGCCTTATGATCACTGATTCCCTGTTCTGCACTTACAGAGTCGAAAAGTTCGGGTCTGTTTGTTATCAGTAGGTCCAAGATGTGATCTCCACGAGTCGGTTCTCTGTTTAATTGCTCGAGGTAATTTTCGGATAGTGCACTCAGTATAATGTCACTCGATGCTCTGTCCCTACCACCCGTCCTAAACATCTGAGTGTCCCAGTCTATATCTGGTAAATTGAAATCTCCACCTAAGACTATAACATGCTGAGAAAATTTATGTGAAATGTATTCCAAATTTTCTCTCAGTTGTTCTGCCACTAATGCTGCTGAGTCGGGGGGTCGGTAAAAGGAGCCAATTATTAACCTAGCTCGGTTGTTGAGTGTAACCTCCACCCATAATAATTCACAGGAACTATCCACTTCTACTTCACTACAGGATAAACTACTACTAACAGCGACGAACACTCCACCACCGGTTGCATGCAATCTATCCTTTCTAAACACCGTCTGTGCCTTTGTAAAAATTTCGGCAGAATTTATCTCTGGCTTCAGCCAGCTTTCTGTACCTATAACGATTTCAGCTTCGGTGCTTTCTATCGGCGCTTGAAGTTCCGGTACTTTACCAACGCAGCTTCGACAGTTTACAATTACAATACCGATTGCTGCTTGGTCCCCGCATGTCCTGACTTTGCCCCGCACCCGTTGAGGCTGTTGCCCTTTCTGCACTTGCCCGAGGCCATCTAACCTAAAAAACCGCCCAGCCCACGCCACACAACCCCTGCTACCCGTGTAGCCGCTTGTTGCGTGTAGTGGACTCCTGACCTATCCAGCGGAACCCGAAACCCCACCACCCTATGGCGCAAGTCGAGGAATCTGCAGCCCACACGGTCGCAGAACCGTCTCAGCCTCTGATTCAGACCCTCCACTCGGCTCTGTACCAAAGGTCCGCAGTCAGTCCTGTCGACGATGCTGCAGATGGTGAGCTCTGCTTTCATCCCGCTAGCGAGACTGGCAGTCTTCACCAAATCAGATAGCCGCCGGAAGCCAGAGAGGATTTCCTCCGATCCATAGCGACACACATCATTGGTGCCGACATGAGCGACCACCTGCAGATGGGTGCACCCTGTACCCTTCATGGCATCCGGAAGGACTCTTTCCACATCTGGAATGACTCCCCCCGGTATGCACACGGAGTGCACTTTGGTTTTCTTCCCCTCCCTTGCTGCCATATCCCTAAGGGGCCCCATTACGCGCCTGACGTTGGAGCTCCCAACTACCAGTAAGCCCACCCTCTGCGACTGCCCGGATCTTGCAGACTGAGGGGCAACCTCTCGAACAGGACAAGCAGCCATGTCAGGCCGAAGATCAGTATCAGCCTGAGACAGAGCCTGGAACCGGTTCGTCAGACAAACTGGAGAGGCCTTCCGTTCAGCCCTCCGGAACGTCTTTCGCCCCCTGCCACACCTTGAGACGACCTCCCACTCTACCACAGGTGAGGGATCAGCCTCAATGCGGGCAGTATCGCGGGCAACCACAGTCGTAGTCCGATCGGGGGATGCGTGGAACGAGCTGGCCGTCCCCGACAAACCCCCATCCGGACCCCCACAGTGATGCCCATTGGCAACAGCCTCAAGCTGTGTGACCGAAGCCAACACTGCCTGAAGCTGGGAGCGAAGGGATGCCAACTCAGCCTGCATCCGAACACAGCAGTTGCAGTCCCTATCCATGCTAAAAACTGTTGTGCAAAGAACGTCTGAACTAATCTACAGAGAGCGCAAACAAAACGACACAAAATTGAAACGGTTATTAAAATACAAGATTGCCCAGTAAATGCAGTAATGCTGCCACTTGTGCACTGTTGATACACTGCTCGGCGGCGGAAGGAGACTACGCGATTTAACACTATTCGAGTACTAAAACGCGATGCTACAACTCTCAAATACTATAATACGCCCGAAATTTATGAATTAAACAATGCAAGTACCAAAAACACGCAAAGAAATTAAGAATTAAACTATGTAACAAATGAGTGAGCTAGGAGTATACGACTTGCTGCTGCAGCTGCTTATCCAACGGCGGCAGGGAGCACACTGACTGTGACCAACCGACACTGTCCGTTCAAAACAAAAACAGATGACAGACGACTACGCGAATTTACACTATTGAGGTACTAAAACGCGATGCTACAACTCTCAAATACTATAATACGCCCGAAATTTATGAATTAAACAATGCAAGTACCAAAAACACGCAAAGAAATTAAGAATTAAACTACGTAACAAATGAGTGAGCTAGGAGTATACGACTTGCTGCTGCAGCTGCTTATCCAACGGCGGCAGGGAGCACACTGACTGTGACCAACCGACACTGGCCGTTCAAAACAAAAACAGATGACAGACGACTACGCGAATTTACACTATTCAGGTACTAAAACGCGATGCTACAACTCTCAAATACTATAATACGCCCGAAATTTATGAATTAAACAATGCAAGTACCAAAAACACGCAAAGAAATTAAGAATTAAACTATGTAACAAATGAGTGAGCTAGGAGTATACGACTTGCTGCTGCAGCTGCATATCCAACGGCGGCAGGGAGCACACTGACTGTGACCGACCGACACTGGCCGTTCAAAACAAAAACAGATGACAGACGACTACGCGAATTTACACTATTCAGGTACTAAAACGCGATGCTACAACTCTCAAATACTATAATACGCCCGAAATTTATGAATTAAACAATGCAAGTACCAAAAACACGCAAAGAAATTAAGAATTAAACTATGTAACAAATGAGTGAGCTAGGAGTATACGACTTGCTGCTGCAGCTGCTTATCCAACGGCGGCAGGGAGCACACTTAATGCCTCCTGGGAACTAGTACCACCGGGATCAGACTGCGAAGTAACCAATATAATCGTAAGCAGGCAGCGTGGGAACGGATACCATTGCATGCAGGCTGCATCGGAACCAATACCAAAGAAAGCAGCCAGCGTGGGAACCAGTAGCGTCGTAAGCAGGCAGCGTATACAGCATAGTGTTACGGGATGTTGCTCGAATACTGCGCAATGTTGCATACTAGCTTTAAGAGAGAGGAATACCAGTTGGATTAGCAGCAGCCTTGGACTGAATTCGTTCTTGTGCCGATTACGATTGTTAAGTCTCTAATACAGTGAAGCGGAAAGAGATCTCTTGAATCGTAAAAACACAATTATTTATAACTGGCAAATGACTGTAAAGAATGTAAAATGTAGATGGTGTAGCTTGCTGCCTATAAGTGCCATCTTTCAGTCGCATTAGATCATATCACATGAATCGTTTTTCATAGATCCCGTGGCGAGGGAAATGTGCGGTGTTAAAAATAGTCTTTGCTGTGCATTTTATTAGCATGCAACACAAAAAAGTGATTTCACTATATGGATGATTACAGTTTTACAGCGCTGTTATTAAGTATGTTACAAATTAATATACTAACACACAGATCACATCAGTACACAAGAAAGAAGATGGAAGTAATCCGCTGAGTTATAGACAAATATTAGTAAAATCAATTTCCATTTGGAATTTGGAACACGTACTACGTACCAAAATTACGAATTACTTCGAAGAAAACGGTCAATTGACACAAGGTCAGCACGCCTGCGGACAATATCGATCTTTTAAAACACAATTGCCTCTTTATTCACACGAAGTAATGAGCGCTATCGGTAGGGGATCTCAAATTTCTAGAGGGCTTTTGACACTGTTCTTCTAAAGTAACTTCGGTCCCATTACGTGCCTATGGCGTATCGTCGCTATTTTGGACTGCATTCATGAGTTTCTTTCAGAATGGTCACATGTTATATTTACTGACGGAAAGGCACCGAGTGAAATACAATAGATATCCAGCGTTCTCCAAGGGAGTGTTATAGGCCCTCTGCTCTTCCTGATCTATGGAAACTATTTAGGAGACAGTCTGAGCAGCCCTCTTTACTGTTTGCAGATGATGCTGTCGTTTAACGTCTACTGAAGTCATCAGAAGATCGAAAGCAACTGAAAAATTATTTAGGCAAGGTAACTGTATGATGCGAAAAGTGGCAATAGACTATGAACACTGAAAAGTGTGGGGTCATCCACATGAATGCTAAAAAAAATTCATTTTATTTCGGTTACGTAATAAATCACACAGATTTAATGTTAGTCGATTCAACTAAATACCTAGGAATTACATTACAAACAACTTAAACTGGAATCATAACAGAGAAAACGTTGTGGGGTTGGCGTAGTAAAGACAGCATTTTATTGGCAAAACGTTTCGACTATGCTACAAATCTGCTAAAGGGACTGCCTACACTACCCTTATCTGTTCTGTTTTGGAGAATCGCTGCGCGGTATGGTATCCTTACCAGATAGGATTGACGTAGGTCACTGAAAATGTTCAAAGAAGGGCAGTCGTTCTGTGATATTGCGAAATATGGGAGAGAGTTTCACGTACATGATAAGAAATTTGGAGTGGCCATCTTTAAAACAAAGGCGTTCTTAAGTGCGTCGAGACCTTTTAACGAAATTTGATCTCCAAGTTTCCCTTCGGAATCCAGAAATGTTTTGTCGACTCATAGCTTCATAGGGATTAATAGTCATCGAAACAATATAAAATAAATGAAAGTTCGCACGGAAATCTTTAAATGTTAACCTTTCCTGCGTGCTATTCGGTTATGAAACGGTAGAGAAACAGTATGAATGTGGTCCGATGGACCCATTGGCCGGAACTTAAGTGTGAAATGCAGAGCAGTCATGTAGGTTTACAAGAACTTTCAGAGTTTTTGTGAAGATATGCTTCAATAAAGGAGAAGAAATTGCCCAACAGAAATTCCTTTAGTCAGTCGTAAAGTCTACTGTTTTTCTCACAGCATATTTAATATGCACTGGCAGATTGTTGAATACAGCGCACCCATCTGTCTGATTCGTTTCAGTATTAATATTAAAACCTTTACGTATTATAATAGGTTGCCTCTTGGTCTAACATTAAATTTGTGCCGCACATAATTTTTTTGAGAAAATGAAGCGTTAGTACCGAAAAACAACATATTCAAATGAAAACGAAGCGTATGGGAGAAAGTAAGAACACTGATTATTATTTCAAAAGTAATCGCGATAACTGTTAGTCCACTTATCCCAATGTGAGACAGGACGTTCAGCGCCTTCATGGATAAGTCTTTGCTGTTATCTAAAGTACATGGACGTAACCAGGCGTGCACCCGTGCGACTGAAACAAATCGAAGGGTACGCATGTCCTTCTTCATGGCTCCCAAAATACGGTAATCGAATGGGGAGAGATCGGGACTGTATGGAGGTTGTGTAAGGTCTTCCCAGCGAAACTTCCGCAGCGTAGTCTAGACAACAGGTACGCCAGCTCCGGGAAAGTTACGATGTCCTTTTTCTTTGCCTGGAACGTCCCTTTGCTCATTGACTTTCTCGAACGCGGCACCACAATTAACGCACGGTAGTACATGGACGCAATGGGAAAATAGAAGCGTGCCATCAGGTCCAAACGCTTTGACGGACGGCATCATTGTGTTTTAGGCTAATATCCGTCCACATTTTGTGAAGGTTGTTTCGACTACGTTGCAGAAGTTTTGCTGAGAAGCCCTTGCGCATCCTCCATATAGTCCAGATCTCTTTCCATGCGATTTCCATACTTTTGCACTCCTGAAAAAAGACATTCTTTGTCGTCGATTGGCTTCCGACGAAGACGTGCATGCCTAGACATAATCATGGTTCGTTAAACAACCGCCAAAATTGCTGTATGAACGCACTGACTGTCTCGTCTCGCAGTGGGATGAATGTATTAACAGTTATGGCGATTTCTTCTGAAGTAATGAACAGTTAAATTACTTTTTTTTACGTCTCGTTTCCATTTAGATTTACCTTATACCGTGCGATCAGAAGCGGTCTGGAAAGTTTGTAAGAGTGCTGCAGGGGACGTTGCGCTGATAAACAGTTGTTAAGAAAAGATTCGATATGTTGCGACGTTTCTGAGTTATTTAGCATTGAAGATAGCTAATCAGGACTTCGCGCGTGCAGTTTCCAGCAGCTGCACGCGCCAAAATGCGGTAATGCACAAACGTTTGTGGGTCCGTAAGTTACCACTGGTTCAAATGCTCATTACCAGTAATACGTTCCTTTTTCGGAAGTGATTAGTTTAAGGTAGATGAGCAAGAGCTTGCGGAAACAAGCGAAGAACAAATGCGGTAACACTGTGTTTGACAGGCTGCTTGATCTCATTCAATGCTACATAACTCAGAAACGGCGCAACGTATCGAACTTTTTTCTTAGTAATTATTTCTCAGAATAATCTCCCTTGCAAGATCCTCACAAGCTTTTCAGACTGTTTTGTGACCACCCTGTACCTATCGTTAAACAGTTGTCAAAATACCAAGTTTGTTTGAAGTCTATGCAAGATTTTCTACAGCTAACACGAGATATGCGTCTATTCTATTTAAGTTTCGTTGCCCCAACAAATAACCTCGTACCTTTTTAGTGAACGAAAACCCACATCTACTCTCACGTTACGATGCGTAGTAACTGGTACTTCCGGCGCCACTATCATTTCCCCCCTTCCATTCGCGGAAAGGGCGTACAGAGGAAACTATGGAGAAACCTCCGCATGCGTTCCATTTGCTTTTATCATCTGTTCGCCGTCATTGTGCGAACCATACATGGGAGGAAATAATATGTTGCCCAGCTGTTTCTGTGACGTACGGTCTCTGAATTTCTACAGTGATGAACAATGCCTCTTTTGTAGCATCTGCCACTGGAGTTAGGTGAGTATTATGGCAATGCTCTCGCGCTTATTAAACGATTTTGTAACGGAAGATCCTGCTCTTTGTTGGACGTTCTCTATCTGTTCCATTATTGTGATCTCGGGCCCGAGACTGATGAAAAATACTCACGAAGTGTGTACGCAGTTCATTTGCAAGCTTCTGGTTCTGCGATGGTACCTTTAAGTTTTGAGGGTATACTGCGAGAGTACTCACACCTTCCCTTTATTTCCTCAAGACTGTAATAATACAGAACAAAACCATTTACATAAAAACACATTACTCCGTAATGCCTTACAAGATGGTGTTCAACAGTACTTTGAAAAGTGTACAAGTTTCCCTCAAGGTGCGGCCCTCGGATGATCGGGACACTCAGCTGCTCGCTGCAGATTATCCGCGGTACCTGGCGCATCCGCCCTCAGTGACCGCTCGGCAGCACCACCGTGCACAAAGGACATGCAGAGTCCTATTCCGTACAC
Organism: Schistocerca cancellata; assembly: GCF_023864275.1. Lineage (NCBI taxonomy): Eukaryota > Metazoa > Arthropoda > Insecta > Orthoptera > Acrididae > Schistocerca > Schistocerca cancellata. The sequence goes on from NC_064626.1 coordinate 857,468,149, forward strand.
GCAAAGTTGCAGTATTTCCCGACAGGGAGCAGGTTGTACTGGACATACAGAGCTGTCCAGCATGCAAAATGCTGCTAGATGGCACTTTGAATGTCAAGTGATGGTTTAAATGGCTCTGAGCACTATGGGACTTAACTTCTGAGGTCATCAGTCCCCTAGAACTTAGAACTACTTAAACCTAACTAACCTAAGGACATCACACACATCCATGCCCGAGGCAGTATTCGAACCTGCGACCGTAGCGGTCGCGCAGTTCCAGACTGTAGCGCCTAGAATCGCTCGGCCGCTCCGGCCGGCGAATGTCAAGTGAGCTACGGATCTCAAAAAATTGTGGTCACAAGTGTTGTACGCCACTTTTCGCATGTATGAATTAAATTTCCTTGTAGTGATCAGAAAGGTAACCCTCCTTATAAAATGACAAAAACTGTTTAAAATAAACAGTAAACAACAGTGTTTGTGAAAATTGATTAAATTTCCTTCTTGTTTCTTTGGTCATTAATGAATGAAATTGTAAGTCAAGTAATGTATTGGGCCACACCTAATAAATTACTTATAAAAGTGGTCCCATTTGTTTGCATATGGTTTGTAAGGGGAATTTTAGAGCACTCTGTAGAAAATCATTCTACCAATACCTGGGGTAAGTAGTATGGATATGCAACAGTGCTGGCTAGTAGACCCTGTTAATGAGGTGAAATCTCGTCATCTTATGTCCGTAGAATTCAATAAATGACACGAACATTTTGACTCCAATAAATGCTGGTCCCCATGACATATCCGGTCTCCCCTAGCCGTCTGATGTAAACACTATGAAACACCTTCTATGTGGATATAGATGTGCATAATAACTGACAAATATGTTTTGAAATCAGTCCACAAACCACTATGTTTCAAAGTAAATAAGTAATTTCATAGTAATTTAATTAACACCCAAGTTATAGATTAGGAAATGCTCATTACAATAGGGAATTAACCATTTAACCTTTAAACATTATTACTGCGTGTTTTAAAATCAAGCTCTTAATCAAGTAAACTTTTCCAATTATCTGTACCTTGTACAGTGGTACACTGTTCTATTAAATAGAATATTATGTAAGTATGAATTCTCTGATTGTACCATAACACGTCTAATAGCGAAGGGACAAAGGGTAGATGTAGAGACAAGTGTCCTGTTCACAATGCAACACGAGTAGCGATGTTAAACATCAGCCGTCTCATTTTTAGCCTGGCTAGTGTGTAAACGTTTGTAGTTCAGGCTGTAGCGTCGGCGCCAAATGATTCCCACAAGGAGGTGTGACTTTACCTTGCGCAGGGACAGCACAGCCCTTATTGACATGCCAAACATATGTCCGAGACAACCTGCATCACTCGCCCATCTCTGAAAACAAAAATTGGCTTCAGGCCAGAAGCCTCGTACTGCTGAAGCCATGAGAAATTGTCAGCGTAACACAATCCTATCTGTGAAACATGGGACCTGTCACTTCACGTGCCACAAAGATATGTACCTATAAAAGATTTTTGACATATGTAGTAGGTGCCGGCCTACAAAAATTAAAGGGCCATAGCTAGAAAAATGTCAGAAGGTACCACAACATTAGACACCTTGAATGAAACAGTAGCCTAAGTCCCAACGAAACCTAAACAATTAGAAATTAAGGTAAAAGTAACAAAACACAGAAAATGTTTTTAAGGCTGATTTTACGCAAACCATGTATTTTCATGAAAAACTAGTAAATGCATCGACATTCTTTTGAATAACGTTTTAATTTTTTCAGTTGACATTTAGATGCACAGCTCCATTAGCAGAACTTCAACTGTTATCAAAGGACATTCATCTCAATTTCAACACGACTAAAAGGCACAACACTGGAGGTCAGGAAAGCGTTCTTGTCAGAGATTTGCAGAGTTGTGGTGAATATAATCAAAAATAAAGAATGTATGTAGATTCTTTTATTAAATATTTTGCCTGCAAAAGTTTCATGTTTATGTTGTATAGATATCACGTATTGCTTCTACAAATTATTCACATTGTAATTTTTTCTCGGGCGTTTCATCTTCAGCTGGTGCTTCATCTCCTATACTTCAAAAATTTTCAATATTTTTCTTCATGGCTGCTTTTCAAATCCCCACCAATACAAACTCCTAAGATTTTGTTTTTATTGTCTGCACAGCAGTTCCTAAATAATAAGCTCTGTATGCTTAGTTTCAGAAAAATCTTTAATTTCGCGTAATTAAATGATAGTATCAGACTTCTTGATGTTAGTGGAAGGTTTCTTCGCAAGTGAATTACAGTTTCTTCGTCCACCATACACAACATTGCTATCGTTGTTTTTTCGCAAAATTTAATACTGATCGTATCAATATTTTTCTTCTTGTAATCTTTACCTCTATCGTCTTTGTTTCCTTTGTCTCAACCCGCAGTTCATGTTAATCAACCAAACCCCTCTACTCAGTAATGTCCTCATGTGCATCTTTCCTGACTCCGGAAGAGCCATGCAATCTGCGACTCTTATTTTTCTACACTTTATAAATTTGCCCTATTTACCCTATGCGATTGTTCGAAATGAAAAATAAACTACTATGGCTTTCACTCTTTCGCAAATGGTTAAAATGGCTCTGAGCACTATGGCACTTAACATCTGAGGTCATCAATCCCCTAGAACTTAGAACTACTTAAACCTAACTAACCTAAGGACAGCACACACATCCATACCCGAGGCAGGATTCGAACCTGCGACTGTAGCAGTCACGCGGTTCCCGACTGAAGCGCCTAGAACCGCTCGGCAAGAGTAAGGAATGTGATATGTGTGTTATTGGAAACGCTGCCCTTGTCAATCTGCTAATTTTTTTCTGATTTGTACTCTGATGGTAAACTGATAGCCTTCAATCCCGCAGCGATAAAATGCCGGACATGCTATCTACTACCGTTCCAAAAATTTACCTTTGCAGACAGAACTGCTAATTAGACATCGATGCCTGGCGGCGATAATATCTGGTCGTTCCGCATTCCTTTTTGAGGGCCGACAGGAGAGCAGTAAACCCCGGTAGTCGAAGCACTGCCCCTAACGTTCCCGCACTCGTTACCGACGTTTTACTGGGGCCGTATATCTCCTGCGGACATAGGGTCACACAACGGCCGTAATTATCTCCCGCACAAGTGAAATATGCGCTTAATAAAAGTCACATTTCACGGGCGCCGACACGAAGGCTCCGTACCAGCCGCGCAGTTGGGAAGTCGTTTTAATTCAAATTAAGCTAGGTGCAGAATTAACGACAGTTATTTTTGCGTGTACGTGAAATGTGCGAGAAGTCTTTTAGTTGTGCAATTTGCACGAAATATTGCGGATACATTTTCTCTTGCTGTCGCAGTACTTGTTTGATAAAATTTAATTTCGTCCTCCACGAAAGGAACGCGGTCGGAATTTATGGTCTGGCCGAAAAGGGCAGAGCGCTGGTGACAACCAAGTTCAACGTAACGCAGTCATTGCGTTTTAGATTCTAAAAAAACAGCGAAGAAATAAACGAAGCGTACACAAGGAACAGAAGGTGGTCGGAAATGGCAAAACATACGGGACTAGTAGCTGGGTCACAGTAACAGACACTTCTACGACAGAATATCTTGTATGAAATAAATGTTATAAAGAGCCTGCTTACAGCCAGTTTCTGATTCAGTATAAGAAGACTGACATTAAGCAAATGATAGAGGCAGTGTCTACGAAACAAACAACTGTTCCATCGTTGTGAACTATTGTAAAGAATGAAGAATTTTATAAGACATACGACCAAAGAAATAATTGTAGCTTGAAACCGGTTCGAACAAACCATTACTATCGTGCCTAACAATACAGGGTGATTCAAAAAGAATACCACAACTTTAAAAATGTGTATTAATAAAAGAAACATAATATAACCTTCTGTTATACATTATTACAAAGAGTATTTAAAAAGGTTTTTTTTCACTCAAAAACAAGTTCAGAGATGTTCAATATGGCCCCCTCCAGACACTCGAGCAATATCAACCCGATACTCCAACTCGTTCCACACTCTCTGTAGCATATCAGGCGTAACAGTTTGGATAGCTGCTGTTATTTCTCGTTTCAAATCATCAATTGTGACTGGGAGAGGTGGGCGAAACACCATATCCTTAACATACCCCCATAAGAAAAAATCGCAGGGGGTAAGATCAGGGCTTCTTGGAGGCCAGTGATGAAGTGCTCTGTCACGGGCTGCCTGGCGGCAGATCCATCGCCTCGGGTAGTTGACGTTCAGGTTTCATAACTAACCTTTTTCGTAGGACTCTCCATACAGTTGATTGTGGAATTTGCAGCTCTCTGCTAGCTCTGCGAGTCGATTTTCCTGGGCTGCGAACAAATGCTTGCTGGATGCGTGCTACATTTTCATCACTCATTCTCGGCCGTCCAGAACTTTTCCCTTTGCACAAACACCCATTATCTGTAAACTGTTTATACCAACGTTTAATACACCACCTATCAGGAGGTTTAACACCATACTTCGTTCGAAATGCACGCTGAACAACTGTCGTCGATTCACTTCTGCCGTACTCAATAACACAAAAAGCTTTCTGTTGAGCGGTCGCCATCTTAGCATCAACTGACGCTGACGCCTTGTCAACAGCGCCTCAAGCGAACAAATGTACAACTAAATGAAACTTTATAGCTCCCTTAATTCGCCGACAGATAGTGCTTAGCTCTGCCTTTTGTCGTTGCAGAGTTTTAAATTCCTAAAGTTGTGGTATTGTTTTTGAATCACCCTGTACTTTGTGAACATATGACGACTTGAAGTACTTCATCTAGCTGTAAAAGACATCTATCAACGACTTCAAAATTAAAGCCATTCCTGAAGCGTTGTGCAATGGTTTGGTTATTAGAGTGTTCCTCCCGAATACAGTCCAACATACAACTCCACTGGGCATCAGGTACATCTTTCACCCTCAACTTTAGCTCTCTCTTGCTGACACTTCTCTGAACATTGACGTTTCTCTGAAAAGGAGAGATCTGCATGGAAATGACGATACTCCTATTTTGAAGTGGACATAACTTTCCGGAAAAAAATACGCCAGTGTTTGAAGGAGTATAAGTAGGACGGAGAGAAAGATTTGTTAACACATCACAGCATGGTAAGGCCAACCTGAAAACAAAGCGGTGTCGTGACGCGTTTTCCATGCTCTTATTATTTCCCTATTCCAGTAAGATGGTATTATAAAGAAATAAAAGCATAAACATAACAAATACGAGAAGCAAGAGAAGGGAAGGTGCAAAGGTTGGGCCATCTTACAGGTACAAGCCTAGAATTAGGCAGAAGTGATTCTGGAAGGAAGGAAGGGTCGGATAGGATTCAAAGTCCTGTCGCACACGAGGTCATTACAGGCGACAGTGATTAAAAAAAAAAAAAACAGGTTGGGAAATTCCTTTTACACTTCGCCACATCGCTAGGTCAAAGTATTAGTGAGTAATTTCGGTCAGTGAATACGATTGTTCTCAACTTAATTGTAGACTGGTTTCATCTTCTCCGACCGTAAGTAAGTTTGTGTTTCATATGAAGATTTTCTTACTGTAGAGGGCTACCCTTTTAAGACGATAAATATAGAAAGAGCACTTCAGGTGTTTGGCTGATTTTGTTCGTCCAATTAGCACCACAACCTGTCGCCTCGTGGCACGTGACGAAATGCCAGCCACCTGGTAGCGGTGTGAAGTGGAACAGGTGACAAGCGCTGAGCGCTAATTCTACTCATCTCCACACCATATGAAGTTCGTGGGCGCCTGCAGCTTATGTCTGTCTCCTGTAGCGACTGCACATATATATTCTGCAAACGACGTACTCTTTAAGTTCAAGGATACATAGCCAGAAACGATATAATGCGGCTCTGTCAAAAGACATGTCACTACAAAGTATAAGTAAAACCAGAAATCATACACTGTCATTTACTTAACACATTTAAATCTGATCCACTGCCGATCTCGAGTCGAGACGAAACATTCACTCTCATACCGGTGCTCACATTTTGCCACTTCCTTCACATCGTGTCGACGATGAAAGTAAAAAGAAATTCATATGTCATAGACAAACGTGAGGTTCCTGAAGAAGGGCAGCAGCCTTTTTAGTATCTACAGGGGCAACAGTCTGGTTGATTGACTAATCTGGCCTTGTAACACTACCCAAAACGGCCTTGCTGTGCTGGTACTGTGAACGGCTGAAAGCAAGGGGAAACTACAGCCGTAATTTTTCCAGAGAGCATGCAGCTTTACTGTATGGTTAAATGATGATGGCGTTCTCTTGGGTAAAATATTCCGGAGGTAAAATAGTCCCCCATTCGGATCTCCGGGCGGGGACTACTCAGGAGAACGTCGTTATCAGGAAAAAAACTGGCGTTCTACGGATCGGATCCCTTAATCAGGCAGGTAGGTTAGAAAATTTAAAAAGGGAAATGGATAGGTTAACGACTTAACTTAGAAGACAGATTAAAGAAAGGCAAACCTACGTTTCTAGCATTTGTAGACTTAGAGAAACCTTTAGACAATGGTGACTGCAATACTCTCTTTCAAATTCTGAAGGTTTCAGGGGTAAAATACAGGAAGCGACAGGCTATTTACAATTTGTACAGAAACAAGATGGCAGATACAAGAGTCGAGGGGCATGAAAGGGAAACAGTGGTTGGGAAGGGAGTGAGACAGGGTTGTAGCTTATCCCTGATGTTATTCAATCTGTATATTGAGCAAGCACTAAAATAAACAAAAGAAAATTTCGGAGTAGGAATTAAAATTCATAGAGAAGAAACAAAAACTTGGAGGTTCGCCGATGACATTGTAATTCTATCATAGACAGCAAAGGACCTGGAAGATCAATTGAACGGAATGGACAGTGTCTTGGAAGGAGGATATACGATGAACATCAACAAACGCAAAACGAGGATAATTGAATGTTGTCGAATTAAGTCGGGTCATGCTGAAAGAATTAGATTGAGAAATGAGACACTTAAAGTAGTAAAGGAGTTCAGCTATTTGGGGAGCAAAATAGCTGATGATGGTCGAAGTACATAGGATATAAATTGTAGACTGGTAAGTCGTTTCTGAAAGTATTTGTATGGTGTGTAGCCATGTTGGGAAGTGAAACATGGACGATAAATAGTTTAGACAAGAAGAGAGTAGAAGCTTTCGAAATGTGGTGATACAGAAGAATGCTGAAGATTAGATGGGTAGATCACATAACTAATGAGGAGGTATTGAATAGAATTGGGGAGAGGAGAAATTTGTGGCACAACTTGACTAGAAGAAGTGATCGGTTGTTAGGACATGTTCTGAGGCATCAAGGAATAACCAATTTAGTATTGGAGGGCAGCGTGGAGGGTAAAAATCGTGGAGGGAGACAAAGAGATGAATACACTAAGCAGATTCAGAAGGGTGTAGGTTGCAGTAGGTACTGAGAGATGAAGAAGCTTGCAGAGTAGCATGGAGAGCTGCATCAAACCAGTCTCTGGACTGAAGTTATAACAACTACATGTCATTGTCGTCTGGGAAACACTTGGGACTAGTCTCAGCCACCTAATTCTGGCACACAATGCCCTTTTTTTCCTTGTGAAAGGAGAATTGTGTCCTAAGCGTATGTACTGAATAATAGATGGTGTGACGAGAGCATATAGTGTTTTAGTGTTGTTATTTTTGGTCTGGGTGATGAAATGGCGGCTGTTTCTTTCCGTAATCGAAGATCCTTAGACCCGTGAATAAATCGGAAACTCTGCATCGTTTCTTCAAGAATGGAGATTGACGTCCCGTTTCTGATTAATGATGATAATTTTATATTGAAAAGCACGTTTTTATAGTCCACTTTTCGGGTACATTCCATCTGGAGCACCACACAATGCTTTGATATTTAGACGATTTTCGTTTAAAATATAGTAACCTTGTGGTGTTTCTGTTACTTGGAGGCTGGGAATAATTAACTATTTATTTGTTTTCACTGTTCTATTCCAGAGCACTCAAAGAATAATTCACTTCTGACGCAGGTCAAACGCCCATCAACAGGGGTGTAATATTCAAATATCTGAACATGCACAACCGATACTTAATTGAAACTGTCTGTTTATGGTCCTAATTTTATATGTGACTGCGTGTTGAATGTGAGTTCAACCCTATGTAAAATCTAAAGGGCATAGTGCAAAGCATTTCGGATCTCATAATATGCTTTACAATATACAAAATTTGCACTGTATGTTAATCATCAAATCAGTACTACACTTTAATACTATCGCGCAGATGTTTTCTAACCACTAATGAGAACAATTAAATGCTGTACATATGGTTTTGTTCACAGCTGTAGTTCAGCAGTTGTAGAATATTTCAACCAAAATAAAAGGTAAGTCATCATCTGCACAAGTATAGATTTATTTGGTCCACATTACCGGCTCCAAAGGTTTAAACAATCATCTTCAGAAGTGAATAGGCTGAAATTATTGGTAATCCTAAGTAAAAATAAGAATCGGATGGTAGTGTGCTACAAAGTTACGGGAAAATGCATGTATAAGGCAAGTATGTTAAATACGACACTGGCAATTAAAATTTCTATACCAAGAAGAAATTTAAATAATAAACGGATATTCATTGGACAAATATATTATACTAGAACAGAAATGTGATTACATTTTCACGCAATTTGGATGCATAGATCCTGAGATATCAGTACCCAGAACAACCACCTCTGGCCTTAATAACGGCCTTGATAGACCTGGGCATTGAGTCAAACAGAGCTTGGATGGCGTGTACAGTTACAGCTGCACATGCAGCTTCAACACGATGCCACAGTTCATCAAGAGTAGTGACTGGCGTATTGTGACGAGTCAGTTGCTCGTACACCATTGACCAGACGTTTTCAGTTGGTGGAGATCTGGAGAATGTGCTGGCCAGGGCAGCAGTCGAACTTTTTCTGTAGCCAGAAAGGCTCGTACAGGACAGGCAACATGCGGTCGTGCATTATCCTGCTGAAATGTTGGGTAAGGCAGAGATCGAATGAAGGGTAGAGCCACGGGTCGTAACACATCTGAAATGTAACGTCCACTATTCAAAGTGCCGTCAATGCGAACAAGAGGTGACCGAGACGTGTAACCAATGGCACCCCATACCATCACGCCGGGTGATATGCCAGTATGTCGATGCCGAATACACGCTTCCAATGTCCGTTCACCGCGATGTTGCCAAACACGGATGCGACCATCATGATGCCGTAAACAGAACCTGGATTCATCCGAAAAAATGACGTTTTGCCATTCGTGCACCCAGGTTCGTCGTTGAGTACACCATCGCAGGCTCTCCTGTCTGTGATGCAGCGTCAAGGGTAACAGCAGCCATGGTCTCCGAGCTGAAAGTCCATGCTGCTGCAAACGTCGTCGAACTGTTCGTGCAGATGGTTGTTGTCTTGCAAACGTCCCCATGTGTTGACTCACGGATCGAGACGCGGCTGCACGATCCGTTACAGCCATGCGGATACGATGCCTGTCATCTCGACTGCTAGTATTACGTGGCCGTTGGGATCCAGCACGGCGTTCCGTATTACCCTCCTGAACCCACCGATTCCATATTCTGCTAAGTCATTGGATCTCGACCAACGCGAGCAGCAATGTCGCGATACGATAAACCGCAATCGCGATAGGCTACAATCCAACCTTTATCAAAGTCGGAAACGTGATGGTAAGCATTTCTCCTCCTTACACAGCAACGTTTCACCAGGCAACGCCGGTCAACTGCTGTTTGAGTATGAGAAATCGGTTGTAAACTTTCCTCGTGCCACCACGTTGTAGGTGTCGCCACCGGCGCCAACCTTGCGTGAATGCTCTGAAAAGCTAATCATTTTCATTTCACAGCATCTGCTTCCTGTCGGTTAAATTTCGCGTCTGTAGCTCGTCATCTTCGTGGTTTAGCAATTTTAATGGCTAGTAGTGTATACACCTATGGGAAATCTCATACTGGATTTCCAAGTTGTTAAGAAGTTGTAACCTGAATGTGTCGTTTACGACTAATAATGTCACAAGCCGCCTTCTATACATAACGAGAGGCCAACAAACGATAAATATCTCAAATCTGGAATATCTAAAATTCAATGCAATGTGTGGTCGAACTTTTAAATACGAGTTTAAAACCCATTTCCGTGAGCACGTACTTAACAAAGATGGTGAGAATTCTTATAAGTTAACTTTCTCAGATCATCTTAAAGTTGAAAAACTCATTTACCACCCACCATATTTACTCAATATGGAAATTTTGCTTATAGCAGATAAGGAGAGCAAAATGAATCTTTTAGAAGAAGTTGTAATTTATAAACTTTTCCGCCTTAGCTCTAAGGATTTGCTGAATGATCAACTTGCTCTGGAGGAAACATTGTTTGTTGATTCTATAGCTTCTCTGTTAATTGTCTTACAGTGCTCTACTTCACTTCCTACTTTCGTTGTATCTAATTACACATTTGAAGCTGCCTTGCTCACAGATTTGAATATAATTTTATTTTATCGTTTCTGTCCAATATGTACTAATGGCTTTTATGTAACATCGATATTTTACGATGCCTTACTTCTATAGCGACGAACCACTATTTATTTTTGATTCGTAACTGTCACACGCTGACTTATTGGAACGCCTACTCTCTCACACGCTAGATTTCACTTTGCATCCATAGAGGTATGTTTGCACACACTAAGTCAACTTGTAAACACGCGCTGTGGTCCCACGCACGACTTTGGGTCGGCAGCGACCACTCGAAGCCCTACTGCAGCTCTCTTGTATTTCCTGCCAACGCGGGTCCGGCGGCCGGCCTCGTCTCCAGGATATTGAACAGTTCACATGTCGCCGCTGTTCCAGTAGCTCAAGTCGCCACCATAAATTGATGATAAAATCTGAACATTTCAGTTCCCATTACATAGTAAGTATGTTAATTTTTATTTGTCTGTTTGTTTAACACTTGGTCCATGATTTACAGTCTGTGAAAATGCCTTTGTTAATAATTTTAGATGTTTTCATAAGGACAGATGTTTTCATAAGGTTTAATGCATATCTGCACTTCACTTTTGCAGGCTTTATTACAGTTTAGGAGGCCTGAATGTATACTTGTGCTCCCACTTTGTATATTGGCGCGTTCATTGCCCTTCATGTCACTGTTACGTTGGCTGACATTCGTCGCGCATACAATGTACGATTTGCGATTTGAAAGTTCATTGTTTGTGATTAATCGCACATGTCATTCATTTTTATCAATGTCTCTCTATTTTATTCTTTCTGCAGCAAAGGTATGTTGTGGCTCTCACGCTTAACTGTTCTACATTTGCGTTAGCAGACTGGTTTTACTTGTGCTGCTCAGTATTTTTACATTTGTTTCTAACGTACTTGCTTGATATGTGTATTTTTTGTCAATACTCTGTAGGACAACCGTCTGATTCTTATTCTGACCTTAGATTACCAATGATTTAAGGATATTTCACTTTTGAAGACTAAACTGTAGAAACCAATAAAAATTTTCTTGTGCAGCTGATGACTGACTTTTTATCTTTCTTGAGATACTGAAGATATTTAACTTCAATATACACTCCTGGAAATGGAAAAAATAACACATTGACGCCGGTGTGACAGACCTACCATACTTGCTCCGGACACTGCGAGAGGGCTGTACAAGCAATGATCACACGCACGGCACAACGGACACACCAGGAACCGCGGTGTTGGCCGTCGAATGGCGCTAGCTGCGCAGCATTTGTGCACCGCCGCCGTCAGTGTCAGCCAGTTTGCCGTGGCATACGGAGCTCCATCGCAGTCTTTAACACTGGTAGCATGCCGCGACAGCGTGGACGTGAACCGTATGTGCAGTTGACGGACTTTGAGCGAGGGCGTATAGTGGGCACGCGGGAGGCCGGGTGGACGTACCGCCGAATTGCTCAACACGTGGGGCGTGAGGTCTCCACAGTACATCGATGTTGTCGCCAGTGGTCGGCGGAAGGTGCACGTGCCCGTCGACCTGGGACCGGACCGCAGCGACGCACGGATGCACGCCAAGACCGTAGGATCCTACGCAGTGCCGTAGGGGACCGCACCGCCACTTCCCAGCAAATTAGGGACACTGTTGCTCCTGGGGTATCGGCGAGGACCATTCGCAACCGTCTCCATGAAGCTGGGCAACGGTCCCACACACCGTTAGGCCGTCTTCCGCTCACGCCCCAACATCGTGCAGCCCGCCTCCAGTGGTGTCGCGACAGGCGTGAATGGAGGGACGAATGGAGACGTGTCGTCTTCAGCGATGAGAGTCGCTTCTGCCTTGGTGCCAATGATGGTCGTATGCGTGTTTGGCGCCGTGCAGGTGAGCGCCACAATCAGGACTGCATACGACCGCGGCACACAGGGCCAACACCCGGCATCATGGTGTGGGGAGCGATCTCCTACACTGGCCGTACACCACTGGTGATCGTCGAGGGGACACTGAATAGTGCACGGTACATCCAAACCGTCATCGAACCCATCGTTCTACCATTCCTAGACCGGCAAGGGAACTTGCTGTTCCAACAGGACAATGCACGTCCGCATGTATCCCGTGCCACCCAACGTGCTCTAGAAGGTGTAAGTCAACTACCCTGGCCAGCAAGATCTCCGGATCTGTCCCCCATTGAGCATGTTTGGGACTGGATGAAGCGTCGTCTCACGCGGTCTGCACGTCCAGCACGAACGCTGGTCCAACTGAGGCGCCAGGTGGAAATGGCATGGCAAGCCGTTCCACAGGACTACATCCAGCATCTCTACGATCGTCTCTATGGGAGAATAGCAGCCTGCATTGCTGCGAAAGGTGGATATACACTGTACTAGTGCCGACATTGTGCATGCTCTGTTGCCTGTGTCTATGTGCCTGTGGTTCTGTCAGTGTGATCATGTGATGTATCTGACCCCAGGAATGTGTCAATAAAGTTTCCCCTTCCTGGGACAATGAATTCACGGTGTTCTTATTTCAAT